>NW_024100715.1:2531608-3155135 GCF_016161935.1 Mauremys reevesii
CCGCCAGTGGTGAAGTGTGAGCCGGCCAGTGCTTGCTTATATATACTTGCCCCTGGAGACTTCCACTACTTGCATCCGACGAAGTGGGTATACACCCACGAAAGCTCATGCTCCAAAACGTCTGTTAGTCTATAAGGTGCCACAAGACTCTTTGCTGCTATTCAGTGAGTGTCCGTCTTCTTTCCGTACCTCCCACACCCACCTCCTGTTTATCAAGGCCTGTTTATATTGCTTGTCAAGGCCTGTTTATATTTAGATTTCATGTCAGGGCCAGAACCACACGTCACTGTGGCTAGCACAGGAACTGGTCGCATTTCTACAAACTCCAGAAATAAATATCTTATTTTTGCTGTGCACACGCCACAGCATGACTCCATAACACGTATATTTGAAATTTCTTCTTAAAAATAAACCCCATGTTTAATTCCCCTCGCTCCCAGCCCCACTGCTGTGAAACCGGACAGTGGAGCTCCACTCTGAGGCCCCGATCCTGCCAGGCCGGGTGCCTGTGCTGAGCATTGAGCCCTGTGATGGGACGACAGACAACACACAAAGTGAAGCATATGGGGGAAGCCTTTGCAGGATCAGGGCCGTACGTGCGAGGAGACTGAGGCCCAGAGTGAGGTAGGGACCCCCAGGGCCCATTCGCGGGGCACTCACCAGCCTGCACTGTCAGGGCCGGATTGAGGCACCAGTCCCAGCGCTGAGTCAGGAGCGGCACACAGAGCGCAGCTCCAGCAGGGAGCCTACAGGCAACGCCGTGCCTCAGAGATCCCCCCAGAGCCCCTCACTGCCCCGGGGGAGGACGGCTAATCACTCACTGCACCCCTAGGTGTAACCAACCGCCCCTCCACGCACCCAGCCAGCGCTGCTGCACGGTGCACTGGGGGGCTGATTCAAAGCCCCCTGAAGCCAGTGGTCAGTGGGTGCAGATTAGGCCCTGGGGGAGTCGAGGCTCCACCCACTTCTTGCCCCTCCATGCCCACTTATACAGATTGAGGGGGGAGAACTGTGAAGCATGAAACCCCTGCTCTCCGCCATGCCTGGAGCCACAGTCTGTGCACCCCTAACCTAGTGCAGGACTCCTCACCCACGATTCCCTTGTATGGCTTTATTAGGGCTAGTGACTCCCTCACCTTGAGCGAGCCCGGCAGAAAGACCAGCATGTGCTCATGGAGCTAAAGTTTGCATTGTAACACAGGGCCCAAAGAGGCAGAGTTAAGGTTGCCTGGGTGAGCTTAACGTTAGCATTTCCTGACTTCTAGGGCTTCACGCTGTCATCTTAATGTTTGCTCAACAGCATTTTTTGTATGGATTTGGCTTGTTTTTTAAAAGACAAACCCCATCTCCCAAAAGGTCTTGAGCTCTTTGTCCAGACAATTTGGCTAGACACCACCACAAGGGCAGATATAGAAAAAAGGTTTGTGTGTCCCTGCTGTGAAAGAATTATGGGCTGAATCCGATCGGGTGTAAATTGGCCATCACTCCATTGGAATCATTGGCGACAGATGCCCAGCTGGTGTGAATCAGGCATAGATCTGTTAATCAACAGGACCAGATCCTGGCTGGTGTGAATTCGCTGTAGTTTCCTCGAAACTGAAACGTCCTGATGTTTCATGTCATCCTTCTAAGCCAGGGGTTGGCAAGCTTTCAGAAGCAGTGTGCCGAGTCTTCATTTATTCAATCTAATTTAAGGTTTCGCGTGCCAATAATGCATTTTAACATTTTTAGAAGGTCTCTTTCTTTAAGTCTATAATATAGAACTAAACTTTTGTTGTATGTAAAGTACATAAAGGTTTTAAAATGTTTAAGTGGCCAGGACCTGGGCAGTGTGAGTGCCACTGAAAATCAGCTTGCGTGCTGCCTTTGGCATATGTGCCATAGGGTGCCTACCCCTGTTCTAAGGGTTCAGATGTTGAATAACTAGAGCTGGGCTCTCAGGTGAGTTCAGAGCACAACTCCGACTGGCTTTCAGTGGGAATTGGGCATTTCACTCCCACTGGCACCTTTGACAAACCCAGGCTACAAAACGCTAACGTGGGACATTATTGCAGCCGAGTGTCGAATGTGCTCTGTACCCAGCAGGAGCTGACAGCCCTATGGAAGGAGGGTTCAGTGCGATAAGCAATGTCTGGAGTGAAGGGGTGGGTGGAATGAGCACAGACATGATCCAAGCTGCTGTCTTGCTCAGATGGAAACTGAATGATACATTTGCCGTGTCTCTGCTCAATTCATTCAGACACTGAATCAATAGAACACAATCCTCTGTTCTAAGAAACATGCCCACGTGGTGCTGCTGGGTCAGACGTTGGCTGTCACAACGTGTATTTTTTTTAAGTTTGTTTATCTTTGTAGGGGTATTTCAGTACCCTAAAAATGTCACCACAAAAGTATCCTGGTTTTTAATATTCAAAACACAGTCTCCATGCTGGGCTTTGGCAGAAGCTTTAGCAACAGCGATAATTAAGGCCGCCTAGATGTCTCCAGTCTAAAGCCACTTAATTCTAACTTTGAATCTTTCTTCACTGAGCTAAAATCTCCTGACACTGTTCTCTGCTAGTCATGCCTGAGCTAAAAGCTGTTCTGTCCTTTTTAAACAAAGGATAGGGGGAAGGAGGCACAGATGTGGTTAAAATTACCGGTTGCAATGAAAAGAAATGCATTTATGGAGTGATTCAGTGACATGGCTTTTAAATAATTGAAATAATAAAGAGGTAGAAAAAAAAACAAATTTGCAGTTAAGAGCTGACTAGAGGCAGGAAGAGCTACACCGGAAAAACACTGAAGCGGTGCAGAGATGTGGTTAGGTGACACATTCTAATCTCAAGAAATAATACAGAGAAACCACAATCCCTTATTTATAGTGAGACACAGGCCTGGTCTACACTACGAGTTTATACTGAATTTAGCAGGTTTAAACGGGGAAGATGAGGAGGAGGAAGAGCTTGCAGAATTCCAGTGGGTGGGGGAGACTGCGGCAACTATGGGATAGCTATGGGATAGCTACCCACAGTGCAACACTCCAGAAATCAACGCTAGCCTCAGTACATGGATGCACACTGCCGAATTAATGTGCCTAGTGTGGCTGCGTGCACTCGACTTTATACAATCTGTTTAAAAAAAATGGTTTCTGTAAAATCAAAATAATCCCGTAGTGTAGACATACCCACATTCAGGGTCTCCCTATTTTCATGGTTCAGTAATGGACGCGACAGAAACACATAAACATGCTCAGTGTCTTGAGATGCAGCCAGGCTAGAACAGACGAAGGGGAGTGGGAGGGGGCCCAGATATGGTTAAAATTACAAGTTACTATGAAAATAAATGAGTTTATGGACTGATTTAGTCACGCAGCTCATAACGAATGGAACATCATAAAGAGGAGAGAAGACAGGAAACGTGTTTAGGCGTTCAGAAGAGATCAAAAGAGTAACAGGAAAAAAAGCTGATGTGGGGCAGAGATTCTAATCTCAAGTGACTGGTTGCTGTAAGAGAAACCAACACCCCATGTCTATAATAAGACACATTTGCACTCCTACAATTTTCTTGCACAAATGTCAGATGCAACAGAACCACTCAAACCACCTCGGTGCATTGAGGTGCAGCCAGGCTAGAACAGAGCTGTGCAAACCCCCACCCCCAGCTACCAGCTGCCCTGGGCCCCGTGCAGCCGTGGGGCTGAGCTAGCGCCGGCTGCAGGGGGGCAGGCAGAGCTCCTGCTACCCCATCCCGCAGCCTGTGGGGCTGGCAGTGACCTGCAGGCCGGCCAGCGCTGCTCTCCCTGCAGCAGGAGCAGAGTTAGCAGAGGCCAAGCCCGGCTTTACCAAAGACCAAGGGTTAGGAGCTGCTCTGTGTCTGAAGCATCTGTCCAGGTGGAGACAAGCGCCTGGCTGCACTAACTTGCTGTTGGCAGGAAATCCTGCCTTGTGACACGTGGAAACCTGCCCTCTAACGGGAAAGACCAATTTCTTTGCATTTTCAATCCCTCTGGCCCTGCCATGGGCTGGGCCTGCAACTTCGCGCCCAGCCGGAGCCGGGGGTGGTCCCAGCAGTGACAAGGGCAGAAGGCGAGTGATTATGTAAGATCTGGAATCACTCCGCTCTTGCAGGGAGATGGGACGTGCTCCTTGGCACTGCTGGCAATGCGGCCTGTTCTCCGTACACGTCCCTTTGTTTGTGAGGCTCTGACTTAGGATACGTCCACACAGCAACATCCCCGTCCCCTCTGGGGTCAAGAGACTCAGGCTCACACTGCAGGGCTAATAATAACAATGGAGCCATGTGGGTTCTGGCTCATGTCCGGGCTCTGAAACCCAGTGATGGGGGTGGGTCTTGGACCCTGGGCTCCAGCCCTGGCCCAGACATCTACACTGTTATTTGTACCCCGCAGCAGCTTGATCCTGGTGAGCTACTGAGGGTTTTTTTTTTGCTGTGTAGATGATCTCATAGTGTCTCAAAAGCTTTTCCTGCTCTGGTAAATGTAGACTTTCTGGATGACAGGTGTGAGCAATGGACGCATGATCAGGTGCATCCATTAGCAGCAGCGGATACATTTCCCGGAACAAACACGGTCTCTGCTGAGAGGCTTTTAATTGCATAGACAGGGAACAGCTGCAGCTGTTTTGCAGGGATAACGTGTAACCAAATCCCCAACCTAAACATCCCCTTCCCTTCCCCCAGCAACACAAATAACTGCCAGATAGCTCCTGCCCTGCTTGTGATTGTACCAGAAACACCTGGGGCCTGGTTCTCACGCACACAGGCTCTGCTCTTGAAGCGGGAATGGATCGGCTTTGTGCACTCTGTGTATGCTTTGGCTCTGCCCCTAAACCCCCTACACTGGGTGCTGGAAGCGGGGCTGGTTGGGAACCAAGATACTTTGGTGCTGTAGCCGTGGCGCAAGCTGGGGCTAGTTGCCAGGGGGCAGGCAGAGATCCTGCTACGTTTTCACCCCGCCTGTGCCACCAGTGGTGCCAGTGCCGCTCTCCCTCCAATGGGAGCCGAGTCACCCGAGACCAAGCTGCCAAAGGCCTCGTCCCTCAGCTGCTGTTTGTCCATCTGCAGGAGCTGGGCAGGGGCCAGAAGGAAGTGTCGGGTTTTGAAGTTGACATTCCTTCCTAATGGGAACGAAACATCAGAATTCGAACTCTCCCGCCAAAGGAGTGTCTAAAATTTGGCTTTCAGTCGATCGTTTTGATTTCAACTTTTACATTTTCTATTACGATGCATAATGTAATGTAAACTCAAATTCAACATGAAGAGTTTCACCCTTCTCAAAGCCAATCGCTTTGATTTTTTCTAAATGAAATTGCATCGGAATTGGTCTGTTCCTGCAGAACATTTTGATTTTGTCCAACCAGTATTTTCCCATAAAAACCGCTCCATGGGGAAATTTTCAACCAGCTCTACTTAATGGCTCTTGTGCATGTGCAAAGTGCGTTGTGCAGCGAATGGGAACAGAATCCCATGGGCACAAATCAGCATCTCCTTTGTTGTGTTTTAGTTTTGCAATTGTTTACTGTTTCTTGTAGATCCTGTTCCCAAAATTCACAATACATTCACTTATATGTAGAAATAATCTTCAGCCACCCACATTTTGTGCAAGGCCATGATGGTTAGCAAACATTTGAAACCACCAGTTCTGCATCTAGGATGACCGGGGGGGGGGGGGGGGTTGCGACACCTCCAGCTCAGTCTCCAGCTAACAACCTACTTCTGCAAACTGCTTTCCATGACCACGCTAGGAGGTCACTTCATGGTTTTCAAGCACCAGGCCAGTGTCCTAACTCCAAATCCTGCTCTCCTGAGTGCAGGGCAATGGGTGTATTTCAGCTCAGTGCTATAATGGGACCGTCTGGCCTTGGTTCTCTTCCATGTCATTGGCCGGGGCTGCCGCTTCACGCACACTCAGAGCGGGGGGGGGGGGGGTGTCACTGCAGTGATGACGTCAGACTGTGACTGGGAGATGTAAGATCCAGCCTTGGCCACAGTTACTCTGCTGCTGGCTGGGAGACAGAACTGGCTCTTCCTCGGTGCTCCTGAGGAATCAGCCTTTGCTCCAGAGACAGCTCTGCCCAGGTGGTGCTGGGGGATGTGATCAGCTCCTCCTCAAAGCTGGTTTTGTTACTGTGTGTCACGGACTCACAGATCGTGCCCACTCATGGTCCCATGCGGTCCATGGGGCGGTGCCCCTTTCAGTGAGACAGCCCTTCTCGGGGGTCCACTTTCTCTCGGGGTCAGGCCCCTCCACCTCCTGGAGCCGCACCTCTCTGAGCCTTAGCACGTCTGTCTCTCGCTGTGGGCCCCCTCAGGGAGTCCACATGCTCTGGGCCCCCCGGGCCTCCTCACCCCCGAAGGGGTTGATGCAACCCTGTTCTCTAGACCGGAGTGACTCTCAGCCAGCGTAAAACAGGAGGGTTTATTGAGAGTTGAACACAGCACAGGAAACCCTCAAGGCCTCAAGCCTGGCCTCCCTCAGCCCAGCACATCCCAGTCACCCTGCATCCAGGTGGGCTCTGCCTGCTCCTCCTCTCCAGCCCAGAGCCTCCCTGCTTCCCAGCTGGGCCTCCGATATCCCCGGCCCCAAGCCCCCAATGTCCATTGTCTTCTCTCTAGGTAAACAGGGTCATAAACAGGATGGCCTGTGTCAGCCCTCCTCTGGCCCCCTCTGGCTGGAACTGGCTGGTCAGGTCACCGGGGTCCTGTCCCCGCAGCCCATTGTCCTCCCACTGGCCAGAACCAGCTGCGACTCCTGAGCTGCATCTCCAGGTCACCAGGTCACCAGTCACTGGGGTCTCCATCCTCCAGGCCATCGGCCAGGGTCCCAAGTTCCCTCTCCAGTCCTCTGTAACAACAAACTCCCTCTCCCCTCACCTCGTTAAACCAGTAACTCCTAGGGACACTGAGACCCACTCCCTCTGCATACAACCCATTGGAAAACACAGAAAACCCAAGAAAACCCCCCACTTCGTCACACTGTTTTTGCATGTGAACAGGACCAGGGATTTTGCACACAGGGGAGGTCTGGTGTCCGTAGGGCAGGGGAATGTTGCAATAACCATGCAGATGTTTCTCCATTGTGAAGCTGGACTCTCCGGCCCAGCTGCAGGGTTCGTTCTAGGTCTCAAATCATCTGCAATTTTTTGTTAGTTAAGTTGGCAATGTCCCATTGACAAACTAGCAAACAACAGGCCATGTCATCAGCAGGTGTAAATTGGACCTACTGTCCATTGACGCCAATGGAGCTACGGCCGATTGACACGAAGTGGGGGTCTGGCCTGGGGCTGGTTTGAGATCAGGACCAAGGGAGTGTAGAAAAGACCATTCGCTGTCCCTGTGGCTTTGCCCACACTAGGAAATGTGCACATGCCGGATAACGAGTCTGAGCAACACAGGCAGTTGCATCTGTCACCATCAACGGGTGAATTTCCCAAAACAAGCAAAGCACCTAGTGAGAGGGTCTTATCTGAACAGACGGAAAACAAGAGCAGCTGGTTGCAGAGATACAGTGTGGCCAACTCCCCATGATTAACACCGCTTGTCACAGTCTCCCCTCATCAAAGGAAGCACATGGGGCCTGGCTGTCAGTCACACAGTCCCTGTGGTTGGGAATCAACATGGTGCATTCAATCAATAAGACAGGTTCAACAAATGAAGAGGCTGCCTCTGTGCTCCCCTTGTTCTGGGGCTCTGCAGGGCCCTGTCCAGCCCTGAGCAGAATTTAGAGCAGCCTCAGGGCTGCTCTAATTTACATTCTGCTCCACTAATTTAGAGTGTGCTCTGGCCGCACCCCTCAATCCACTGCCTATGTGGGGGGCCTGGGAACAGGGTGTTTGCAAGGTTTTACAACAGCTCCATACCAGCCATGGAGATCCCTTGCATAGGGAGTTTCCAGGGGGCTGTTTGCATCCATTTTAAGGTGTGTTTACACTTCCAGAGCACCACAAAGTGACCTGATTGTGATGGCCTGAGTGACACCTATGCACAGAGAGTGAGGGGAATTTTGGCTTTGGGAACGGCTGAGTCTCACTTTGCACAAGTGTAAGTTACTTTGACAAGGCAGAGGGCAGGGCAGACAGACCCCATGTGTCAGCACAAATGATCCAGCTACCCTGTCAGGGGCTGGTGGGCTGAGAAAGGCTAGAGAAAATTCTCATTCATCTAACATGAAGAGGCGGGAGGTTCTGTACAGATCCAGGGTGAAGGACACACTGGGGAAGGTTGCTCTTGTGATTGAGCCAACAGGCTGAGAACCAGGAGATCACATTTCAATTCACAGCTCTGCCACTCAGGCTTTGGGTGACTTGGGGCAAGACTCTGTGCCTCAGTTTCTCTCATCTGTAAAATGGGAACAAGGCTCCTTCCTTTGTCTGTCTTCTCTGTATCAGCTCTTGGGGCAACAGCTGTGCCTATCTCAACAGAGGCCTCTAGGCACAATTTTAATACACATAACAATACTCTAGCTTATGCCAGGAGATCCAGCGAATGGCGGAGGGGCCAATGGAGTGGTGATCCACACCCCGACATTCCCCCTGTATCAGCGGCGGAAGAAGCAGGCTGTTGGCATAGTAACCCAGCGCCTCCAGCATTACACCACCAGGGCAATTCTCCACAGACCATTTCCGGCCAGAATCTGGATTCTTGTGCCACCCGAGTGGAGCGACGGGGACAGACGGACCCTAACCAAGAATCCAGCGCAGCATCTCCATGCCCATGGATGTCCCACATGATCTGAGAGAGCTCAGCTGGGGAGGGAACAGCCCTCAGGTTCCAGATGGTAGTTCACCACCCACAGTAAATGGTCACTCAGTTTCTGTCCTGAGCAATGAGATAGCTGGGGGCCAGCGTCCCCAAACAGGGACACCCAAATTGTTACGTGTAGCTGAGATCAGGGATAGCTGCTCTACAAGCTTCTAGACCTGCTCTCTAGAGGTTTCCACAATCACGTGTGCCAGTGAGCAGTAGCGGCCGTCTGGCACAGGGGTGGCTGGTCGCCCAGCACAGGAGGTGCCAGCAGACTAGACTCTGGTGCTAAGGCTGGAGTGGGTAGAAAGGTTTTGAAATTTGAAATGATGAACATTTTTTAATGAAACTTCGATGGATTAAAAGAGACGCATTTTGGGGCACATTTTTCAACCTGCTCCGATGTAAACCTTACAAAGGAATGTAGATTTCTAGCATAAACCTTATAATGCACAGGAGGCAGAACAAGGTTCAGGACATTGACACTGAAGTATTGTAAAACATTCAGGGGCTTTCACGCCTCCCTTGCTAATAATGGACGTCTGTTTTGTATCTGACATTGAGCTAACTGAGAATGGAAAGCACCTGAAATCTTTGCTCCCAGTAGCGCTCTGACATAAGCCAGAAACCACAGCAGGTAACTGCGCAGATACAGTCAGTTTCACACTGTGAAAATCGGGCAAGGTGACAAATCTGAAGCCACTCAGGAGGAATGGTCTTCGGTACCACGGGACATCCTCTGACTCAAAACTGTGTCTGAGATCATTTAGGAGTCTAAGGGCTGGTCTGCACCAGAAGGTCTCCCACCAACATAGTGCTGTCCACACCAGTGGTGTAACATGTCATTCACAGGGATGCAGTTGGTCCCACCCCGGAGCAATGTACCTTATACCGAAGTAAGTGGCAGTTAGACAAGGTCTGAGTCTCTGTGACAGAGCTGACGATGGGACAGTTTTAAAAAATCTTCATTGAGTTATTTTCCCTACATGGGTACATTTCACACCCAGGTCTTTAATACGTGCCAATAATGTACTCCCATGCTCGGAGCTTTTCCAGGTTTGAAGAGATGGGAAACCACAGCAATAGTATATCTACTACTATTGTTGCCCCTTTGTCCTGAGCGGTTTGCCCATATTCAGGGCCTTATAGGATTGTTTCCATTACAATGAGAAATCGGTGACATGAGTCAGGTCTATCCCTGGTGTAATCTCGTGCATTTCAGAAGACTGTCCACAGAGTCCTTGTTTCCATGAACACAACAGAAAGAAACAACCACAGGCCTTGTACTTGCTCAGAAATCCCTAAGTCTGTCCCTCCATTGAGCTCCCTCTCAGGGCCCTGCTCACAATTCTTTCCCCTGGTTTCCTGCCTCTAACTCAGACCAATTGCAAACCAGCCTCCTAGCCCCTGCATTTGCAATCAGGGAAACCCCTTGGCTCATGTGGCTTAGCTCTGCCCTGCCATGCACCTTGGATGGTCCCTCCATTGTCTCCAGCTGCCTTTACTACAGAACAGGGGTTTAATGGCTCCTTCTATTGAGTCAGACAGAAGGTTCTTAGCCACCCATGGACCCTGATGAGGTCTGCGGCTGTCTTAGGAGCAAAGACTCTCTTGATGGTGTCCAACAGCATTTTAAACAGCGTTTAAAAAAGAACTGGATAAATTCATGGAGGTTAAGTCCATTAATGGCTATTAGCCAGGATGGGTAAGGAATGGTGTCCCTAGACTCTGTTTGTCAGAGGGTGGAGATGGATGGCAGGAGAGAGATCACTTGATCATTGCCTGTTAGGTTCACTCCCTCTGGGGCACCTGGAATTGGCCACTGTCAGCAGACAGGATACTGGTCTAGATGGACCTTTGGTCTGATCCAGTCTGTCTGTTCTTATGTTCTTATCAGCATTTCCCACTCAGCATGATGGTACATTTGTGCAGCATCTAGCACAATGGGGCCCAACTTTAAGGCTTTTAGATGCTTTCTTTAGTATCAATAATAATTTCCCTGTGGAAGGCTTTAAAGAAGAGTTGGGAATGATTTAGGCAGCAGTATATTCAAACTGAAGAAGAGAAATGTCCCATCTGGCTGACTGATGGTCTTTTCATTCATTAGAGTCATGGGGTAGTCAAATGCAATTTTCTCTGTGTAATCGGAGACAGGGCAGAGTTGAACTGAAGCCCCAGGGGTCTGGAGGCCTCAGCAGTTGCCACAGAGAGGAATTGCTTCATGGGTCATTGCCCAATCACGTTGCCAGGGGAAGTTCCTCAACCGAAGAGGTGGTTGCTTTAGCTCGAAATCCAGACATTTCATAACTCAGGAGTCACAGCAGAGCAGAGTTGGGCAACATTCTTCATTTCAAGACAGATGTTTCTGTGAGAAAATTTCACCTTTGACAAGATTTTGGGGAAGTTTCATCAGAAACCAAAATTGTTTCCATTTTCAGCAACCAAACTCCTTTTTTCTTTTTCTTTTTTTTAAAGTTATAAAGCAACTGAAAAATTTCAACCAATCCGGTGAAAATTCTCAATAACACCCAAAAGTTTTGGCCAATAATTTCATCTGGGTGTACCAGCCAATCCTCACAGGGGTGTTTATGAGTATAAATAGATTCATGATCATGAGGTGCTCAGATACTATGGTGATGAGGCCATATAATGAGACTGGGGACATCTTTGTTAATGTGGATCAGGAGGGATTCATTTATTAACAAGCTGCTCTGGGATCTACATAAACAACAGAGGCTCTACTCCAGGAAATTAACTCACAGAGTTCTTAGTCCTTCCATTACTAGAAATTACCAGAATGTGTTGTCACAGAAATGTGTCCTCTCCACCCAGTCAAAGGTTATCAGCCTGTTTCCCCAGAGTCCTGCCCCTTGTGCAGTCATTGACACTAGTCCAAGCCGAATATCCAGCGTTGGGATTTGGAAGCATTTTGCACTGGTGTAAATGACCACACACTGGTATAAATCAGGCCCCGCACACTCTTGCAGAGATAAGACTGCAGCCCGGCTGGCTCTGGCTTTCTCACCACTGAATGGGGAACATTGTTAATTTCTGGCAACTCTTAATCAGTATCTCCAGATATGGTTCATTCCTGGGTAGGATGCTGATGACAATCAGTGCATTAACAGGCAGCTTTGGCATTTATTTTCCATGCATCACTAGCGTGACAACATGCCATTAGGACATTGCCAATAAAAGACGGTTACTCACCGTTGTAAATGTTGTTCTTCGAGATGGGTTGCTCATATCCATTCCTTGTAGGTGTGTGCGCGCCGTGTGCACGTTCGTCGGAAGACTTTTACCCTGGCAACTCAGCGGGTCGGCTGGGCACCCCCTGGAGTGGCACCACCATGGCCCCACATATATACACCAGCCGACCCACCCACTCCTCAGTTCCTTCTTGCCGGCTACTCCGACAGTGGGGAAGGAGGGTGGGTTTGGAATGGATATGAGCAACACATCTTGAAGAACAACAGTTACAACGGTGAGTAACCGTCTTTTCTTCTTCGAGTGATTGCTCATATCCATTCCATGTAGGTGATTCCCAAGCCTTACCTAGGCGGTGGGGTCGGAGTGAGACGTGGCGGAACGTAAAACCGCCAAGCTGAAGGCCGCATCGTCCCTCGATTGCTGTACCATAGCGTAGTGTGAAGCAAACGTGTGGACCGATGACTAGGTCGCTGCACGGCATATCTCCTGGACCGGTACGTGTGCCAGGAAGGCGTCTGAAGAAGCCTGGGCCCTTGTAGAATGGGCAGTGAGGTGGCCCACTGGGACATGGGCCAAGTTATAGCACGCGCGGATGCATGCTGTTAACCACGAGGAAATCCTTTGCGTGGAGATGGGAAAGCCTTTCATATGGTCTGCGACGGCCACAAAAAGCTGGAGTGACTTGCGGAAGGGCCTTGTATGGTCAATATAAAACGCAAGAGCCCTGCGGACATCTAAGGCGTGTAACCGCTGCTCCCGCCGGGAGGAATGAGGTTTAGGGAAGAAAACTGGGAGGAAGATGTCCTGATTCATATGAAAGGCCGAAACCACCTTAGGGAGAAAAGCGGGATGTGGGCGCAACTGAACTTTGTCCTTATGAAAGACAGTGTACGGGGGGGTCTCGGAGCACTACCTAGTGAGTGCTCGGAGCTCGGAGACCCTCCTGGCCGAAGTAATGGCCACCAGAAAAACTGTCTTCCATGAAAGGTATAGGAGAGAGCAGGTTGCCAGCGGCTCAAAGGGCACACCCATGAGCCTATTCAGCACTAGGTTAAGGTCCCAGGTAGGGGCAGAGCGACGGACCTGAGGGTAGAGGCATTCCAGCCCTTTGTGCAACCTAGCGACCACCGGGTTAGAGAACACAGAGTGTCCACCCTTGCCGGGATGGAAAGTGAATATGGCTGCTAAGTGGACCTTCAGGGAAGATATGGCCAGACCCTGCTGTTTAAGGTGCCAGAGGTAGTCCAGAATGACTGGAACGGGGGCCTCCGTGGGCGCGAGAGTCCGTGACGCACACCAGACCGAGAAACGCTTCCACTTGGCCAAGTAAGTGGACCGAGTGGAAGGTTTCCTGCTACTGAGCAGGATGTGCTGCACAGGGGCGGAGCAGCAGAGCTCTGAGGCGTCTAGCCACGCAGGAGCCACGCCATGAGGTGGAGAGCCGGGAGGTCCGGGTGGCGGAGACTGCCGTGCTCCTGGGTTATAAGGTCCGGGCAGAGGGGGAGGGTGATCGGTGGGGACACAGAGAGGCTGAGCAGCGTGGTGTACCAGGGTTGCTTGGGCCACGCTGGAGCAATCAGGATCAGATGAGCCCTGTCCTGTCGGAGCTTCAGCAGAACCCTGTGAACTAGAGGGAACAGGGGAAACGCATAGAGCAGTTGGTGTGTCCACTGGATGAGAAATGCGTCCGAGATCGATCCTGGTGAGTGGCCCTGGAACGAGCAGAACACTTGGCACTTCCTGTTCGCGCGCGTCGCGAATAGGTCCACCTTGGGAAAGCCCCACTTGCGGAAGATCGTGTGGATAATGTTCCGTCTTATGGATCACTCGTGGCACAGGAAGGATCTGCTCAGCCGATCCACGAGAGTATTTCAAACTCCCGGAAGAAAGGAGGCTACCAGGTCGATCGTATGTGCTATGCAGAATTCCCATAACTCGATGGCTTCTCGGCAAAGAGGGGAGGAGCGAGTCCTGCCCTGCTTGTTTATGTAGTACATGGCCATTGTGTTGTCCGTAAAGACGGAGACACAACGGCCCTACAGAAGCCTGAGGAACGCATGGCACGCTAGATGAACCGCCCTGAGCTCCCGCACGTTTATGTGAAGGGAGAGTTCCTCTGGTGACCATCGGCCTTGGGTGCGCAGGCAGCCCAGGTGGGCTCCCCAGCTGAGGGAAGACGCGTCTGTCGTCAGAGACAGTGTGGGCTGCAGCGGATGAAACAGCAACCCTGCACACACTATGGAGGGGTTCAGCCACCAGTCAAGGGAGTGAAGCGCACTCGGCGGAACGGTAACTAGTGTGTCCATCGAGTCCCTGGCTGAACGGTACACCGAATGGAGCCACACCTGAAAGGGGCGAAGTCGAAGCCTGGCAAACTTGGTGACGTACGTACATGCCGCCATGTGGCCCAGTAGAGCGAGGCAATTGCGGACCGAGGTCGTGGGGAAGGCCTGAAGGCTGTGGATGATGGTTGTCAATGGCAGGAACCTTGGCTGAGGAAGACAGGCCTTGGCCAGAGTGGAGTCTAAGGTCGCTCCTATAAAGACCAGCCTCTGCGTGGGAACCAGGGTGGACTTGTCCACATTGATCAGTAGGCCGAGACGTGCAAACAGGTCCTTTGCCACTCGAATATGTACCCTCACTTGCTCCTGGGAGCCCCTTTGATGAGCCAGTCGTCCAGGTATGGGTACACATGGAGCCCTTGGCGACAGAGGTGGGTGGCGATCACCGCCATACATTTCGTAAATACTCAAGGCGCCGTGGAGAGGCCGAAGGGAAGGACCGCAAATTGGAAATGCCGATGGCCGGCTACAAAGCGGAGGTATCTCCTGTGCAGAGGAAACATGGCTATGTGAAAATAAGCGTCCTTCATGTCGAGGGCAGCATACCAGTCTCCGGGATCCAAGGACGGGATAATGGTCCCTAGGGAGATCATCCAGAACTTTAACTTTATTAGGAATTTGTTGAGGCCGCGTAGGTCTAGGATAGGCCTGAGACCCCCTTTTGACTTGGGGATCAGGAAGTAACGGGAGTAAAACCCTTTGCCCCATTCCTCCCTTGGCACCTCCTCTATTGCTCCGATGGCGAGAAGCATCTGGACCTCTTGCAAGAGGAATTGCTCGTGAGAGGGGTCCCTGAAGAGGGACTGGGAGGGAGGGCAGTAAGTGGGGTGGGGGGGTTGAAGCAAACTGGAGGTGGTATCCTTGCTTCACGGTGTGTAGGACCCAGATGTCCGAGGTCAGGTGGGACCACACAGGGAAAAAATAAGAGAGGTGGTTGGAGAAGGGAGGGAAAGGATCCCGAACTGAAAGTGGTATGCTGCACCCGGGCGTGCCTTCAAAAGGACGACTTCGGGTCCGGTTGCGGTTTGGAGGAGCCGCGATTCTGGTTAGAGTGAGGGCCCGAATAGCATCTGCGGCATCCGCGCCCTCGGCGTCTGCCGAAATCTTGCCTCTGTCTAGGGACAGAGTACGGACGGAAGGGCTGGGGGCGGTAAGTGCGCGGCTGGGTTATGGGCGTATGCATACCCTTACGCATAGTAACCCTACTGTCTTTCAAATTCTGGAGCCTGGTGTCAGTTTTCTCCGAGAATAAATTCTTGCCCTCAAAGGGCAAGTCCTGGATTGTGTACTGGAGCTCGGGCGGAAGGTTGGAAGCCTGCAGCCAGGAGATGCGCCTCCTGGTAACGCCGGCCGCCAAGGTCCTGGCTGCAGACTCCGCCGCGTCTAGGGAAGCCTGCAAAGAGGTCCTAGCCACCTTCTTCCCTTCCTCCAGGAAGGCCTTAAACTCCTGACGGGAATCCGGGGGAAGCAACTCCCGGAATTTTGCCATCTCTGCCCAGGTGTTGTAATTGTAGCGACTCAGCAGAGCGTGCTGATTCGCTACGCGCAGCTGCAAGGCTCCGGCCGAAAACAACTTGCGGCCCAGGAGGTCCATCCATCTGGCCTCTTTGGATTTCGGAGCGGGGGCCGGCTGCCCATGACGCTCCCTGTCATTGACAGACTGGACCACCAGGGAGGAGGGAGGAGGATGCATGTAGAGGTACTCATACCCGCGGGATGGCACCATGTATTTGCGCTCGACTCCCTTTGCCATCGGCGGAATAGAAGCCGGCGATTGCCACAGTGTATCTGCCTTGGCCTGGATAGTCTTAATGAACGGCAGAGCCACTCTGGTGGGCACGTCAGCCGCCAGGATGCTGACAACAGAGTCCTCAACCTCTGGGACCTCCTCCACCTGCAGGTTGATGTTGCGGGCGATCCGCCTGAGGAGGTCCTGATGTGCAGCAAGGTCAACTGGGGGCGGGCTCGAGGACGATGAGCCTGCCACTGCCTCATCCGGCGAAGAAGAGGACGACACGCCGGGGGCGAGGGCATCCTGTATCTGCTACTCATGTTGAGGCTCCTGCTCAAGCTGCAGAGGTGAGGTGGCTGCCGGAGCTAACTGAGTGTCCGTGCCAGCTGGTGGAGGACGACTAACCGTGGCCTCAGGGGCACGATGCTTGGAAGAGGCGGCCCGCGATGGAACCAGAGGAGCACCTTGGGCCTGATGGTATGCCCATGGTGTCCAAAAGGGCCACTGCTGAACGCCTTGCGCTTCGGAAGGGGCTTCATGAAACAGGCCCTCCGGCACATCCGGTTCCTGGTCCTGGGAGTAGTAACTTCCCGCTTGGGACGAAGCTGACGGATGTCTGGAAGGCCATGGCGGAGCAGAGAGGCCTTGGGCCAATGTCCCCACCGATCTGGTGCTCTTCTGCACCGGGGAGCAGTGCCGCGAGGAACTCCGGTGCCATGAACGAGACCGGGACCTACGACCGGTGCGGTACCGGGAGGTCAACCGGGACCTGGAGTAGCGGTGCCGGGAGCGGCTCCTGGTGGAGCGGTGCCATGAACGGTGCCGGGACCGCGAGCGGTGCCGTGAATGATATGACAGCGACCGGGATGGAGAACGGTGCCGCAAGTCCGACCGGCGCCACGCTGTTGAGCGGTGCTGGGACTGCGAGCAGCGTGAAGAGCGGGAATGGTGACAGGACCTGGAACGCTTGCGGGACTGCGACCGAGAGCGGTGCCGGTCTGGAGCGCTGATGGAAGTCGGAGGAATCAGGGCTGGCTTCCCAATAGACTGGATCACCCGCACCGGCGGTGCTGGGGGTGGAGGCTGTGCTGCATCCGACAGCGCGATCAGGTCTTTCGCTACCTCACACACCTCCGGCGTGGATGGAACAATCAGCTCGACCACGGCGGGTGCCGGGGAGACAGGTGCCGGACTCAACGGCCCTTGGCAGACTGGAGTCGACGGCAATGGCTTAGCAGGTGCCGCGGTGGCAGCAGGCACCGGGCGGTGCGACGGAGCCGTGCCCTCGTGCCGCACTTCGGGCGGTGCCGGAGCGGCAGGGGTCTTAGTCTTCTTTGCTCGTAGAGAGAGCGAGCGCCTCTGGCTTAACTTGGGAGCCGGGAACGTCCGGTGCCGGAAAGGAGTGGGCGCACCGGTGAGGCCCGGTGCCGAAGAGGAACTCCTCGAGTCCAATGGCGGTGCACTCGGTGCCAAGGACGGAGGGGTGAGAGCTGCCTCCTTAAGGAGCTGCTTAAGTCTAATGTCCCGCTCCTTCTTGGTGCGAGGCTTAAATGATTTACAAATTGAGCACTTAGTAGATAAGTGCAACTCCCCGAGGCACTTCAAACAGGAGTCGTGCGGATCTCCTGTGGGCATCGGCCGATGGCAAGCCAAACACGGCTTGAAACCCGGGGAGCCGGGCATGTGCGCCGGTCCCGGTGCGGGGAGGGCCTGAGCCCCAACCCCGACTAAACTCACTAAACACTAACTTAACAATTAATTTTAACTACACTATCTAATTTTCAACTAATTTTACAACTATATACACAAGGAGAACTATGAGAACGCTAGGGAGGTGGAGGTCAGGTAAGCTGCACTCCACTGTTCCAACGACCGACACGGGCGGTAAGAAGGAACTGAGGAGTGGGTGGGTCGGCTGGGGTATATATCCACGGCCATAGTGGCGCCACTCCAGGGGGCGCCCAGCCGACCCGCTGAGTTGCTAGGGTAAAAGTCTTCCGACGAACATGCACGCGGCGCGCGCACACCTACACGGAATGGATATGAGCAATCACTCGAAGAAGAACTAGCTATTACATAAAGGGGTAAAAACACAGATTACAATTAAATGCATTCATGGAGCAGAACAGGAATGATGTGAGGCTGGGAAAACCTGCCTTACAGTGACAGACTAAATAACAGACCTGGGGGCAATTATCTGACTGTATTGTGTGTCCACGCAAACCACAGTTTTGGGTCAGCAAAAACTCTTTGTGAATTCATCTAATCATTTAGGCCAAACAATAAAATTGGGGGCTAGATTCTCCACAGGACTTTTTCACACCTCAACTGCTAGAACAGGGCCTCATCCTCCCTGATTGATCTAACCTCGTTATCTCTAGCTTGCTTCTTGCTTGCTTATATATACACCTGCCCCTGGAAATTTCCACTACTTGCATCCGACGAAGTGGGTATTCATCCACGAAAGCTCATGCTGCAAAACGTCTGTTAGTCTATAAGGTGCCACAGGATTCTTTGCTGCTTTCACAGGACTTAGGTGTCAGTTACTAAGTCACTAGACGAGGCGGGGGTGCCAGGGCCCCCACTTATACCCAGTAGTTGGGGCACTCACCCGGCACATGGGAGGTGTGGGTCTATAAGTCTCTACATGAGGAGAAGGTTCTGAGACCAGACGATTCTTTACTCTCACAAACAAAGGCCGAATGAGATGCAGGGCTGGACGTAGCAGCGGGACAAATTCAAACAGGAAATAAGGCCCAGTGTTTTCACAGGCGGGTGATTAACCATTGGTGCAGCTTCCCCCAGGACAAGGTGGATTGTCCATCACTTGGAGTCTTTGCACCAAGGCTGGATTGGTCTTTCTAGAAAACACAGTCTGGTTCAAGCACGTCATGGGCCTGATGGCTGAATCTTTTGGTGAGATTCTTTGGTCTGTGTGATGCAGGTCAGGCTAGATGAACAATAATGGTCCCTTCAACCTTTAAAATCTATGAATCTATAAAATCTACGAACTTATGAAAGTACAACCCTGTAGAGTCAGTTAGTCAGTCTTCATCTTTCATATGTCTTCTTTCATATAATTAGTCAGTTTCCCAGTTTTGTGTGGGTCTTTCACACAGTGGCAGGGAAGAATCCAGTTGAAACACATAGCGAATGGTTGAAAAAATGACAGAAAATGAGATGTGTATTCAAAAGCAGGAGTAGGGACTGATATTGTTTTGATCTCATTTTCTCATATTGCGACACTCAGGCTGGTGGGGACCGATAACCACTTGTTGTGAGATGACTAACCATTAACGGTGTCTTCAGATCTGCCTCAGCACTGCCAGGGAGAGCCCAGACCCAGTTCAGTGCCCGACCTAGCCATGGGTGTGTGAGATAACTGGCAGCTGGAGCAGTACATCATGTGATGTTGTATCAGAGTGAAAGGCGGCCATGGGACACCGGTGGATCTGTCCCCTGACAGGAGTAACACCCCTGGGGATCCATTCCCCCAGGGTTTCATTGTGAGCTCAGCTTCATTTTCAAATAAGCTCACCAGGGCTCAGCCCAGCTTGTGCGCTGGCAGATGATTCATCCTTCAGCACCACAAAGGCAGCTCTGCTCTGGTCACAAGTTCACAGCAGCCTCTGCTCAGAACTGGTGCCCTCGGGAAAAGCTCAGTCCGGCCTTTACACCGTTCAGGGCTCTCCGAGCTGGAGTTCCCAGGGGCAGGTAACCAGCCGACAATGGGGCTTTTCTCCCCAAGGCCTGGCTTCCTCCCAGGTACCTCCCAGGAAACCACTTCACACGTATTGTCCCAAACTGATCTTTGACGTTCTGAAAATTTCCCTGAGATTACATGGGTCATGCCTCCTGAACAGTTTCGTACAGTCCTACAATAACACACCGACAATTGCATTTTACATATAAAGCCCCCCGAAGGCATTAAACTGAGTTCAATGAGGTTTTATTTAATTCAGGATGGTTACGCCAGGATATGACAGAAAACTGCCCTTTGTCACAGCTCTTGGACTGAGGGATCTTAACAAAGTGCAGGTCCTGTGGGCAGAGTGTGTGTGTGTGTGTGTGTGATTCTCTGACCCCCTGCTGAAGCCCCTGGCGGCTGTATCCTCCCGCAAGCTGCGGTCCCTGGCTCAGTGCGCTGGGCTGTGTGGCTGTCCCAGGCTATTGAGGGAACAGCTGGATTTGCACATGGGTGGGATGGGCGTGGGCTCCGCCCACTCACCTGTTTGCTGTTTGTGAACAGGAGCCTGGGTGGCTCTCAGCACTGCAGGGCGTGAACAGCTGCCGAGCAGTGACATACAAATGGTGCCAAGAGAAACTCTCTGGCTGGCTGCTCTGGTGCGCCAGGGTCTGCTCCGTGCAGCTGAGAAGGGAAAATGGGGCCATGGCAGCTTTGCTCTTGGGACCAGACCAGGGGCAGGGGGCTGTGTCGACCTCCGGCGTAATTCCAGCAGCCTCAGGGCTGTTGTAACGGCACCGCTCTGCAATGGACCCCCGAGGGGGCCATCCTGTGTCTGGGGATGGCTGGAGTCTCTGCTCCCTCCCACCTCTCTGTGATAACCCCTAGTCTCAGCCTGGGTTACCTCTGAGACCGAGCAGACGGAAGCAGGCTCAGAGGTATCGCACACTTCCATGTCTCTGCTCTGCCACCTCTGCTGGGCACTGCCCGGGGATGGCCTGGGCCTGGTGTCGCTGGTCCTTTGCCAACTGCCGACAGGGCAGAGGAGACGGACACTGTGGTGTCAGCGTCTCAGACTTACTTGTGGCTCAGTCTAAGTGAGACAGTTATTTCCTCGTATAGCACTTCCCATCTCCCTGGCACAATGTGCCGAGTCTCCAACACCACTTCCCATCTCAGCCTGCCCCAGCCTGGATTACCTCTGAGTCCGAGCAGGTGGAAGCAGGCTCAGAGGTATCTCACACTTCCATGTCTCTGCCTGGCCACCTCCGCTGGGCACTGCCCGGGGATGGCCTAGGCCTGGTGTCGCTGGTCCTTTGCCAACCGCCAACAGGGCAGAGGAGACGGACACTGTGGTGTCAGCGTCTTAGACTTACTTCTGGCTCAGTCTATTTAAGTGAGACAGGCTGAGGGTTTCTGAGAACCATGGAAATCATTCTGTGCCGGGCGGCACAGGGGAAGGTGGTACCAACATACCCATGCAAATAGCCAGGGACCAGCTGTAGCATTTGTCCAGCTCTTCCTCTCTTTGGAGTCCCAGCTGGGAGGAGTTTCCGGCCAATAGGCTTTGAAATAGGGCAGGGCCATGAGATCTCACAGCGATGCCTCAAGGATGGCTCCTTCCTGCCTAGGGCCAGGGTGGGGTCTGATTTCTGCCAGAGATGAGCAATGCTCCGAACTGGAAAGGCAGGGCAATTCCTGTGGTGCTGGGCTGACAGATTCAAACCCGCCCATGTGATCTGGGTTGGCCTCCCAAATGTAAATGAGAATTGGGTTTCCAGATCCCTTAAGCAAGTTGAGATAAATCACATCTGTTCTGCTCCCACATCCCACCTGGAGATGCAGCCAGCTATGTGGGTGTCTCCAGCTGGAAGATATTCCAGCATTACGCCATTCGCACCAGGAGACCCTGAACAAACTTTCCCCCAGCAGCTCTGTCATACAGC
Source organism: Mauremys reevesii (assembly GCF_016161935.1). Classification (NCBI taxonomy): domain Eukaryota; kingdom Metazoa; phylum Chordata; order Testudines; family Geoemydidae; genus Mauremys; species Mauremys reevesii. Next base: position 2,553,266 of record NW_024100715.1, read on the forward strand.
GATTACCTCCAGGGGAATAAGGCAATGCTTCAAAGGAAAACTTTAGAAATGGTAGGGGAGAACTAGGAAAGGAAAGCCCCTTTTCTCCGAAGATACAAACTCGACTCCCTCCTGTATCTATCACCAGTGGATTTAGCCTCTCTCCTTGTGTGGTGTAAATAAAATAAAGAGGAGACAAGGTGATCTGGTGCAAACAAAGGTAAGTGTATCCAGGGTAAAGGTACAGAAAACTGGGAGGAATAGGGGAAAATGCAAACTTAATTAATAAAATGAAACAGTGACTGGCTTTGGGAGCTTAAAGCTCAGGCCCATAAACCCTCCCTTGGAAGCTGAACAAGAATAAATGATGCCCCAACACAGAAACCTTTTCCCACTGTTCAGGTGCAGTGGATAAGACGTACAGGGGCGATGCCCAGGACCTTCCACTCTCCGGCTGATTTAGAGCCTTTGAGGGGGAGCACTGGGGAGTCCAGACGACGGTTGGATTTCGTCGCTGGCAGGGAGGCCCTCTGGGATGGTGGACACCAGGAATGCAGGATGGCAGGAATGGTGGTGACAGGCCTCCTTTTCCTCAGTCTCACGGCGGGACCGATGGGGTTCTTCACTCTCCAGCTCGGGAGCACTGTGAAGACCCGACCGTGTACGGGCTGTCGCTGGGGTGGACAGCCCTGCGCAGGCCCTGAACACGTCCTTATAAAGCTTTTGTGGCGGGAAAAGTTCTGAGGAGATGGAATGCTGAGGGCTGGTTTTGGCGGGAAAAACCGGTTTTGACTGGTTTGAGCCTGTGTCTTAATGGTAAACAAGTCCCCTTTCAGAGATGGAGTCCAAGGGTCAATAGCTCATATACTCCATAGTGGATCTTATTTTAAAGCCAGTGATTTACTTAACATTACTTCATAAACACCTTATTAAACAACTAATTGAACATATTAAACAATCTATACTTCTTATATCTAACACAGCCCAACAATCAACAGCTGTTCTGGTTGTGTGGCCCATCGGTCAGTGTGTTGTGTGTTATGTGTCCCCCGCTGAGCCCAATCCACAGAGACTATAAGACATCACCGCTCCTGCTTCTAAAACCAGGCTCTCTAGCTCACGCTGTAACTGGTCATGCTGTCAGCTGGGAAATCTGGGTATCCCCTAAAACCCCTCTTGAGGCCTGTTTCACTTGTGGGGAGGTTCCTCCCTCTGGGGTGATACTGGTGGGGGAGTGAGAGGAGAAGCCAAGCCTGACATGCTGTGTTCTCTGGCTGAAGGGCCACCCAGAAGACATACCAAGAGGATGGGTTGAGAACAGCAGAACTGCCAATTACATGGAAAAGTGGCAGATTTAAAGCCGGTAGAAGGCACTGCTTTAATCACACAATTAGCCAGCGGAACTCACTGCCACAAGAGACTATTGAGGGCAAGATCATGGCAGGATTCAAAATAGGAGGAGGCATTTCTATGGATAATGGAGCATCCAGAAGTGTAATAGCAAAAATTCTGAAAGACACCCAAGGGTTTTCGAAGAGCTATAAACTCTCCTGCTTTCAAGGCATATGAACATAATGGCCATACCGGCTCAGACCCAAGGTTCATCTAGCCCAGTATCCTGTCTTCTGACAGTGGCCAATGCCAGGTGCCCCAAAGGGGATGAATGGAACAGGGAATCATCAAGTGATCCATCAATCAGTCCAGGGCAGAAGACAACCTCTATCTATTGGGGGTCAGGAGGGAATTTGCACCTCAGTGCAGGGGATTAAGTGTTTTCTAGTGCATCCCTGACAGGTGTGTGTCTAACCTGCTCTTAAGACCCACCAGTAATGAGATGAGAGAAAGGAAGAAGTAAGCATGAGGAAACAAGTTTTTGAAGAGATGAACATGCAGGAGATGGAGCGATAACACATCTTAGAAAGATCTACCATCTACTTATGTGTCTTAGTGTTCACCATGGCAACCATCACTATCGCGAATAACCATCGCTGGTTGGAAAAATGTTTTCTTTTCTCCCGAAAAAATGTTGACATTTTAGCAAAAGACTGAAAATCTTTCAGCATCTGTTGACAAAAACTCAAAAGACACTGGCTGTGAAAAATTTCAGTTAATCAAATACTCAATTTTCCATCAATTAACAGTTTGGATGAGAAATTTTTGACTCATTCTAATCTTGATTTTGAGATCTTAGATACTGTATTATCAAATGAGCATGCTCACTGATTCTCCAGTGTGGACATCCCGTTCCCTTTATCGATGGATCAACTCTGTTTTATCAGTACCAGGAAGAGAAAGACGTTAATATCAGTCATTATCAGACTCGGTAGCAGCCAGTAGAGTAGCTTATTTTTTAAAGTGAAGTTAGAGTTCTTTAAAGCCAGGCCGCACAGAAACCATGTGGGGGAGAGGCACCCCAGTTCTTTGTGTGCTCCCCGAATTCCACACCATGTCCCTGCGAGTGGAGAATCTCACCGGCTCAAACCAAATCCTTGGGCTCCTCTCCACAGCTTTTGGGGAGGGAGAGATTAGCCCCAGAAGTACACTCTGTGCTCAGACATAGCGCCACTGACTAGATCCGGGCACGGACAAACCCTTGATGGATACAAGGAGCCATTCAGGGGCCCCATAGGGAGTCCCCCAGTCCGTGTCCCCCCCCCCAGCCGCAGCACAATGTACTGAGTCCCCAACACCGTTACGTACACAGTACTAATTAATCTGACCTGATTACGAGTCCAAACAGCCCACCACTTCCTCACCAGCCCCCAGCTCTTAGGGCTAGAACCACAAAGGTCCGTAAGCGCTGCAGGGCTCAGGTTATAACCTTTAGCCCAGTGGCTCGGGCACTCACCGAGGACGTGGGGCACCCGGGGGTTCACGCCCCCTCTCTGCCTGATGGAGGAACAGGACTTGAACCTCCCACATGAGTGCCCAGCCATGGGGCTGGAGGGGATCCTGGGGCAGGGCTCTCTCACTCTCGCCTGTCGAAGCTGTTTCACTTTGTATGAATAATGCATTAGTGCAGAGGGACTGGAGCCTGGATCTCCCGCCAGGCCACTGACTCTTTTTCACTCCCAGGCTGGAGTGTCAAGGCAGCTGCCATCAATCAGACCCAATTGGTTTATAAACCAGGAGACGAGCAGTCTGGAGGAAAGGGTTGAGTTGGTGCTGAGCCCAGGGTGGGACGTAATTCAGGCAGCCTGAGATTCCAGTTTTTCTGGGGCATGGATCAAACTGGTTTTGTGCCCAGGAATAGCAGCACTTTATCGTGAGTTAGGTTTGTGAGACCCCACAACTTCACCAAATAACTGTGCCAAGGGCCAAAGTCAGGAAGAGAAAAACAATGGTAGGAAAAGGTAATCTCCCCTCACCTCAACCTTGTTTATTTCCTCTCATGCTCTCATTTATTTCAGTATGTCTCCAGGATTTCCTTTCCCTTTGTCAAAATGCCGCCTCTTTGTACAAAGGACTGGCCCAGACTGGCTTTGTTAAATCAGCCTGAACCAGCAGGAGAATTGGTTCTTGTAACAGTGAACCAGAAACTCTCCTGTGTGAAGTCACAGACACTGCCTTGGTTTTCCTTTTCTTACTAGGCAGCTTAGCTCTGCAATTCAACCACCCTCTTACCCCCTTGCTGGAAGCCAGAGGAAAACAAAACAATAGCGACCTCTGACCCAGCCCCTCACTGCCTGGCCATAGCCCTGTCTCCTGGACATTCTCCCGCCTTGTCAGGAGTTCATCTTCTGGTGAGAACTGAGACATGTCGCATGCCGAGCAGTGGAGGACTGGGTAACGATGGCAACGAAGCAGCACCCACGGGTATGGGCGAGTTGGGGGCTGGGGTGTGAAAACTTGTTCTGGAATAGCCCAGTGACTTTGACGTAGGTGTGATCACACTCAGATACACCCAGGTTTTGACATAGATGTCAATCAGACCCACAGACCTAAGGTTATTAGAGTGAACAAAAGTCAATTTCTTGTCAGAACCGGTCACATGTGAATACATTCGCTGGGGTGTGAAATCCGTTTCTGATCGCTCTGAATTCTTCACGCTTGTGCCTCCCCTCAGCTAGGCGTGGAAATGCTCCTCCTGCCCACGTGTGATGTGACACTGATCCTGTGAATCCACCTCAGTCCACAGATCTTTTTCCTGACAGATCGTGTGTGCTGCATCACCACAACCGCATCCGCCTGCATCTGGGCTCTCTTCTGCTGAGACCAGAACGAAGGATGAAGGCAGCTGGATTAGAGGCTTCTGGAGATCCAGCCTAGGAGAGCTGGACAAGCACTGGTGATTGGAGCGGGCTGGCAAATAGTGAGGAGTTTTTGTGTGGAAAATGTTCCAAAACCTGGAAATCTTCAGCTGAACTGGGAAAGTTTTTAGCTAAACATTTGGGGGAGTTGATTAAAAATTTGAAATTTTTCCCACAAAAAAGTCACCGTGTTGCTTAATCAAAAACAGAATTTTCCATCAGCAAACCCTCTGACACAGAACAACTGACCAGCTGTACTGGGGATGGGCCTCAGCTGTGTGCCACTCCCCCGCCCCCACACGGCAGCATGGCCCTGAGAAGTGCCTCCCTAGTGGGACAAGACTTCCACTGTTGAATATTGGACACCCAGGCCTGGTCCACACCTAGAATGTAGGGTTGGCATAGCGACACTGGTCGGGGTGTGAAAAAACACCCCCTTGAGCACCGTAGCTGTGCCGCCCTCACCCCAGTGTATCTGCTGCTGTGTCAATGGGCGAGTGCTTCTGTCGATGAAGCTACCGTCGCGCCGGAAGGGGGTCCTACCCGGAGGGGAAAACCCCATCCCTCACAGCAGCCCATACCTACCCCAAAAGGTTATGGGGGGGTAGCTGTGGCCACCTGGCTATGCTGGGGGATTCACTGCAGTGTAGTCTTCTCCGGCCTCAGTGTGGGAGTTCAAATGGAGAACTTCTGTCTGTTCCTCATCCTCTGTAACCCATGGGAAATAGTGAAACTCCCCAGGAGGCTTTGTGAGGAGGGGTTCCTTGCTCTCTCTATAGGGCTCTGAGTGTGGCCTGGCTCTGAACCTGAGCAGGACATTCCCAGAGGGGCAGAGACACTGACTCGAGAGAGGTCATGTGGCCAAATGAGGCTATTTGGAGAATTCCACCGCCCTGCATTTCCCTACCGATGAAACCACCCCGCAGCGTTTGCCAGGTGCTAAGTACTAACAAAGTTCAGCTGCACGTCTCCATAGTGCCCCCAAGGCCACATCCTCCTAATTTCCATTGACTCACCAGCCACCTGCCCACTCTGTCTATTAAGGGTCCCTTGTCCCAGGTGAGGACCTTGTCCTGTGCTGTCCATGTCATCAGTGCTCCTGGGGCTTCGATCCCAATTGTCTTGTTTCCTACTAGAGCCATCGGCTCTGTCTCCAAGTCTCTTCCTCAGTGCCTTGAACACAGGCTCACCTGCTCCGATTGTCACTTTGGACAATGCGGTTGTTCTGAGCTGATGTCCAGTTAACTGTTATTCTAGGGCTTTGTAAAGAGAGGCCGGATGCCTCAGTGGTTCAGGCCCAGGGCTGGCACTCAGGAGATCTGGCGTCAGTTCTTAGCTCTACCACAGACTCCATGTGACCTTGGGCAAGTCACTTAACCTAGCAGGGTATAACGGGGCCTTGATCTCACCTGGGGCAGGGACTGTCTCTCACTATGTGTCTGGGCAGTGCCCAGCACAAGAGGGTCCTAATCTCAGCTGCGGCAGGGACTGTCTCTCCCTGTGTGTCTGTGCAGCGCCCGGCACAACTGGGCCCTGATCTCAGCCAGGGGCTGCTGACCAGCACTGCAATATCAATAATTACATGAATGGTCCCATTCGGCACTACTCATGTCAGTAAAGTTACTTATGTATGGGTGTTTGCAGGATCAGGGCCTTTGCTCACACACAGCACATGATAGGTTTCTCAGTTAGACATTCAGTCCCATAAAGAACCTTGTATGTAAGTTGTGCAGTGAATGAGCCATCTGTTGATCCCTGAATTGTTCACTCTGCACAACAATAGCTTGTAGGAACAGCAGATGACCTATTACAGTGAGACAATTGTGAATTAACAAATACTTTTTCATAAATATCAAATATCTCATGAAGAGCAAGATCAGACCGGATAAGGTCAGTATAAAGAAACTCCTCACAATATGGGTTACTAAGAACAAATGGGAGTCTTTCAAGAGAATTCAAAGGGTTTGGTTTCTGCTGAAGGAAAAATGCGTAACAGTAAAATCAAGAAGGAAATAGCAGAAGGCTGTGTGGTGGTGAGGAAAGACTAAGTAAAGAGGCAGTGAAATCAACTATAAAAATAACATATAACAAGTGGGGAAAAGGGGAAGTTGACAGTAACAAATATAAATGAGAAATTAGGAATTGTAGAAAATTGATAACATAAGCAAAGAGATACAAGGAGAAGTCGATGGCCAGTGGAGTTAAAGATAACATTGAGTTTTTAAACTATATTAGGAATAAAAAGAATCTTGACAATTGTATTGATCCACTACCAAATGGAAATGGTTAAATTGTCAATAATAATATTGAAAAGGCAGAAGTGGTCTACAAATATTTCTGTTCTGTATTTGGGGAAAAACAGATGATATAATCTCCTCATATGATGATGATAACACTCTTTACATTCCACTAGTATCTCTGGGGGGTGTTAAACAGAAGCTACTAAAGATAGACATAATTAAATCAGTGGGTCTGGATAACTTGCATCCAAGAGTATTAAAAGGGCTGGCTGAGAAGCTTTCTGGACCATTAATGTTAATTTTCAATAAGTCTTGGACCACTGGGGAAGTTCCAGAGGCTGGAAGAAAACAAATGTTTTGCCAATTTTTAAAAAGGGTAAATGGAACGACCCAGGTAATTATTGGTCTGTCAGTCTTACGTCGATTCCGGGCAAGATAATGGACTTGTTGATACGGGACTCGACTGATAAAGAATCAAATGAGGATAATGTAATGAATGCAAATCAACATGGGTTTATGAAAAATAGATTCTGTCAAACTAATCTGATATCTTTTTTCATGAGCTAACTAGTTTGGTTGAAAAAGAAACTAGTGTTGAAGTTATATCTGTAGACTTCTGTAAAGTGACTCAGTATGGCACAACATTTTGATTAAAAGACTAGAATGATATAAAATTAACATAAAATGGATTAAAAACTGGCTAACTGATAGATCTCAAAATGCAATTGTAAATGGGGAATTTCATCAAGTGGCTGTGTTTCCAGTGGGGTCCCACAGGGATGGCTTCTTGGCCCTATGCTATTTAACATTTTTATCAAAGAACTGGAATAAAATAAAATCATCACTGATAAAGTTTGCAGATGACACAAAAATTGGGGCTGTGGTAAATAATGAAGAGGACAGGTCACTGATTCAGAGCAATCAGGATTATTGGGTAAACTAGGTTTAAGTATGTGTTTCATTTTGGAGAGATGTCAATATATTCATCTAGGAACAAAGAACAAAGATGCGCTACAGATTCATATGTCCCTTCATGCTTCAGCCACCATTCCAGAGGACGTGCTTCCATGCTGATGATGGGTTCTGCTCAATAACAATCCAAAACACTGCAGACTGATGCATGTTCATTTGCATCATCTGAGTCAGATGCCACCAGCAGAAGGCTGATTTTCTTTTTCTAGTGGTTCGGATTCTGTAGTTTCTGCATCGGAGTGTTATGCTTTTAAGACTTCTGAAAGCATGTTCCACACCTTGTCCCTCTCAGATTTTAGATGGCACTTCAGATTCTTAAACCTTGGGTTGAGTGCTGTAGCTATCTTTAGAAATCTCATATTGGTACCTTCTTTGCATTTTGTCAAATCTGCAGTGAAAGTGTTCTTAAAACAAACATGTGTTGAGTCATCATCCGAGACTGCCATAATATGAAATATATGGCAGAATGTGAATAAAAGAGAGCAGGAGATGTACAATTCTCTCCCAAGGAATTCAGTCACAACTTTAATTAATGCATTATTTTTTAACGAGCATCATCAGCATGGAAGCATGTCCTCTGGAATGGTGACTGAAGCATGAAGGGGTATGCAAATATTTATCATATCTGACACATAAATACCATGCAATGCCAGCAACAAAAGTGCCATGTGAACACCTGTTCTCACTCTCAGGTAACATTGTAAATAAGAAGTGGACAGCGTTATCTCCCGTCAATGGAAACAGATTTGTTTGTCTGAGCGACTGGCTGAACAAGAAGTAGGACTGAGTGGACTTGTAGGCTCTAAAGTTTTACATGGTTTTGTTTTAGAGTGCAGTTATGTAACCAAAAAAAATCTACATTTGTAAGTTACACTTTCATGATAAAGAAATTACACTGCAGTATTTGTATGAGGTGAATTGAAAAATACTATTTCTTTTGTTTATTATTTTTACAGTGCAAATATTTGTAATAAAAAGAATATAAAGTAAACACTGTACATTTTGTATTCTGAGTTGTAATGGAAATCAATATATATGAAAATGTAGAAAAACATCCAAACATTTAATAAATTTCAATTAACAGTGCAATTAAAACTGCAATTAATAATGATTAATTTTTTTAATCACAGTTAATTTTTTTGAGTTAATCGCGTAAGTTAACTGCGATTAATCAACAGCCCTAATGAAAATGATTTCATTTTTAATTTTCACTGAATTTTTCCCTGGATAAATAAATTCTGACCACTTCTAATGGACATATCAGTTATTGGACACCTGCTGCCCTGGTTGACATTATTACGGAGGCACCGTAGTCCCTTCCCAGCAAAGGCTGCCCTGAGCTTTCCAGCTAAAACAGGGAGTAAGTCCCCCAAATGGTGAAACTGCAAAATCTTTTCAGATGCTCTGTATGTGGAGAAGGAAGAGCAGCTTCAAACATCCAGCTCTGGATCTAGCTAAATATGTCTTTTGAGACAAAGGATTGACTTGTGGTTAAGCTGTTGGCTTGGAATTCCAGAAACCTTTGAAGCATTCTTGGGTCCTTGTAGCAGGGTAGACCCCTGCTCTGGCCCAGAAGGGGTTAAAAAAAGCCCTGGGAAGGGGCCAAGGCTGGAGAAAGCAGCTTTTATGCTGGGCTGATTGGGAAGTGGCTGCAGCTGGGCCACGCCCCAATCAGGCCCAGCTGGCCCCTCTAAAAGGCCAGGGAAGCCAGTCTCTCTCTGCCTTCAGAGAGAGAAGGGCTTGGCTGCAGGGAGGTAGAGACTGGATACCTGAGTGAAGCAGGGCTGGGGAAAGGCTGAGGAGCTGGGGAGCTCCAGCCTGGAAAGCCCCAGGCTGCGGCCTAGCACAAGGCCAAAAGGTACTGGGGGTTGCAGGGGGCAACCCAGGGGTAGGCCAAGGCAGCAGGTCCAAACCCTCCTTGCCAGTGATGAATAGGCTGATATTGCAGCCTGCCCCAGGATGTGGGGCCAGTAACCATACACTGAGGCAAGGTGGGGGATAGAGGGTGAGGGTTCCCTGAGAAGGGGAAGCCCTGAGAGAAAAGGGGTTACTGCCAGGGGTCAGCACCCCCATGTAAAAGGGCACCAGGTCCAGGGAGGGACATGGGGGGGTGGGCCTGAAGACAGGCGGATCACTGGCCTGCAGAGGGTGCTCCAGCGCAGGACAGAGCTAATTCCCGGAGTCACCAGCAGGAGGTGCCGCGGGGGTGAGTCCAACCTGTTACAGTCCTGTATGATCATGGGCACCTTGCTTCAGTTTCCTGTCTCGTTTACCACCTCTTAACCACTAACCCACACCTTACACCACAATGGAGATGAACCCCAAGAGACAGATATTGCCACAAATAAAAAGATACATAGAGAGATGTTTGCAGGTATAATCTGGTGAAAGGCAGGAGACACAGAATGCTGTTCATTTCTGAAATGATGCAAGTCCTAAACTGTAAACCAGTGATTCTCAAACTTTTGTACTGGTGACCCCTTTCACATAGCAAACCTCTGAGTGCGACCCTCCCTTAAATATATTTAAAAGTGTTTTTAATTAATAGCACCATTATAAATGCTGGAGGCAAAGCGGGGTTTGGGTGGAGGCTGACAGCTCGTGACCCCCCCATGTAATAACCTCATGACCCCCTGAGGGATCCTGACCCCCAGTTTGAGAGCCCCTGCTGTAAACAAAAACCCAACCAAGCACGTGAACATCTTCTATTCTTGTTGCAATAGCTAGGACCATCCCAGACAGAGACATTTACAGATTGCAACAATTGGGTCACTCACTGAACAAGAACAACAACAAACCTTCAACTTCCTGGTCCTATGAAATCATGAATTTGGCCCCCCAAAATCATGAAATGTTAAAAAAATTATAAATGTTGAGCTCTTTGTATTTGTTTTCTAGGTTTTGAGCTGTATGTTATGTTCAGGTCATGTTTTTAAAGCTTTTCACTGCAACCAGAGGAGTGAGAAACTTACTGTTTTTTGTTTTTTTTAATGAAAGCTGAGATTCTCAACTACTCTCAACTCCTGGAGCTGGCAAATACCATGAGACTTACTGGTGATAAAATCACAAGAATTGCCACCACTTCATTCTCAGCCCACATCTCTCATCATTCGAAGGCAACAAGACATGCACAGCTGTAACTTTAACTGTGCTGGTTGTATGCAGCTGATGGTAGATAGATTGTCATGCAAATTGTTTATTAGAAATAGAGAATTCGTTTTCTCTCCCTGCTCCCCCTCTCCCAGCCTGTTGTGTGTCACTTGTCTTCTGAGACTCTAAACTCTTCAGAGGAGGAACTGTGCCTTTATATGTGTTTGTATAGGCTTGGCACAAGGAACCCTTGATCCTGGTCAGGTTCCACCTTAGTGCAAGTATTTAATACATTTAATACAAGTATTTGTGCAACTGTTTACTTTGCATATGGGTAGGGACAGCCCTGCCGATATGGTATGTAGAGTATGTCAATTGCTATTTATACTGAGCCATTGCATTCTTTATTTGATCTCCTCTCACACTGAGTTGGCTGAAATGACCCCTGCCTCTTTCTGGTTGACTGAGTGAGGTGGAATGTAGGAGGACAATGGAGAGGCAGGGAGTCAGGTATGAATAATGTCTGAATTTCACAGGGCAAATTGTGCAATTAACTGGTGGTTTCTGGGTTCATGCACTTGTCTGCATTCCACTTCAATAACCTTAGAGACAAACTTTCTAAAGTGCTCTCTGTTGGTCTCATTGAAGCCAAGGCTGAGAGCATTTGAAAATCTCACCTTTGACCTTTAGTTAATAATGTTTTTCATGTGGTCACTGCTAGTTCTGAGGAAACACCCACCTGAAGCTTTTAATGGTTCAAGGTTGAAGGGACACTGTCGATATTAACTGGGCTCCAAGGGGGAGCTTTGGAAAACAAGAAGCTTTTTTCTTATGCCAACAGCAACGTTTCCACAACAGAGCTAGACCTTTAGAAATCAAATAAAAAGATGTGTTTTAAACAGCCGTGTTTGAAATGGAAACAATGAGGAGCTAAGAACTTGACAACAGCATGTAGATACAAAACTAAAAATACCTGTACCAGAACAAAACATTCTTCTCTTGTGAAAACAATGAGAGAGACAGACACAGAACAGGTGTGAGTCACGTTGCTCAGTGCATGACTGGAAGATGCTCAGATACCACAGAAGGCACAATCAAGCCCCTTTCTGTGGCAAATATAGCCACAGACAATGGAGGCATCTGCCCAAAGACTAGGCTGCATGGCAGTTCATGGCTACGCCATGTGGGCTGAGGTCTCTGGATACAAACACTGGGTCTAGGTTGTGTGTTTTAAGCCAGGGAGCCAGGAGGAGCAGCTGTGAGTGTGATCTGAGAGGGAGCAGAGAGACAGGGATCCTTGGGCACAGAGCTCACTGCAGGGGCAGACGTGGGAATTTCTGAGTGAGGAAACTGTCTGCCGCTGTTTGTTGCTACTGTGGTCAGGGAAACAGGACTTTAGGCAGAGTTTTTGTCTTCTCCTAATGGAAGCAACTCTCTGGAGCCCTGAATATTGGCTAGTAGCTTGGGCCAAAGAATGAGCAATGATAATCTGTGACAGAGCCAGGAACTGAACCCAGATCATCTGAGTTTTCAGCTAATGCCTTAACCACAGACCACGTTTTAACCACTAGATGCTAATGAAGATCAATGCCGATGAACCAGAAAAGCCAAGTATGAGCACAAACAATGGGGGAACATGGATATTTGGAATGTGGTCTCAGGAAGGGTCTAAAGCATGGAATTGCTCACCCCTCCAAAGTGACATATGTTCGTGACTTCTGACGGAAACTTAACATAGAAGTGGTGAGGTTCTTTTATTATCGCTTAACACGCTGCCCATGGACTTCTCAGAAAAAAGAAGTAAACAAAAATGTATCGAGAACAAAAACCAGATATACTTTCTTAATTCCCCATTTGGTGCCCAAATCCATCATCGCATGACTATATGCAACCATAACGTTCCCCATACTGATTGTCAACAATCAGCTACATTCAGACTGCTGGGCAGAGAAAAAAAAGTATATTAAATATTGTACCTCTTTAAATGTATCACACACACACACTTTGTCTCTCACTTGTCATCTCTCAGTGCCAGTTTTCCATGTCTTCCTAGTGTTTTTACAGTGTCTAACACGATGGGGTTCCAATCCCCCCAAACGCCAGCATCATTCAGGTATTTGATAATGTCTGTAGAAGTAGTGTATGCATGTTTATGCATGTGCAGGCATGCATGTGTATGGATGGGTATTTATATTGAATAGTTATGTGTGCAGAGTGCATAAAATTTGATATCACTGTACAGACTGCAGAAGTGTCAGGTCTATGGTATGTGCACCAAGTGTACAGGAATGTAAAGGTGTTAACAGTTAGGACTAGTTGAAAATTTTCCACTGAAACTGTTTTTTGATGGAAAATTGGGATTTCAATTAAATTAAATTTCACACAAAAAGTGTCTGTTTCCCATGGAAAATTTAGACTTTTTGTTGAAAAGCTGAACACCCAAAATGGAAAGTTTTGGCTGAAACTAAAAATATTTTAGTTTGGAAATTCTGCTGCAGTGCATCGTGGGAGCTGTAGTTCAGGTGCCCCATGTCCCTATATGGACAAAGCTCGCCAGACAGACTTCATCTCTTGTGATGCACTGCAGCCATGGGTCTTCCATGATGCACCGAGGCAACTCCCCAAGAGCGGAGACAGTCGTGCATCTTGGGAGATGTAGTTCAGTCAGGGAGACTGTCCTACAGAGGAGAAAGGGAGCATTATTATTTGTATTATCATAGCTCCTAGAAATCCTGGTCATGGACCAGAACCCCATTGTGCTAGGCGCTGTACAAACAGAACAAAAAGACAGTCTTTGCCCCAAAGAGCTTACAATTTTATTACATGATGGTTACAGGAACTTTAAGTATGTGAGAGAAAACACACAGTGAGAGACAGTTCCTGCCCCAGCTGAGATCAGGGCCCCATTGTGCTGGGCGCTGCCCAGACACACAATGAGAGACAGTTCCTGCCTTGCAGAGCTCACAATCTACATACACAAGACACACATGGTGGGGGGAGAAAGAATAGTGCTGCCTTTGTATTGTACAGATGGGAAACAGAAGCACAGAGCACTCAAGAATTTGGCCATGTTAGAATAATCCTAGGATTAAATGTAACGTGAACGAAGCCCTGTGCCCTTGCCAATAGTACAATCATATTAGTTAATAGCTCTAGTGTAAACATACCTTAACATGTCAAGAACCAAAACCGGATTTCTTGATCCTAGTGCACCACTTTACCCACACAACCATGCTGAGTTAGAAGAATCAGGCTTTGTTATCTTTCTCACTGTGTATTGAAATACAACAGTAAATAAAATGAAATAAAAACCCCACTTCTGACATTTTAAAAAATCTGCTACTCTTACATAAAGTGTCTATGCTTCCTGAAAGCCAAAAATTAGAAGCAATTGTTGTATCTACATTTTCAGTTTATATTGTTTCTTTCTTTCATTCATTTCACTCTTTCCACTGTGAACCCTTATCCTGAAAACCTTTAAAAACACACCAGACTTTGCTCACGTGGATTTAGTGTGACTGCTCATGTGTTTAACCAGGCATTGTTGGAAACCACTCATGATTTTATCATAAGGATTGTGGTACTGGGAGGAAACTGGTGCCAGGGAGGGAGGCAGAAAAGGATATGGGGCAGAGTGGAGGGCACCCAGGGGCACCCAGCTTAGCAATTAAAATCTGGGGGAGGCCCGGGGGGGTCCATGATCCAATCTAGGGGATCACGTGACCCCCATGCCCCTCTCCATAAGTCAGCAGGATGGGAAGGTGATGGGGATAGCATGTGTCACCAAGGGCATGATGGGAAGGGGGCGGGGGCTGCATAGGGGTCACCGGAGACAGAAGGGGAAGAGGTCACAGAGCTGCAGGGTTTGTGATACCAGAGATAATTAGGGTGACCAGATGTCCTGATTTTGTAGGGACAGTCCCAATATTTGGGCTTTTTCTTATATAGGGGGTTATTACCCCCCACTTCCTGTCCGATTTTTCACATTTGTTGTCTGCTCACCCTAGGGATAATACATCTGCCAGCTCTCTCTTTCCCCAGCTGTGCTGACTCTGCAGGGGAAGAGAAAAGTGTCAGTGAAAGCAAATTTTGAAAGAAAGAAGAAAATTCCGCTGGTCTCTCCCACAAACGTCCCAGCCCACACCACACACAGGGGATATCGCTGAGCAGGCAGGAGCTGTTTTTAAAGTCACTGTTCACAGTGTAATGGCTCTGTAAGCAATTCAGCTCTAATGCTGAGGCAGCTTCTGCTTGTGCCTCTAGGTGCCTGTTTTGGGCTGGGGGTGCTGTCGGGGAAGGTCAGAGCCCTGAGCATGACACGGCTTTAGCAGGTCATGGCCTGGGGAGCAAACTGCAGCATTTCCCCCTCTTCCCAACAGGGGTCGACATGGAGCTACATGACCCGATGGTGGAGCTGGGAGAGGGACCATTACCCTGAAGTAAAATTACCCTGAGCCTCCACATGGGGCTCACTCTGTGGGTTGGTGTGGTGATGCACCCACCTTCTCCCTTCCAACTTGGGGGATTGGTCACTTGTTCCTTGTCCTGCCCCCCATCTCTGCAGCAAGACATAAGTGGCCACCAGCGGCTTAATCCTGCGCCCCCACCCCCATGCCTGATCCTGCCAATCGCAGGGAGCCAGGCAGCAGCCCCTTTGCCCCACGGTGCCACTCACTGGGCTCTCTGGTCCTGCCACCAGGGGGAGCCCTCGGGGGCGTGTTGTGTGTCATGGAGGGGGCAGAGCTCATTGCGACGTGGGTGGGAGACAAGGGCTTCAGGGGTGGGGCCTAAAGCCCCCAAACAATTCCTGGCCCTTTCCCTCTGAGTGGGGATTTCAACTGTGCAATGGTCCCTTAATGCCTGATGCCCTATGTTCTTCCTTTCCATGGTGACCTTTGCTAGCCCTGCATTACTAATCTGTGTTCCAGCTTTCAACTGGCCAGCCAGCAACCAATGACATTCATTATATAACTGACATTTGAGTTTGTTGCCTGCAACTCCAAAGGAGCCTGTCAGTCCTCACTGCAATTACCAGTAAACAGAATAACAAACTTTCTGGATAGTATACAAGTCAGAACAGATTCCATCAGAAGAGATAAGTCAGAACTCTTATCTTTGGCGATGTGAGCACTGCTAGTTTCCCTTTCCCATCACGATGCAAGAGTCTGAGGAATAGTCAATAAAGAGAAAGGCAGTGCATTTAAAATGGGCTTTTTCAACTTCCTGGGGCAATTGGCCTGTGGAACTCCTAGCCACAGGATCTCATCATTGCCAAAGGCTTTACAGCCTTCAGACAGGGCACTGGGCATTTATCTGCAGAATGGGAAGATCCTGAGGTATCACAGTCAATACAATGCAAACGGGGTTGGGAGGGATCTCACCATCCTGCTTCAGGGCATGAGCAGAGGTGTGTTGGGGGAGGGGTTGTGTCCCTTTGTGGCCCCTACTTGCCCTTCTTTCCTGTCCAATATCCCGAGCGATCCTTCTCCTGCCCCCATTCATGCAGCAGGACCTTGGTGGCTTGTGGGGGCTAAATCCTGCACCCCCATCCTTGGGGTGAGGCAGAAACCTCACAGCAGCACTTGCTGGGATCTCTGCTGCTGCTGCTATGGGGGAGCTGTGAGGGGCACCCTGGGTACCATCAGCAGGGAGTGAGGTTAATCTGCACCAACTCCCCCTCCCCCATTGTCACAGGTCACCCCTCCTGGGTAGTTAGTGGCCCCTCCTCACACGGTAAGGTTAGGAATGCACAATAAGCTGTACTGGGGTCTCTCTCCAACGGGGCGGGGGGTGTCTCCCTCAGCTCATCTTGTCCCTTGAGGCTGCCCCTGAGCCTGTGTGCTGATGGGGGAGATGCTCTATCCTGACTTCTGGCTAAGTTCAAGGGCTGCAGTCGGGAGGCAGGATGGCCCAGTGGTTAGGAAACTCATCTAAACCCTTCTGCTAGCAGCTGGAGACCTGGGTTTAATATCTGGCTCTGCTACTGACTCCCTGGGTGTCCTTGAGCAAGTCACTCAGCTGCTCTGTGTCTCCGGTCCCCATGTGCCAAAGGGGGATGGCTACATTTCCCTACCTGGCAGGGCGCATGTGACGTGTGATTGGGAGGTGGCCCTGGGCACCACGCAAGCTAGAGCCCCTGATTCCTTTAGCCTAGGCAGCCTCAGCTCAGCACAGCTCACTCGGAGCCTTGGGATGCCCAGTGCAAGGGAGGAAAAGGGGCAGGTGCCCCATAGGAGCCGTCCCCGCTGTGCCTTGAACCCTTTCCTCAGGGGGCTCTGAAAGCCTGGACATTGAGGTCCTTGGGGCAGGACCCAGGTGTTTGTACAGCACCTAGCACACTTGGGGGCTGGTCCACGACTGGGGCTTCTAGGTGCTATGGGGAGACCCAGAAATAATAACACAGTGGGGCTGTAACTGATCCCGTCAGCCTGGTTCCTGCCTCCCTTGACCATCTCCCTGCTCTCAGGAGGCATGTGATGTTTACAGCCCTTACCTGGCAAAGCTGATCTCTCTGTCTCCTGCGGTGATGTTGTTTTTCTGCTCTAAGCCGTGAACTCTGGATGCACCAGCCTGTTTTTCAAGCAGATTTTATTTATGCTAGATGTTTATGTTATACTGCACTGCACAGAACTCTGTGTAATTGGCTCAGAAAGTCTCCTGTGTAGCTCCCTGCCAGCGATAGCTGGGCAGGGCTATTGCATGAGTGGGTGGGGGAGGTTCTCTGGCCTGTGAGATGCAGGGAGTCAGACCAGAGATGCTCGTAAGGGTCCCTTCTGGCCTGACAGCCTGTGGGTGAAGAATCCAGGGGGTGAGAGCGCTCGGCCTGGCTCTGCTGATGACCATGCTCAATAGAAGAGGATGTTCCCATGGATTCTGTTTTCCAGGATCTGTGTGTGGCCCAGACTCCTCTCTCCCCGCCCCTCCTCCCCCCCCCCCAGATTCAGATCACACCTGACAAAGCTCTGCTCTGTGGGGATTGGGAATATAGAGGCCAGTTAATGCTCCGGGGCCTGGGAAAGGGAGGGGGGGGCTGCAGGAGGAAACACAGAGCAGGGGAAAGAAGAACCAGGTCTCCCAGCATTGCTGGCTGAGGTTATAGTGGGGAAGGAAATGCAGAAGCTTTGCTGAGGACTCTCAGAGGCAGGGGTGGGCCATGAAATGACTTTGACCTGGGACATTCAAAGCCTCAGTAAAAGGGACCGAACCCTAGGCTCCCCTGCTCCCTGTGGAGTTACCAAGATTTAACCAACTGGGAATGCGCCAGGCAAGAGACACCACTTCTTGTGCCAACCGCACGTCCAGGGGCAGATTCCCCTCTGCCCCACAGCGTGTGGCATTTACACTTGCCCACAACAGGAGGGATCATTTGCATGGGGCTCAGTGCTGGTAGGGGACTGATTGGGTGGCATTTGACATGGAATTGGCACGAGGTAAACGCCGAGGTCACGTGGAGGGCCGGGGAGAACAAGGCGCCAGGGCTTGGGACAAGCAGCTCTGGAATCTGGGCTAGGAGGCTGCATGCTTCATAGCTTGTGTGTGCCGAGCTCCCCGCACACGCCAGGGGCTCCTTGCATCTCCCCACAAGCTCCCAGGGGGACGCCCTCCCATCCCCCTCTATGTCAAAGACTTCCTGCAAATCTCCCCATCTCCCCCTGCCAGTGGTTGTGTGTGGCCCCCATTGTCCCCACACCAAAGGTGATAGGACAATTTCCTGCAGTATCTTTGGGAGATCTTATTGATCTCAGTGTGAGTATCAGTGTGGGCCTGGAGGATCATAGGACTGAGCCGAACAATCATTGGTCCATTACCAAATGGAATTGTAGAATTATCAATAGCTGAACTGGTCTATAAATATGTCTGCTCTGTATTTGGGGAAAAATAGATGATATATGATGCTGATAACACTCTTTCCATTCCACTAGTGTCTCTGGAGGATGTTAAACAGAAGCTACTAAAGATAAGCACTTTTAAATCAGTGGGTCCAGATAACTTGCATCCAAGTTAGTATTGCACAATATTTTAAAAAAAAGACCAGAACGTTATCAAAGTAACGTTACACACATAAAATGGATTAAAAACTGGCTAACTTATAGATCTCAAAATGCAATTGTAAATGGGGAATCATCATCAAGCACGTGTGTTTCTAGTGGGGGCCTATAGGCATGACTTCTTAGCTCTATGCTATTTAATATTTTTATCAATGATCTGGAAGGAAATAAAATCATCACTGCTAAAGTTGGACACAAAAATTGGGGCAGTGCTAAATAACGAAGAGGGCAGGTCACTGACTCAGACCGATCTGGATTATTTGGTAAACAGGGCACAAACAAATGGTATGTGTTTTACTACAGCTAAATGTAAATGTTAACATCTAGGAACAAAGAATGTAAGACGTACTGACAGGATAAAAGACTCTATCCTGGGAAGCAATGACTCTGAAAATGATTTGGGGGTCATGGTGGATAACCAGCTGAACGTGACCCCCCAGCTTGACTCTGTGGCCAAAAGAGCTAATGCGTTCCCGGGATGTATAAGCTGAGGAATCTCAAGTAGGAGCAGAGAGTTATTTTACTTCTGTATTTGGCACTGGTGCAACCACTGCTGGAATCCTGTGTCCAGTTTTGGTGCCCACAATTCAAGAAGGCTGTTGATAAATTGGAGAGGGGTCAGAGAAGAGCCACGAGAATGATTAAAGGATCAGAAAACCTGCCTTGTAGTGATAGACTCAAAGAGTTCAATCTATTTAATTTAACAAAGAGAAGATTAAGGGGTGACTCAATCACAGTCTACATGGGGAACAAATATTTAATAATGGGCTCTTCAACCACGCAGAGAAAGGGAGAACATGATCCAGTGGCTGGAAGTTGAAGTCAGGCAAATTCAGACTGGAAATAAGGCATAAATGTTTACCAGTGAGGGTAATTAACCATTGGAACCATTTACCAAGGGTCGTGGTGGATTCTCCATTACTGACAATTATAAAATCAAGATAGGATGTTTTTCTACAAGCTCTGCTCTAGGAATAATTTTGGGGCAGGTCCCTGGCCTGTGTAATAGGAGGCCAGACTAGATGATCTCACTGGTCCCTTCTGGCCTTGGAATCTATAAATCTATGAGGTGGAAACTGACCATGAATTTTACTAGCTTGTGCAGTGTTGGATCTACACTGAGACGTGAACATCAAAGAGCTTTTATGCTATTGTGTCCTGCAGCACCTACTAGGACCAAGAGAACAAGTCCAGGCTCCCTGTCCTAGGAGAGGAACCCCCTACTGCAGAGGAGTAGCATGCATGATAAACCATAGCCAGAAACTCCCATGATGCATTTCCTCCCCTCACAAGGATGGGTGACCATGGTGCATCATGGGAGATATAGTCCGACTAGGGAGTGTGGTCTGTAGAGGAGAATGGGAACATGAGGCACTCAAATGACAACTCCCATGTGGTAGCACGGGGACGTTTCAGAATCACAACATTTTGGTTTCAGCCCAACTGTTTCTGGTCTTGAATTTGCATCAAAACCTCGACGTAGATAAAAATGATTTTATTTCAATTATCTTTGAAATTTTCTCTGGATAAATTTTTTTTGACCAGTTGTAACAGACATATCAGTTATTGGACACCTGCTGCCCTGGTAGATGTTCTGATGAAGGCACCGTAGTCCCTTCCCAGCGGAGGCTGAGCTGAGCTTTCCAGCTAAAGCAGGGAGTAAATCCCTCAGACAGTGAAACTGCAAACTCTTTTCAGATGCTCTGTATGTGGGAAATGAAAAGCAGCTTCCAACACCGAGCTCTGGATGTAGCTAAATATCTGTTTTGGGATGAAGGATGCTCTTGTGACTAAGCCATTGGCCAGGAATTCTGGAAACCTTTGATGTATTTTTGGGACCTTTTTATCTGGTTAACCACCTCTTAACCGCTAACCCACACATTAGACCACAATGGAGATGAACTGCAAGAGCCAGATATTGCCACAAATAGAAAGATACATGGAGAGATGTTTGCTGGTACGATCTGGTGAAAGGCTGAAAACACAGAATGACATTCGTTTCTGAAATGATTCAAGTCCTGAACTGTAAACAAAAACCTGACTTTGAACGTAAACATCTTCTATTCTTGCCACAACTGCCACAACCTTCATGGAAAGAGGCATTTATGGATTGCAACAGTTTAGTCACTTGTTGAACAAGCACAACAACAAACCTTCAACTTCCCGTTCCCAGTACTGCTACCCTGAAGTGTCCAAAAATCATGATTCTGGCCCCCCAAAATCATGAAATGTTAAAAAATTATAAATGTTGAAAGCTTTGTATTTGCCTTCTAGTTTTTGAACCTTACATAATGTTCAGGTCACGTTTTTTTAAGCTTTTCATCGTAACCACAAGAGTGAGAAACTTACTTATATTTATGAGATTCTCACCTAATCAACTCCTGGAGATGAAACTTTAAGAAACATACCAAACATCAGGTTTCAGAGTAGCAGCCGTGTTAGTCTGTATCCGCAAAAAGAACAGGAGTACTTGTGGCACCTTAAAGACTAACAAATTTATTTTAGCATGAGCTTTCGTGAGTTACAGCTCACTTCTTCGCCGAAGAAGTGAGCTGTAACTCACGAAAGCTCATGCTAAAATAAATTTGTTAGTCTTTAAGGTGCCACAAGTACTCTTGTTCTTTATACCAAACATCGTGAGACTTGTGATCAAATCATATGACTTGCCACCACTGCATTCTCCTCCCGCATCTCTCATCACGCAAAAGCAACAAGAAATGCACAGTAGTAACTCTACCCGCACTGGTTGTCTGCAGCTGACTGTAGTTAGATTGTCATGCAGAGGAAGACCTGTTTATTAAAAATGGGGATAATTAATTTTCTCACTCTGTTCCCCCACTTGTCTTCTGAGACTCTAAAATCTTCAGAGGAGGGACTGTGCCTTTATACATGTTTGGCCAGGGCCTGGCACAATGGACCCTTTGGGTTCTACCATAATGCAAGTATTTAATACCAACATGGGATGAAGAGCATGTCAATTGCTATTTGTACTGAGTCATTGCATTTGAAAAGCGAATAATTTGAATTCCTTGTATGGAATGCAAAAGTGGTTACACAGGACTATGAGGGTGATAGTGGTGTTTCCAGAAACACTGTCTTTATTTGATCTCCTCTCACATTGAGTTGGCTGAAATAACCCCGCCAGTTTCGTGTTGACCGACAGAGGTGGAATGTGGGAGGACAGTTGGGAGGTAGGGAGTATGGGACACACAGGTATGATTAATGTCTGAGTTCCAATCCGTCACAGTATGCAATTAGCTGGTGCTTTCCATGGGTTGGTGTACTCGTCTGCGTTCCACTTCAATAACCTTAGAGACAAACTTTCTAAAGTGCTCTCCATTGGTCTAACTGGTCTCATTGAAGCCAAGGCGGAGAGCGTTTGAAAATCCCACCTTGAAACAGCCCAGGAGAGGGCTGTGGCTGGGGCAAGAAGCCTGGGCTGATTGGGGAAATTAAGCTCAGCTGCGGCCATGCCCCAGTCAGGCCCAGCTGGCCCCTATAAGAGGCTATGAGCCAGAAGCCCAGAAGCCCACTCAGTCTTCCTCTGTCTGTAGAGGGAGAAGGGCCTGGCTGCAGGGACCTAAGCAAGATACCTAGATTGGGAGCAGGGCTGGGGAAGGGCCAGGGGAGCTGGGAGCTCCGGCCTGGAAAGCCCCAGGCTGCAGGCTGAATAGGTGCAGGGTTGCAGGGGCAGCCCATGGGGAGGCAGAGGCAGCAGGTCTGAACCCCTTTGCCTGTGATAAAGAATCCTGTGGCACCTTATAGACTAACAGACGTTCTGCAGCATGAGCTTTCGTGGGTGAATACCCACTTCTTCAGATGCAACTTGCATCTGAAGAAGTGGGTATTCACCCACGAAAGCTCATGCTGCAGAACGTCTGTTAGTCTATAAGGTGCCACAGGATTCTTTGTTGCTTTTACAGATCCAGACTAACACGGCTACCCCTCTGATATTTGCCTGTGATGAGTGGCTTATACTGCAGTCTGCCCCAGTGAATGGGGGCTAAGTGGTGACTGGCAGTAGCCAAGACTGAGGCAAAGTGAGGATAAGGGGTGAAGGTTCCCCTGGAAGGGGGAGACCCAGAACTGTGGGGGTACTGCCAGTGAGCAGCTCCCAGTTAAAGGGGCACTGGGGTCCTGGGAGGGACATGGTGGGGCCCGCAGTGGTGGCGAGACACCGGCCTGAAGAGGGTGCCCCGGTGGCTGGATGCTAATTTCCCGAGATGACCAGCAGGAGGCACCACAGGGGTGAGTGCGCACTCTTACAGGCAGTATATAGTCATGTGATAATGGAAGAAACTATCCAGGGCCCCGAATATTGGCTAGTAGCTTGGATGAAAGAAGCAACAATGATAAACTGTGACAGAGCCAGGAATTGAATCCAGGTTGTGCTTTAGCCACGGATCACGCTTTAACCACTAGGTGCCAATGAAGATCAGTGTTGATGAACCAGAAAAAAACAGCCATGGACACAACAATGGGGGACACAGAGATTTGGAATGTGGTCTCAGGGAGGATCTAAAGCACAAAATTGCTCACCTGTCCGAAGTGACATATGTTCATGACTGAAAACGTGAACTTAACAGAGAAGTGGTGACTTCCTTTTGATATTGTTAAACACGCAGCCCATGGACTTTCCAGAAAGTCCTAAACAATAATGTTAGTTCCAGAAAGAACTAAACAATAATGTATAGAGAACAAAAACCAGTTGACTTACCTAATTCTCCATTTTGTGCCCACATCCATGATCACATGACTATATGCAGTCATAATGTTCCCCACACTGTTGGTCAACAACTAGCTACATTCAGACTGTTGGGCAGAGAAATAAAAGTATATTAAATATTGTACCTCTTTAACTGTATCCCCCCCACACACTTTGTCTCTCACTTGTCATCTTTCATTGTAAGTTTTCCATGTCTTCCTAGTGTTTGTACAGTATGTAACACAGTGGGGTTCCAATCCCCGCAAACGCCAGCATCATTCAGGTGTTGGATAATGTCTGTAGAAGTAGTGTATGCGTGTTTATGCATGTGCGTGCTCACGTGCGCATGGACTGGTATTCGTATTGAATAATTGTGTGTGTTGAGTTCATAAATTTTACTTCATTGTGCAGACTGCAAAAGTGTCAGGTCTATGGCATGTGCAGTGGGTGTATAGAAAGGTAAGGGTGTTAATGGTTAGGACTGGTTGAAAATTTTCCACTGAAACTGGTTTTTGATGGAAAATTGGGATTTCAATTAAATTAAATTTCCCACAAAGAGAGTCTGTTTCCCGTGGGAAATTTTGACTTTTGGTTGAAAAACCAAACACGCAAAAATAGAAAGTTTTTGAATTTTGGCTATAAACCAAAATATTTTAGTTTGGACATTGTGCTGTGGTGCATCATGGGGGTTATAGTTCATGTCTCTGTATGGGCCAGGCTTGCCAGACAGACCTCCTCTCCTGTGGTGCACTGCAGCCATGGGGCTTCCATGATACATTGTGGCAACTCCCTAAGATGGGATACCATGGTGCATCATGGGAGATGTAGTTTGATCTAAAGTGGAGACTGGGAACATTATTATTTGTATTATCATAGCACCTAGGAGTCCTACTCATGGACCAGGACCCCATTGTGCTTGGTGCTGTACAAACAGAACAAAAAGAAAGTCTTTGCCCCAAAGAGCTTATTATTTTATTACATGATGGTTACAGAGACTGTAAGCATGTGAGAGAAAACCCGCAGTGAGAGACAGTCCCTGCCCCAGCTGAGATCAGGGCACCGTTGTGCTGGGCACGGCAAAGACACACAGTGAGAGATAGTCCCTGTGCCACAGAGAATTTGGCCATGTTAGAATAATCCTAGGATTAAATGTAACATGAACAAAGTCCTGTGCCCTTGTCAATCATATGGTACAATCATATTAGTTAATAGCTCTAGTGTAAACACACCTGAACATGTCAAGAACCAAAACATGTGCACTAGGATTTCTTGATCCTAATGCACCACCTTAGCCACACAACTACCCTGAGTTAGAAGAATCAGGCTTTGTCAGCTTTCTCATCCATACTGAAATATAACAGTAAATAAAATGAAATAAAACCTTCACTTCTTTCTGAAATTTTAAAAAATCTGCTACTGTTACATGTAACATCTAAGATTCCTGAAAGACAAAAATTAGAGGCAATGTTTGTATTTAACTTTTCAGTGTGCCAGAGGATGTTGTGAAGGCCAAGACTATAACAGGGTTAAAAAAGAACTAGATAAGTTCATGGAGGATAGATCCATCAACGGCTATTAGCCGGGATGGCAGGGGCGGCTCTAGCGTTTTGGCCGCCCCAAGCAGTCATGCGCGGGAGGCGCCCCGGAGCCGCGGGAGCAGCGGGCATGACTGCGGAGGGTCCGCTGGTCCCGCGTGGCTCAGCTGTACCCCCGCGGCTGCGGACGGTTCGCGGACGCGGCGGCTCCGCTTGAGCTGCCGCAGTCATGCCTGCGAGAGGTCCAGCCAAGCCGCGGAACGAGCGCCCCCTCCGCAGTCATGCCTGCGGCAGGTCCGGTCATCCCGGGGCTCCGGTGGACCTCCCGCAGGCATGACTGCGGCAGGTCCGCCGGCCCAGCCTGCCGCCCCCCCTCGGCGGCAGGGGATGCCCCCTAGATTTGGCTGCCCTAGGCACCAGCTTGTTTTGCTGGTGCCTAGAGCCGCCCCTGCGGGATGGGCAGGGATGGTGTCCCTCGCCTCTGTTTGCCAGAAGCTGGGAATTGGTGACAGGGGATGGGTCACTTGATGATTCCCTATTCTGTTCATTCCCTCTGGGGCACCTGGCATTGGCCACTGTCAGAAGACAGGATACTGGACTAGATGGACCTTTGGTCTGACCCAGTATGGCCGTTCTTATGTTCCTTCCTTCATTCAATTCACTCTTTCCACTGTGAACCCTGATCATGCAAACACTTAAAAACACACCTGACTTTGCTCACATGGATTCAATGTGACTGCTCTTATCATGAGTGTTGTGTTTCCTAAAGTCTGCACAGAGGTCACTGAGGGCAGGATGGGAAGGCGAGAGGGGCTGCATGTGTGTCACCAAGGGCATGATGGGAAGGGGACGGGGGATGCACGGGGGGGTCAACGGAGACAGGAAGGGAGGAGATCACAGGACTGCAGGGTTTGTCATGTCAGGGATAATGCATCTGCCAGTTCTCTCTTCCCTCAGCTGTGCTGACACTGCAGGGCGAAGAAGAGAAAAATGGCAGTGAAAGCAAATTCCGCTGGCCTCTCCCATAAACGCCTCAGCCCGCACCACGCACAGGGGATATCGCTGAGCATGCCGGGGCTGTTTTTAAAGTCACTGTTCACAGTGTAATGGCTCTGTTAGCAATTCAGTTCTATTGCTGAGGCAGCTTCTGCTTGTGCCTCTAGGTGCTTGTTGTGGGCTGGGGGTGCTGTCAGCATGACACAGCTTTAGCAGCTCCCTCCCCGGGGAGCAAACTGCGGCAGTTCCCCCTTTCCCAGCAGGGTCGATGTGGAGCTGCCTGGCCCCATGGCAGAGCTGGGAGAGGGACCATGGATCAGGGAGGCATGAAATTACCCCGAGCCTCTATGTGGGGCTCACTCTGTGACTTGGTGCGGTGGTGAGAGCCTGCAGCACCCACCTTCTCCCTTTCCACTTTGGGGGTGGGTCACGTGTTCCTTGTCCTGCCCCCATCACTGCAGCAAGACATAAGTGGCCACCAGCAGCTTAATCCTGCCTCCCAACCCCTGACCCTGCCGGTCGCAGAGACCCAGGCAGCAGCCACCTCTGCCCCACAGCACAGGAGCTCTCTGCCCCTGCCACCAGAGGGAGCCCTAGGGGAGTGTTGTATGTCACAGGGGGGCAGAGCTTATTGAGACGTGGTGGGAGACAAGGGCTTCAGGGGTGGGGCCTAAAGCCCCCAAACAATTCCTGGCCCTTCCCCTCTGAGTCTGGATTTTAAATGTGCAAAAGTCCCTTCGTGCCATGCCTGATGCCCTTTGTTCGTCCTATAACCAGAGCCCTTTTCATTTCTAATCCGTGTTCCAATGTTCTGCTAGACGGCAGCCAAGGACATTCGTTATATAATCAGCATTTGAATTTACTGCCACAACAAACTTCAAACGAGCCTGTCTGCTCTCACTGCAGTTCCCAGAAATGGAATAATAATCTCTCTGTGTGTTAGACAGTCAGAACATTCCCCTCATATTTTTTGTGATGTGAGTGCTTCTAGTTCCCATTTCTCATCACAGCACAAGAGTCCCATAACAGTCAATAAAGAGAAAGGCAGTGCATTTAAAACTGAACTTTTTCAACTCCCTGGGGCAATTAGCCTGTGGAACTCCCAGCCACATGAGCTCATCATAAGCAAAGGCCTTCAGACAGGGCACTGGATATTTATATGGGGAATGGGAAGACCCCGAGGTATCACAGTCAATACAATGCAAACAGGGTTGGGAGGGATCTCACCATCCTGCTTCAGGGCATGAGCAGAGGTGTGTTGGGGGAGGGGTTGTGTCCCTTTGTGGCCCCCTCTCTCCCTCCTTTCCTGTCCAATATCCCGAGCGATCCTTCTCCTGCCCCTATTCATGCAGCAGGACCGTGGTGGCCTGCGGGGGCTAAATCCTGCACCCCCACCCCTGGGCGAGGCAGCAGCCCCACAGCAGCACTCGCTGAGCTCTCTGCTGATAGGGGGGAGCTGTGGGGGGCACCCTGGGTGCCATCAGCAGGGGGTGGGTTTAACTCTGACCCAGCCCCCACCCTCTTGTCACAGGTCACCCTTCCTGGGTAGTTAGTGGCCCCTCCCCACACAGCAAGGTTAGAAATGTGCACTAGGCCGTACTGGGGTCTCTCTCCAATGGGGGTCTCCCTTGGCTCGTCTTGTCCCTTCAGGCTGCTCCTGAGCCTGTGTGCTGACGGGGGAGATGCTGTATCCTGGCCTCTGGCTAAGTTCAAGGGCTGCAGTGGGGAGGCAGTATGGCCCAGTGGTTAGGAAACTCATCTAACTCACTCTGCTAGGAGCTGGAGACCTGGGTTTAATATCTGTCTCTGCTACTGACTCCCTGGGTGTCCTTGAGCAAGTCACTCAGCTGCATTGTGTCTCCGGTCCCCATGTGCCAAAGGGGGATGGCTACATTTCCCTACCTGGCAGGGCGCATGTGACGTGTGATTGGGAGGTGGCCCTGGGCACCACGCAAGCTAGAGCCCCTGATTCCTTTAGCCTAGGCAGCCTCAGCTCAGCACAGCTCACTCGGAGCCTTGGGATGCCCAGTGCAAGGGAGGAAAAGGGGCAGGTGCCCCATAGGAGCCGTCCCCGCTGTGCCTTGAACCCTTTCCTCATGGGGGCTCTGAAAGCCTGGGCATTGAGGTCCTTGGGGCAGGACCCAGATGTTTGTACAGCACCTAGCACACTTGGGGGCTGGTCCACGACTGGAGCTTCTAGGTGCTATGGGGAGACGCAGAAATAATAACATAGTGGGGCTGTAACTGATCCCGTCAGCCTGGTTCCTGCCTCCCTTGACCCTCTCCCTGCTCTCAGGAGGCATGTGATGTTTACAGCCCTTACACTGCAAAGCTGATCTCTCTGTCTCCTGTGGTTATGTTGTTTTTCTGCTCTAAGCCGTGAACTCTGGATGCACCAGCCTGTTTTTCAAGCAGATTTTATAACCAGATGTTTATGTTTCTAGTCTGCACCACACAGAACTCTGGGTAATGGGCTCAGAAAGCCTCAAATGTGGCTCCCTGCCAGCGGTAGCTGGGCAGGGCTATTGCAGGAGTGGGTGGGGGAGGTTCTGTGGCCTGTGAGATGCAGGGAGTCAGACCAGAGATGCTCGTAAGGGTCCCTTCTGCCTGGCCTGACAGCCTGTGGGTGAAGAATCCAGGGGGTGAGAGCGCTCGGCCTGGCTCTGCTGATGACTCCGCTCAATAGAAGAGGATGTTCCCATGGATTCTGTTTTCCAGGAGCCGTGTGTGGCCCAGATCCCCCCCCTCCCCCCCCCCCACATTCAGATCACACCGGATGAAGCTCTGCTCTGTGGGGATTGGGAATGTAGAGGCCAGTTAATGCTCCAGAGCACGGGAAAGGGGGGGGGGCTGCAGGAGGAAACACAGAGCAGGGGAAAGAAGAACCAGGTCTCCCAGCATTGCTGGCTGAGGTTATAGCGGGGAAGGAAATGAAGAAGCTGGGACAGGGATTTTGGACTAAAGAAATCAGCAGAGCGTGGGAAGGGGAGCAGGGCTGGGGTAGGGTCAATGGGATGGGGCAGGGCTCTGGGGGAGGACACAGCTGCGGGTGGATGCAAAGGAGGTGAGAATGGAGGGCTGGGCTGTGGGGGATGCAGCTGCTGGTGGATGCACAGGGGTGTAGGAATGGGGGCAGAGCTGGGTAGGGGAAATGGGGGCAAGGCTCTGTGGGGAGAAGTCAGCTGCAGGTGCATGCAAAGGAGATGAGAATGGGGGGCAGGGCTCGGCTGGGGCAGTGGGGGCAGGGCTGCGGGGTGCAGCTGCAGGTGGATGCACAGGGTGCAGGAATGGGGGGCAGGGCTGGGGGAGGGGCAGTGGGGGGGCAGGAGAGCTCTGTGCCCAATGGATCACTCGCTGGCCACAGAATCACAGGGCTGGAGCCTGGCACGTGCTGAGCTCCTCTTGCAGTGGTGCCAGGCAGGGTGGGGCCTGGGATGGGGGCTGTTGAGGTTGGTCTGTAACAGTCTCACTTGCAGCCATGGAGCCGCCCTGCTTTGGGCAATGACGAGCTGTGCGGGGTCTCTGCTCGAGCGGCTGGATGGGCTAATGAAAGTTCCGCATTTGCTCAGGGCGTCTCTCTGGGGCAGAGATAAACAGGTGTGGGTGGCTGATTTGAGCAGTGCAACCTTATCACCGCCCTGCCTGGGTTTCTCCTGCATGGGCTGCGGTTTTGTATCTTTCCTTGTTTGAGTTTTAATGACTGAGAAGCACGCACTCAGATCAGTAACCTGGGGCACCATTCCCTTAGCAATGACTGTTGTGGAAAGTCAGCCTCATTTTGCAGTGTTTCCATTCCACATAAGGCAGCATTTTTTATAGCACCGGTGAGTCGTTTTTGCAATGTTTACTCAGTCCTGCATTTTCCCTTCCACATGTGATTGTCTTGCGCAACAGAAGAGAGGGCAAAAAATGAAAAGCTGGTAAAATGTGACATTGAAACTGCAAAACTTTGCTGAGGACTCTCAGAGGCAGGGGTGGGCCATGAAATGACTTTGACCTGGGACATTCAAAGCCTCAGTAAAAGGGACCAAACCCCAGGCTCCCCTGCTCCCTGTGGAGTTACCAGAGAGCTGGAAAACCAAGATTTAACCAACTGGGAATGCACCAGGCAAGAGACGGCGCTTCTTGTGCCAACCGCACGTACAGGGGCGGATTCCCCGCTGCCCCACAGCGCGTGGCATTTACACCTGCCCACAGCAGGAGGGATCATTTGCATGGGGCTCAGTGCTGGCAGGGGACTGATTGGGTGGCATTTTACATGGAATTGGCACAGGCGTAAACGCCGAGGTCAAGTGGAGGGCCGGGGAGAACGAGGCCCCAGGGCTTGGGACAAGGAGCACTGGAATCTGGGCTAGGAGGCTGCATGCTTCATAGCTTGCGTGTGCTGAGCTCCCCGCACACGCCAGGGGCTCCTTGCATCTCCCCACAAGCTCCTGGGGGAACGCCCTCCCATCCCCCTCCATGTCAAAGACTTCCTGCAGATCTCCCCATCTCCCCCTGCCAGTGGTTGTGTGTGTTCCCCATTGTCCTCATACCAAAGGTGATAGGACGATTTCCTGCAGTATCTTTGGGAGATCTTATTGATCTAATCGTGAGTATCTTTGGAGTCCAAGGTATGAAATGCAAAGCTTTCGTGTTACTGTGGGCCTGGAGGATCATAGGACTGAGCCGAACAATCTCCAAGACAAGAAGGAACTTTTGGGACAATAGTATGAAGTGGATTTCCTCGGAAATATCTAGGGGGAGGTGAATTCAAACTTTTCCCTCCCCTCTGCCTCAGCCTTTGAAGCTCTGCCCGGGTGAGAGGGTGATTTTCTTCTGAGTACCTGTTCCCTGGGTCCCAAGACGAAAGGCTCAACCTGTGTATTGATAGATTCAGGGGGGGCTTGTTCTGAGCTCCCAGCTGTTATGAGCTTGTTCCCCCAGGAAAACCCCTCGATGGGGTATGAAGGACTGAGCCTGGCCAGAGCCCTTGTTGGGGTTGGGGGGTGATCTCTGGTCGCAGGCCAGGTTCTGTCCTATGTTTTCTCCATAATGCTTTTACCTTATGAATAAATGTGCTTGCTTGGAAAGAGCTGGGTAGTAACTTCACTATAGACAATGAAGTTGTTTATAGCCACTGAGGAGAAGGCAGAGCTGGCCTGGTGAGTCCATCTGGCTGGCAGGGGAGCTCGCAGTGTAGGCAGGGAACTTCGCAGCCTGGAAAAACCCCAGTCAAGAGGGAGAGAGACCCAGGCCTCTACCCAAGAGAGGTGATGGCTGAGGAGCTGGGAGCCAGAGACTAGGTGCCCTTGGTGGACCGCAGAGGGGAAATATAGGTGGAGTTGCCCTGAACTGTGACCCCAAAGTTCCCCATTCTGCCCCAAACTAGTGGCTCTGGGTGCCCCCAATTCCTTCCATGCCAGGGGCTCTGAGTGTCTTCTGTATCCCCACACCAGCTTCCCCCCGTCTCCACCACAAGAGGTTCTGTGTGACCCATTATTCCCGCATACCCCATGGCCGGGGCTCCGTGTGCATCCCCAATCTCCTCTTTCCCCCAGTCCCTCTCCTCCCCATGCAAGAGGCTCCATGTGGTCCTCTCTTCCCCATTCCAGGGTTTCCCATTCTCCATCCCGCCACATGGCAGGGATTCTGTGCCCCCCATTCCTGAATCTCCCCATAGCAGGTCCCGCATTTTCTCCCTATGGTAGGGGCTTTATGTGAACCATCTTTCTTCTGGAGACTAAGGTTTATGATTTCAAAAGGGCTAACTTTACTAAATTAAGGCGACTAGTTAGGGAAGTGGATTGGACTAACATATTTAGGAATCTAAAGGCAGAAGACGCCTGGGATTATTTCAGGTTGAAGTTGCAGGAGCTGTCAGAGGCCTGTATCCCGAGAAAGGGAAAACGGTTCGTAGGTAGCAGTTTTAGACCGAGCTGGATGAGCAAGCATCTCAGAGGGGTGATTAAGAAAAAACAGAACGCGTACAAGGAGTGGAAGATGGGAGGGATCAGCAAAGAAACCTACCTTATTGAGGTCAGAGGTTATAGGGATGCAGTGAGAAAGGCCAAAAGCTGGGTAGAGATGGACCTTGCGAAGGGAATTAAAACCAATAGTAAAAGGTTTTTTAGCCATATAAATAGGAAGAAAAACAAGAAAGAAGAAGTGGGACCGCTTAAAACTGTAAACATATAAATAGGAAGAAAACCAAGAAAGAAGAAGTGGGACCGCTTAAAACTGTAAACTGGAGTGGAGATTAAGGATAATCTAGGCATGGCACAATATCTAAACGAATATTTTGCCTCGGTCTTTAATGAGGCTAATGAAGGGCTTAGGAATAGTGGCAGAGTGACTGATGGGAATGAAGGTGCGGGATTGGAAATTACAGTATCCGAGGTAGAAGCCAAACTTGAACAGCTTAACGGTAGTAAATCCGGCGGCCCAGATAATCTTCATCCTAGAATATTAAAGGAATTGGAGAGTGAAATTGCAAGCCCATTAGCGATAATTTTTAACGAATCTCTAAACTCGGGGGTTGTACCGTTTGACTGGAGATTAGCTAATATAGTTCCTATTTTCAAGAAGGGGAAAAAAAGTGACCCGGGTAACTACAGGCCTGTTAGTTTAACATCTGTAGCATGTAAAGTCATGGAAAAAATATTAAAGGACAGAGTAGTTATGGACCTTGAGGTCAATGGCAATTGGGACAAATTACAACATGGTTTTACGAAAGGTAGATCGTGCCAAACCAACCTGATCTCCTTCTTTGAGAAAGTAACAGATTTTTTAGACAAGGGAAATGCGGTGGATCTAATATATCTTGATTTCAGTAAGGCGTTTGATACGGTACCGCATGAAGAATTACTGGTTAAATTGGAAAAGATGGGGATCGAAATGAAAATCCAGAGGTGGATAAGGAACTGGTTAAAGGGGAGACTGCAGCGGGTCGTATTGAAAGGTGATCTGTCAGGTTGGAGGGAGGTTACCAGTGGAGTTCCTCAAGGTTCGGTTTTGGGTCCGATCTTATTCAATCTATTTATCACTGACCTCGGAACCAAAAGTAGGAGTGGGCTGATAAAGTTTGTGGATGACACGAAGTTGGGAGGTATTGCCAATTCGGAGAAGGATCGGGATATCCTCCAGGGAGATTTGGATGACCTTGTAAACTGGAGTATTAGTAATAGGATGAAATTCAATAGTGAGAAGTGTAAGGTTATGCATTTAGGGATGACTAACAGGAATTTTAGTTATAAGCTGGGGACACACCAGTTGGAAGTAACGGAAGAGGAGAAGGACCTCGGAGTCCTGGTTGATCGCAGGATGACTATGAGTCGGCAATGTGATGTGGCTGTTAAAAAAGCTAATGTGGTCTTGGGATGCATTAGGCGAGGTATTTCTTGTAGAGATAAGGAGGTGCTAGTCCCGTTATACAAGGCGTTGGTGAGACCTCATTTGGAGTACTGTGTGCAGTTTTGGTCTCCCATGTTTAAGAAGGATGAATTCAAACTGGAACGGGTACAAAGAAGGGCCACTAGAATGATCCGAGGAATGGAAAGCCTGTCGTATGAAAGGAGACTTGAGGAGCTCGGTTTGTTTTCCTTAACCAAAAGAAGGTTGAGAGGAGATATGATTGCTCTCTTTAAATATATCAGAGGGATAAATACCAGGGAGGGAGAGGAATTATTTCAGCTCAGTACTAATGTGGACACGAGAACAAATGGATATAAATTGGCAGTCGGGAAGTTTAGGCTTGAAATTAGACAAAGGTTTCTAACCATCAGGGGAGTGAAATTCTGGAACAGCCTACCGAGGGAAACAGTGGGGGCGAAGGACCTCTCTGGCTTTAAGATTAAGCTTGATAAGTTTATGGAGGGAATGGTTTGATAGGAGAACGTGATTAGTCAATAGGTCAATAACGTGCGACCACTGGTAATTAGTACCGAGGGTCAATGTTGGGATATTGAAAGTCTTTTTCCTGAGTGTCTGGCTGGAGAGTCTTGCCCGCATGCTCGGGGTTCAGCTGATCACCATATTTGGGGTCGGGAAGGAATTTTCCTCCAGGGTAGATTGGCAGTGACCCTGGAGGTTTTTTGCCTTCCTCCGCAGCATGGGGCAGGGGTCGCTTGCTGGAGGATTATCTGCTACTTGAAGTCTTTAAATCAGGATTTGGGGACTTCAACAGCTGAGTTAAGGGAGAGAATTATTTCAGGAGTGGGTGGGTCAGCTTTTGTGGCCTGCATCTTGCGGGAGTTCAGACTAGATGATCATAATGGTCCCTTCTGATCTTAAGTTCTATGATTCTATGATTCTCATGACCCGCATGTCCTGCATAGCAGGGCCCCCCAATATCCCCCTCCCCCTGCACTTTTTTGTCCCCCTCCACTCCCCTCCATCATACCAGAGTTCCCCATTTTCCCACACGTGAGCCCTCGTTACTCCCTTCCCCCCATTTCTCCCCTCCCCTCCCATGTCTGCCCCCCATTTGCTCCTTTGCCCCATTATCACCTTTCCCCCTTGCTAGGGGCTCTGTGTGCTCCCCTTCCCCACTTCCACCAAACCAGGATCCCCCAAACACCCCCTAGGCCAGGGGCTATGTGCAGGATCCCTCCCCCCAACCATTACTCTTTCTGTCTAGGAGAGAAATCACGTGGGGTGTCAGCATGTTAATCTCTCCTGGGAGGAGGAGCTGGGCTGTTTTTAGGGGGAAAAGGGTTTTGATCTATAGCCAGTTGCAGAGGCACTTGTGGCTGGGCTAATCCCATGGCAGGGGCTCCATTTGTCCCCCATTTCCCTCCCCCTTGTGGTTTTCTGATTTTTCCCCCAAATCGGCAGGATTCTGGCCAGTGATGCCTAGAAGAGTCCCTGAAATTTTGGAATTGATCGGATGCAGCGTTCCGTGGTTATTGCATTAGAGACACGGCGTGCAGACAAACCCAGAAATGTCGAGTATGAGCCCTTCCCAAGATATCATGCCCGGCTCTCCTCCTCTGTAGATCTCACAGCACTTTGCAGTGGAGGGCAGACGCACGAGCCCCATTGTACAGATGGGGAAATGGAGGCACAGAAAGGGGAAGTGTCTCACCCATGGCCATTTGGCAGCTGAGCCAGGAATAGAGCCCAGGTGTCCTGAGCCCTAGTTCAGTGCGCGATCCCCTAGGCCACACCGACTCTGTTTAATGTAACCTCATCATAGAGTTCCACCCGACAATCCACTGGCAAAGGGGGCTGCCCAGAGGAGATGTGCTCCCGCCAGCCTCGCCACTCAGGGCACGTAACATCTACACTGCACTAAAACCCCCGCGGCTGGCCTGTGTCAGCTGAGTGCGGCTTGTGGGGCTCGGGCTGCGGGCTATAAACTTTCAGTGTAGACATATGGGCTCGGGCTGGAGCCCTGGGTCTGGGACCCTCCCACCCCACAGGGGCCTACAGCCTGGGCTCCGGCCCAAGCCTGGAAGTCTACACAGCAATGAAACAGCCCTGCCACGGGCCAGCCACAGGTTTGTCTTTGCTGTGTCTACGTACCCAAAATAGCCACTTCCCTCCCCCCAACAAATTATTTTTTAAAATTCCATTTTTCTCTACAAAATCAGAAATGTAAAACTTCACCTTTTCTCATTTTCTTAGGTTGTCTTTTTTTTTTTTTAAATCATTCTGTTGCCATCTGGGACAAAATGGAAAAAAGCGGGGGAAAGAGGCAACCGCCCCCCCCTTTTAAATTTCCAGAGTGAACATTTGCAATAAAAAGGTTTGCAGACATTTTGGAAGGAATGAAAAATTGTTCCACTTTGAGACCTGAGGAATAAAACTGCTGACTGGCTGCCTTTCTGGAAGCTGTGTGTTAGTCATATCCGAGTTATTGGGTTCAATACAGGAGTGTCTAGGTGAAATTCACAGCCCTGGGGTATACAGGAGGTCAGGCTAATGGAAATGATCTAATGGTCGCTTCTGGATCTATGAAAATGACTTTGAAATGTTTTGCCGTTTTGTTCACTTATTGGCCAGTTCTAGTGACCAATACGGGTTAGGGAGCCAGGGCAGAGTGTAGAATATTGGTAGGACATACAGTATTGTCAGGCCATGTGTTCAAAAATCCTGGGTCCGGCCCCCCAAAAACATGAAACTGTTTGAAAAGGTATAAGATTTCAAAAAATAAATAAAAGTTGGGTTCTGTTTATTTGTGTTCTGGTTTCTGAGC
The DNA here is from genome assembly GCF_016161935.1 of Mauremys reevesii. NCBI lineage: Eukaryota > Metazoa > Chordata > Testudines > Geoemydidae > Mauremys > Mauremys reevesii. Next base: position 2,589,258 of record NW_024100715.1, read on the forward strand.
CTTTTGGGATCATGTTTTCAAGTTTTTCTCTGATTCCACCAGGGCTAGAAACCTACATTTGCTTTTAATGAAAGCTGAAAGTCTCTCATCATCACATGACTCCAGGAGCTGGGGCCTTAAGGAAAATGACAAATACTGTGAGATTTGCATTAAAATTGTGAGAGTTGGCAATGTCGATTCAGAGGAGCTTTCGTAGCTCCAGCCCATGGCACAAGGTAACAGTGGGGAGTGGTAGAAACTAGAAAAAACAATCGACAGGAAAGGGCCGAAGAAACCTCTTTACCCAGCTGTGCATTAAACATCGCAGTTCCTGTGAGTAAGGCAGCTTGGCATCTAGGTAAGGAGTCTAAAGCTATTTGTTGAATCGCTTTGATAATAGGTGGGAAAATGCTCCGGATGAATGGAGCCCTACAGACAACATCCTCTGCTGATGAGTATCCCATCCGCCTTCTCCTGATTGGGCTGCAGATATGACACACCCTGAAAGGAATCCCAGAGGTCTGCTTTTGGGGTGAGACCATTCCATATCCTGTCCCAGGATGAGAATCACCAGTAATAAGAGACTTTTGTTCTTCTTCTGTTATATAGATTCCATAGATTTTAAGGGACCATAACATCTAATTTGACCTCCTGTATGACCCTGGCCTGAGAACTTCACCAAATGACCCCTTCAACGAGTCCAGTAACTTGTGTTTGGCTGAAGCATCATCCAGAAAGGGACCCGGTCTAGATCTGAAGCCATCAAGAATCCACCACTTCCCTTGGTAGTTTCATAGAACCATAGGCCTGGAAGGGACCTTGAGAGGGCTTCTAGTCCAGTCCCCTGAACTCAAGGCAGGATTAAGGATTATCTAGACCATCCCTTAATTAGTTTGTTCCAATGTTTAATTACCCTTAAAATATGAGCCATATTTCTGAGTGGAATTTGTCTGATTTTATATTCCAGCCAGTGGTTCTTATTTGCCACTGGATTAAAGACACATTTGGTACCAGATGTTCGAAAGCTGCCAACAACCAGACTCAGACTCACAGTATATGAGTAAGGGTCAGCTTTAATAGCCACAGATCATCACCTTGAGCCACCTACTTCGGGGGGAAAAATATTCCCGTGTCCCAACTTTAGGAGATGCCTGAGAAACAATAATAATAACTGATGGGAGTTGACACACTGGGAATTGAACCTGGGACCTCAAGAACTAAAAGCATCAGCTCATCTAGCTTGAGCTGAAAGGCCAGACTTCGTCAGGTGGTGATTGTAAGAGCTCATGTCCTCTATGGCTCAGCAAGAGTGGCACTACAGAAACATTTTACCGAAAACAGTGTGGTTTTGGTTGAAGTGCTTGGGGGAACCTCCGCTCATGTTAACAAGAGCTGGTGGACGTCCACTACCCTTTTTATCAGAGTGGTGAAGTAATTATTGAGCTTGCAGTGTCCAAAGGAGTCTTGAGCAGTGTAAACTGGTATAATGCTGGGGAGACTGGCTGGTGCCTCTCTCTGTGTGACTCGTGAGTGTCTCAGGGAGCATTCCTGCAATTTAGCTGGATGTGGGGCGACACATGCTGATGGCTGAGTGAGCACAGCACCTGGAGGGGTTTGCTGCTTGTCACTGGCACAGCTCTGTGAGAGACAGCCCAGGCTGGAGAGTTAAGGGGGCAGAGCAGCCCCACAGTCCCAGCTTGTACCTGGGGTCCTGTCACAGAGGGTTAGCCAATCTAGCCATGCTGGTAGAGCTGTACCGACAACGCCTTTCCAGTGTGGACCTGACTGGAGTCACACACCCAGAAAGCAGGGGGGGGGAAGGTGCATTTCCTCCTCCTCTTACACGTTCACATTTAAACATGTCCCAACTGCAGCCTGTGGGATTCGTTGATGTTGACTTTGAACACAAATTTGCACACAAAGCCAAGGCAAATTACTAGGAAGGGGAGTTGTGCAGTTGATCGTTAAATCAGTTCTCAGTAGCAGATTGCCCAACAGACTGTTTTCCCTGGAAGGCGTTTCCAGCTGAACAAACAGACCCCCTGCGGCTGGACTGTAGACAAGGAAGTTGCACAAAGTTCCCTGCTTTATTCTGCCAACACTCAGGGCCTGGTTCTCTGCTGCGACCCATCTCCTAGGCATTGCTCTGGTGGTGCAAAGGGACTGGCAGGGCTGGACTTATGGGTGGGCACCATGGTCAGGGGGCACCATGGCCATGAGGGTGTTATATGAAAAATTCGAACAACAGCCCCTCTTCCCCCAGCCCTGTTCAGCTCACAGCCCCGGTCCACCCCCACCCCCTGCTCCGCCGGCACCTCCGCTCTGCCCTGCTCCACCCCAAGCTCCGCCCACAACTGAGCTCCGGCTCCACTTCCAGCTTCGCCTCCAGCCTAGCTCCTCCCCATCCCAAGCTCCATCTCCCGCCCAGCTCCATCCCCTCAACACACTTAAACTCAAAGAAACGGTGGCGCCAAAATACAAGTTTCCAGGGTGCCATTTTCCCCCAGGCCAGCCCTGGGGACTGGAGATCAGCTGCCTGGCTCCCAGGTGCCCCCTCCACACAAGTGCCCTGTGCCCCCCATCACAGGCTGGCCGGCCCGTTGAGGAGATCAGGGCTCAGCCCTGCCCAGGACTTAGCAGCTGTTCCCTCAGCCTCCCTGATGCGCTGGCAACACAAGGGCTAATTAGTGACCGTGCTGGGTGGAACGGGAGCTTTCTTAGCGACTCTGAGCGCAGCTGGGGTAGTGAAGCCAGCAGGGCACCGCTGACCCAGAGCTGGGAGCCTGCGGGGGAGGAGTAAGGGAAGTGCCTGAAGACGTGACCCACATGGAGCAGGGCGGGCCCCTGGGGAAGCCTGGAGCTGGGCCCACAAGGGGAAGGGAAGAGCGGAGAGGCCCAGGCGGGGTGGGGGACCAGGCGAGGTGCTATGGGGACTCCTGGGCAGTCAGCGCCCTGACGAGAGTGAGGAGAACTGAGGGGAGCCCCGGAGGGGGAAGGGCCTTTTTGGTGTGCATCAGCTGGGACTGGGAATGCCCCGGATGGGGACTGAACCGGTACCAGACTTGAATGAAGGGCTGAGCCCCGGAAAACCCAGAGAGGGAATCAGGAGAAGACACTGTCTGGGACGGGCCCTTGTGGCCAAGGGAGCAGCCAATCAGTGGTGGTTGGAGGTAGGGGGCGGGTTGAGATGAAAAGCTAAAGTGACCATACGTACTTGTTTTACCAGTACAGTACTGGTTTTTTGGACATTGTTCTGGTTAGTCGTGAGATGTAACCAGTACAGTTTAGGACTACAAAATCAAAAATTATTAATTTATCAAAAGATTGAGTACATCAAATCAATCCTTGATAAACCAGCCTAAATCAATTTTATTAATTTATCCTAGTTTTAGTTTTATTTTACACGATGGTTCTCGTCGTTGGATCTCGGCAATACTCAGCATTCAGCACACGCACTCTCACTATATTGTGGCCGCGGCGACTCTTCGATAATACTCCCGCTCATTACATACAGCCCGACCGTGGGAACTCGATGATGACATCATCACACAGAGCCCACCAAAATCGACCAATTCGGTGTTAGCTTCGGACTATAAAAGGCCATCCGCAGCACAGGACAGGCACCAGTGATCTGGCATCTTCGGACCGTGACACTGGCCCTCAGAGCTCCGCGCTTTCTCGGTTACTCAAGCTTTTCGCTCCGCCGTTTTCACGGCGCACCTCGCTGCTTCGCCAGGACCCGATGACTTTGCCCCCTTGGACCAGGATCGACGCCTTCGCCCCTTTGGACCAGGACCGGCGTCTTCGCCCCCCTCGATCCTGGACTGGTGACTTCGCCCCCTCGGACCAAGACCGACATCCGACGAAGTTTGTAATAATTGTTTATTTTTGGACACCCATGGCGCCAAAACGACGAAAGTGCATCTTCAATGACGAGTTAAAATCGAAATATACATTCATCAAAGCAAGTACTAATAATGACAATAGTGAGGTGGAATGTGTAAAATGCAGAAGTATATTTTCTATTGCAAACAGTGGAAAAACTGTCATTGAAAACCACATACAAACAGTCAAACATAAACGGGCCGTGTCTGCAGCAATTGCAAGTACGAGTGTGACATCATATTTTAAGAAAAAACAATTTGAAGATGCTGAAAGAAAACTAGCTGCAGCTGAAGGTTTATGGGCGTACCACACAGTAATGCATAATCACTCATTCCGATCAATGGATTGTACCTGCAAACTGATTAAAACATATTTTGATGCCAGGTTTACATGTTCTAGAATAAAATGTGAGGCAATAGTTACTGATGTGCTGGTGCCTTATGCAAAACAGTTATTGGAAGAGGATTTAGATGCTGCACATTTTATTTCTATTTATTCGGATGCATCAAACCACAAGGAAGTAAAGTTGATTCCCATAATAAGAAGATATTTTTCATACCAGTCTGGAATACAAGTCAAAATTTTGGAAGTAAGAGATTTGCCAGGCGAAACATCTGACATAGTTACTGATTATATTTTGGAAGTGTTAAAAAAGTATCGTTTAGATACCAAGGTACTTGGATTTTGTGCTGACAACACCAATACTAACTTTGGAGGAATGCGAAGAAGTGGGAAAAATAACATTTTTACCAAGCTGAAATCAAATTTGGGTGGAAGAGAGCTTGTGGGAATTGGTTGTGCCGCTCATATTTTGAACAATGCTATACAAACTGCAGGCGACTGTGTACCAATTGATGTGCAAACTTTCATCACCAAGATTTATTCATACTTTTATATATATACAGTGCGCGTTAATGAATTGAAAGAATTTTGTGAATTCATGGACATCGAATATAAGAAAGTCTTGGGATACAGTGTAACATGATGGTTGGCGTTATGACCCGCGATTGAGCGCGTCCTACAAATATATCCTGCCTTAAAATCATATTTTGCCTCAAACGAGAAGAGCCTCACAATTATCACAAATTATTTTGATAATTCAGAGACAGAGTCTTGGCTTTACTTTTTGCATAACGTGTCATCAATGTTCCACAATGCTATTTTGAAAACAGAAGGACAGGAGATTTCTATTATAGAAACTAGCAATATTTACAGTGACTTAAAAACAAAATTAGCTGACAGAAAAGCAAACGTTTTCTTGCCATTACAGGTGCGGCAAAATTTGAAGCAGCTTGAGGAAGAAGGCATATTAAAACCTGCTATTTTCAAAGAAAAAGTAGTAGAATTTTATGACACATGTATTCAATAACTAGAGGAATGGGAAGGACCTATTAAGCATACCGAAAAATTCAATTGGGTTTTGTTAAACACTAAACTCACCCATGACAACATTCAAGTTTGCAGTGATTACATTCTTCAGTATTTTTCTGAAATCAGTTTAGTAGAAGATGAACTGTTTGATGAAACCTGCTTTGTCCTGCGCTACATTACAGATGAAAAAATTACTCACTGGAGACAAAATTCTGTACCACTATCGAACAGATGGATTGAAATATTCAAAGCCTTCAGTGAAAATGATGTTTCCTACAAAAATATTGGCAAATTGGTAGAATATTGTCTCTGTTTACCAGGAACTAATGCACCTGCCGAATGTCTTTTTTTCTTTGATGAACAATATCTGGTCCAGTGGTAAAACTCAAGTACATGTTGAAACTTTGAAATGTTTGCTAATTACTAAATATAACTTTAACCAAACTTGCATGGAATTTTATAAAAACATCCAGGAAAACGAATTATTATTAAAATCAATCCACTCTTCACAAAAATATAAGAAGCAAAATTAGGAATGTAGATTAAGTACTTTTGTACCATTTTTTATTAAAACCATTTTGTTTTACTGCTACACTTGTTTCTTTATTACTTGGATCCCAAAATCCTAAGTATACAATTATGTACTAATCTACCCATATCAATTTTTTTTCCGCAAAATTACTTTCATAATATATAATATAAATAAAAGAAGTACATTTTATTGTATTCTTTCACTTAAAGAAAAAAAGAGATAAGCATACTCCGCAATATTTTTTCAACTTATATTCTATGACAGCGACTATTACTCATGCTGGCTGAGCTATTTTAAATGTCCTGGTTTTAAATTTGAAAAAAATGGTCACCTTATGAAAAGCCCCCTGCAAGGCCACATCCCCCCCAGATGTGAGGATACAGATGTGCACACCCTGACTGTAGGGAGCATGGAGGGGGTATCATATGGCTGCTGCATGGTACATGCCAGCAACCCCAAGAGATGGGCAGCTCCTTAGGGACCCAGCGTCAGCCCCAGCAGGGCTGGTCTGGCCCCAACCACAGGGCCAGGCAGCTGCACTCAGCCCTGTTGTGCTCTGTGGCTTTCGATTCCCCTACGGAAGTTCTGAGTAGCTGGAAACCTGGTGTGGTGCTATTGAAAGAGCCAGGAAAGAGCTGAAACTGTGGTTTCTATTTCAGTGCAATGCTGAGATGTGAAACCTGAGCGGCTTCGCTTCTAGTGTTTGAGGTTTTATTTTCTTGTAAGCTCTTTCCCAGGCCATGTACTCTCAGTGCTCAAATGTCACGCTAAGGTGCCATTGATAAACGGTCCATAAAGCCTTTGGGCTAAGAAGTGACTCCTGGATGTTCCTAGTACATCACAGACACGAGCAGTCTGTTCCAGATGGGAATAATCCTCCTATGGGCCAGCTGGACTCTAACAGGCTGGAACAACAATTAACCATGTAGTGCAACATCTGGCAATCACTTATCAGCTCTGTATAAATGACCAATCCCTGAGCGGTGCCTGCAGCATGAACCCCCCACCTGTGTTCTGGGATGAACATGCAGAACATGATGTTACAACCATCTGTCAGTTCTTGTGGTGGTGCGATGGCAGGGCAGGGGGGCTCAGTGTGTAGGAAGGTTGTTGGCCTGTAATAAACACAAAGCTTTGGCCAAACAACTAAGATGAAAGTGCAACTGACAGCAGTTAGCCCCCAGCACTTCCCTTTGTCCTTTGGGGGGAACAAATACGCAGAAGTCAGTTAAGTGCCTCCCCGTAGCACTGGCAGCCAGCCAGCATTGTTCACTTCTCTATCACAAAACAAACAGCTTGTGCATTGTCCTTCCCCCTAATCTCTGCGAGCTCCCTTCCCTGTTCCTGTTCCCCTTGGCTGGCCTCCAGCTGAGCTCAGGGCAGCAGGAGCAGGCTCCCCTCTGGCCCAGCTCTGCCGGTCCCTTGGCTGTAGCTTTCCCTCGCCAGCCCAGTGAGGATCAGAGCTGCCCTGGGTGTGCGCCCTGAGCCTCCCTCTCCATGCCCCACCCTGCCCCTCTGACTGCCCCAGGGCCAGAGCCCACTGGAGTCACTGGAAAGGCTCCTCTGACTGCAGTGGGTTTGGCATCACCCCTCCGAGCCCAGCGCTGTCGCTCTGGGGGGCCCAGAGGCAGCACCCAGCTAAGCAGCTCGGTCCGTCCCAGGGGCTGAGGCCTCACCAGTCCCATGGACCCTGCACACACTCAGAGCAGCCCAGGCTAACCCGAGTCTGCCACAGCCCCAGGATTATTAACACACCCGGCCCATTAGCTCAGCGGTGCCGCCGGGTGCACTGGGACCAAACCCCGTCGGGGTCAGCTGCAGGGACTGAACCGGGGACCTTAGGAACCGAAAACAGGAGCCTTCACTGCTGGAGCTAACAGGGCCCCTCTGTTAAAGAAGAGGCAAGTAGCAAACTCTTCTGTGGCGTCTCCGCTAGAGGAGGCCAAAGCCCCACTGCGTCAGGAGGGGTTAGGTACCGTGTGAGAATCAGGCCACGTTCATTCACCGGTGGAGTCAGCTGACCGGCTTTAGGGGCCTGGGTTTGAAAATGTCGGTTCCTCGTGCTTCAAGTTCTCGGCCCATCGAGCCCCCTGTCCCAGCCACAGAGAGCCAGTAAAAGTGATGAGTTTGCGACAACGGCTCCAATTCAAGCCGAATGCTGCTGGCCTGTAAGTGATGTTCTGGACGAGCATGTGCGTGAGCTTCCACTTGTTAGCAGCTGACGCTCCCATGCAGCCTGTTCCCTGTTTTAAATAAAAAGAGGCTGTAAAATCTTGAACATTTATTTTCTACTTGCAAGGGGGGCAGAGCTGCAGCTGGTGTAGGGAGGTGTTGCTCTGTGGGAGTCAAGGGGCTGATGCCGGTTCACGCTGCCCCTTCCTGGTGTTGTCATGGGTTTGGTATTGATGATAGGACAGGCAGGGCTGTTCCTTCCCTGAAGAATCTATCTCATGTCGGGTGTTAAAATGTTTCCTCCTCCTTAGCTATTTGACAGCTGGGAGCTGTAGCAGCAACACCCAGTTCATGCATTTCTCCCAGTCTCCCAAATTGCCTCCCCGGCCTTCCCAGCTGCCCCCTTCCCACCAGCCAAACCTTCCATTCCCCCCCTCCCCAAACAGTTTCTAGATGCAGTTACGTACCATCAGTTCAAACAGTCCAGACACCACAAATGATGGCAATGTAGGGGCTGAGGAAACTGAGTTGGGTTTAAGAGAAATAGCTTACCAGGAAACCAGGATGAGCAGAGTCATTTTCATATCTGATGCAATGAAACTTAAAAAGTTCTGCAGAATTTCCCTCTGACTACGCTAGGATGACTCAGGCCACGTCTAGACTACAAAATTAACCCCCTTAACTTACCAGCCACTGCAGTAATTATTGCGGCTTTTCATGTCCACACCATGCGCCTTGTGTTGGCGGCGGCGCGCTTCCTCACCGGGGACTGGGCACTTGCACCAAATTAACTGATGTGGGGCACGAACATCCCAGAGCCCTGCTCCCCAGGCCTGACAGCTGGAATAGTCAATCGGGGCGGCTCCAGGCCCCGCACGCCAAGCACGTGCTTGGGGCGGCAAGGCGCGGGGGGTGCTCTGCCGTCACCGCGAGGGCGGCAGGCAGGCTACCTTCGGCGGCTTGCCTGAGGGAGGTCTGCTGGTCCCGCGGCTTCGGTGGACCTCCCGCAGGCACGGCTGCGGGAGGTCTACCAAAGCCGCGGGACCAGCGGACCCTCCGCAGGCAAGCCGCCGAACGCAGCCTGCCTGCCGTGCTTGGGGTGGCGAAATGCCTACAGCCGCCCCTGTAGTCAGTACAGTGTCTACCCTGCTGTCGGCCTAACTACATCGACCTAAACGCTGCGCCTCCCGCAGAGGTGAAGTTATAAGGTCGTGGATGACTCATGTCGGCGGGAGCAATGTTGTAGTGTAGATGCTGACACAGTTTGGTCAACATCAGCTACCTTACGTCAACCTAACTCTGTAGTGTAGACCAGGCCTCAGAAACCCCAGGGCCTGGTTTAGGGCTCAGGTCCAGACAACCATGGGTTGTGTTTCTATCCCTGTGTGGACATAACCACAGAATACCCTGGGCATAGACTGATGTTAGTGTCCCAGTCCTTTGACTGTAGTTAATACTCTTCCGGCCTATTTCTCTGGTCAGTCGTTCACAACTTGTTGTCCTTGGGCTGAAGCAAAACAGATGTGGCTTTGTTGCCAGCACAGAATGCTCGAGGACAGCAACAGTGGTTCGTTGCCCAATGTGCTTCGCTCCAATAAACACACCAAGGTGGAGAATGCAGACAAAGTTTATTTGAGCCCAAATAAGGTGCAAGGGAGACATAGCAATCTCAAATCCTGCACACACACACATAAGTTTTTTCTTCTTCTTATACCTGATTTCAAACTAGGCATTCTCATTACCCACTATTCCTCTCCTCCCCCCCTCCTAGTATATAGTACATTATAGCAAGCAATTACACTAAGCAGGTTAAATCACTCAGCAAAACAAAACAATTTATTAGTATTTTTTCTTTCAAGTTAGCTTGTTGTTTTGTTTTTTTTTTGTTTTTTTTTTCCTCCTCAGTCAGACAAGTACACAGTTATCTCCTCTTATCATGCCCTGGTTGCACTGATAAGAGTTGTTACTTCTTAATTCTTCCCATTTTCTGTTCTTCTTGTTGAGGAGTTTCAAGAGTTAACATTAACACAAACATACTACACATATTAACTTCAACTGTCTCATTCTACCCTCCTGAACACTGTGGTTTTCCCACCTTCTTTCTTACCTAGTTACCTAGGGCTATGCCTAATGACACCAACAGCTTTAACCCTGGAGCCGCCTTCCAGGAGAAAATGGCATTAGGCATCTGGTTGTCTGTAAAGAGACAGGATCCTGATAGAGTTAGATGGGAAAAGATCTGTAAGACCAAGCCCATGCCCCTGTCAGGAGTGGCCTCAAGAGAGGAGGCTTTGAGTAGAAGCAGTGGGGTCTGGAAGAATCAATGTTTTGTGACTGATGCGCTGGGTGACCATGACTAAGTCACTGCACCTCCCTGCCTCAGTTTCCCCATCCGTAAGTGGGGTGATAATACTTACACACCTACCTTGTGCGTGTACTGTAAAGCTTAATTTGTTAGTGTCTGTGCAGGGCTTTCAACAGGCAGAGTGCTATGTAAACACCACGTAGGATTGTTAACCTAGAAAGTTTGGATTTTTGAGAGGCTTTTTAAGCGAACTGGTCGAGCGAACCCCTGAGTGTGCCACCACTGCTCTGCTTCTCCCCCCTCCCTCCCAGGCTTGCCGCAAAACAGCTGATTCACGTTCTTTTTTTCCCTCCAGAGAAAAACCCTTGAGCAAAAAATGTCACCCAAAGATTGATTCAGAATTATTCACAGGAAAGTTTTGCCCCAACTCAAAAACACTGACGGTTGGAATCACTGTCCCTGCAGGGTGCAAACTGGATAGCCTGGCTGTTTGCTTTCAGTAACGACTCTTCTTTTGTGAGTTACGTCTGCTCATTGGCCTGAAGGCCTGGATCCGAACCAGCTGGACCCAGCTGGGGTTTACTCAATGACTGAGTTGGGCTAGTCCAATGTTCTAACTAATCCACACCCATCACCCCTGGGCCAGGTGCATTACATGAAATAGTTGGGGTGTGTGTGTATGTGTTTGAGTTCTCTTTGTCACGCTTCAAAGGACTTTGTGAAACAAATCAGCTGGGTGGGAGCTGGGCGGGGCCGGGCGCTGCAGCTGCCGGAAGATCCCTGGAGGGGTCAGCGGGGGGCTGGTTCCTAGAGGGAAGGGGAAGCTGCAGGTGGAGGCTCAGCAGGAGAAGGGAGGCTGGGCCCTGCAGCCAGGGGTCACCTTAGCACTAGCTTTGGGCCAGGCTGGCAGAGGGGGGAGGGGCTGGACTGTGTTAAAGCTGCGGCGAGGCTGATGTCATGGGGGGGGGACCCCGGCCCCCAGCCCTGAGCCCCCAGCCAAACCGTGGACCCTCTTCCTCCCACTGCGTGGGTGGGGGGCTGGGAGAGGAGGGGCTGTAGCTGTGGGAGATGACCCACAGGAGCCTGAGAGGAGGGTCTTGCGCTGCGGGAAGGGATGTGCAGGAAGGGGAGGGGGAAGCAGGACTCTCTGGAGGACCCTGTCCCCTAATGTGCAGCGCCCTCCCACATGTCCCTTTTGTCTCCTGGTCTCCTCAGCTCCTGGCCCCAGAGCCCAGAACCAGGGGGGTCCCCAGGACGGGATTTTGAGGCAAGAAATCTTCAGAGGAGCCAAATAGCTCAGCCGTGATAAGCCAAATTCCTGGCAAACTGCCCTAACTAATCCAGACCTGCAGGAGCCGGAGCAGGAATTAGAGAGGAGGCGTAATGTGATTTACTCTATCAGGCTGAAAGCAAAAGAGAGTATTTCCGCAGATTGGATTTCTGGGAAGCCGTGGGGGTTCTGAGTGCACCATCTGTTCTATCGACAGGTCACTATTCGTAATGGCATATGGTATTGCTGAGAAGCCTGTCCCTGAAGCATCTAGCCTGTGGCTATGTTACCTGACCCCGAGAAGGGCCGGCTCTCAGGTGATTCTGGGCTAGGACGCAGCAGCTTTGGATTCGATTCCTGTCTCTGACACAGTCCTCGGGTGAGTCGCAGAGTCAGCTTGTGTCCAAAGGCTCGGCGCCCACAGCGAGGGCCAGATTGTCGAGAGAGCTCAGTAACCAGCCCGCTCTTCGAATCTCCCTGGGCCTCAGCTCCCCATCTGTAAAACAGGGACAGTAATCCTGTCTGTCTGCTGTGTCTGTGGATTGTAACCTTCTTGGGGCAGGGCCTGTCTCTCCCTGTGTGTCTGTGCAGCGCCCAGCACAACAGGGCCCTGATCTCAGTCAGGGCCTCTAGACCTCCTGTCATTCGCACATTAATGTAATAGTTGTGCCTTCAAGGGACGTGACCAAGTCCCTCTTCTCCTCCAGCAGATTAAAGTGACAATCTCGCGGTGTGGTGCCTGCCCACAGGCATGTGAGAGCAGGTGCCCCACTAGGCTGTGCACAGAGATGCTACGGCAGAGGTGAGCAAACTACGGCCCACAGGCCACATCTGGCCTGCAGGACTGTCCTGCCCGGGTCTTGAGCTCCCGGCCCGGGAGGATAGCCCCCGGCCCCTCCCCCCTGCTGTTTCCCCTCTCCTGCAGCCATGCTTGTTGTTCTGGAGCCGAGCTGTAAAGATAAGCCAGGGGGAGCAGTGTGCAAGTTAGAGCTGCCCTTAGGCTGCTCTGACTTATCCCAGGGGCTGGGCCCTGCAGGGCCGCAGAATACAGAGCACAAAGGGGGCTTCAAGCTGCCTTGACCCACCTCTGTCCCTTTCCCAGGAACAGGAGAAAAGAAATGAGGCCCAGTAAGACTGATTGTGAGCTACCAGAGCGATGTGACTATGGTACAGGGAGGGCTTGTGAGAACTAGCTGTGACTGGCAAGGTGCGCTGTGCTCCAGGGTGTGGAGACGGGACTAACCGGTGTGGGTTTACAGGGCTGTTACTGGATTGTCAAGATCTTTATAGAGGGGTGTTGGAGCAGCCTGGTGATATGCCAGAGAGTTCAGCGCAGTGGGTTCCTCTCACACTTCTTGGCATCCTTGCAAAAAATGCCCCTTGCCTCCCTGGCAGATTATTTTCATAGTGTGAAATTCACCCAGGTGCGGAGGACCCTCCCAGGGGCTTGCATCGCTGGAGCAGGGCCTTCAGGGCTTTAGATGCTCTTGAAAATGCTGCTCGTAGGCGCCGATCCTGCAAAGACTTATGCAAGTACAGTGCTTCACTTGATGCACTGAGTACCTTTGAAGTCAAGCAGGCTACTCATAGACCGAAAGCCCATGGGTGAGTGTTTGCAGGATCAGGGCATAAGTAGCACGTGGAATGTGTCTTGATGTTAATTCCACCTCATCAGTGGGCTATTGCAGTTTTTACATAATATTTGCCTTGTGAAATGTGTTACTTTTATGCAATGCAGGAAATCACAGCTGGTATTTCCCAACGCTCCAGAAATCTGGAGCCTTTCCGTCCCTATTGCATAACTTTCTTTCTCCACAACTTCCCTACAAACCCAAATCCCATGAACACTCAAAACTGCTCTAACAGGTTAGAAAAAAAATTTCCATGAAAAATTCCTTTTTCTTTTAGTGGAAAAAATCGAAACCCAAATATTCACAGGTGAAAACCAAACATTTCAATTCAGAAATGCTACCCCAATGCCCTGTAGGGGTTGTAGTTCAGGTGCTTCATGCCTCTGTTCTTCTCTATAGGCCAGGCTCCCTGGCTGGACTACATCTCCCATGATGCACCATGGCCTCTTCTCTTGTTGAGCCACTGCAGCGCATCATAAAAGTCCTGTGGCCGATATGCATCACAGAATCGTAAGATGGGAAGGGACCTCAGGAGGCCTTTTAGTCCGGCCCCCTCCACTGAGGCAGGACTAAGTATTATCTAGACCATCCCTGACAGGTGTTTGTTCAAATTGTTCTTAAAAACCTCCAATGCTGGTGATTCTACAACCTCCCTAGGTAACTTATTCCAGTGCTTAACCACCCTGACAGTTAGGAAGCTTTTTCTAATGTCCAACCTAAATGTTCCTCGATGCAATTTAAGCCCATTGCTTCTTGTCCTTTCGATCCGCGACCGAGTCCCCAGTGAAGTGATCGCACAGCAGAGCGAAGTGCGGGATGCCGTTATTAAAAGCAGGTAGAGTAAAATGCGATGGGCCGGGCATAGAGCGAGGCTCCCTGACAATCGATGGACTGCAGCTGTCGCCGAGTGGTACCCACGGGAACTGAAACCTCCACTCAGCCGACCTCCAAAGAGAGGGGAAGATTTTATCGTGGAAAGGCTGCACACGAACAAGGAAGGCCAAGGTCAGAGAAGAATGGAAGACGTATTGGGAACGGTGCAATCTATATGAGGGCTGACGGACTGATTGATCAAGGTGATCAAGGCTACTCGTTCCGTCCTCAGTGGATAAGGAAAACAAAGAGAAGTGTTAAGGAATCTCTACCCTTAGAGGTTTTTAAGGCCCGGCTTGACAAAGCCCTGGCTGGGATGAGTTAGTTGGGAATTGGTCCTGCTTTGAGCAGGGGGTTGGACTAGATACCTCCTGAGGTCCCTTCCAACCCTGATATTCTATGATTCCAGGGTTCTATTCCCAGTTCTACCACAGTCTCTTTTGCGCAAGTCACTTCACTCATTGTAACAACCTTTTACGTACTCGAAGACTGTTATCAGCCCCCCCGGTCTTCCATTCTCCACACTAAACAAACCCAATTTTTTCAGTCTGTCCTTATGGGAGCTGTAGTCCAGTTGGCGAGTCAGGGAGCAAGGGCAGGGGTGAATGGGGCCCACTTTGGCTGAATCAATATTAAATAGTGCATTCGCGCCAAACAGAGACAGAGCCTCCGGGACAGGGAAAACAGCCCTAGTTAGGCAAATGGAAAAGGAGCCTCATTTGAGAAGGAAATTTCTCAGCTGAGCGGGATTTGAATAGCAAAGAGCCTGGGACACAAACACTTTTGAGGCAGCTGATCCAGTCACAGAGTCTATAGCTGCTGACACTCGGTAGCGGTGGAATCAGGCGTGTGTGGTCCAAGCGTGACAGTGCATAAGGGTGGGAGAGGACAGCATGTGAGGGGGGCTGGAAGAACTGTGCCTATGCAGTGCAGATCCCACCCACAGGCTGTGTGTGGTTGGGGCTTGGGTCCCTCACAAGAGGCTGTTGAGAAAACTTAAGGCAGCTGATCCAAAGCCCATTGATATCAGCGAGAGGCTTTGCATGAACTTCAGTGAGCGGGTCGGGTGAGGCCCAGGATCAGAGTCAAATTACTAATATGGGAGCATCTGTCACCAGCCCTGTGCAAACACACCACAAAGAGCCCTGCTCTTTTGCAAGAAGTTGTGGGAGACGAGTTGGGGCAGGTGGAAACCTGTCCTGTGCGCTCCACGCTGCTTTCTCATGGAATATCCCGTCAAGTTCAAGGCCTTGATCCTTATCTTCACGGCGCTCCATGGCCTGGGCCCAGGGTAGCCAAAGGAGCTGAAAGCTCCAAGATGAGGATCATGGGTAACAGCTCGGCTCCACAAGCACGAGGGAGCCTCTGCCTTAATGGTAAAGCACCTCAGTGCAGGGCAGAGCTTTCTGGGGGGCTGCTTTGAGACAGGCGTGGATCCCCTTAGGCACCAGCACAAACCTCCCCACTAAAACTAGCTGAAATGTTTCAATCAAAAATTTGTTTGGCAAAAATAAGTAGATGAGTCGACACTGAAACAGTTTGTGAGTTCATGTCGATTTCGCCAAATTGCTCATTTTGAGGAGCGGGAAACCCCCATAAATTCCGAAGAAATCAAAATGTTTTGTTTTGACATCTTCAGTTCAGAATGTCTTTTTTTCCATTCATAAATTTCCTTTAATTTTTGTTCTATAAATTCAACAATTAAAAAAAAAAGGCTTGAAATCAAAACAAAATGTTTCATTTCAGGTTGAGCTAAATGCTTTAGTTCAACCTCTTTTTTTTTTTTTTTTTTTTGCTTTTCATTTGGCCAATTTTTTTTTCTTTAGAGACTTTCAGTCCAACCCAACATTTCCCCCCTTGACTCTCAATATGGCCAATGAACTGGAAAATGTGTTATTCACCCCGCGCTACTCTCCCCCTTCCACTCTGATCTGCTTTCTCTGGTATAAATACAGATCGGGCTGTAGATAAGAGAAAAACCCTCCACTCCACCACCCACACAATTCGCCCCCAGGAAGAGGATGAGAGGAAAAACAAACTCTGCTGCCAGTTGTATTATTTAATGCACACCTGGCCTGGCACTTAGATATTATGGTGACAAGAGCGGGATCAGAACACACTGAACAGAACAACAGATTGTCACTCACTCACTTATCAAAAACTGGGCTCAGACAGGGAGACAGTAGGGGCCAGGGGTAATGGCTGTGGGGCCGGGAGAAGGAAGTGGGGGCCTGGGCCGATGGGTGGACTGGAGATTGGAGGAGGCAGCAGGGCTCGAGGGCAATGGGGGTTGTGGGTTTTCAGAGATTTTCCTGGCCCTCTCGGGTTGGAGGTGCTCAGGTGGCCTGGGACTGGGGGATACTGGTGGCCGTGGTGGGGAGGCCTCTTGGCTTCTGTGGAGAAAGGGGGCAGGAGGGGCAGTGCCTCAGGCAGAAGGGGTGAGCTGGATCGGGGGCTAGCCTCCCCGAGCCTGGGGTTCACCCCCCGCCCATGAGAATATGCCGTGAATTCTCTTTCTATAACTTTCCTGGAAAGGTGGATGCTTTAGTAGCCATTGAATGCAGCTGAATCAGGGGCAGAGAGGAACTGTATGTCAGATATTTCAGGAATCACTAACAATGACCTTAGAACTCTCCCATGAATAAAAATGTCATGTCTTTATAGTCCAATATTTCAGGTCCCTCGGGCGTAGCATTGCATGCTGGGAATCTCTGTGTGAAATTCCCATTTCTCATGCTTCAGCCTGTCCCTCAGTCAAGACTGGTTAGGCCCTAGGGAGAGGAGAGGGGAGTTTTGGGTGGAAGGATGGTGCAGAGGTTAAAACACTAACTTGGGAGACCCCAGTTCAATTCTGTGCTCTAATACAGACTCCATGTGGTCTAGGTTTAAAAAGTCCCTTAGTTTCTGTCCCCTTCCTGTAAAATGATCATGATACAGACCTTTCTATCTCAGGGGCTGTCCTGAGGCAGTTTCAGTGCTGGGGACGGCATCTGTGTCTAACCCAGGTCAAGGGGCATCCCACCCACTGGGGGAAAGAACAAAAGCATTTCCATAAAGGTCGATTACAGAGGAAAGGCTGATGAGCGAAGCAGAGCTAGGTGTGGGGAATAGTTTTCCTACCTCGTGATAATTGTTGAGATTTTTTTTAAATTTTCCATTTTCTCATCAGGATGAAACCGAGCCCTTTTGGCAGCATTTTAGAAAAAATGAGAGAAAAGATTAAGAACATAAGAACGGCCAGACTGGGTCAGACCAAAGGTCCATCTAGCCCAGTATCCTGTCTCCAACAGTGCCAGGTGCTCCAGAGGGAGTGAACAGAACAGGTAACCATCAAGTGATCCATCCCCTGTCGCTCATTCCCAGCTTCTGGCAAACAGAGGTAGGGACACCATCCCTGCCCATGCTGGCTAATAGCCATTGATGGACCTGTCCTCCATGAACTTATGTAGTTCTTTTTTGAACCCTGTTATAGTCTTGGCCTTCACACCACCCTCTTGCAAGGAGTTCCACAGGTTGACTGTGCGTTGTGTGAAGAAATACTGCCTTTTGTTTGTTTGTTTAAAACCTGCTGCCCATTCATTTCATTGGGTGGCCCCAAGTTCTTGTGTTATGAGAAGGAGTAAATAACACTTCTTTATTTACTTCTCCACACCAGTCATGATTTTATAGATCTCTATCATATCCCCCCTTAGTCACCGCTTTTCCAAGCTGAAAAGTCCCAGTCTTATTAATCTACCCTCATACGGAAGCCGTTCCAGACCCCTAATCATTTTTGTTGTCCCTTTCTGTACCTTTCCCAATTCCAATATATCTTTTCTGAGATGGGGCGACCACATCTGCACACAGTATTCAAGGTGTGCACATACCATGGATTTATAGAGAGGCAACGTGATATTTTCTTAAGTATCCCTTTCCTAATGATTCCCAATATGCTGTTCGCTTTTGTGACTGCCGCTGCACATTGAGCGGATGTTTTCAGAGAACTATCCACAATGACTCCAAGATCTCTTTCTTGAGGGGTAACAGCTAATTTAGACCCCTTCATTTTATATGTATAAAGACAGATGGAAAGACCCACCCTAGAATACCCCATATGGCAAGTGACCTGGGCTGTGGGAGATCTAGTTTGAAGTCCCTGCTCCAATAATGATTTAATTATTTATACAAAGTGGACAAGCTCCCATGGGAGTGCGGGGGAAGGACACACCCTATAGCCCAGCAGTTGGGACGCTCACCTGGGGTGTGGGAGACCTTCACTCCGGTTGTTGCTCCCAGTCAGGCGGAGCGGTTAGGGTTTAAACCTGGCTCTCTCACATCCCAGCTGAGTGCCCCAAGCAGCAGGCTATAATGAGTGGGCGGGGGGGTGGGGTCTTTCTGACCAGAAATTCCACCCTGGCCCCTGATGTCCCATCTGCCTAAATGTCAGGGTTCAGTGGGTTCTTCCATTCAAACAGGAACAGGGAATGGGAACCCAGCCCCGGTGAGGTCAGTGGAACAGGAGCCTGATTTGAGATGGAAATCCCCATGCCGAGATGGAATTTGAATGGTAAAGCACCGACTGAACTAAGAGTCCTCAGCCGTGGGATTGGCACGGTGCTGCAGCACAGGGGGCGTGGATGGGTGTGTGTTTAGATGGGTACGGTGGGTTGGGGGATGGGGTGGCACAATGGCACAGGGCTGGATTAAGGTGATCCAGGCCCACCAGAACCTGTCCCCTTCCTGCTCTGCAATGGCCACTCTGCCCTACCCTGACCCCTCGTGCTGTGACAGGGACCAGGCACACAACAGCGGTGTGCTGGCTGGATTGGGCCCTGCCTGGTCTGGTTTAGGGGCAGGCTGGGATTCTCTGTCTCCTCCGAAGGGCAGGAGTAGCTGCAGGGATCACTATCCCATCAGGAGAGCAGGGGGTAGCAAGGAGTCCCCAGTCCACTCCACAGATGCCAATCTGGCAATGGGAGCCTCAGTACTTAGCCCAGCAGCTGAGGTGTCTGTGTTTGGAGGAGGGGGACATTGTACTCCTCCCCATCTGCCACACACACACAGCCCCATGCTGGAGTGGGGTCGACAGGGTGTCCTGAGCAGTGGGGTTGGGAGTTAGCACCCCATTGAGATGAGTGGTCAGTTGTTCCCCGCCCCCCATAGAGCAATTGGTTCAGGCTCTCTGCAGATTCAGGCAGCATTGCTGCATTGGTTATACTCAGAGCCATTCCACTATTTCAGAGCAATCAGTTCAGGCTCTCTGCAGACTCAAGAAGATGTCACTGTGTTGGTTACACTGAGGAAACTCTTTCAAGGTTTTCCACACAACCTCAAGAGCTAGAAACCAACTACTTCATTTAATATGAGCTGAGAAACCTGACAACAGTTCTGATACTGGTCCATGTTCCCTCAGTCACCAGTTTCCTTGGGAAAGACTGCAGACATACAGTCGCTACCGATACAGAATTATGGACTTGATTGTGGAACCTTTACATTGGGCGATACTTTCTCATATGAGTAGTCTCATTAAAGTCATGGAAAAAGCGCTAACGAATGCAGGTGTGAGCATTGCATTAACGAGCCCTAGAACTTTCATATAAAACTATAGAGAGAGGAGTTTAGAAGAGAACATCTGTTTGAAGTTTAGCTTGGGAAGCTGCAAATGCAGAGTAGTTCTCTTAGAATGCATCTACCAGGAAGAATAGCTCTGTCCATCGGGTTATTTTTGCTGCGCTCCTCGTGATGGCATGTGAGATCTTTATATGGTTGTAAAATCCACCCTGGAATGTCATCCTCTTAAAAGGTAATAACTGAAGATATACCAATCTCCTAGAGCTGGAAAGGACCTTAAATGGTCATTGAGTCCAACCTCCTGCCTTCACTAGCAGGACCAATTTTTGCCCCAGATCCCTAAGTGGCCCCCTCAAGGATTGAACTTACAACCCAGGGCCAATGCTAAAACCACTGAGCTATCCCTCCACTATACTCCTAGTACTAGGTGGCACCCTGCATAACATACCTTATTGACGCTAACCTCCGCCATACCCGGCCGGGCATTAAAGGCATCTATGGAAAACACATCTCTGATTTCTCTCTAAAGGAAGCTCTGTAGCCTGTCCGGAGCTGATGCCTGACTTGCTAGGAGCAGCCCCATGCCCTACTAAGTACAAGGTGTCTGTGACGGGGCAGCGAGCTGGGCGGAGAGGAAAGGGGAGGGTGCTCATAGTGGAGATTGAGAAGAAATGGGTCCTTCCTCCCACACCCAAAGAATCCCATGACTTTGAAGCCATTGTGAGTTCTGGCTTATCTTTGTCTCATGATGATTTTTTTGGCTAAGAGGATGGTTGCCTCCTCCAAAGGCCAATCCGGGTTCCCTCCCACACCCCAATTCCCAGGCCTTCAGCCTTCCTGACGACAACTGCGATATGCGTGTGGTTTAACTAGGGGCATGTGAATAATCTGGGAGCAGCCTAAAATAAATTCTGTTTTAAATCCCCTATGACTGATGCGGGGGCTACTGTGCTGACTGGCCCGTGTGTTTTCCATTTTAGGTCATCGAGAGCCTGGGTCTCAGTTTGATTAAAGCAGTCCCAGGATCCCCAGCCGGCCTCACTGCAACGCTACAGAAACCAGAGAGGGGCCGGTACAAAATGCAGCCCCGTCTGGAGAAAAGCCCTCAGGCCCAGAGCTGCACAAGGACGAAGTCGATGTGACACTGAGCATCCCAATGCCTAACTTTTCAGTGCCTAGAAAACCACAGGAACAGCCTGGCAATCCACCAAGCCTGAGTTAGCGGCCTCAGCTCCCTGTACGATACACGGGGAGAGATGGGCACCTGGGAATGGGATCAACAAAAGCCAGTGTGTTAGGTGGGCAGCTGCGTAGGCCAGCCCATGGGCGATGCTGACCACAGGGGTGTGTCCTAAGCCCCACCCCTCACGCACTTGGACGACTGCATCTGGGCGGCTGAGTGGTGTCTATGGCCGGGCCTGACCCAGTATGGCAGCTCTTGTCTTAACTCCCCCCTCTGGAATCTGCTTCCTTGGGTTCCAAAGTGGTGTGAGAATGAGTTAGACGCCTGCCGTGCTCCACAAAGCCCAGAGGAGGAGGCAGAACTTCCAGCCTGGGATGTGGGAGAGCTAGATCCAATCCCACCCAGTGGGGAGAAAGGACTGGAGCAGGGCTCTCCTACCCTTCAGGTGGCTGCTCAAGCTATGGAATATTCTTCTGTAGGGCTCCCATGGGGTACGTCTACACTGGAAGAAAAGACGTGAGGCAAAGCTGTGCCTGGCCAGGCTTGTGGGGCTCAAAACTGGTCCTTAAGCCCAGGGTCCAGTGCAAGCCTAAACCTCTACACCACAGGTTTGCAGCCCGAGCCCAAGTCAGCTGACCTGGACCAGACCCAGGGGTTTAATTGCAGTGTAGACGTACCCTCAGCCTCTTCTATTGCAATTGTTCCACACCATATAATTACTTAGAGAGTCACAGGGGAGGAGGAAGCAGAGAGAAAGGGACCGTGAGAATGTGTCTGTAGCCTGGTGGTTGAGCGCTCACATGTGAGATCGAAGACCTACATTCTAATCCCTCTGCTCCAATGACTCTTCAATTATTTATCCAATCGAGTGCAATTAAGGCTGCACTGAGCTGGAAATAGGGTGACCAGACAGCAAATGTGAAAAATCAGGATGGGGGTGGGGGTAATAGAGGCCTATATACGAAAAAGACCCCAAAATCGGGACTGTCCCTATAAAATCGGGACATCTGGTCACCGTAGCTGGAAATAACCTCACAGACATTGTAATGGCCACGCCGGTCAATGAGAACCAACCAGTAGAGGTGCCGGGGCTCAAGCCATTTTTTTACATTCATAAAGGACCTGGCAAGCTCAGAGGTGCTGGGGCTATGAACCGCCGAGCCTGAAGGAGCCAGGGCCCAGCCCTGGCACAAAGTAAGCAGTGGACCCAACCTTTCTCTGGGAACAGAATTTAAAAGGACAACAGGAGCCAAGTTGATGTAAATGCAGGTTCTCCATGTGCTGATTGAACTCATGATTAAATTGGGTGATTTAAATCTCTCCTCCCTGGTTTAGTCAGTTTCAACACCTGTAGCATAAAGGGAGGCACCCGTATTTGGCTCTAGGTGCTTCTTGCCCCATTTGTAGCACACCATTCTACAAAGAGACTGTGCCAGGCCTGCCTTCACCCCGTCATTAGCAGAAAACACAACCCAGCTGCTGACAACACATGTCTGCAGCGTCGCACGCTCACAGGTGACATAAAGCAAAGTTAGCAAAAATCAGGCTGTGAGCACAAGTCAGGCCTTGCTACAAAACATGGCTGCTTGCAAGCTCACCGAGCCTGGCCAGAACAGGACTGATGTTGCACAAACACAAGCACTTCTGGGTACTAAGAAATTCATGGTGGCTAAGTCCATAAATGGCTATTAGCCAGGGTGGGTAAGGAATGGTGTCCCTAGCCTCTGTTTGTCAGAGGATGGAGATGGATGGCAGGAGAGAGATCACTTGATCATTGCCTGTTAGGTTCACTCCCTCTGGGGCACCTGGCATTGGCCACTGTCGGTAGACAGATACTGGGCTAGATGGACCTTTGGTTTGACCCGGTACGGCCATTCTTATGTTCTTATGTTCTTAAGTATTCATGTAAACACATTCAGAAGTGTCATGCTGGAACAGCCCGATACAAGGTCATGGTGTAAACACACTCCCAGCAGGTGATATGGGGACACACTGACCCTGCTCAGAAACATAAGGTCAGCGTGATGGATACAGATCTCTTGAGCAAACCAACATGCACAAGGTGAAGGTAAAAACAACGAGGAGACTAAGCTTTATGCCCAAATAAATGTGTTAGTCTCCAAGGTGCCACAAGGTGAAGGTAGTAACTGACCATGTCAGAGAGTAGTAACTAGCAATGTCAGTGGGGCAAGACGTAACTTGTTTGTATACATGTATAAAGAAGGGTTTCAGCGGAGGGTGTCTTTGTCCGGCCAAGGGGGGAATGTAAAATCCCGCCATTCACTGAGCTGAGTCCATTCTCATGGGCATCCATGTCCCAGTATCCCCATAAAGTCAGCTGGGTGCTATTATGGGGCTTCGTTGACAGTAAACCCGGCTGGGAGCCTTCGCTATGGAACCAAGTCTGTGGTTTTTTGGGATGTTCGATCGAGGTCTGCTGCGTACCCACGCGAAGCTGGGACAGCACGCACCGAGAACACGCCCTCCGCCGCCGACCGACTATGCCAGATGGCAAAGAAACAGAACCCAGACTTCATCCTCGCCTTGTATCTCTTGCTTTTTTAAGCCAATCCACCGATTTGGGGTTGGCTCAATTCTAGTCAATCTGTATGTGCTGAGCACATTGGCGAATCAGGC
Organism: Mauremys reevesii; assembly: GCF_016161935.1. Taxonomy (NCBI): domain Eukaryota; kingdom Metazoa; phylum Chordata; order Testudines; family Geoemydidae; genus Mauremys; species Mauremys reevesii. Next base: position 2,612,646 of record NW_024100715.1, read on the forward strand.
TAAAAGGGTGATACATTCGCAGACAGCACCTGAATCAGTAACGTGCGATCCAGAGGGGTTTTCACCCTGCTTTCGCTGCCGGTATCAGCCCAGCTGTCTCTAAGGAGCTGTTACTGACGCATCCAAGCCACAAAGTCTGTTGTTCCCAACCCCTGCTGAGACCTTGGGAGGGTTTGTTGTATTTACTGTGTCTATTTAACTATCACATGGGAGGGGAGCAACCAGTCCTGTTCATATAACTACACACTCTGCATCAGCTGTGGAAGCCGGGATGTGAGGAGGTAGAGAGACCCATGGGAGGAGGAAAGGTTTCTGTTGTGTTGTGTTGGTTGGAGCTGTCTGTTGCCAGCTCAGAGGTAGCACATAAAGGGTGACAAACTGCCCCCCAGCACAATTTGCCACTGGTAGCAAATACTGACAACTGGCTATTAGTGTTGCTGGCCTGTCACAGTTTGCTACCCCCCACCTTTCTCCATCCCCTGGTCCAGGGCTAGGAACAGCGTTTAATTTGTGCCAGGGCTGACCCCCCGGCACCTCTCAACTTGGCAGTTCAGAGCCCCGGCACCTCTGGGCTTGCTGCATCCGTTATGAAAGTTTAAAAAAAAGAGTCCTGGCACCTCTTTCATTACCAAATAAGCACTGGCTTGTAAACGGTGCTGCGAAGCAGTTTATAACACAACCCGCGGCGCCGCTGTGTAGGGGCTCTGGCTGCGTTCAGCGCTGGTTGGCTCTTTACCCATCGCGGTCTCTCTGGTGATAATTCCCCCCGTGGGATTTATCCTGAGTGTGAGTTCATCCGTGAACAAGGAGTGTAAGTTCATACGATGTCACACTCACCTAGAACGACAGATGTGTAACACACACGCCTGCACACTATCCCACCACAGCGTCAGCCAGCCAGTGCACTGCTTGTAATGCTGACAGACAACCCCCCACCCCCACGCCATCATCCCCCACCATGGGAACAAACCAGGGACTCCTAGAGCTTAACGCATGAGCCGTTACTGCATGAGCTAAAAGACGCGTCTCTCCTGGCTAACACTGTAGCAGGCTCATCAATCGCTAGCCGGTCTCGCTGCCACTAGAGGGGACAGAGCACCACACCAAGCTGGCCTGGGTTACACATGGACGGGGAAAGGTACAAGGGAGACAGACGGAATTAGTCCAAAGGAAAAGATCTGCTGATACAGTGCAAGGACTGGGTTAAAATCATGCCTGCACCACACAAAGTGTGACCCAACGTTGGTGTGTTGGAAACTAGGCCTAACCGGTGACCAAAATATCCCATTCCGCCCACCCCGCCCCTGTGAGGGCCGTAATGAAAGAGACTTTGAGGAGAAAAATTGGCTCCTGGAGTCACCGTCGCCGTGGCGACTGCCCTGACTGCCCCATCGTCTCCTGGGACCCCCGACCTTCTGTGCCCTGCTTCGGAGAGACTCCTGCCCTGACCAGACCAGGCCAGGAAGAGGGACCCGGATAACGTCGGCACTTTCAGCTGACTCCCAACCACCACCCAGGATCAGGGCCGGCGCTTCCATTAGGCGGCCCTAGGCGGTCGCCTAGGGTGCCAGGATTCGGGGGGCGGCATTTTGTGCACTCCTCACCGGGCGCACGGGAGCTTCTGGTTCTGCTCCCGTCGTGCCGCCGAAGAAGGACCTTCTGCCGACGTGCCGCGGAAAACAGCGGCAGGCAATTGAGCAGCTCAATGACTGCCGCTGTCGCCTGCAGCATTTCGGCGGAGGGTCCTTCTTTGGCGGTGCGATGGGAGTGGAACTGGAAGCTCCCGTGTGCCCCGTGGGGAGCGCACAAAATACCACCCCCCGAATTCTGCCTAGGGCGCCAGAAACCCTGGCGCCGCTCCTGCCCGGGATGAAACAGGATCGGACTTTAACTGCAACAACAGCAGCTCCAGCCCATCCCAACTAACTTCTCTCTTCCCCAAAAGGACAGTTATCGCCGTCTGTGATACCATCCAAGGGGCTGTCAGACTAGGGGGAGGGGCTCCCTTATTAAAACTCTCTCCAGCGAAAGGGAACAAGCGGAGTTGTTACCATAGAAGACTGACTAGAGTTGATATTTTACATTCCAAAGGCTTGGACGGTTTTTCCTTCTTTGTCTTTAATAAAAGGTTAGGAGGAGGGTTTGGAGTGGGGGTTGCCATGGGGCTGAGCAGGCTGAAGTCTCCATGTACCAAACCTCAGACCTTGTTTGAAACTGTCCAGAGCTGGGCAGTGCCTGGGACATGTTAATCCTTTTGGTCCCTATGTTCCTTCTAAACCATACAACCTCGCTCACCTCCTCCCCCTGGATGTCCCAGTTCCAGGCTCATCACAAGCCGGGGTGCGGTGGGATGGGGTGGTGAAATCCGGCTTCACTGGATTTCACTCAGGGAGTGTGAAGGTGCCTTACATTTAAAATCACTTGAACTGCCCCTCCTCTCCCCCACCCCTGCCCCCAGCACAGGGAGGGAGTCGCTGTGATTGAAGAGCTGCTCTGCACTAGCAGAGTTATCCTGCTCTAAATACCTTGGCTGCAGCTGTGAAATATTTTTAGCACAATAATTACACAGGTGCAGCCCTTGGTGTGGACAATGGGTTATACTGGGCCAATGGGGACCCAGCCAATTGGGGGCCCCCCAAAATATGGGTGCCCTGACCCGGTCTGCCCAGCGCTCCTGCCAGGGAGCAGGGTTGGGGTGCAGCGGCCCCCAGTCCCCAGCACCAGCATCAGGCGGGCAGAGGGGGGCAAGCCCCCGTGCCCTGCTCCTGCTCCCTGGCAGGGGTACCAGAGGGGGGTCAGAGGGGCCTTCATCTGCTCTGTCCCAGGGCCCACAAAACAGTGATCTGCCTCCGTATAAAGGTGCCCTGCGCCTCTCAGCATATTCCCTCCCTGCCTGGGGATCTCAGTACCAATCTGAGCCCCTTTATCCCAGCGCAGCCCCATGCACACTGGGGAGCTGACCAGGACGGTTAGAGATGCAGCCCCTGTAGTGCAGACAGGCCCCAAGTCCAGGGTGGTTGCAGGTGTTGCAGAAAACCGCCTTAAATTCTGAAGAAATCAAAACATTTTGTTCTTCGAGTGATTGCTCCTATGCATTCCAGTTAGGTGTGTGCGCGCCGCGTGCACATTCGTCGGAAGATTTTTACCCTAGCAACACTCGGTGGGTCGGCTGGGCGCCCCCTGGAGTGGCACCGCTATGGCGCAGGATATATACCCCTGCCGACCCATCCGCCCCTCAGTTCCTTCTTGCCGCCAGTGTCGGTCATTGGAACAGTGGAGCGCGGCTTAGCTGACCTCCACTTCCCTAGCTACTCGTAGTTTCTCTCGTTAAGTATATAGTTCAGATGTTTATAGTTGTAGTTAACTTTATTTGTTTGTAGTATAGTATAGTGTATTTATTTCACAGGGGTTCGGGGTTTATCCCCTTCCCCTCACCCGGTACCAGGTCCGATGCCCGGTCCACAGGGTTTTATAATGCTCGGCCGGCCACAAGTCGATGCCGACAAGAGATCCTCTCCTAAGTGCCTCGAGGGATATCACCTCACAGATAAGTGCCGCATTTGTGAGGCCTTTAATCCGAGAACAAAGGGGAGCGGGACTTTCGTCTCAAACAGCTCCTGAGGGAGGCAGCTCTTGCTCCTCCGCTCTCAGCACCGAGCGCTGGTTAGTTTTCAGGAGTGCTCCCTCGGCACCGGATTGCCGGTACCGCCAAGGCCTCTCGGCACCGGCCGTCGCTGGCTCCGACATCCACTCGGCAGGGATCCCTCTCCTGGAGGATGAAGAGGCACAATATCCTTGCTGCGTCCGAGCCGCCTGCTCCGCAGCTGAGCGCTATGCTCAGTCGGATCGCCCGGCACCGAGGTCTGCCGTGGCACCGACAATATCCGCACCATTAACTCCGGCCAGGCAAGAGCCGTCGAGTCCGGTGCTGGAAAGCTCCCCGGTACGGACCGTGGTCGAGCTCGCTATGAAGCTGCATCCGAGCCGCCTGCTCCGCAGCCCGAGCGCTCTACTACGTCGCATTGCCCGGCACCTGTACCTGCTGTGGCACCGACAGTATCAGCACCGTAGACTCCGGCCACGCAAGAGCTGTTGAGTCCAGCACCTGAACGCTCCCCGGTGCGAGCTGTGGTCGAGCTCACTATTCCCTCCACACCGGAAACATTTCCACAGCGAGGGAGTTGATGGCAAGGGCAGAGCCTGCGCTGCTTTAACCCCCGGCACCGCCGGTGCAGGTTATATTGTCTATCGGCGAGCCTGTCTTCCTCACGCCACCCTGCGTCGGCACCGCAGAGTGGCACCGTTCACGATCGCGGGCCTGCAGACGTTCTCGGTCCTGTCACCGATCGAGGTCCCGACGCCGCTCACAGTCTCGGCACCGTTCTCCATTTCGGTACCAGTAGTACTTGCGGCACCGGTCAGCGTCCTGTTCGCCGGCCCGGTACACTCAGCACCGATCCAGCTCCCAGCACCGCCCCAGGCACCGGGACTCCCGTAGTCACTCCTGAACATCGAGCCTCACGCTCTCGGTCCACCGCCCGGCACAGCTCCGGTGGCAGGTCCCGTTCTCGGTACCGGTATGTCTCCCCGTACCGATCCCCGGTGCCGCGTCGAGCGACGTCAGTTAGAGAGGGAGACTCTACCAAGGGCTTTTCAGCTCCTCCAGGGCCATCCAGCCACACATCAGTGTTGTCCCATGCGGACACTTCATATGCGCAGTACTCTGTTTTCCGATGTGCCCTCCAGAGTTTTCCAGGAGACCTATCAATGGTCATTCTAGTCACCTTGGGCATACTACCACGCCAGAGGCGTACTGGTGGTCCCATCTCGTTCCGTTCCATCGGAGCTCTGGGTGCCAGAGGCGACAATTAGCCGTCCCCCTCCGACCAGTACAGAGCAAGCCCCGGTTCAGCCACTGGGCTCCCAGATCCCACCGGATCAGGAGGTCGTCCAGGAGCATGAGCCCACACAGGACCCGCTTGTACCTGGCCTTTCTTCTTCCTCCTCCCCAGATGAGGCGGGGGCAGGAACATACTCCTCGGGCCCTCCTCTAATCGAAACGCAAGTACATGGTATCCTCCAGGGGGTACGAGTACCTATATGTACATCCCCCCCCCCCCGCTCCCTTGTCGGCCAGTCCCTCAATGGGATGGAACGCCATGGCCAGCAGGCACCAGCCCCTAAATCCAAGGAGGCTAGGCGAATGGTCTTACTGGGCCATAAGATGTACTCGGCGGGAGCCCTGCAACTTTGTGTAGCAAACTAGCAAGCCCTGCTTAGCCGCTACTATGGGTGGCGGTGGGCAAATTTACCGAGTCGGTTCTTCAGAACTCCCGTCAAGAGTTCGATGCCCTCCTGGAACAAAGGAAGAAGCTGGCGAGAGCTTCCCTCCAGGCCTCGTTGGATGCAGCTGACTCCGCTGCCACGACTCTGGCCTCGGGTGTTGCCACGAGGCGCATTTCATGGCTCCGGTTATCGAGCCTTCCCTCGCAGCTGCTGTACACTATACAGGACTTGCCCTTCAATGGCAAAGGCCTGTTCTCTGAAAAAAACTTGCCCTAGGCTGCAAAGCCTTAAGGGCAACAGGGTCACTTTGCGCTCTCTCTCGGCATGCACACGCCGGTGCTTAGCGCCGACCTTTCCGTCCCCAGCCTTACCGCTCTTACCCTGCGCCTAGACAAAGACAGGACTTTGCCAGCAGGCGTCGCTTACGCGGTCGTAGGCGTCAATCAGGATCCCAAAGGAGCCAAAATTAGGGTCCTTCTAACCATCAATGGGGCTAAAGCCTACCCATCCTCATCCCTCTTGGGGACCCCTGTCACGAGCGATTCCTCTTGCAAGAGGTGCGGACGCTCCTCTTCATCGGAGCTATACAGGAGGTACCTAAGAACGAAACCTAATCCCCTAGGCGAAGGGAGGTCTCAGACCTATCCTAGACCTGCGGGAACTCAACAAGTTCACGATGCAGATAAGTTCCGCATGGTACCCATGGGGACCGTCATCCCATCCTTGGATCCCGGAGACTGGTATGCCGCCCTCGATATGAAGGGCGCGTATTTTCACGTCGCCATTCCTCTTCCACACAGAAGGTACCCCCGATTTGGGGCTTACCGTCATTTCCAGTATGCGGCCCTCCCGGTTGGCCTCTATACAGCCCAAGTGTATTCAAAGTGCATGGCTGTAGTCGCCGCCTCTCTTCGCCACCGTCGGATACACGTTCTCCGTATCTAGACGATTGGCTCATTCGAGGGACCACCGGGCCCAAGTTACCAGTCATGTGGGCATCGACACGGACCTATTCCTGTGTCTACGCCTGATGATCAATAGAAAAATCCACTCTGATTCCCACACAGGGAATAGAATTCATTGGGGCCATCCTGGACTCCAGTCTCGCCAGAGCCTGCTTACCTCAGCCTCGGTTTCATGCGCTGGTAACAATTGTACAAGGTCTACGGGCCTTCCCGACAACTTTGGCTCGCACTTGCCTAGGTTTCCTGAGTCACATGGCTGTCTGCACGTTTGTAACCAAACATGCCAGGCTTCGCCTCCGTCCACTTCAATCATGGCTCGCCTTGGTGTACCACCCGGGCAGAGATAGCATACTTATGGTCGTCTCGTTCCCCGCCGAGCATCCTAGGTTCCCTCGACCGGGAGTCAGCGCCCTCCCTGGTGTATCCAGGGATGCTGTTCCATTCACCCCTCGGGGTCCCTCATGACAGACACCCCATCTCTCGTCTGGGTGCTCACCTGGGTCAGTTTCGCACTCAAGGCCTCCGGTCGGCTCAAGAGCTGGCCTTACATATCAATGTCCGAGAGCTGAGAGCAGTCTGCCTTGTATACCAGGCGTTTCAGCTGGCGGATCGCCTTAGCAGATCCTTCCTGTCTCACAAGTGGTCGTTTCCTCCGGACATTATCCATTCCGTTTTCCGGAAGTGGGACTTTCCCCACATAGCCCTCTTCGCTCTCGCGAGAACGTAAAGAGAGAGAAGTTCTCTTCATTCCAAGGCCTCTCCCCAGGCTCGGTCTTGGAGGTTTTTTCTGATGCCGTGGATGAGCCATCTGCTGTACGCTTTTCCACCATTCCTGCTGGTTCACAGGGTCCTGCTAAAACTCCGCAGGGACAGAGCGCACCTGATCATGATCGCTCCAGCATAACCCAGGCAGCACTGGTACACCACATTGCTACACCTGTCGGTAGCCAACCCTATTCCCCTGCCTCTTTGCCCAGACCCCATGACGCGGGATCACAGCAAGCTTCACCACCCAGACTTGTAATCCCTGCACCTCACAGCATGGCTGCTGCGTGGCTAAACCAATCCGAGTTACGTTGTTCTGCCTCGGTTCTACAGGATTCTCCTGGGTGGTAGGAAATCTTCCACTCGGTTAACGTATCTGGCCAAGTGGAAGCATTTCTCCTGCTGCTTCGAAACACGCAATGTTTCTCCAGCCAAGGTCCCGATCCATTCCATCTTGGACTACCTCTGCTCTCAAACAGCAGCGCAATCAACATTAAGGGTACACTTGGCAGCCATCTCTACCTTCTACCCAGCGGAGAGTGGCCGCTCCGTATTTTTACGCCTTGTGGTTTCTATGTTCCTCAGGGGCTTGGAGCGTTTATACCCCCCCCCCCCAGTTGGGCCCCGCCAAAAACCTGGGTCTTCAACCTGGTTCTAACCAGTTTTATGACTGCCCTATTCAAGCCAATGACAACATGCTCATTGATATACCTGTCCTGGAAGACAGTTTTCCTGTAGCCTTTCCAGCGGCCAGACGAGTCTCCGAGCTTCAGGCTTTCACAATGGACCCACGGTATACTGTGTTCCTCAAGGACAAGAGCAGTTGTTACCACGTCCGACCTGCCTCCCTAAGGTGGTGTCGGCCTCTCATATCTACCAGGATATCTTCCTTCCGGTCTTCTTTCCGAAGCCACACTCATCGCAAGGAGAGCAACAATTGCCCTCCCTAGACGTCTGTAGGGCGTCCGCAATCTATATCGAGCGGACAAAGCCCTTTCACAATGCCCCCAAATCTTCGTCGTACTGGCATACCGGACGAAGGGCATGCCTGTCTCCTCCTAGAGGATTTCATCTTCGATGACGTCGTGCATCCGCACCTCCTATGTTTTGGCCCATGTTCCATAGCGCCACCTTACTGCACATTCCACCAGGGCTCAGGCTTCTCTGCTGCCTTCCTGGCTCACATACCCTTTCAGGGGGTGTGTCGTGCAACTACCTGGTCCTCGGTCCACACCTTTGCCTCATTAGTCCAAGAGTCCAGAGATGATGCAGCCTTTGGCTCAGCAGTTTTGCATTCTGCAACATCTAACTCCGACCCCACCATCTACGTAAGGCTTGGGAATCACCTAACTGGAATGCATAGGAGCAATCACTCGAAGAAGAAAAGACGGTTACTCACCGTTGTAACTGTTGTTCTTCAAGATGTGTTGCTCCTATCCATTCCAGACCCGCCCTCCTCCCCCACTGTCGGAGTAGCCGGCAAGAAGGAACTGAGGAGCGGATGGGTCGGCAGGGGTATATATCCTGCGCCATAGCGGCGCCACTCCAGGGGGCGCCCAGCCGACCCACCGAGTGTTGCTAGGGTAAAAATCTTCCGACGAGCGTGCATGCGGCGCGCACACACCTAACTGGAATGGATATGAGCAACACATCTCGAAGAACAACAGTTACAACGGTGAGTAACCGTCTTTTTTGACATCGTCAGTTCAAAATATCTTTTTTTTCCATTCATAAATTTCCTTTCATTTTAGTTCTATAAATTCAACAATTAAAAAAAAAGACTTGAAATCAAAACAAAATGTGTAATTTTGAGTTGAGCTAAATGCTTTAATCCAACTTTTTTTTTTTGCTTTTCATTTTGCCAATTTTTTTGTTTTGAGACTTTCCGTCCAACCCAACATTTTCCCCCTCTTACTTCTCAATATGGCCAATGAACTGGAAATGTGTTATTCACCCCGCACTACTCTCCCCCTTCCACTCTGATCTGCTTTCTCTGGTATCAACATAGATCAGGCTGTAGATAAGAGAAAAACCCTCCACTCCACCACCCGCACAATTCGCCCCTGGGAAGAGGATGAGAGGAAAAACAAACTCTACTGTCAGTTGTATCATTTAATGCACACCTGGCCTGGCGCTCAGCTACTATGGTGACGAGAGTGAGATTAAAAACATATATTGAATAGAACAGATTGTCACCCACTCACTAAACAAAAACCTCTCTAGGACTTTTGCTGAAGCTTTCCCAAGAAATGCTTCCTCTGCTCCCACGCTGACTCTTTTCCCTTCTCACTAGGCTGAAGGATCTCCCGAAACTAGAAAATTTCTGCTTGGTTCCCACTCATGCTCCCTGCCTTTCCCAGCCAAGTCTCTTTCTATAGGAAGATGGAAAATGAAACAAGTTTCCTCTGTCTGTGCAGCTGGCTGGCCTTTGCTCTCTGTAAAGATTTATGTACAGTAACTCCTCACTTAAAGTCGTCTCGGTTAATGTTGTTTCGTTGTTACATTGCTGATCTATTAGAGAAGATGCTCATTTAAAATAGCGCAATGCTCCCTTCTAATGTCGTTTGGCAGCTGCCTGCTTTGCCCACTGCTTGCAGAAAGAGCAGCCCGTTGGAGCTAGCTGGTGGGGGCTTGGAACCAGGGTGGACCGGCAGCCCCCCGATCAGCTCCCTGCTCCCCTAAGTTCCCTGTGCGATCAATTGCCGGGCAGTTCAGCTGTCCCTCCCCCCACTGCCATGTGCTGTTCCTGCCCTCTGCCTTGGAGCTGCTCCCAGAGACTCCTGCTTGCTGTGCAGGGGGGGAAGGAGGAGCTAATGTCAGAGTGCCCCCCCCTGCTCCTGCACCCCGCTTACCCCTTCTCCATATAGAGCATGGAGGGGACACAGACGGAGAGAGCTTGGGGCAGCAGCTGCTGTCTCAACTTCCTGATCAACTTAAAAAGACAATGCATTTAAGAGTGGGTCAGCTTACTTAAAGGGGCAGTGTGTATCTCTCTCTCTCTCCCACACACAATGTGTGTCTGTCTCTGTCTGTTATGCTGTCTCTCCTCCCGCGTGTTCATGCTGCCTTGTGTGAGAGGCTACATTAACAACGTGTTAACCCTTGAGGGCTCAGCCGAGTGCTAGTTCATCATTTAGCAGCAAGGCATCCCCTGGGAAATATCCCTCCCTCTTCCACCCTCTGACTCCACCACATCAACCAAGCTTCACAATCATCATAGCTGTGAACAGTATTAAATTGTTTGTTTAAAACGTATACTGTGTGGATACGTATCTGCGGTTAAACACTGGAATAAATTGCCTAGGGAGGTTGTGGAATCTCCGTCTCTGGAGCTATTTAAGAGCAGGTTAGATAAATGTCTGTCAGGGATGGTCTAGACAGTATTTGGTCCTGCCATGAGGGCAGGGGGCTAGACTCGATGACCTCTCAAGGTCCCTTCCAGTCCTAGAATCGATGAATCTATATAATATATAGCTTTTTGTCTGGTGAAAAAAATTTGCCTGGAACCTAACCCCTCCATTTACATTCATCCTTATGAGGAAATTGGATTCGCTTAACATCATTTCGCTTAAAGTCGCATTTTTCAGGAACAGAACTACAACGTTAAGTGAGGAGTTACTGTATGTGATTAACTTTATGTACAAATGAACTCAGCCAGTGACTCAGGTGCTTCAAACCAAGCACGTGCGTAAGTCTTTGAAGCATCAGTGGCTGGTTCTGTTTCCTAGCTACTGAACTCCCTGGATGGTTTTGATCTTCCCCTCTGTATGTCACTGAATTTTGAAACACCTGGGTGGGGCATTTATATCCCCGGTCACTTGAGGATGGGATTCCAGTGGAGGGAATTGGGTGGCTAACTCCTTTGAGCTGTGATGCTTCAAAGAAACATTAAAGCAAATCATGATCATTCTCTGGGTGATGGCATGTGCAGGGCTTAAATTCAGCTGGAGCTGTCCAGAGCAGAGCTCCAGTTAATATTTTCAACCCCTCTGGAGTTTTTGTAACATGTTGTGGGTGAGGAGTTCCAGGAAATACTCTGTGCGTGATACAGGGGACATGTTCTAATGCCTGTTTGGAAGAGAAAAATCTAATCTTGAATAGCATAAAACTGCACCCAAGGTTATTGCCTCTTTAGCCGAGACAGTGCACAGCTCAAAAGCAATATATTTTTTTACGACGCTGTAATTGCAAACGTTCACTCTGACACTGAATGCGCTGGTTGATTTCAGATTCTGTGCATAATACCTAGCTCATGCTGAAGGGGCCATTCTGACCATCTAATCTGACCTCCAGTGGGACACAGGCCAGAGAAACTTGCCCAGGGATTCCTGCGAGGCCATAACATGTAGGGGAGTCAGAGTGTATTTTAGAGAGATCCAGTGTTACTGAAAGGATTCAAGTAAGGAGAATCCGCCAGACCCTTTTTTATAGATGGGGGGAACTGAAAGATAACAATTGCACCTGGATCTTATAAATATCTGGCCACGACCTTAAATGCAAGGTCAACCTTGCACAGCTCTGCTTATCAAGCTGAGTTCTTGTGCCAAAGCTAATCAGTCATTATGACTTTCTGGAAGGTAGGTGACAGGGCTCAGTATGCCTGGAGCTCAAAAACCAAGGTTACGTTCCCAACCTGCAGGTGTGTGTGACTTATTATGGAACAGCTTTTCCAATTAAGGCTGCAATGGTATGTCTGTATCCAGGAGGGCGATCAGGATTAGATCCCACTTAACCTTAATGTCTTTTCCTAATGCAGACATACCCTGCAGGTCAGATTTTGTTCCCTTTGTTTTGAGGATAGAACCAACGGCCTCTCTCTCCTGGGTCACTTTGCATTGCTGGGGGGCTGTCAAAGCCACCCCCTAAGGCAGAGGTTCTCACAACAAATTTTCTGGTAGCCTCAGAGCGCGGCCACCAACTCTTGCTGGTGGTCGCTCTGACACTTTTTCCTAAAATACTTAATTAACTTTAGGAAAAACAAATAAATATGCCCCTATACCCATCCAAATAATTGTAATTTATTTACATAGCATTTGTTTTAATTTTTGCAGACTCAATAATAAAAATAATGCTGGGAAAAGTGATATATGTATATTTGCTAATCTCACTTTTCACAGCAGACTTACTAGCTAGCTGGGAGGCTGCGATAAGTGATATTAACAAGCCTACAAGTATCACTTGGCCTCCCAGCTAGCTAAGAAGTTTGCTGTGAAAAGTGATACTTGCATGTTTGTTAATATCACTTTGCTCAGCAAGCCCCGGGACGAATTAAGCCCTGGATGGGTGGGTCAGCGTGGGGATCTGGGGCAATGGGGTTGTGAACTGGAGATTGGGGGAGGCAGTGGGGGCCCAGGGCAACGGGGGGTGGTGGTGAGTCTGTGTGGCTGCAGCCAGGGGTCAGAGCCCGCCGCCGTGTGGCTGGCACCAGGGATCAGCACCCAGGGCCAGCTCCCACCGCCCCGCAGCCAGAGCCGGGGTCCAGAGCCTAAAGCTGGAGCCACATGGCTGGAGCCAGGGTTGGTGCCCGGAGCCCCACGGCCAGGCTTCCAAAGTCCCACATACAGCGGGATAACTACGCTTGTCTGACAAAGGCCCAGTTTTCTCCTATTTTCCACATGTAACCCCAGCCGTGTATTGCCAGTGAAACACCAGCTCGGACCGTGGGGCCATGTCCGGCGTGGGATGGGACCTGAGCTCCAGGTACTCCATGTACTGTGAGTCAATAGACTCCTGTACCGTGGGTGGGGCCAGGGTTCCCATCAGTGAGAAGGAGAAGAAGTAAGATCAGTTCCAAATAACCTTATCTCTGATCCACACCTGACAACTCCTCTTTCAATTTCAAGACTGTTTGCATGGTGCTGAATTGTATATGGCTTTATATTTGTATATGGCTTTTCCTTATTACATGGGAGATATGAGACTGATTGCTTTGTTTCCTTGATTTTAAGGACTTGAGTGTTTCTGAAACTATTATATCATAATTGTGCTGGTGCGACTCAGCAAACAAATGTATTGGAAATATAGACATCCATCACACGTGAAGGTTTTACTTTTGGAAGGTGACTGTATTATGGCCCACGGGGGGCCACACCATTGTGTATTCTGTACATGCCATCTGGGCCCCTGGAAAACTAATGTAGAAATGATCCAGGAAGTATGAGAATATGCCGTGAATTCTCTTTCTATACCTTTTCCTGCAAAGGTGGATGTTTAATAGCCATCGAATCCAGCTGTGCCAGACTCAGAGGCAGAGAAGAATTATAGGCCAGATATTTTAGGAACTGCTAACAATGACCCAAGAACTTTCCCATGCATAAAAATGTCATAATTTTATAGTAAAATATTTCAGGTCCCTTCGGGCTAGAATTGCATGCTGGGAATCTTGGGGGTGGGAGGGTGGTAAAATTCCCATTTCTTATGCTGCGGCCTGTCCCTCAGCCAGGACTGAATGTTACTTGTGTTAGGCCCTAGGGAGACAAGAGGAGAATTTGGGGAGAAAGGATGGTGCAGAGGTTCAAGCACTAAGAGGTGCCATTTTGGGGGGTGTGTGTGGAGGGGGTTGTTTCATACCTGAGGTCTGCTCACAGCACACACCTTAGCCCCAGATGGAGCTTTTAACTGCAAAATACCATAGATATTCGTTCATACACTGAATTTTTTTGGTAAAAAAGTGAAGCATTGAAGAGCGGGGGTCAGCTTATCAACGTGTCTAGACCAAAAGTTGACAATTTTAAGCTCTATTGAATTATTGAACTGAACATCTAATATGTTGCCATTGTAGATCAAGGGTGTGCAAACTTTGGCTCCTAGCCAGTCAAGGTAAGCAGGGCCATCCCCACCTATTCTGAGGCCCTTTGCGGGGGGGAGGGGCTGGCTGGAGGGGCAGGGGGGAACTGATCCCCAGCACTCACCGGTGGCACAGCTGGGGCCAGGTCGCTGCACTTCCCGCTACTGGTGAGTGCAGGCCCGCCCCCTGCTGCAGCCCTCAGGGGAGTGGGGGCGGGGTGGGGATGAGCAGGTGCGGGAAGAGGCAGGGCTGGGGCGGGGCTTTGGGGTAGGGGTGGAGTGGGGCAGGGCTGGGGCGGAGCAGGGAGCGGAAGAGGTGGGGTTGGGGTGGGGCAGGAGTGAGGCGGGGTGGAGCAAGTGCAGGAAGAGGTGGGGGTGGGGCAGGGAAGGGGGAGCGGAGCAGGGCGGGGGCTTTGGGGAAGGGGTGGAGTGGGGCAGGGCTTGGGCGGAGCAGGGGCTGGGGCGGGGAAGGGATGGGGTGGAGCAGAGCAGGGCGAGGGCTTTGGGAAAGGGGTGGAGTGGGGCAGGGCTTGGGCGGAGCAGGGGCTGGGGCGGGGACGGAATGGGGTGGAGCAGAGCAGGGCGAGGGCTTTGGGAAAGGGTGGAGTGGGGCAGGGCTTGGGCGGAGCAGGGGTAGGAACTGGCCAGGCTGGGGCGGAGCAGGGCAGGGGTTTGGGGAAGGGGTGGAGTGGGGGCAGGGCGGGAAGTGGCGGGGCGTGGGCGGGGAAGGGGTGGGGTGGAGCTGGGTGGGGCTTTGGGGAAGGGGTGGAGTGGGGTGAGCCAGGGGAAGGGGTGGGGCGGGGCAGAGCAGGGGCTGGAGCAGCTGCATGGCACTTTTCGTATGGGTAGGGACGGCCCTGAGGGTAAGCTGCTGGCAGGCCTGGACATTTTGTTTATCTGGAGCAGAGGTGCCACAGGGGTCACATGTTGTTCCTGTGGGCCTCTCTCCTTTTTTTCCGACAGCCCCCCCGGGCCTCCACACTTTTCCGCCGGTGCCCCCCCAGGCGCCTCCTTTTTCTACTGGTGCCTCTGACCTGGAGCATCCGCAGGCACAGAGCCCTGCTGTTCCCAGGGGCCACGGTTTGTCATTCCCAGCCAATGGGAGCTGCGGAAAGTGGCGCCCAGCAAATCCCTCGGCCTGAGCTCCTTCCCGCAGCTCGCATTGGCCAGGAATGGTGAACTGTGGCCAGTGGGAGCTGCAGGGCTCCAAGCCTGCAGACGCTCCAGGTAAACAAACTGTCCCGGCCTGCCAGCGGCTTACCCTGATGGGCCAGGAGCCAAAGTTTACCAACCCCTGAAATATAAGGTTGGCTTATGAAAGGGTCTTACAGGTTTTGCCATTTTTACCTATGCATCTTGGGGGAGTGTGGGGTTGGCTTATAAACAAACAGGCCGATGAATGAGTTTATGTGGTAGCTTGAGTGTGGAATGTGATGAATTCTGTGCTGCTCCCAGCTTCTGCCCTTGGGGCAGGGAGTGTGTTTATTAAAAAAAGGCAGGGTGATTAAAATAACAGAAGGCTTGTAATTAAATTAAATTAAAGATTGTTAGATAACCCTGAAAGCATTGCCAGGCGCTCCAGTTAAAATATAGGAAAAAAAGGGCAGGAATAAATGGTCCATTTTCAGAATGAAGAGAGGTGGTGTCCCCCAGAGGTCTGTTCTGGGACCAGTACTATTCAACATATTCATAATGATCTGGAAAAAGGTGGCAAAATTTGTAGATGATACAAAACTACTCAAGATAGTTAGGACCCAGGCAGACTGCGAAGAGCTACAAAAGGATCTCTCAAAACTGGGTGACTGGACAGCCAAATGGCAGATGAAATTCAATGTTGATAAACGCAAAGTAATGCACATTGGAAAACATAATCCCAACTATACACATAAAATGATGGGGTCTAAATTAGCTGTTTCCTGTTAAGAAAAAGATCTTGGGAGTCATTATGGATAGTTCTCTGAAAACATCCACTCAGTATACAGCGACAGTCAAAAAAGCAAACAGAATATTGGGAATCATTAGGAAAGGAATAGATAATAAGACAGAAAATATCATATTGCCTCTATATAAATCCATGGTATGCCCACATCTTGAATGCTGCGTGCAAATGTGATCACCTCATGTCAAAAATATATATTGGAATTGGAAAAGATACAGAGAAGGGCAACAGAAATTATTAGGAGTATGAAACGGCTTCCGTATGAGGAGAGATTAAAAAGACTGGGATTTTTCAGCTTGGAAAGAGAAGACTAAAAGGGGGAATATGCTAGAGGTCTATAAAATCATGAATGGTATGGAAAAAATGAATAAGGAAATGTTATTTACTCCTTCACATAAGACAAGAAGGTCACCCAATGAAATTTATAGGCCGTAGATTTAAAACAAACAAAATAAAGTATTTATTCACAGTCAACCTGTGGATGGCGTGAAGGCCAAGACTATAACAGGGTTCAAAAAAGAACTAGATAAGTTCATGGAGGGTAGGTCCATCAATGGCTATTAGCCAGGATGGGCAGGGATAGTGTTCCTCGCCTCTGTCTGCCAGAAGCTGGGAATGGGTGACAGGGGATGGCTCTCTTGATGATTCCCTGTTCTGTTCATTCCCTCTGGGGCACTTGCCACTGTGGGAAGACAGGATACTGGGGCGAGATGGACCTTTGGTCTGATCCACTATGGCCATTCTTACGTTCTTGCATATAACCCAGATGTATCTGCCCTCCCCTCTGTTGTAACCCACTAGACCCCACTCCCCCGTTCATCTAAATCATTGATGAAGATATTGAACAGAACCGGATCCAGAACTGATCCCTGCGGAACCTCACTCGTTATGCCCTTCCAGCATGACTGTGAACCACTGATAACTACTCTCTGGGAATGGTTTTTCAACCAGTTCCGCACCCACCTTATAGTCGCTCCCTCTAGGTTGCATTTCCCTAGTTTGTTAATGAGCAGGTCATGAGAGACTGTATCAAAAGCCTTAGTAAAGTCAAGACATACCATGTCTACCGCTTCCCCCCAGCCACAAGGCTTGTCACCCTGTCAAAGAAAGCTATCAGGTTGGTTTGACATGATTTGTTCTTGACAAATCCATGCTGACTGTTACTTATCACCTTATTATCTTCCTGATGTTTGCAAATTGATTTCTTAATTATTTGCTCCATTATCTTTCTCCCCTTGCTGTGCCAGGGACCAGGCACACAATAGCTGTGTGCTGGCTTGGTTGGGGGGCCTCTGCCTGGTCTGTTTTAGGGTCAGGCTGGAACTTCCTGCCTCCCCAGAAGGGCAGGATCAGCAGCAGGGATCACTGTCCATTAGTAGAGCAGGGGCAGCAGTAAGAGGAACCCACTGTACCCCCATAGAAGACAAGCTGCTGTCAGGAGTCCTCAGTACTTACCCCAGCAGCTGGGGTGTCTCTTTTGGGGGGAGGGGGACATTGCACTCTTTCCCTCCTACCACACACACCCAGCCCCCCTACTTGGGTGGGGTTCACAGGGTGCCCTGAGCAGTGGGGTTGAGAGTTAGCACCCTATTGAGATGAATAGTCAGTTCCCTCATGGTCTCTGCAGGCTCAGGCAGCATTGCTGCATTGGCTACACTCAGAGCCATTCCCCCACCTCAGAGCAATTAGCTCAGGCTCTCTGCAAACTCAGGCAGACATCACTGAGACATCAGAGAACAATTCTGATACTGTTCAATGTTTCCCAGTCACTGGTTTGTGACACAGCCCACACTTTGGGAAACACTGCTTTACTGAAGACATACAATTACTACTGATTTATAATTAAATGGGCGTGACTGTGGAACCCTTACACTGGTCAATACTTCCTCCATTGAATAGTCTCACTGAAATGGAGTAAGCGCTAACCAATGTGGGTGTGAGCATTGCACACACTAGCCCCATAGATTTCATATAAAACTACATATATACACACACGTACAGGAGAACATCAGCGTGCAGTTCAGCTTGTGACACTATAAATGTAATGCTGAGAAGCTGCAGTTTAGAACACGTCTCTTGGGGAGAATAGTTCTGTCCCTCGGTGTATTTGCACTGAGCTCCTGGTATGTGACATCCTTATAGGGTTGTAAAATCCATCCCCAAACTCATCCTCTCCTTTCCCTATAGGGGAGGGAGTGGAAACGCTGCAGGGTTTCAGTACGTCCCATCCCAACGTTATGCTGGGAATCAGCTGCCTCCTCCTGCCCATGGGTGGCAAGTTTGTAGAAATTTTGGTGGTGCCCAGAACCCGCCCCCCCAAACTCCGCCCCCACCTTCCTAAGGCTCTGGGAGGAGGCTTGGGAGGGGGAGGTCTGGGGTGCAGATCCTGGGCTGGGGATTAGTTTGCAGGAGGGCTGCAGGGTGCAGGCTCTGGGATGGAGTTTGGGTGCTGGGTGCAGGCTCCAGGCTGGGGCAGGGGGTGGGTGTGCAGGAGAGGGTGAGGGGTGCAGGCTTTGGGTGCAGGCTCTGGACTGGGGGTGGGGGCATAGGAAGGGGGGAGGGGTGCAGGCTCTGGGAGGGAGTTTGGGGGTGGGAAGGTGTGTGGGAAGGGGGAGCGCCCTCTGGGAGGGAGTTTGGGGATAGGTGGGAGTGGAGAGGTGAGGGCTGTGGGGCTGAGGATGAAGGGTTCATGAGGTGGGGGGCTCAGGGCTAGGGCAGAGGATTAGGGTGCGAGGGATGAGGGTTCTGGCTGGGGTGGGGGATGAGGGGTTCATGATGCAGGAGGGGGCTGAGGGCAGAGGTTTGGGATGTGGGGTGAGGGCTGTGGGGCTGAGGATGAGGGGTTCATGCTGCAGGGGGGGCTCAGGGCTAGGGCTGAGGATTAGTGTGCAGGGGGATGAGGGCTCTGGCTGGGGCTGAGGGTTTGGGGCGTTGGAGAGGCTCAGGGCTAGGGCAGGATAAGGGCAGCCTGCCCTGCCATTAGGGGAGGGCAGGCACTAGGGCAGCAGACAGCAGTTCTGCCGGGAGCCAATCTCCGGCAGCACCGAGCAGGCAAGGGAGAGGCGCGCGCTGCTTTCTGTCAGGCAGGGACTCCGCGCAGCGGGGCGGGGGGGGGGGACACACACACGGGGAGGGGTGGCAGGCGGGGGCTGGGACCTGCTCCAGGCAGGGATGCGGCGGGGGAGGGAGGCCCGCGGGGGCCGGGGCCCGATCCAGGCAGGGCCGGGGAAGAGACCCAGCTCCAAATATTGCTGGAGCCCGGGCACCGCAGGTGTATATAACCTGCCGCCTATGCTCCTGCCTCCTCCACAAAACCATGGGGATGAGAACTGGAAGGGAGAGGGCCCAGGAAGCAGTGCCTGGGACTGGAGAGCAGAAGAGAGACCCAAAGGGGCAGCAGAGGACAGGGGAGATTGGCTAAGGCAGGGACATCGCCTGGGGAAAGGAGGAGCAGAGAGGCTAAGGGACGGGGCAGAGAGCAGGGCCTAGGGGAGGGCAAAGGGGCCAGTGCTCAGGAAGGCAGGAGAGCTTGCAAAGAAACAGGCCTTACCACGGTCCCAGGGGCCCAGGACTTTTAACGCACTCCTGATGTCTTTATCTCTGCCTCATGATGTTTTTCAGCAGAGGGGATGGCTGATGACTGATGCTGCAGTGGCTCAGCTGGTCCAGGGCGAGGGGGTGGGGGGTGGAATGGATGAGGGAGGGGTCAAACAGCGCTCTTCAAAATGCAAAGCTGCCCATTCCCACCCTCCACACAAGAGTAGCTGCACCCGTCCTGCGTGCTGAGATCCCCCTCACCACCTCTCCTAGAATCCAGTCCCATCCCATCCCCCTACCTACTCCCAGTCTCCCTTCCCAGGCCTCCTGCATTCCTGAGAACAGCTGCAATGTGGTTTTGGTTTAACCTGTGGCCTTTTAATAATCTGGGAGTAGCCTAAAAGAAACTGATTTATATGGACTGATAGGCACATTTCTTTTCCAGTTTTGGTCATTAAGAGCGTCTGGTTCTCCATTTAACCAAGCCAGGATCCCAACCAGCTGACCTCATCCGAGCACTGCAGGAACCAGAGAGGGCTTGATGCAAAATGTAATCCCAGTATGGAAAAGCCCTCAGGCCCGGATTCGTATAGGGACGACGTAGGCGATATGACATTAAACGCTGCTTGACTTTTAGGTGCGTGGAAAGCCAGAGGAACAGCTCTGTGACCCACCATGCCTGAATTGGGCGCCTTGGGTCTCTGTACAATGACTGGGGGGGAGACAGGAGCCTTAGAACGGGATACACAACAGTCAGCATGGTAAGCAGGGACCCATCCAAGCCAGACAATGGGAGATGCCAATTAACGGGATTATGTCCTAAATTTTGGCTCCTCTCACTGAGTTCTGGGCTGCTAAGAGGTGTCTGTCTCTGCAATCCACACCCGGGAGCCCCCCTCTGGAGTCAGGTGGCTGAGGCAGAAAATAGCGGCTCCGGACACCGCTACTGCAGCAGAGCCCCGGGCCCTTTAAATTGCCACCGGAGCCCTGGGGCTCCTGGCTGCCACCACTATCCCGGGGCTCCGGCAGCAGGGCTCTGGCGATGATTTAAAGGGCCCAGGGCTCTGGCCACTGCTGGGAGCCTCGGGCCCTTTAAATCGCCGGCCTGGGGAAGCTGCCCCCTGCCAGTATGGTCGTCTGTGTACCGGCTCTTGCCGGTACGCCATACCAGACCGTACTGGCTTACTTTCACCTCTGGATATGCCAGACAATGAGAAGGAACCTTTCTCTGGGAAAAGAACTAAAAACTACAAAAGAAAAACATGATTCCAACTGATGATTTAAAGCAAGGGTTTCCACTTGCTCATTTACATCATGGTTAATCCATCCTCCTGAGCTTTGTCAGTTTGAACACTCATTCCATGAAGAGAGGCACCTTTGATTTGTTCTAAATACTCCCTGACTTATTTGTAGACTACAATTATGCAAAGAGACTCTGTTAGGAACTGTCAATTAGGAAAAATTATTACCCAGCAGCTGAGCTGACAACATATTACTGCAGTGTTGCACACTCCCGATTTTATTGTGTGTCTTTAATTTGGTGGAGTTATTTTTTAAAAAGGTCCAGCTCCTGGAGTCATGTGATTAGGTCAGACTCTCAGCTTTCCATTTAAAAGTAAAAAGGAAGGCTCTAGCTCTCCTGATTGTGGAGAAAAGTCTGCAAATGTGATTCCTAAATGCTCAAACAGATGACAAATAAACAGAACCCAACATTTATTTTCTTTGAAATCTCATAATTTGTAAGACGGTTGTGACACTCTGTACCTCAAAGCAGCACCCTGCAAACCCCATATCTACCCCGCCATATAATTATGATATATTTCATACAAAGCATGTCATGTAAGATGTCATAGGAAAGGTCATAATCTGCTGAAACCCATTGTTCGGCCCAATTATGTATATTGTTAGTGTGTATGAAGATACGTGATTCTGCTGGATGATTGTTACTGAAACATGTTGTAAGTTTGAAATTCTCTGCTGCCAGATCGGTTTTAACAAGACATTAGTCAGCTCTATGACTCAACTGCACAAGTCCACTCAGTGGGGGTTTACCTGATCACTGTGACTCAATAAAACCCACCAGGACATGTTTGGGCAAGTGTCTTCTAGGCACATGGACGAAGGACATAAAATAGGGGACAGTGGCACCATGTTTTGGCCTTTTTCCTCCCCCACCTGTGCTGGAAGCAACAAGAATGCTGAGAAGACAAGAGACTTCAACTGAATAGGCTGGTCCAAGCTTAAGGGAGAAGTCTGTGTATTAAGAACTGTAACATCCTGTGTGGTGAGAAAACGGCTTGATCTAAATATTGCCTAGTGCAGGCATGGGCAAACTTTTTGGCCCGAGGACCACACTGGGGTTGTGCAACTGTCTGGAGGGCTGGGTAGGGAAGGCTCTGCCTCCCCAAACAGCCTGGCCCCCGTCCCCTATCTGACCCTTCCCACTTCCCCCCTCCTGACTGCCCCCCTCAGAACCTCCGACTCATCCAACCCCCCTTGCTCCTTGTCCCCTGACCGCCCCCTCCCGGGACCCCCCCACTCCTAACTGCCCCCCGGGACCCCACCCCCTACCCAACCCCCTTCTCCTGTCTCCTGACTGCCCTCCCAACCTCTATCTACATCCCCACCCCCTGACAGGCCCCCTGGGACTCCCACACCCAACCCTCCCTGTTCTCCATCCCCTGACTGCTCCCCCAGAACCTCCGCCCCATCCAACTGACCCCTCCTCTCCGACTGTCCCCCAGGACCCGCCGTTCCCTTACCCAACCCCCCCCACTCCCCACCCCCATACCAGCAGCTATCTGCACTCCCCACACTGCCCAGTGGGAGCGGCAGGCCAAAGCGCAGCCCATGCGGCGGCATGGCTGTAGGGGAGGGGAGAGAACAGGGGAGGGGCCGAGGACTAGGCTCCCCGGCCAGGATTTCAGGGGCCGAGCAGGACAGTCCCGCGAGCTGGATGTGGCCCGTGGGCCATAGTTTGCCCACATCTGGCCTAGTGTAATAAACTTACCTTTTATTTTCTTTGTTAACCATCTCGGACCTTTTATGCCTGCTACTTATAATAATTTAAAATCTATCTTTCTAGAGTTAATAAATCTGTTTTCTATTTTACCTAAAACAGTGTATTTTGGTTGAAGTGCTTGGGAAATATCAGCTCAGGTTACAAAGGCTAGTGTGTATCCACTCTACATCAAGGGAGGGGTGGATGGGTAATGAACTTACACTAGCCAGGCTTCTGACCAGGGCAAGACAGTACAGTTCTGGGGTGCAAGTCTGGGATGCTGGAGGGAATTGGTTGGAGCCTCCCTATTGTTGGTTCATGAGTGGCTGGGAGATCATCCATGTAACTCAGTTAGGGGTGTGTCCCTGCCTGTGGATGGCTGTGTAAGTGCAGCACCTGGAGAGATTTGCAGCATGTCACAGCATCACAGTGTGAGAGGGAGCCCAGGCTGGTGGAACTGAGAGCTCAGCAGTTCCCCAGTTCCAGGTTGTACCCCAGGGATCCTGTCACATTAGTTTCATGACATGAGTTGGTTCAATTATAGTTGTTTTTTAAATCTGTTGGTGCTCAGCATATTGAAGAATCAGGCTCAAGAAGTGTGATATGTTTAGGCCCAGGTCAACGAAGGGACTGAGGCTATGGCTACACTTAAACTTCAAAGCGCTGCCACGGCAGCGCTTTGAAGCGCTAAGTGTAGTCAAAGCGCCAGCGCTGGGAGAGAGCTCTCCCAGCGCTGTCCGTACTCCACCTCCCTGTGGGGAATAACGGACAGCGCTGGGAGCCGCGCTCCCAGCGCTGGGGCTTTGACCACACTGGCGCTTTGTAGCGCCGCAATTTGCAGCGCTGCAGAGGGTGTGTTTTCACACCCTGCTGCAGCGCTGCAAATTTGTAAGTGGAGCCAAGCCCTGAGAGTCTCAACATCTGACTTTTAGCAAAAAAATCACAGGAATGACAGTGAAATCCACAAAGCCTGAGTTAGAAGTCTGTGCACTTAGACGCTGAATGGGGGAGAGATAGGCACCTGATAGTGCAATCCACAAAAGCCAACACATTATGTGCGGAGACACCTAAGCTAGCCAATGGAAGATGCTGATCGTAGGGGTAAATGTTA
Organism: Mauremys reevesii; assembly: GCF_016161935.1. Lineage (NCBI taxonomy): Eukaryota > Metazoa > Chordata > Testudines > Geoemydidae > Mauremys > Mauremys reevesii. The sequence goes on from NW_024100715.1 coordinate 2,636,036, forward strand.
CCCCTCTCACAGGGTTTGGCATCTACCTTTCTAGTGATCCAGTGATCCGCAAATAGGCACCCCCATCTGGGAGTCACGTGGCTTTGGCACCTAAGCTGCTTCTTGCCGGAATGGGTGGAGCCAGTCTCACCACAGACGCTGGCAAGAGGAGGGTTGGTGGCGTTCACGCCATCTTCTCTGATAACTCCATGGTTAGGGCACTTCCCTGGGCTGCGAGCAACACACGTTCGGTTCCCCCCTCTGCCTGAGGGGAAGAAAAGGTTTGACGACGCATTTTGCCACCTCTGAGGCGGGTGCCTAACAACTTGGCTCTACAGCGATTATACTCTTTCTCTGGCCCACCTAATAGGCTGTAGCCCAGTGGGAAGGCCGTTCATCTAGGATCCCTGTTTGAATCCCTACTTCCCCTTCGGCATGGGGGGATGTGAACTGGGGTCTCACCTGCATCTTGGGGGGATGCTCTAACCACTAGGCTAAAAGTTATAAGGAAGGCCTCTTCCCACCCCCTGCCCCCAGCCGCACTTACCTGAGGGGGCCAATCTGGTAGTCAGCTCCTGAGCATGCCTACCAGTCCGGATCAGGTCCAATACGCGATATGGGTGCTCTTTCGCCTGCCTTCGCCCAGTTCATGGCTCAGGCTGGGCTGTAGGCGAGAACTAGGCCTAGAGGGAGGCAGCGGAGGCAGAAATGTAGGTGCTGAGTGAGGTGAGGCGCAGGGGCGGCTCTAGCAATTTGGCCGCCCCAAGCAATCATGCGTGCGGGAGGTGCACCGGAGCCGGGGGACCAGCGGACCTCCCGCAGGCATGACTGCGGAGGATCCGCTGGTCCCGCGGCTTCAGTGGACCTCCCGCAGCTGCGGAGGGTTCGCTGGTCCGGCGGCTCCGGTGGAGTATCCGCAGGCATGTCTGCAGGAGGTCCACCCGAGCCGCGGGACCCCTCCGCAGTCATGCCTGCAGGAGGTCCGCTGTCCCGCGGCTCCGGTGGAGCATCCACAGGCATGACTGCGGAAGGTCCGCCGGAGCCGCCTGCCGCCCTGCCGGCAAAATGCCGCCCCACGCGCGCGCTTGGCGTGCTGGGGTCTGGAGCCAGCCCTGGTGAGGCGGCAGCTAAGCAAGGGTTTTGTGAATCGCAGTGGTGCCTAAAATAGGGATTTAGGCACCTAAATCGGGGATTAGGCACCTAAGGGCCTGTTAACCCTGCACTGTAAACCCAGGCTCTGACTCAGGTTTGAGCCCAAACCCCACAACTGTCTGCCTTGGGCCAGGACCCAGGATCCACCCTGGGGGGTTGCTCAGAGGGCCGAGCCCTGTCATTCTGCAGTGTGGCTGCAGCTGAAGCCGCAGCCCCGTCAGAAGGTCTGTGCAGGGCAGTAGGGCTGCATTAGCACAGCGGTGAGACCCGGGTCCATTGTAACCCCAGGCTTACAATGCAGTGCGGACGCTCAGTCACGGGCTCAGAAACACTGAGACCACATGCCTGGGTCCCACAGACCTGGGTTTACAAAGCAGTGTAGACGCACCCTAAGTAGCTTTGTAGATCTGGGCTTTGGAGATTACAGCCTAAGTGAGATCCACAGCGATTTTCATCCTGTTTTAGTGGCTGATCTCAGCATAGCCGTCTCTACGGCATCGCTTCCATGGCCCCCAAGCAAAGGCGGCCATCCTTTGATCCCTGTGGAAAACATGAGGTCGCTTGGGTTTGCTGTGTTTGTGTTTGTCTCTACCTGACTCTCACGCACTGCTCTCTCTGCACTGCAGGCCTGTGCATTTTCCCCCTGGATCTGCTCCTGTGCACAGCCGGTGACTTTCATATTTCTCCCAGTTTGTTTGTTCTCCTTCCCCCTTACATGAAATCGGAGCAGGAGGGGAGGAGCTAAACCAGTTCATATAATGCCAGCCTATCACCAGCTCAAGGACTGGTTGATTGCAGTGTTTAAAGCTGCTCCCTGCCCTGTTTTCTCCTAGCTGACAGATCCAGCTATCAGTTTTGCTGCTTTGTCTTGGGTTAGTGTCCTGCCCATGGGTGGCAAGTTTGTAAAAATTTTGGTGGGGCCCAGAACCCGCCCCCAACTCCGCCCCCCCCAACTCCGCCCCCACCTGCCTAAGGGCTTGTCTACACTACAGGACTATTTCGAATCTACTTAAGTCGAATTTGTGGATTCGACCTTAATAAGTCGAATTTGTGTATCCATACTAAATACACAAATTCGAACTTCTTAGTCCACATTCACCGGGCCAGCTTGACTTTGGGCGGTGCACTGTGGGAACCTATCCCACAGTTCCCGCACTCCCGCTGCCCATTTGAATTGTGGGATTTCCCCAATGCATGCTGGGGAAAAATGTGTCGTCATTGAACCGTCAATCCCGCCCTCCCTGTCTTCCTTGAAAGCGCCGGCGGAAATCTGTTCGCCCTTCTCTGGTCGGTTACAGCGTGGACGCCCCAGCACTGCGCGCATCGAGCCCGCTGCGATCATCGCTGCACTTATGGCCATTGTCAACTCCTCGCACATTATCGTCCACCTCTTCCACAGTCAGATGCTGAGAAACCGGGCAAGGAGGCTCCGGCAGCACGGTGAGGAGAGTGGCGCAGACCTCTCAGAAAGCAGGGTACGCCGGGCAGTGGAGATCATGGTGGCACTGGGTCAAGTTCATGGTGTGGAACAGCGATTCTGGGCCCGGAAACAAGCACAGACTGGTGGGACCGCATAGTGCTGCAGGTCTGGGATGACACAGAGTGGCTGCGAAACTTCAGGATGCGTAAGGGCACTTTCCTTGAACTGTGTGACTTGCTGTCCCCTGCCCTGAAGCGCCAGGACACAAGGATGCGAGCAGCCCTGACTGTGCAGAAGCGAGTGGCCATAGCCCTCTGGAAACTTGCCACGCCAGACAGCTACCGGTCAGTAGCGAACCACTTTGGCGTGGGCAAATCTACCGTGGGGATTGCTGTCATTCAAGTAGCCCACGCAATCGTTGAGCAACTGCTCTCAAAGGTAGTGACTGTCGGAAATGTCCAGGCCATCATAGATGGCTTCGCGCGATGGGATTCCCAAACTGCGGTGGGGCTATAGATGGGACTCACATCCCTATCCTGGCACCAGCCCACCAGGCCAGCGAGTACATTAACCGAAAGGGCTACTTTTCAATGGTGCTGCAAGCTTTGGTGGACCATAGGGGACGTTTTACCAACATCAACGTCGGGTGGGCGGGCAAGGTTCATGGCAGCGTGTGTTCAGGAACTCTGGTCTGTTTAGACGCCTCCAGGCAGGCACTTTCTTCCCGGACCACAAAATAACGGTTGGGGATGTGCAGATGCCTACAGTGATCCTCGGGGACCCGGCCTACCCGCTAATGCCCTGGCTCATGAAGCCCTATACAGGCGCCTTGGACACTGAAAAGGAACTCTTCAACTACCGGCTGAGCAAGTGCAGAATGGTGGTGGAGTGTGCTTTGGACGTCTCAAGGGAGATGGCGGACCTTACTGACTCGCTCGGACATCAGCGAAAAGAATATCCCCGTAGTTATTGCTGCTTGCTGTGTGCTCCACAATCTCTGTGAGAGCAAGGGCGAGACCTTTTTGGCCGCTTGGGAGGTTGAGGCAAATCGCCTGGCTGCTGTTTACGATCAGCCAGACACCCGTGCTGAGAGAATATCCCAGCGGGAAGCGATATGCATCAGGGAGGCTTTGAAAGCGAGTTTCCTCGCAGAGCAGGGTAACCTGTGACTGTCCACTTGATTTTAAGAGAGCCTGATCATAAACCAAGTTTTCCCCACTTCCCAAGGACGTTTTAAAACTAAGGACATGTTTTAGTAATTAATAATAAATCTTTCGTTGACTTTGCATTTCTGTTTATTCGTTGAAACATGGAAGCATTCTGTGCTGGTTAAGGTGTGCACTGATGGGTGGGTTTGCAGGAAGGCGAGGTTCCGTCCTTTGATTGGGTTTACCATGACGGCTGTGGGTTTGGGTTTTTGATGGGGTGAGGTGTGTGGGTGAAGGGTGAGTATATGCCCCTGGATGAGGTATATTTTTGGGGCTCGGGGCACCGGGGAGGATCGTGACTACGGTCCAAATGCATGTGAAGGTAAGCCTGCCTTTACATTCGGGGATGTCAGGCACCAGGACCCTGCACAAGCATACACCTCAAGGAAAGACCCGGGGCAGCATACACCACACAGACTGTCCCTGGTGCCTAGTGACTGCAGTCTGTGTGTGCCCTGCAGTTGACCCTGCAGCCAAGTCTGTAGCATGGCACTGTGGGCTATGCAGTGACATTACAATAACCCCCCCCCCCACAGAACGACAGAAAGTCTTCTGACACCAGAAACGTGACGGAAACAGTCAGTAACACCAAACCGCTTTTAATAATGTAATACACAGTGGGGGGTTTGAACTTGGAGTTGGGACTGGTTGATGCTGTAAAGAAAGAGCTTGTACAAATTTCCAGCGAGCCAGTTGTCTCGATCATTATCGGTGTGCTGCCGTGCTGGGAGAGTTCTCTCTGCCCCTCCCGCCCCGCGGTCTTGTCACTTTGGGTGAGGGGGGGTCAGGACTTCTTGGCGTTGGAGTCGGTTGCAGATGCACTGCAGGGGGGCTCTCTCCTCCTGACTGCGGTCTTGCAGAACATCTACAAGGCGCCGTAGCGTGTCCGTTTGCTCCCTCATTAGACCACGCAGCGTTTGAGTCGCCTGCTGGTCTTCCTGCCGCCACCTATCCTCCCGTTCCAGGTGTGTGCGATGCTGCTGACACAGGCTCTCCTCGACTGTCTCTGCTCTGCCGCCTCCGCTCTGGAGCTGGCCATCAGTTCCTGGAACATGTCGTCCCTTGTCTTTTTCTTTCGGCGTCTAATCCGAGCCAGCCTCTGCGTGGGGATGGCGGGCAGTCGGGAAGGAGCCAAGCTGTGTGATGTGAAAAAGTAGGTGATTTCCTTGAACACATACATGTTTGCCAACAGTAAACACAGTCTAGTCAGTTTCAGTGAACAAGACCAAAGAGGGAACCAAGTCTCAGGAGATCTCAGAACTAGTCCGAGATTTCGAATACGCTCTCATTGGCGGCGCCATTGCACTGGAGAGCGCACAAGCGAGAAAGATAGCTGCATCCCTCTTGCACAAAGTCCTGGTAAGCCTTACAGTACAGAGTGCTTATCAGTTAGTGCTTAGCTGTGCTCTCCTGCTGGAGGCAATGTGCAAAGCAGAAAAGATGAGCGTTATGCGGCATCTCCCGCCAGTGAACGGAAAGACCCTGTATGCTTTTCCTCTGAGGCCTGCCACAAGTGGCTGTTAAGCGAGGTCATTCTTATGCAAAGTAAAACTCTGTTAAGCGAGGTCATTCTTATGCAAAGTAAAACTCTGTTAAGCGAGGGTCATTCTTATGCAAAGTAAAACTCTGTTAAGCGAGGGTCATTCTTATGCAAAGTAAAAGTCTACCATGCACAATAGTAACAGTACACTAATTCCACTAATTAGATGCAGCACTTCCACAACGACATCACCCTGAGGCGTGTCAGGCGCACACAGAGAGCGGATGTTAATAGAAGCCCTGCACAGACCAGGACCCTACGCTGCCATGCTCGTAGAGGCGATGGTCCCCCTCTACCTGAGGATGGCATGGCGCGAAGAGTGTGCTTCAACGGAGCACCCAATAAAGCACCTCTCCCAAGAAACCTCTTGCTGAGGCTTTTCCAGCTGCTCTCTGAGAGCTTTTTTGAAATATCCCCAGAGGACTATTGCTCCATTGCTGTTTGTGTAGACCTGCTGTTTGTTTAGTTTCATATTTAAAAATGTTTATATAGTATTTCTATTTTTTATATAAATCCCTGTTTCTTAAAAAAATAAATGTTTCCCTGTTTGTAGCACTTACCGCCTGATCCTTCCCCTGATTCCGAGTCCTGGTTAACGGGCGGGGACGGTTGGTAGGGGATCTCTGTGAGGGTGATGAAGAGATCCTGGCTGTCAGGGAAAGCGGGAGTGGGTTCGATGTCGCCTGCGCCGTCCTCTAAAGACCCTTCCTCATCTTCCCCATCGGCGAACAGGGAGGGGAACTGTCGATGCACGCTATTCCGTCCTCGGAGTCCACCGTCACTGGTGGGGCACTGGTGGCAGACCCACCTAGAATGGCATGCAGTGCCTCGTAGAAGCGGCATGTCTGGGGCTGGGCTCCGGGCGTCCGTTTGCGCTCTGACTTTTTGATTCCCTTGTCTGAGGTCCTTCCCTTTCACGCGGCACTGCATCGCATCCCGGCTGTATCCTTTGTCTTTCATGGCTTTAGAGACCTTCTCGAAGGTCTTGCGTTCGCTTGTTGGAGCGCAGCTCGAGCACAGACTCCTCGCCCCACACAGCGATCAGATCCTGGACTTCCCGGTCAGTCCATGCTGGGGACCTCTTTCTAGTCTGGGATTGCCCGGACTCCTCTGCTGGAGAGCTCTGCATCGTTGCAGGTGCTGCGGAGCTCGCCCCGATGTGCAACCAGAACGTCAGATTCAAACCGCCCAGACAGGAAAATGAATTCAAATTTTCGCGGGTCATTTCCTGTGTGGCTGGCCAGAGAATCCAAGCTCGGACTGCTGTCCAGAGCGTCAACAGAGTGGTGCACTGTGGGATAGCTCCCGGAGCTGCTAAGTTCGATTAGCATCCACACCAAGCCTAATTCGAGCTAGCAAGTGCGAATTTAGCGTTACTCCACCTGCCGGGGTGGAGTACCAAATTCGAACTAAAGAGCCCTCTAGTTCGAATTAAATGGCTTCCTGGTGTGGACGGTTGAGCGGTTAGTTCGAATTAACGCTGATAAATTCGAATTAAAGTCCTAGTGTAGACCAGGCCTAAGGCTCTGGGAGGGGGCTCGGCGGGGGAGGTCTGGGGTGCAGATCCTGGGCTGGGGATTAGGGTGCAGGAAGGGTGCTGGGTGCAGGCTCTGGTCTGGGGCAGGGGGTGGGTGTGCAGAAGGAGGTGAAGGGTGCAGGCTTTGGGATGGAGTTTGGGGTTGGGAAGGGGTGTGTGGGAAGGGGGAGGGAGTTTGGGGATAGGAGGGAGTGCAGGGTGAGGACTGTGGGGCTGAGGATGAGGGGTACATGATGCAGGAGGGGGCTCAGGGCTAGGGAAGAGGGTTGGGCTGTGGGTGAGGGCTGTGGATGAGGGGTTCATGATGTAGGGGCGCTCAGGGCTGGGGCTGAGGATTAGGGTGCGGGGGGATGAGGGCTCTGGCTGGGGCTGAGGATTAGGGTGCAGGGGGATGAGGGCTCTGGCTGGGGCTGAGGATTAGGGTGCAGGGGATGAGGGGGTCATGATGTGGGGGGGCTCCGGGGTGGGGCTGAGGATTAGGGTGCGGGGGGAATGAGGGCTCTGGCTGGGGCTGAGGGTTTGGGGTTGGAGAGGCTCAGGGTAAGGGCAGCCTGCCTTGCCAGTACAGGCGGAGGGCAGGCACTAGGACCCTGCAGCAGCAGACAGCAAATTTGCTAGGAGCCCTCCGGGCAGCAGCGCGCTGCGTTCTGCCAGGCAGGGACACAACACAACGCGGCGGGGAACACGCGGAGGGGGGGTGGCAGGGGGGGGCTGGGACCTGCTCCAGGCCGGGGCGCGGCGGCAGGGGGAGACGGGTGGTGGCTGGGGCCGCACCAGGCAGGAGGGTGGGGGGGGTGGGAAGAGACCCAGCTCCAACTATTGCTGGAGCAGGGCGCCCAGCCCTGAATATTGCTGGGGCCCGGGCCCCACACAAGTATATAACCTGCCGCCCATGGTCCTGCCCCTCTCTGCAGCCCCCACCCAGGAGTAGCAAACTGGGCCGGGGAGCAGTTTGTGCCACTTCATAACATACAGCTGCCCAACTTTCTAGTGTGCAGCACAAGCCCGAAATCCAGCAGGGTCACCAGGTGCCTGACAGTGGAGCCATCTGCCCCCCCAAGGTGTGTGACACTTGGAGACTGAATTCTGTCACTGCAGTGAGCGACAGAGGGGCTTTCGTCCTAATCAGGGTGACCAGATGTCCTGTTTTTAAAGGGACCGTCCTGTTTTGGGGGGCTTTTTCTTATATAGGTGACTATTGCACCCCACCCCCTGTCCCGTTTTTTCACAGTTGCTATCGGGTCACCTTATCCTAACTTCACAGCCTGGCTGGCTGCAGCCTTCTTTCTTTAGGTCCTAGTGGGGCTGCATAAACCCAGGCAACCCGCAGAGTCTCTGGTGGGCTTAGGGGCTGAGATGGAGCTTGTTTTTTGTTTGTGACAGCTGCGGTTTGCCCCTGTAGGACTTGGCAAGGCAGTTGTTTACTTCTGGATTTGATGGCTTCACCCCAGGGATACAGTCTAATTTGGGTCAGAGAGTCTTGTTGCCTCTCCCTCCTGCCACAGCCCTAACCACAAGCAGCCAATCAGAGCAGGAGGCGTAGTCTTCCCTCTATAAATAGCCCTTGCAGGGGGACTAGGACGCTGCCTTTCCTCACCAGAGAAGCGCAGCTCTGCAAACCTAGTTGGACTTAACCCTTTCCTTGCTGTGGGTCCTCCTGCTGGGTGGGTCACGTCTGCTGAACCAGGTGAGCAGACTGCGGCGGGCAGGGGATTGATGAGGGCAGTGTCAGGCTGGCTCCATTCTGTCGCCCACCTCTCTAGGAATCCAGTTTAGCTCCCAGCTCATTTGGCCAGCTGGTTGCAGGGAGAGCTGGGTCTGTGAGGGGGCACCACGCGTGGCATGTACCTCACACTCTCTGGGATCCTGTTGGGTCACTTTGGAGCTGTCTGGCCCTGCAGATAGGGACCCTCCTGCAAACAACCTGGGCAGCAGTTGCTGCTTCCCCTCTCATGCCCAAATATGTGTGTTAGTCTCGAAGGTGCTACAAGGACTCCTCCTTGTTTTTGCTGATATAGACTAACACGGCTACCCCTCTGAAACCTGTCACCCTGCAAAGCAGTTACATTAAACAGACACTGGAGAGTGGTTGTCAGTTGCACTGGCTGGATTCTAGTTACTCATTAAATTGCTGCCCAACTCCTGTGTGTGTGTGTGTATATGCATATGTGGTTTCACCATGATCTACAAACCCCGCTGTGCAGCCTGGATCCTGTCAACAGATACCCGACTTGGGAAAATGGATGCCGTGAGGAAGGTTGGCTGGAGTTTGGGAAGGGTTTGAGGCAGGGACACAACAGAGAGATCATTGATCTGGGAATAATGATGGTCCTTGTTCTGTTAGTTCCTTGCTCACTGCTGGAAGAAAGAGACTCTGTGTTTTGCTGGCATGATCCCAGGCCAGGTCTAATAGTCAAAGGCAAATGTCTTAACAGTGAAGGGAGAGTTCTAATCCGGTGGCATTTTATACCCCACTAGGCAGGTGGCAGAGATGTTACAAGATACCAGGCAGGGGAGACTCAGGCTCCCTGTATGCACAAGAGACTCTTACTGGGGGGAATTGCTGTGTTTTCTCTCTTGCAGTTCCCTCTCCCTGTGGCATGTCATCCACAGGCTTGGAAAGATTAGATGTTTCTTGGTATATGTTGGCAAACATCGATTTCACACACATACCCCATACACACACCGATGAGCCAATATTCCTATTGATGATCAAAATTTACAGCTAGGCAAAGTGAGAAAAGTGCTGCTTGCAAACTTTATTAGAGTCACAATTCAGTGACTTGGACTTTTGAATTAGGCTTGTTACAGATGGGCTAGCAAATGAATAGTAAAAACAGGAATGATTCGTTGAGTGAAGGATATTTAGTTTGTATATTTCACATGTGATATTGATTTTGTTTTAATGGTTTCAGAGGAGTAGCCGTGTTAGTCTGTATCAGCAAAAACGAGGGGTCCTCTGGCACCTTAAAGACTAACACATTTATTTGGGCATAAGCTTTCATGGACTATAACCCACTTTGTAGCTGACAAACTGGGCTCCAGCCCACAAAAGCTTATGCCCAAATAAATGTGTTAGTCATTAAGGTGCCACAGGACTCCTCATTGGTTTTTCTTTTAATAGTTTACAAAATGTTAATTGTTTGAATCTCAACATCTACTGATCTAAACAATTGTCTGATCTCCCCCATAACTTTCTGCAACTATGAAAATGTAATAATTGGGGGAGGGGGGGATGCTTAAAAATCAACATCAACATTCACCATTGAAATTATAATGAAATAAAAATTTAATTCTGCCAAGCCTAGGTGTGAAACAAAATGAGCATTGTGGGGCAATTCCAAACGGAGTGACCCAGCAGTTACGCCCACCCCAATCGCCCCACTGAGCTGCTAATACCCTAGAGGAGCTGTAAGAGGATGGGGTGGTTTAGTTAGCTGCCTTTTATTGATTAATGGATGGATCTGTTTGTTTATTGCCCGTTTGCTCAGCTTATTGAAATGTCATTTCAAAGCATTTCCACTAGGGGGTAGATGCTGTCAAGTCCGTTTTGCAACGGTTCTCATTCTGTTCCCCCATAAGCCAGATCTGAACCACTCCCCCGATCCAAAAAGGTGCCAAATTCCAATCTGCTGAAAGAGAAGATGTTTCCCCACAAGGCATAGCTGCCCTGTGGAACTCTCTGCCACAAGATCTCATTGACTGATCTTTTTTCAATCCTGCCAAGCTCTTGGCATTTATAGGGATAATGGGACCCTCCAGAGTTACAACAATCAATATTACACAATAACTTGGAATGGGAAGGGCTCTAAACCCTCCTGGGCAAGGTACAAGCCCAGCTTCTATCCAAGGAAGGTGAGGGAGGAATCTGTCCCTGGGGCAGGTTATTCCATCTCTGCCCAGTACAGGGGTGTCCTGCCCCTCCCGCTGAAGGAGCTGGTGCTGGCTGCTGTTGGAGTTGCTCCTTTCAGATCTGCTCAGCTGGCAGCTCTGCTGCAGTCACAGGGCGCAGCTGAGAATGTCTGTGTCTGCTGCTCTCCCAGGTTCTGTCCTGCCAGGGGTGCAGGGACTTCATGGGGCTCCTCCAAGGGCAGAAAGCAGGAACTGCTCCCCCGCATGCAAAATTCCAGGCTCTCCAATTAAACCATAATGACTTCTTGTAAACTATTTGCATAAGGGGAAGCAAATTCATTCCTGGCAATACAGGTGTGTCTGGAGCAATTGTAAACAGACATAACCAATCAGAGCTGGAGATCTGGCCCCATTGGCTACAGTGGAACCATGGTTAATTTCACCAGCTGGGGATCTGGGGTCAGTGATTTCAATGGAGCTGCCCCAATTCACACCAGCCTGGGATCTGGCCCCACTCTCCCTGCAAGGAACTGACCCCAGTCCAGCGCCTGCATCCATGGGTTTGTCAAGTGCTTTGGGATCCTTCAGATGACAATTGCTGTAGAGAAACCAGGGCTGTCTACCACTGTCGGCTCTAACCATCCTGCTGTGCAGGGCTGTGGCTGGGCAGATAAACACTGACAGGAGCCAGCCAGAGTAACCCGACAATTCTCTCCACAGGCAAACCCTCGAACCCAGACCCCACGGGACGGGACAGCAGTGAAAGGAAACAGAACAAGGATGATCCAGCGACCTGGAGTCGATTTGGGCAGCACCTGCTAAGGCCTAGTTGACCCTGGGGATAAAAGCAGTGCCAAGGGAAGCTTTGAAACAGTTCATTCGAACACAGCTCAGACCCAGCCTGGCTGGTCCGGATATTCAGACAAAACTCACCATCAAATTATATTTAAAAGGAGTTTTTCCTGATCACCCCACATAGCCAAACCGCGCCTGAGCTGTAATCCAGTGAGCTGCTTTGAAACTGCCCTTACGAAGGGCTCTGCCAGCACCGCCAGCCCCACTGTGAACAGGCCTCAGTTACCGGTGGCTGCAGAAAGGTGAACATGTCCCCTGGTTTGGAGTCTGCAAGTCTTTCGGAGACAGAAAAGATGTGGAACGGGTCGTATCCCGCTGAGAAGATGAAGCCAGAGCCACTCCCAGGTTCCCAGGAAACCCCAATGAAACAAAACGGAACAGCTTATGTGCCCATCCCCCACAAGGCTGGAGAGAGCTGCACAATCTGCCCTACAGGTACAGCTGCCTCTTTGGGGTCTTCTTACACCTTAACTCAGCGAGGGCCTGTAGCTCCCTCTAGTGGCTGGTCCATGTAAAAGACACAAGTCAGCCACGGCCTTCAATGTACTGCACCCGATCTCTGCCCTGCTTCAGTCCCTGCATAGTCACCCCAGTTCCTCCGTCCGCGCTAGACAGGCTGGTCAACTTTCCACCAATGCCTTCTGGGTGGGAAATCCTTTTTTGAACAAGGCAGATTTCCCCCCACAACTTTTTGCTCAGAAATTTTCCGAGTTTCAAATGGAAATAATGACAATCTTCATTTCTAATGAGCAGGTTTTTGTTTAAGGGGGGAAATTTGTGTTTGAAGTAGGAAAAGAATCCAATTTTTATTTAAAATGTTGCAGTGTGCTGCCCCCCTCCCTGCGCCTCTCCCCTTTTAACTGAGAACAGTTTGAAGGTGCAGGGGAAAACCCTGAAAACCTCCAATTGAAACCCAAGTTTTTCTGATTTTTTTTTTAAGTTGAAAGGACTTTCCCCTCCCCCCAATTTGGAATGAAAATTTTCACTTCCTGCTCTGTATATTTCTCTATTTGCAAAATAGCCCCTGTTTTTAAACCAGCTCCAGCTGATGCAGTTAATCAGTGAAGGGCCCAGCCCTCCCTGCTCGGGCAGCAGTGCAAGGGTTAATGGCTTTTCCTATTACAGGTTTGCTGTCTGGGTTGAAACCAAGGGCACGTCGCTGGCTAGTTCGGAGCCTGGTTCTCAATATTGTACTGGTCATCATCCTCATCATCCTCATCCTCATCATCGTCCTCATCGCCGTGTCAGGTGAGTGTGGCGCCCGCACTGACCCCGTCTCTGCATCTTCCACTCAGTGTGGAAACATCACAATCCCCCCAACTTCTCTTCCCTGCCCCCCACAGCCCACCCCTGTTTCAACAGTCACATCAGACTCTGCTGAGCCCGTGGCGTTTCTGTGGGGTCTCCCCCGCCCCCAGTGTCCAGCTCCCACCGGCTATTGGTTTACTTTGCCCTGTTACCCAAACACACCTGGTTACCCAGGGCTGTGAGTCACTGTTTTACCCCCCTGCCTCCAGCGGGAGGGATCTGTACCTGCGCCTGGCTGGCTGTCGGCTCCCTGACCCCACCAGCCTTTCAGCCTCACAAGCCCTCTCCTCCCGGCTAGGCCAGCCCTGGCGTTGCTCTGCAAATAACAACCACTGCACCCCAGTCCCTGCATCCCTTTGCAGCGCTCCCCTGTGACATCCAGCCCTGACACTGGGTCCTCACAGAAATCCCAGATCTGCTGCCCCTAAAGGGGCAGAGTGCCCCATTTACCAGTTTTACCATAAACCGCCGCTCCTGTATCTCACCCAGCCCTTGTGACCGCGGCTAATAAACAAGAGGATGTTTGTCCAGGAAAGAATAAAGATTTAATCAGAAATTAGAGCGTGGGAGGGAAAGAAATGGTAACTACACAAAACCAAGTAATAAAATGTGAACCCGGGTCTACACTCGCCATTTCTGTCTAATAAAGCTGCTTCCCCCGCAAGTCCAGTCTCTTGCCGAGCTGGCCGGCTTCACAGAAACCAGGAGCCAAGCGGTCCTGAAAGCCCCCCTGCTCCTCCTCAGTGAATGGATCCAGTGGGGCTTTCCCCCTCCTCTGGTATATTCAAACAGGGAGAGAACAGCACCACCTGGTGGCTGGTTGCATCATTGGAGGTGTTCCTAGCATCTCATCTGTAGGTGCATGGGGGTAACAGCGCCACCTAGTGGTTGTTTATAATGATCTTAGTGGTTGGTCGTAAGTGGCCTCACCCCCTGGCCTTTTTGAGAGCACAGTTTTGTGCCCACAGTCCATTGCCCTGGTATTGCTCCCCCTGCAGACCAGCCTGGCCGTTCAGATGTCAATGCACCTGATGTACAGGTGCAATCAGGTGTCTCAGTGACCGCGTCTGTCTGGCGTAGGGTACATGGCAGCCCTCACTGAAAATACCCAAACTCAGGGCAGGCTGCAAAAGGGAGAGCAGATCCTCCCAAGACTGGTGGGTAACACTGAAGTTAGACACCCCAGCCAGTCACAAACTGTGCTTCTGATGCCCCACACTGGTTATCAAGAAGTTAAAAAAGAAATCATCCAGCCCCCTCTATTGCATTCCAGTTCTCTGGCTCCCAATCAGCACCTTTGTCCAGTACAGTGAGAAGTTATTTAAAAACTCTGCTCACGATACAAAATATTCTTCTGACCCCAAAGGGCCAGTCACATCACCAGGCCAGTATTAGGTTGGATCTTACCCAAAATACCACGCTGCCAGCCGGTGCTTTAGTGTATAAAACGAAAGGTCTATTATAGAAGAAAAAAAAGAAGAGAATTATTAAATGGCCAAGCTGTCAGATACATACATAAGACTTTAAAGTCCATATATCAGGTTCTTAGACATATTGGTGAGTTTGCTGGCTTGAAAGTCTCTCTGGAACATCCCCAGCTTGGATGGGTCACTCAGTCCTTTGCTCGGAGCTTCCATTTGCAGAAAAGTTGCTTCAGAGGTAAAAAGCAGGACTGAAGACAAAATGGAGACAGTGCAACTGCCCATTATGTTCTTTTGCTATGTGGCTGGCACTTCCTGTGTCCCAAACACAAGCTCACAGCACATGGCATGGAAGAGCTGTAGAGTTCTCTGTCCACCGGCCTGTCCCTACGTGTCTTGCTGACTCAAGGTGTAGCCCCTGTCTCCTTTCCACGGGTTCTTTGTACAGCCGATGACCCTGGAGGGGCCACTGAGCAGGCTGGGCAGTGCCGATGCCAATCTGTCTGGGGGTGTCACCCAGACACACAGCACAGCTATACCCCACACATCTATAGCTCATAGCACAAAAGTGATACAAACATATAAACAAGGTTATCGTGCTTGGCAAATCATAACACTTTCGCAGCTCCCTCACACGGCCTGTCTGGCCAGCTCAGTTGCCATTTGATAATATTGGTATCAATAACATCACTAAGTGTTCCACATATTCCACAGCGTCACCGTCTGTACCTGCAGGTACCTGCAGGGGCCAAAATGGGGACCCCAGCAAAGGAGCCCAGGGCTGGAAGCGAGACCCCGAATTCACAGCTGGCGTCGCTGTGGGGAGCTGGTGGGTGGCGCTGGCCTCTCTCTGTTGTGAAGGGGAACGTGCCCAGGCACAAGCTCAGCTTCCCATGGTGTGGAGGGGGTGCGGGGTTCCGTGGTGTGGTGTCACTGGGGCTTGTTGCCGTGGCTACAGAGGGTGACGGGCAGATCTCTCACCCTGTTACTTTCTCATCTCCAGCAAAGAAACTTGAGCCGTCTCCAGCTGGTGCTGCCTCCCCAGTGGCTGCCTGCCCAGACAGCTGGATCGGGCACCTGGGGAAGTGTTACTATTTCTCAGAGGCTGAAGGGAACTGGACCCACAGCCAGAGCCACTGCTCTGCCCTCGGTGCCTCCCTGGCAGTGATTGACACCCGGCAGGAAATGGTGAGACCCAGATTCTGGGCTGCACAGGGTGGGGGTGGCAGAGCTTGTCCTGGGGTTGTCATGGCCCCAGATGCTGCTTGAATTTAGGGCAACTTCTCACATCCCAGAATAGCCAGAGTGCAGAGTGCACCACCCACTCTCCATCCTCCCCATTCACTGGGGATTGAGCCGGAGCAATGTGGGGCTAATGTGCCGATTGTCAGCTCCCGGGAAATTCCCAGCAGGGGAATCCAGTTGCTTTCCAGCCCCTTTAATGGGACAGGAGCAGCATTGCCAACCCAAGTGCTCAAAAATCATGGATTGGGACCCCCCAAGCCATGAGATTGACTTTAAAATAACAGCTGTCATGGCTTTTAATTTGTTTTCTGGTGTCGTAGCTTTTAGGGGTCACATTTACAAGTTTTTCTCTGCAACAATGAGGGCTAGAAACTTAAGAAAGATGAGAGTCCCTTGGAATCACCTGACTCCAGGAGCTGGGGTGTTAAGAAAAGCACCAAACAGCATGAGACTCTCAGTAAAATCAGGGGATTTGGTAAGAATGCAGGAGTGGTAAAGGTCTGGAATGCAGCTGAGAAGCTGAACCAGGTAGCTGCTAAATCAGAACTGAGATGGGAAATTCTGATATTTTGACATTTGTGTCTATCATGATACAGGACAAGAAGTGGAAATATACAAACTTTTTACTTTGCATTCAATTCCAGAAATGTGCAAAAATATCTGATTGCCACATTTGATCAAACCAATTTCTTTCATCATTCACATAGCAAAGCAGTTTGGTTTGTCAAACCAAATCAGAACGTTTTGTTTCAGCTTGGTCCAACCTTGAACAGCACCTGTGGCTCCTCATGGGAGTTGTAGTTTGGGGGCCTTCTGCCCCCTTCTGAGTGCTGAGATCCCAGGTTGGACTACATCTCCCATGATGCCCAGCAGTGGCTCAGCCAATAGGGAAACCCCGGTGCATTATAGGAGATGTAGTCTGGGGGAACCCAACCGAGAACGGAGGTATGAGGCCCAAACTATAACTCCCATGAGGCACCTTGGTAACTCAGCTGCCTACAGGTTAATGTTGAACTGACCCAAAACAAAATCATTGCTCAATGGAAAAATAGAAACTTTTCAGTGAAATCAAAATTAAATTTAAGAAAAAATCATCTTTGTAGGAAACTCATTTTGTGTCTCAGAAATATTTTGATTAAAAATCTTCCACCAGCTCCACGAAATATACCAGACTAGTCTTAGCACCATGTCCCTGCATGGGCTGACCAACCCAAAGTTCACGGACCAGATGGGTGTTGCTTCCATAGATGCTGGAACTACGGGTGCGGGGGGTGATCTAGCACCCTCTGGCTTGAAGTGGTTTCCATCATATCCAGGGTTTACAGTTCGGTTCCATGGCTCTCAGCACCCCCACTATACAAATTGTTCCAATGCCCCTGGTTGCCTCTGAGTTGGGGATGTCATTTCTGGTGTAGAATTCCCAGCCTGGACCACCTGCCCAGTGCCCTGTGTAGCAGCCCAGAGCACCCAGTGTCGGTTGTAGAGATCCCAGACACGGAGACGTGTAACGTGTATTTGCTGTTACTTTTTTAACACAGGATTTCCTGATGCGCCATAAAGGACCCTCTGACCACTGGATCGGCCTCCAAAGGGAACTGGGCCAACCATGGAGATGGACCAGTGGGAGTGAATTCAACAACTGGTGGGTCCATTTTAGTGCTATTAACTCAGTAAATGCTGCAGCTCACATGTAAAACAGGGCACTGGCTTTGTGGTTCAGGCCTGGGGCTGACTTGGGAAGTTGTGGCTCAGTGCCTGGCTCTGCCATAGATTTGCCATGCGACCTGGGGTGAATTGCTGGGGGCTGGAATTTCAATCCTAGTTGAAGCTGCTGTAACAGTTGTGTCGGGTTTTTATTATTATTTGTTGCTGTTGCAGGTTTCCAATAGCGGGAGAAGGACCATGTGCTTTTGCAAACCACGATGGTATTTCCAGTTCAGGCTGCTCCATAGAGGGACGCTGGATCTGCAGCAAAGCAACAGAGAAACCAGCAGGCAGAGCAAAGTGACCCTGGATGCGTCGGGCCTTGTCCTTTCAGTGGGGCTGGGCCCAGCTGCCTCAGCGCGTGGGGAACTGGACGGGGCTGGCGAAGGGGGACAGCCCAGCACCAAGGAAGAGAGACGCTCGCTGAGGGACATCAGGTAGCTCCTCCCCTTGGAGCCTCTGGCCCCCATTGGCCCATTGGGCACTGGGGTGAGGGTGCGGATTGGCCGGCAGCCCCCAGCTCACTCTCTGGCACAGAGACAGGAACCTTCTGACTTGGAAATCAGCAGGGGAGCAGCCAAGCTGCTGTGTCCCTCCTGTCAGGGGCCCAGGGCAGGAGCCTGGCCCGGGCTGTGGCTAGAGCCAATGTACCGGCTGGGGCCAGCGGGAGGGGCTGTGACCCCTGCAGCCATGGGGCGAAGGGGCCGGTGTGAACCCTGCAGCCATGGGGCGAAGGGGCCGGTGTGAACCCTGCAGCCATGGGGCGAAGGGGCCAGTGTGACCCCTGTAGCCATGGGGCGAGGACGCATGAACTCTGCTGTGCAGCGAGAAGGGCTGTTGTGCAGGCCCTGCTGAGCGCTGGGGGAGCGTGAAGAGATGCCGCAAACAGGAGGTGATTGCTGGGACGTGCTAGGACAGACGTGTGTGTGTGTGTGTGTGTGTGTGTGTGTATATATACATGTGTGTACATAACTATTTATATAATAATACACCAGCTCCCAGAAGGGAAACTTTTATTTTGTAAACGTAAGGCCTCATGTCAATGCCTCCTCCCAACCGAGCAGGGAAACTGAGGCAGCAGCTGCATCCTCCCACCAGGGCTGTGAGCTCTCCTCCCCACAAGGACAATGTGAGCGTGTGCCTCTTTTTCTGTCTCCTCCCTTTCTTTCCCTCTGCCTGCCGGGGAGGGTCTCCCCTGAATGAGGGAAAACTCTGCCCACTGAGGGGTGATGCCCTCTAGGGAAAGGGCACTTCCCTCACTGGGTTTTTCCCTGGACTCTGCCTATAAAGGGCCTGGCTCTACACTGGTGTCTCTGCCCTGGTGAAGAACAGGGTCTGTCATGAGCACACAGGAGTATGGGTGAGAGATCAAAGAGCCGGGCTGTTCTCTCTCTGGCCAGGCGCAATCCCCAGGCACAATTCCTGATTGGACACACTGTGAACAGTGACACATGCACCCTAACTCCTGTGCTAAGCATCAGGAAGATTAAAAAAACTTCATATCACATCAGCAGTTAGAGGCTCCAGCTGAGATCAGGGCCCCGTTGTGCTGGGCGCTGCACAGACACACAGTGTGGACACAAGAACAAATGGATATAAACTGGACACTAGAAAGTTTAGACTTGAAATTAGATGAAGGTTTCTAACCATTAGAGGAGTGAAGTTCTGGAACAGCCTTCCAAGGGGAGTAGTGGGGGCAAAAGACATATCTGGCTTTAAGACTAAGCTTGATAAGTTTATGGAGGGGATGGGATGATGGGATAGCCTAATTTTGGCAATTAATTTAGCAACTGATCTTTGATTATCAGCAGGTAAGTATGCCCAGTGGTCTGTGATGGGATGTTAGATGGGTTGGGATCTGAGTTACTACAGAGAATTCTTTCCTGGGTGCTGACTGAGGAGTCTTGCCCACATGCTCAGGGTTTAACTGATCGTCATATTTGGGGTCGGGAAGGAATTTTCCTCCAGGGCAGATTGGCAGAGGCCCTGGAGGTTTTTCGCCTTCCTCTGCAGCGTGGGGCACAGGTCACTTGCTGGAGGATTCTCTGCAGCTTGAGGTCTTCAAATCACAATTTGAGGACTTCAATAGCTCAGACATAGGTTAGGGGGTTGTTACAGGAGTGGGTGGGTGAGATTCTGTGGCCTGCGTTGTGCAGGAGGTCAGACTAGATGATCATAATGGTCCCTTCTGACCTTAAAGTCTATGAGTCTATAAGAGACAGTCCCTGTTCTAGCTGAGATCAGGGCCCCGTTGTGCCGGGCGCTGCACAGACACACAGGGAGAGACAGTCCCTGCCCCAGCTGAGATCAGGGCCCCGTTGTGCTGGGTGCTGCACAGACCCACAGGGAGAGACAGGCCCTGCCCCAGCTGAGATCAGGGCCCCATTGTGCCGGGTGCTGCACAGACACACAGGGAGAGACAGTCCCTGCCCCAGCTGAGATCAGGGCCCCGTCGTGCCGGGTGCTGCACAGACACACAGGGAGAGACAGTCCCTGCCCCAGCTGAGATCAGGGCCCCGTTGTGCCGGGCGCTGCACAGACGCACAGGGAGAGACAGTCGCTGCCCTAAGCAGTTGAAGTCTAAATAGACAAGACAGGCAAAGGCTGGGAGAGGAAACTGGAGCACAGCAAGCGTAAGTGACTTGTGGAAAGTCACAGAACAGGTCAGAGACCGGAATAAACCCAGGTGTCCTGAATCCCAAGCCAGGGTCTGGCCGCTCTGTGGCCCATCAACAATAAACACACTCAGCTTTTGCACGGTTCAACAGGAATCTTTCCTGTCCGTGCGATAGTGACAATCCCTCGCTCTGATCTAGAGCTTTCCAGCCGTAGAGCTCAAAGCACTTCACAGAGGAAGCTCAGTCTCATTATCCCCATTTCTCAGCTGTGGAAACTGAGGCACAAAGGGTGACTACTCTGCAGTTACACACCTGCAGCTGGCCCGTGCCAGCTGACGTGGCCTCAAATGAAGGGGCTGTTTAACTGCAGTGCAGCGACTGGGGCTCTGGCTGGAGCCCGAGCTCTGGGATCCCCACGAGGGGGAAAGGTCCTAGAGCCCAGACTCCAGCCCGAGCCAGAATGTTCACCTGACAATTAAACAGCCCCTTAGCCCAAGCCCTGTGCGCCAGAGCCAGCTGACCCATGTGTCTATTGTCATGTAAACCAGCTGTTTCAAACTGGGTCGCGACCCCAGAGTGGGTCACACCAGTGTTCCCTCTAATGTGTTACATCCATGGGCGGAATGAATTTTGTTATGTGATGTGTGACACAGCACCTCCCTATTGTTGCATATACCCAAATCATGTGGTGCGGGTGGGGACGAGGGGTTCGGCGTTTGGGAGGGGACTCAGGGCTGGGGCAGAGGGTTGGGGTGTGGGGGGATGAGGGCTCTGGCTAGGAGTGTGGGCTCTGGAATGGGGCTGGGCATGAGGGGTTCAGGGTGTGTGAGGGGACTCAGGGCTGGTGCAGGGGGTGAGGACTCTGGATAGGGATGCGAGCTCTGGGTTGGGGCCAGGGATGGGGGATTTGGGGTGCAGGAGGGGCCTTAGGGCTGGGGCAGAGTGTTGGGTGCAGGGGGAGTGGGCTCTGGGATGGGACCAGGGATGAGGGGTTTGGGGTGCAGGCTGCCCCAGGGCTGTGGTGGGGAGAAAGGACTCCCTCCAGCCCTCTCTCACCGCAGCAGCTTGGGGGACGGGGAGGGATGTGGGGCTTAATAGGTAGCTGCGCAGCCACGCAGCTTAAAGGGAACCTAGGTCACTACACCTGTGATGGCTTCAGTCACAGAGACCCCCTTGGGACTGTCCCCTGATGAAACTACCTTTGAGCCCATCTTCCCTGTCAGCCTGGGACTCCAGTACCCTGCCTTGTTGAGCCAGACATGCCAGCCTGCTGCAACCCAGACCCAGAGTCTGAACCATGCCCCCAAAGCTGCAGACTTTAACCAAAAACTGCTCAGCAGGTCACCTATCTCCAGCAGCCAGACACCCAGCTCCCATTGGGATCCAACCCCCCCCCACCCCCCAAATCCATTTTATTCTGTATAAAGCTTATACAGGGTAAACTCACAAATTGTCCACCCTCTATAACACTGATAGAGAGAGATGCACAGCTGTTTGCTCCCACAGGTATTAATCACTGGGTTTGTTAATAAACAAAAGTGATTTTATTACGTATAAAAAGTAGGATTTAAGTGGTTTCAAGTAATAACAGACAGAACAAAGTAAGTGGGTCCTCACCCCTCCTTATATGTGGAAAAGCCTCAGGTTTAAGATGGATTCCAGCACCAGGTGACATGGTCACATGTCCTGTGAGACCCCAAGCCTCCATTCTTCCTGGGCTGGCTCACAGGAACACAGGAAGGGTTACAAGCAAAGAGAGCCATTTACAACCAATTGTCCTGGGCAATGGGAGCCATCAAGATTCTAAACCACCATTAATGGCCCACACTTTGCATAATTACAATAGCCCTCAGAGTTATATTTCATATTTCTAGTTTTAGATACAAGAATGATACATACATACAAGTAGGATGACCACACTCAGTAGGTTATAAGCTTTGTAAGGATACCTTACAAGAAACCTTGTGCATAAAACATCTTCCAGTAACATCATATTCACACTTATAAACATATTTCCATAAAACATATGGAGTGCAATGTCACACCACCATTTTAATGGGGTCGCCAGGGCTGGTGTTACACTTGTTGGGGCCCAGGGCTGAAGCTAAAGACTGAGCCCCACTGCCTGGGGCCAGAGCCCGAGGATTTCAGCCCTGGGCAGCAGGGCTCAGGTTCCAGCCCCCCGTCCCCAGGGCCGGAGCCCCCAAGGTTTGGCTTTCACCCCCCAGCCGTGGGCAGCGGGACTCAGGCTTCGGTCCCCCCTCCTGGGGCTGAGTAGTAATTTTTGTTGTCAGAAGGGGGGCGCGGAGCAATGACGTTGGAGACCCCCTGGTGCAGACAAACCCAAAGAGACAAAGTGTCTCACGCAGAGTCACCCAGCAGGCCCGGGGCATCCTGCTCATCAGCCGAGGCCGGGGGCTAGAGAGTGCAGCAAACACCAGGGTGGAAGCCAGGAACAGAACCCAACCTTCCCTGTCCCAGGCCAGTGTGCTATCCACTAGGCCACGCTGCCTCCCTCCCCTGACATGGCCGTCAGCAGGGTGCATTCATCCAGCCCCGGTGACCAAACCCAAAATGAGTCTGTGCTCGGCAGCCCTGTCTCTCCCGCAGACCAGACCAGTTCTATTCTCTGGCCTGGGCCGGCTTTAGACCGATTCCCCCGGTTCCCCAAATCGGACCCTGCAACTAAGAGGGCCCCAGGCCCTAAAGACGAGCGCCTAACTTTTTAATTTTTACTCACCCGGCGGCGGTCCGGGTCTTCAGCAGCACTTCGGCAGTAGGTCCTTTGGTGCCACGGAAGACCTGGAGCAAGTCAAGGACCCACCGCCGAAGTGCCGCTGAAGACCCAGAGCGCCGCTGGATATTCGAATCGGGCCCCGCACTTCCTAAAGCCGGCCCTGTCTCTGGCAGTCACAGGCCCAGCTGTCGGGGAGGCGGCTCCTAAAGACACTGGGGGCTGTTTGGCCTGGCCAACCAACCTGCCCTCCAGCTTTCCCAGTCCATCTCCTCCTGGGCCGCCGGGCCCCTGAGTACCAGGGCGTTCGTTAGCCCCCAGCCCTCCCCGGGGTGCTCCCTGCACTGCCACCGAGCATCCCCACCCTGCTCCTCTGACACAGACAGTGACCCCAGACATCACCCAGCAACACGCAGGGAAAGGCCCCGTTTGGGATCGGGGCTCTGATCCCCTTAGCGATGCTCTGAGGAGGTAGCAAGTGGACAGCACGTCAGCTGACTGGGGAAGCTGAGACCCCCTCGTTAGTGACAGGAGTTAACGATCCCTTAGGGCAGGATGGGCAGAGGTGCGTCAGGTCACAGGCTGGACGGGAGCAATGGCCGGGCTGGGGAAGAGAGCTCAGAGTGGGACCTGGCAGAGAGGTGCAAAGAAATTAACCGGGAGTGAAATACAGGTGAAAACCCAGATCCCCACCTGGTGTGAATCCGCCCTAGCACCACTGGAGTCACTGGGGCCAGATCCCAGCTCGGGTCAGTCAGTGCTGCTCCACTGGAGTCCCTGGATGGAGGCTGGTTTACACCCGCTGAGAATCTGGCAGATTCCTCCCTCCCAGTTCCAGGGCGGAGAGGGTTAAACTGCCCCCGGGCTGTGCAGAGCATTATAGCTACGGCCCAAGCCTGCCCCTGCAGCGCATCCAACTCCTGCTGGAATGTGTAACGCCAGAGCTGGGAATTGTTCTTCTCTATGGAATTAACCCTTTAAACTCTTTCACCTGAGGTAGGACTGGGAGTCAGGACTCCTGGGTTCTATTTCTACTTTGCCACAAACTCGCTGTGATCTTGGGCAGGTCAGTGGCTGTGACTCAGTTTCCCTGTGTGTGACATGGGGCTAACGGTGCCGTCCACTGAGGTCTCCCTTGTATCCTGCTCAGAGCGGGACGGCGTCTCTCTGGCAAATCCACTGACGTGCAGAGCCGCAGATGTCAGAATGAATCCGATTCCCCTTCACCACCCCACAACTGCTCCCGTCAGCCGGGCCTGACACCGGGAACCTGCAGGACAAAGGAGAGGGTCTGAGGGGCCCTGTCAGCACATGTGGGTCCATCACACGCAGTCAGTAGCGGCTCTTCTGTGTTCTAACGGGATCCGCAGCCGTCGTCTCCTCCAGCTCTGCCCTGGGGGCTGCCCCCTCTCCCCACTGTCAGGCCCTGGCCAGGGTCTCGAACGGCCTCTCCCTGCCCAGGGACCTGCTCCAGCTTCCTCCTCCCTGCTGGGCTAGACTCTGACCAGCTCCCTCCCCTGCTCCGCGTCTCCTCCCCACCAGGCTGGGCCGACGCTGCCCCCTCCTGGTCCCCTCCTGCCTCTGGCTGCTCTGTGTCTCCTCCTCCCCCCTGCCCCATTGTCTGGGGGTCCCCAGGGCTCTGGCCTGGCCCCTTTGCTCTTCACCCTCCACACCCCGACTCTGGGTGACCTCCCCTGCCCCCAGGGCTCCAGC
The DNA here is from genome assembly GCF_016161935.1 of Mauremys reevesii. Classification (NCBI taxonomy): domain Eukaryota; kingdom Metazoa; phylum Chordata; order Testudines; family Geoemydidae; genus Mauremys; species Mauremys reevesii. The sequence continues at coordinate 2,660,322 of NW_024100715.1, forward strand.
CACCATCTCTGTGCTGGGGGATGGGCAAATCTCTCCCTGCCCCATGGCCCTGTCTGCTCCCACCCAGCCCCCCTCTCAGCCAGGCTCCCCAGCCCCCCTCCTGGGGTCTCAGCATCGTCTGACACTGAACACGGCTCCCCCCGAGCTCCCGACCTTCCCCCCAAACCTCCCCCAGCCCTGGCCCTGGCCCCCTCTGCCCACGGAGGGGAGGGAAAGGGTTTGACTAGAGGAATCACTCACTGGGTCTGATCCAGCCGGGAGCCGTCCAGCCAGGTCCAGGCCTTCTCCGGGGAGGGGACGAACAGTCCAACCCAGAACAGAGACGTGCCTCCTGTCAGGGCCTGTAGAGACTCCTGCAGTGAGTGTGGGACAGGCAGCTGGTGACCAGACGTGCGGTTGGGCTCTTTTCTTGCAAATCCAGGTTGTCAACAACTTCAGGACCAGAACTACTGTTTGGCTGTTTATCTAGCCCCATAATCCAGCCTCATCCATCTAACCTCATACACACCCATCGCTCTGTCCATCCATCTGTTCCCGCACATACCCATCTATCAAGCTATGCCTCATATACACCCCTATATCCATCCCCCCTCATACATCCACCTTCTCTCTGTAGCTATCCACCCTCGTACCCCTCTCTCACTCTCCAGCTGCGCTGTGTTGAGCTCACCCCAGAACGGGGGCGGCACTGGTGGCTAGTGATTGAGGCTGGGATTGTTGAAGCTGCCTAGGGGGTTTGGACACACTGTTATTAACAATTAATGACAATGGGGTGTCCAAATCCCCTAGGCAACTTGGAAACTCCCAGCCCTAAAGTGTATCCTAATGAGCCCCTTGGACTCTGCACCCAGGGCCCAGCCCTGCAGGGGCAGCTCCAGCAGGAAGGTATCGTCCCCTTTACCAGCTCCTCCCGGTCCCGGATCACCAGCAGCTGGGAGCCCCTCGCTGAGCAGTTGGCGCGGCTCTCGCTCCACGTTTTACTTCCTCTGCTGACCCAGTAGCACTTGTCCCTGCGCAGCTGGCAGTCCGTGGGGCAGAGTTTGCACCCAGAGCCCCCTGCAGAGAGACAGGCGTCATTAATGCTCTGAGCCCTCTGGGCCTCATTCCCGGCTACTCCCAGCCTGCGACTGGGGCAGGAACGGGGTTCAAATGGGTTTGAGTCCCTTTGTGCTCCCTGAAATCTGGGGCTGGACTGGGCCCTGCCTGGCTCCTAGTGTCACTTAGAGCAACCTCGGGGCTGCTCTACCTTATGATTTGCTCCTTACCATTCCTGGGAAACAAAGAACACCCACAGTGCACTGCACTCTAGCCACAGCCCCCATCTACCCCCTCCACTGCGGGGTGGGAGCAGGATGGTGCAGGGCTCTTACCTCAGCTCCACACCAGCCAGAGAGACCCCTAGTGCGCAGGGGAATCGCAAGAGGCTGTATCATAGCCATTTTAATGCCACTTTATGCTGCCAGGAGAGGAAGTGGGGACCCCAGGGCTGGCTGGGAATGGGAGGGGGTGAGTCCATGAGACAGTCTCTCTGCTGGGATCTGTCCCTGCTCTGCAAACATACGGCCACCCCTGATCCCGGTACTAAATTATTTAAAAACCCACCTGTGTGGTACCCCCTTGAGCAGAACCGGGCATGGCCACTAGATGTCACTAACCCCACAGTCTCAGCAGAGGCCCCAGGCCCAGCCCCAGCTGAGGCAGCTACATTCACAGCCTGGCACCGAGCGGGGCTGGTGGCAGATCGGTGCAGCCAGCAGTGGGCGGCGTGTCCCTGCCCTGCAGGATCCCCAGGGGCTGGGACGGCAGCTGGGTTCCCACTGGCCGTGCCCGGGGTGGAGGGCAGCTCAGAGACACACGCACTGGGGTTACCTGCTGGGCCGGGCGGGGCCGAGGGGCACAGCTGGGATCGGACATGCTCCAGGCGGGCGCTGCATTCTGCTGTGCTGGGGTCTCTGCTCCCGGCTCCATTGCAATCCAGGGCTGCCGGGGTCTGTCCCTTCTCGGACACCAAGTGGGAAACTGCAAAGCAGCGTCGGTGGGAGGTCAGTGTTGTGGGGGTTGCTGGGTAAAAGCTCTGGCACACATCCCCATGGAGACACTGGGCCTGGCCCAAAGCCCGTTCAGCCCCATCTCCTATGACTCCCGTGGGCTTCAGAGCAGCCTCAAAGGGCCCTGATCTAAAAACATGGCTGGGATTGAAAATCGGGGTGGGTGCTTAAATCCCTTGGGCCTTTTGCAAATCCAGCCAGTGTTTGAATCTAAGTTATCCAGCCCCCATCAAAGCAGTATTAGAACTTCAGAGTCTTCTCTAGATTTCACCTCCCAACCCCACTCTGTGAGGCAGGGCACAGGGCTGTTAGCCCATTGTACAGGTGGGGAAACTGAGGCACAGAGTGGCAAGGACCAGCCTGGGTTCCGGGCTGGGGACAGGCCACCTGAGCCACCCCTCTGGGGCTGCAGGTTCAATACAGTGTAGCCCTCCTCACTGGTGAGAGGAGGGGCCGGGAGCCGCGTGGGCAGGGGTGTGAGATCGCACAGGAAGCTGAGATGCTGGGCTGCAGCCATGTGAGCGTCAGGGTGGCAGTCACAGCATCCGGCGTCAGGGGCTCTCTGCTGCTATGGATGTTGGCTCAGTCAAAACAGGGCTCACAGACGCGTCCACCACCAGTGCAGCCACCCTGAGGGGCGCAGCCTGTACATTGCGGAGTTTATCTGCCCCTGTCACTTGCTGTCTCTGTCCCTCACCCACATTCCCTGTGGTGCAGGGGAGGATCATGGGAACAGATTATTCAAGGAGCTTAGGCACCTAAAGCTGCAGAGAGACCCCGAGTGGGGTTTTCAGAAGCACCTAGGCCCAGATCCTCAGCAGGATTTAGGTGCCTAACTCCCTTGGGTGTTGGGCACCTAAATACATTTGAGAACCTGGGCCCTAGGTGCCCAATTACCATTGACTTCAATAGGCGTTAGGCACCTAGTGGGTTGGTTTTAGACACCTAGATGCAGGGCTGGCTTTAGGCACTGCGGGGGCCCGATTCAAAAGAGCTGCTGCCGAAGACAGCGGCGGGACTTCGGCGGCAGCTCAATTGGCTGCCGGTGCCTTTGGCAGCACGTTGGCAGAGGGTCCTTAGGCATGTTGTGGGGCCCCTCCTAGGGGTGCGGGGCCCTCTTAGGGGCATGGGGCCCGATTCAGGGGAATCTGGTGAATTGCCCTAAAGCCGGCCCTGTCTAGATGCGTTGTTAAGTACCTAAACCCCTGTGGAATTCCAGCCTTAAGGGACCAGCCCAGGGTCACACGGGGAATCAGTGGCAGAACCAGGAACTGGTCCCAGAGCTCCTGCGTCCCAGATTAGCACCAAGACCAGTGGGCAGCCTTCCTCCCGGGATGCCTGTGAGCTCCCGCCCAGTCCCCCGTCCCACTGCGAACAGCCAGCTCCGTCTGACAGAGCCAGCGATGGGAACACGCCATCCGGGGGGAATATTCCCAGCCATGTTTTGGGGACGTCTTTTCTCCATTTATCCACCAACTACATTTCCTCACGATTACGTGTTGAGGACAGTTGTACTGAAACGCCCAAGGCTGATGAAAAGCTGGGGGGACACTAGTACATTTCCCCCTGCCCCCAGATTTTAAAGCAAGTGGAAATGTTTCAAAATTAGAAATTACAACTTCCCAGATGGCGGTACTGGCCAGTGTCCAGCATGATCAATGGAGAGCCAGCATGAGTAGGAAATCAGGATTCAAGACTTAGCTCTGCCGTGTGACCTTGACCAAGTCATTTCACCTCATTTATTTGACTGTCTTGTCTACTGAGCTTCTAAGCACTTGGAGGGGCAGGCCCTGTCTCTTGCTGTGTCTGTGCAGCACCCGGCACAACGGGGCCCTGATCTCAGCTGGGACAGGGACTGTCTCTCGCTGTGTGTCTGTGCAGCGCCCGGCACAACGGGGCCCTGATCTCAGCTGGGACAGGGACTGTCTCCAGGGGCGGCTCCAGGCCCCAGCACGCCAAGCACATGCTTGGGGCGGCACGCCACGGGGGGTGCTCTGCCGGTTGCCGGGAGGGCGGCAGGCGGCTCCGGTGGACCCTCCGCAGGCATTTGCAGGAGGTCCACTGGAGCCACAGGACCGGCGACCGGCAGAGCGCCCCCCGCAGCGTGCCGCCCTACTTGGGGCGGCGCAATTCCTAGAGCCGCCCCTGACTGTCTCTCCCTGTGTGTCTGTGCAGCGCCTGACACAATGGGGCCCTGATCTCAGCTGGGGCAGGGACTGTCTCTGTGGGTCTGTGCAGAGCCCAGGACAAAGGGACTCTGATCTCAGCTGGGCATCTAGCTACTAGTGCAGGGTTAATAAAACTTTCCATTGACTTAGATCCCTTTGAAGTTGAATCGCCCCCTCGCTGCCCAGACCCAGCTCCTGTCCTCATTTCACTTCCTCTCCCACACCACAGAGAGAAACCATCAGTGTCTTCCCGGCCACCCACGTAAACAAGGTTACAAACAGGGACAGGGCAACAACACCTTCTGCCCAGAGCCCAGCTGGCTTCTTACAGCCCAGCACAGACACATCCTAGGCTGCAAATAGGCCGTAGGCCCATGGACCAGCCTCTGTTATTGTTATTATATCAAGTGCTGTGGAGCACAGACACACAGGGAGAGACAGGCCCTGCCCCAGCTGAGATCAGGGCCCCGTTGTGCCGGGTGCTGCACAGACACACAAGGAGAGACAGGCCCTGCCCCAGCTGAGATCAGGGCCCCGTTGTGCCGGGTGCTGCACAGACACACAAGGAAAGAGTCCCTACCTCAAAGAACTTGCAATCTACTTAGACAAGGGAGGCACAATCTCCATTTTATAGATGGGGAAACTGAGGCCCGAGGCACTTGCCCATAGTCACACAGGGAGTCTATGGCAGAGCCAGGGATTGATGCTAGAGCTAAGTGCGGGTTACAGCCAAATGGAGGATATTTAATGTCAGTATGAAGGTGGTTCCTTAAGGGCTTCTGAAAATCTCCCGGTAAACAGACAAGGCAAATCATAGGCTGGGGAGGGAAGAGAAACACAAAGGCAAAGTGCCTTGTGCAAGGTCACCCAGCAGATGGGGGAATAGAACCCACTTCTGTTAAAGACAATATCCTCTGCTGGTTCTCTCACTGTACCTCCATTGCTGTGACTAACTCTTGGGGTGTGTATGATAGAATAGGTAAACGAATCCAAATGTATGTGTCACGGGCAATTCTAATATTTCAACATTTGTTTTTGCCCTGAATTGGGACGAAAAGTCAAAGTATCAAAAACTTGTTTGTGGGAGGAAAAATTCAGAATCAACCTGATTGGGAAGGATAAAATGTTTCACTTCAGGTGGGTTCAATATTGACATGCCTGAGCTGCTGGGAGTTGTAGTTTGGTTCCTCATGCTGCAGTTCCTCCTTATGGGCTAGGCTCCTTGGCTGGACTACATCTCCCATGATGCACTGTAGGCTCGGGACTCCCAAGGTGCACTGCAATGACACTGCCACAGCAGATATATATGTGTGTGTGTAACCCCCAAGGTGCTTCCCTAGGTCCCTGGGGCTCTGTGTGCTGGTAGCTCAGGGGGAGGCGCTGTCTCTGGGAGGAAGGTGACTCTCAGGTTAGAGGCCTTTGTTGGGAAAACTCCCCCCACAGCCTGGCTGAGTTTAGCCCCCGCATATCCCTAGGGAAACTCAGCCACCCCAGGGCACCACTGCTCTGGCTGCTGGCCCAGGGCTGCCGCCTGCTGGGAGTGTGTCTGGGCACTGGGGTGGGAGACTGAAGTTAGGATTTTTAGGCTAGTTTAGTAACCTGCCCCCTGAGCCGTACACCCCTTGGTGGGGAGGAGAAATCCTGGGAGCAGCGGCAGCCTGACCCTGCATGACGAGGATGCCTGCCAGCAGCGCTCATCAGCCCCTCTGCAGTCCAGAGCCATCTCTGAACGTGAGGATCCGGCGTGGAGTTGTGAGTCACCATCCTTCCGTTAGCCAGTCAGGGAGATGGTTCGGGAGACACGCCCCCAGTCCCGGAACTGGGCCCTCAAGCCAGTGGGTCGGGGTTTGGGGATTTTATACCCTGCTGCCTATTAAACCTGTGGCAGGACTGACCGTCTCATCCCATGTGTGAGTCCTTTGGGCTGCACTGACCCCGCCAGCCGAGCTGCTCACTGAGGCACAGATGATATCGTGGTCACAGGTCATCAAGGGCCCCCACGAATACGTGCGCCAACGGGACTAATTTGACCTTTGCTAGATCAGGTCACATGGGGAAATTCATAGATCTTATCAGCGTGGGCACCGGTGACCCTTGGAATAGTGTTTTATCCTGTTTTGTTATATGTATCTCCTGTTTAACATAATTACTGTGTGGAATATATTGTACGTGTCTGTGTTAATTCTTGGGAGTCTCCAACTAACTGGCAAGTAAGTGGGGGTCACCCTGTGGTTAGAATTTTCCTGCCAAGCTGCCCTGGTGGCCCTGCCAGGCAGGAGCGAGGGGGGTAGAGGCACCAGCAAATAAGTTCATACGGGAAGAAAATAAAAATGTTATTCCCTGGGGAGCGGAAAGCGGGATCCAGAAGAACCCAGGCCCGTCCCTCAAACCCGTCAGGGGATTGGTGCTAAAGAAGGTAACCGGGGGGATTGGAGTGCTACATATCTAGCAAAATCCTAATTTTCCTTTTTAAAAAACACATTTGGATGAGAAATTCTCAACCAGTGCTAGTATCAGAGTTGGCTGAAATTTTGTTCTAATTTTAAAATGTCGATGTAATTTTGCAAATTGAAACAAAAAATGAGGAAAAGTGTTGATGAAACTGTCACATAATTCTTCCCACTCCCTCCCATTTTTCAGCCAACTTGTGGAGCTTTTCAAATTTTGAACTTTCAAAATTTAGGGGTCTTCTGAATTTTGAAAGCAGGGTGGCAAGGTGTTTTTTTTTAATATATCAGTAAAATTTTCCCCTTATTTTTAACCAGGTCTTGTGTATGTCTGGATCTATCTAGTTATCCATCCATCCCCATGCACACCCATCTCCCTGTCTATTTAATTTTCTCTCTGTTATAGTCAAGCACTTTGGCACGCCAAAGAAATTTACCAGCTAGTGGGAGGGGACCCACAATGGAGTTCTGGAGGGACGGGACGATCCATGCTATACACTGATGGACCCGCACAAATAAACACGGAGCTGTCAGCTACTCACCCCAAATCCCCAGCACTATCACAGCAATCACCAGGACAATATTCCCAATCCATCCGACCCACAGCGCTGTCCGATGCCACCGGGGACTCTGGGGACCTGTAAAAGCCAATGTCTGGTGAAAAACAGTCAGAATCTGGTGTATGGAAGACCGTTTCAAAGAAAAATATGTCCCCAATCTTACAGTGTGGGTAGAATCCTATGCCCGCATGGAGTTTATTACAGGATTGGGGCCTATATGCTCAACTGTTTTCCTCTGTAGGCCAGTCTGGGACGACTCGAGAGCTGCCTGACTTTTTATGTAAAGGCAGTGGGGTAAAATGTTGACGTTTTTCTTGAAAATGGGAATTTTTATGAAAATATCGACATTTTCTCTATTTTACATTTCCTGCATTTTTAAATGGATTCCCCCCCCCTAACTTTTATTCTTCACCATATTGATTTGTTGTTTTTCAGGTTCTTTTTCTGTTTGATTGCATTCTCCATGAGGGCAGGGGACTGGACTCAATGACCTCTCGAGGTCCCTTCCAGTCCTAGAATCTATGAATAATTATTGTCTATTATGTTCCTTATGTATGTTGTCACTTTGCATAACTTGGCTGTAACAATGGAAAGTCCAGGAGGAAATAATGTCACAAATTGGCAAGGCAGCAGCTGCGTAGACCAGCTCAAACAAGATTTGGTCATTGCAAATCTACAATTTAAAGACCAAACTATGAATGTTCAACTCAACTGTTATTTCCACCCTAATGTATAAATGTGAAAGCTGGAAATCCACCAAAGGCGTAGCCAGATGTCTAAATACCTTGGAAAGCGAATGCCTTAGAAAATTACTAGACATTAAATTAAATGAATGAATAACAAATGCCAAGATTCGTCAGAGTCCAACATCACTTGCTCTCTAAAATTATCCAGAACGGAAGTTGGAAAGATCTGGGCTGCATTTTCTTTGGCCACTGTTGGAAGACAGGATATTGGGCTCGATGGACCATTGATCTGACCCTTTGTGGCCATTCTTATGTTAAGAATGAAGCGGAGCATCAGCCATTGGGCAGCAGGAAGAACATGCAAAAGGGCCTAGCAAAGACTCTCTCCATCAAGCAGTCCCCAGAGAGAAAACTCTCAGAACATAACAGCACTGAAGACGTGCAAAGAGCAGCCCAGGTTAGCCAGGGACGGTGGAGCCTGGGTCGTGCCCTGAGCAACCTACAATGGCCGGGCAGGATTCAGCATCACTATTCTTATCTTGCTTTCCCAGATTTGATTTTCTCAAAGGTTTCTCATTTGCAACATTTTTGGCTGGAAACTTTTTCCCATTTGTAAACAGCTTTGGTTCGAACAACGTTAGTCTCTAAGGTGGCACAAGGGCTCCTCGTTGCTTTTGCTGATACAGACTGACCCAGTGACTGCTCTGAAATCTTTTGGATCAGTGCTTTCTCTTTCCACTTTCAAGGTTTAATTACTATGTCACATGGCTGAGCTTCATAAGTCAGCTCGGTCACGTGACATTATTGTTTCAGACTGAACATCTTTCAATCTTGAAGACACAGAATCACAGAACTGTAGGGCTGGACGGGACCTCAAGAGGGCATGTAGCCCACCTCCCCCATCCCTCACTCTGCACTGAGCCAGGACTGTATTTACCCCTAGACCATCCTTGACTGGTGTTTGTTTAACCTATTCTTAAAAACCTCCAATGCCTGAGTTTCCACAACCTCCCTAGCCAGGGGCGGCTCTATGTATTTTGCCGCCCCAAGCACGGCAGTCAGGCGGCTTTTGGTGGGAGCCTGGGGGAGGTCCGTCGGTCTCGCAGCTTCGGCGTACCCGCCACCGAATTCCCACCGGAGTCGCGGGGCCGGCGGACCTCCTGCAGGCAAGCTGCCGAACGCTCCCTGACTGCTGCCCCCACAGCAGCCGGCAGGCCGCCCCCGCGGCTTCCCGCCCCAGGCACACTCTTGCTGCGCTGGTGCCTGGAGCCGCCCCTGTCCCTAGCTAACCTGGTTCAGTGCTTAACTACTCTTAGAGTTAGAAAGATTTTCCTAAAATCTAACCTAAATCTCCCCTGCTGCAAATTAAGCTGATCACTGCTTATCGTACCTTCAGTGGCCGTGGAGAGCAATTGATCAACACCCTCCTTATAACAACCTTTTTCATACCGGAAGACTGGTCTCATGTCCCCCCTCAGCCGTCCCTCCTCTAGACTGAACACGTCCAGTTCTTTCAACCTCTCCTCATCCGTCATGTTTTCTAAATCTCTTTGAAACATTTCTCTGTCTTGAAATCAAAACATTTCTGATGTTTTTTGAGCTACTCAGAGATTCCAAGGCTGGAAGGGACCATTCTGGTCGTTTTGCCTGACCTCCTGTATTACACACGCCAGAGAGCTTCCTCAAAATAATTCCAAGAGCAGATCTTATAGAAAAACACCCAGGGTTGATTTAAATCTTGTCAGTGATGGCGAATCCACCACGACCCTTGGTGAATTGTTCCAGTGAGTAATTACTCTCACCGCTAAAAAATTTACAACTTATTTCGAGTCCGAATTTGTCTAGCTTCAACTTCCAGCCATAGGATCATGTTAGAACCTCTCTCTGCTCGATTGAAGAGCTTGTTGTTCAATATTCCTTCCTCATGTAGATACTTATAGACTCATCAGGTCACCCCTTAACCCTCTCTTTGTTAAGTAGACTCCAGGAGCTCCGTCTATCACTACAAGGCAGCTTTTCTGATCCTTTAGTCATTCCTGTGGGTCTTCTCTAACCCCCTCTGCAATTTAGCAACATTCTTCTTGAATTCTGGACACCAGAACTGGACACGGGTTCCCAGCAGTGGTCACACCAGGGCCAAATCAGAGCTAAAATAACCTCTCGGCTGCTACTCGAGATTCCCCTGGTTATACATCCCAGGGTCGCATTAGCCCTTCAGGCCACAGCGTCGCACCGGGAGCTTATGTGCAGCTGTTTATCCCCCATGACCCCCGAATCTCTTTCAGAGTCCCTGCTTCCCAGGACAGAGTGCCCCATCCTGTAAGTGTGGCCTGCGTGCTTTGTTCCTGTTGGACTCAGTCATGTCCATTAGGGCCCATTTCAGCAAAACATCCTTATCCAGCAAAGAACTTGGACGTGGGTTTAACTTTAACAGTGTGTTCCGGTCCCATCGACTGTAATGGGGCTCAAGGAAATGGTTAAAAAGAGGCACGTGCATTAAGTTCTTTGCTGAATTGGAGCCTTACAGCGTAAGGAAGAATCATTCTAATCAAAGCCGGCGTCTGTAGGTGAAACTCTCTGGCCTGGGTTATGTGGGGGGTCAGACTTGACGATCTGAATGACACTTACAGACATGCAACGTGCATGAATCACAGACACCTCGCAAGAGACATGCCCTGATGAAGACGCTGGGTGCATGGGATGAAATTCACCCCTGTGTAGAGAATAAACACAAAGCTAGACACCGCTCTAGTCCTATTTTGCAGACTACAAGTAGGGTATTGGCCTTTGCGCTGGGCCCTCTGCAGAGTTGTGAATTTCCCCCACAGAGGTTAGGAGGCAGGGAGAGGAAACAATAGCTTAAATATAGCGGCTGTGAAGTCAGGGCCTCCCAGAATGAGGTTAGAACCGTAGACTTGAAGGGTTTCTTAAGAAGCATGTTAATGCCGTGCATTGCAGAGATTCTGTGCAGCAGGGGAAGTGCAACCCCGGGGCTTGTGATTCTGGGCTTCTCCAAAACAGCCTCAGGTGTCAATTAGAGCAGCCCTGGGATTGCTCTAATTTATGGACAGTCCAGAGCAATTTGGATTATCTGGAGCAGCAGAAATTCTCCTTACTGCTCCCAGACCCACCCCTGCTGGAAACCGTCCTGCACTAGGGTTTTTGGGGGGAGAGGCGGGGAAGGGAGGCAGTGTAGCTTATGGCTGCCCTACGCCATACCTGCACTGGGTAAAATTCTCCTCCTGGGCAGCAAAATCCTTCCCCCGTGTGCTGCCGGTGTGGAGTATAGGGGCCGAGGCAGGCTTGGTGCTGAGCTGTGTGCCGAAAACTGGCTCCAACGGTGGAGAGCTGAGCACTTGACCTAAATAAGGACCCACCATGTCCAGATTCCCAGTGCAGGGGCTTACCTCGGACACGAGCCTTCCCCGCCCAGCCAGCACTCCTCAGCTTTCGAGTAGCAGCTCCATGGACCATTATAGAGGATGCCTGGCTGCAGCATTACAGCTGCATGTACCAGCTTTCCTCGGAAGGAAGTGTCAATTACAGTCGCACCCTGAGATGCTGGGTGAGATCAGGGCCCTGTTGCACTGGGGGCTGCAGAAGCATGTAGCACGTAGAGTTAATGTAGTGCCTACACCTCATCCCCACTCCAGGGAGGTGTCTGAGCAGTTCAAATGCTCTAGTAGCCTGAGTCCATCATGCAACCATATAGAGAACCACAAGCCCCCAGCTAGAGCTCGGTGGGTCGTAATTGGAGAAGTGCCGTCTGATGCACCATCCAGACTAGCGAGTGGGTGCATGGACTTCCCCTTTCCACCCCAGGCTTCTGCACCGAGAGCCCCGCACACAGAAGTGAGCTGCTACAGAGAGCTGATCAAAAGTGTTGTAGCCAGCTCCCCAAAAGCCAAAAATCCCCCTGGCACAGACCTGCTCTGGGGCAGCCATTGAAAGCAAGGGGCTCCCCAGCAAAATCCATCTGTGGGTTTACAACGACCCCACCCCTTGGGGGAAATAAAAGTCACTTACTGAGGGGCTGAGCTGAAAGGGGCGCCCTGGAGCCGGGAAAGCCAGAGGAGAGGTTCAGATCGGCGTAGACTGTCTCCCCAGCCATGGTGCGAGCAGCTGATAAGAGCACCTGGCTGTGTTCGTGGGGCAGCCTGATGTGCTCGGTATGTGCATGAAATTGACCTCAATCCAACGTCAGGAAGTGCCGCCTCCGAGAGCTGAATTCCACTCCTCTCATGTGTGACTGCGAAGGGTCCTGTCACAGCCAGGGCTGAGTGGGTCCTGCAGCCTTAAACCAATGCAACTGGCCTTGAAATGTAGAGACTGGGGCAGTCTTGGGGATGGGATTTCGGATGCACCGTAGCTGTTGTAGGGTCTAGGCACAGTGGCTAAGCTATTGGGCTGGGAATTAAACTCCTGGCTTCTGATCTGGGTTCTGACCTGCTGTGGGAATGTGCACAGGTCACTTCTTTACCCCCGTGCTTCAATTTCCCCTCCTGCTTTTTATTTAGACTGTGAACTCTTTGCAGCATGGACTCCCTGTCTGTCTGTGCAGCGCCCGGCACGTGGGCCCCTGATCTCAGCTGGGGATCAACTCCCATTGGAACTAGGTGCCTAAAGACCTCTGAAGGTCTGCTCCTAAGTGACTTGTCAAGGTTACACACTGAGTTAGTGGCAGAACTTTGTAACCAGATCTCCTGGGTCCCAGTCCAGTGCATTAATCAGGAGACATCTTCAGTTCTCTTTTTAACACCACGTGAGGACTTTGGTTCAGCCTGGGAATGATTTACCCAGTGCCGCTGGTGTGCCTGGCATTGTGCTGGTGAAAGGTTTTCTGTGATGTAGCTTTAGAATGGATCAATATCACTAACATGGTTCAAAGCATTCAGCAGAAAGTCTAACGGAAGAACAAACTAGCCAGACTGGTTATTGACTGACGTCTTGGCCGATGTATTTTGCAAGTGTGGCCTGAGCATGCATCGGAAAATATTACTCTCATACCACAAGCGGCCAGCCGAGAAAGCTGACAGTGGTTAACAAGTATTAACAGGGCTCTCGGGCCGGATCCCCGCCTGCTGTGAATTCACCCTATTTCCGTTGGAGTCAATAGGGCCAGAGAGCCCCTGCTAGTGCAAAGTCATTTTTTACAATGTGCAAAGTCATGCACATTGGGAAAACTAATCCCAACTACGCTGACACAGTGATGGGGTCTAAATTGGCTGTTGCCACCCAAGGAAGAGAACTTGGAGTCACCATGGCTTGTTCTCTGAAAACATAAGAACATAAGAAAGGCCGTACCGGGTCAGACCAAAGGTCCATCTAGCCCAGTATCTGTCTACCGACAGTGGCCAATGCCAGGTGCCCCTGAGGGAGTGAACCTAACAGGCAATGATCAAGTGATCTCTCTCCTGCCATCCATCTCCATCCTCTGACGAACAGAGGCTAGGGACACCATTCTTACCCATCCTGGCTAATAGCCATTTATGGACTTAGCCACCATGAATTTATCCAGTCCCCTTTTAAACATTGTTATAGTCCTAGCCTTCACAACCTCCTCAGGTAAGGAGTTCCACAAGTTGACTGTGTGCTGCGTGAAGAAGAACTTACTTTTATTTGTTTTAAACCTGCTGCCTATTAATTTCATTTGGTGACCCCTAGTTCTTGTATTATGGGAATAAGTAAATAACTTTTCCTTATCCACTTTCTCAAACGTCCACTCAATGTGCAGCGGCCCTAAAAGGGTAACAGCATGTTAGGAAAGGGATAGAAAATAAGACAGAAAATATCATAATGCCCCTGTATACATCCGTGGTGTGCCCACGCCTTGAATGCTGTGTGACGTTCTAGTCGCCCCATCTCAAGAAGGAGATAGTGGAACTGGAAAAGGTTCAGAGAAGGGCATCAAAGATGATCAAGAGGATGGACCGGCTTCCATACAAGAGAGACTAAAAAGATTAGGGCTGCTCGGCTTAGAAAAGAGAGGGAGGATATGATTGAGGTCTCTAAAACCATCGATGATGTGGAAAAAATGAATAGAGAAGTGTTATTTACCCCTCCTACAACACAAAAACCACAGCTCACCTGGTGAAATTAATAGGCTGCAGGTTTAATACAAACAAGAGGAAATGCTTTTTCACACAGCGCACAGCGAACCTGTGGAACTCATTGCCAGGGGATGTTGTGACGGCCAAAAGTGTAACTGGGTTCTAAAAAGGCACTGGGTAAGTCCCTGGAGGATAGGTCGATCGATGGCTATTAGCCAAAGTCAGGGATGCAACCCCATGCTTGAAGTGACCCTAAACTTCTGACTGCCAGAAGCCAGGAGATGCTGGTGGGGTGACTCTCTCCAAAAGTACCCTGTTGGGTACGCTTCTCCTGACGCTCTGGTGCTGGCCGGGGTCGGAGACAGGATACTGAGCTAGATGGACCATTGCTCTGACCCAAGATGGCATTTCCTATGTAAATTGGCGGTAGCTCCATTGGAGCCAATGGGGCCAGACCCCCGCTGTGAATCTGAATTGATTCACTGAGCTCCCCAGGGCTGCGCTGGGTTACACTAGCTGAGGGTTTGGTGTGTCACACTTCAGAGAAGACTCGGTTGCTACCTGCTGCTAACCACATCCCGGAGGGAAGCGTGTCCTCTTACCTGACATGACTCTTTCTCATGGTTTTACGCCCCCCTTTGGTGTGTGTGGTATAAAGGGGGCGTGAGGGGACAGGAAAAGGGGCGTGCAGATTTGAACGGTCTGTTCTCCATCTAGCCCTTCGATCCCTCGGAGACATGAAGCGGCGCAGCGGAAAGCTCAGCGAGGTGAGAAATAACCCAGGCAGTGGCTCTGCGATGGGAGGACACAATTTAACGGGAAGGCCACTGGGTGATGTAGAGGCTGAAGGAAAGAGCCCTTTAAGGGTGGGGCAGTCAGATATCAGTGCCCCACTGATGCTAACCACAGCTGCGTGTCGTGTTTAGGAATGGGTTAGTGTCTCTTTAAATAGTTTGTGAACCCTCTAACGGTGCTCACTGTGCTGTATCCTTTTATTGACCCCTGTTACTGTAACGTCCGTGCACCTTCTAGCCTGTGCCGCACTTACCCTCACAACGCCCCTGTGGGGCAGGGAAGTGCTGGTCACCCCGCCCTATAGCTGGGGAACAAAGACCAAAACCAAGGGCCAGATTTTTAAAGGTATTTAAGCACCCACAACTGCCAATAGGGCATTTTCAAAGCCCGCAGGGCCCTGGTTCACAGAGGGACTTCGGCCTTGCAGCGCTGAGCGTCATAAGGCCTAAGTGTGTCTGGGGAGCCCCAGCTCAGGGGGGCTCAGGATGTCTGGAACTGGGGTGAAACTGGGTGGGGCACCAGCAAATGAGGTACAGAGGCCCCACATGTATTTTGCTGGACTGCCCCCTTAGAACTTTTGTGAACTCCACCCCTAGGGGCTACTGGGGACGTTCTCTGGCCTGTGATATACGGGATGTCAGACTGGATCTGTGGGCCCCAAACTGTGGAGCCTCCCAAGGCGGCCACGGAGGAATGTCCGGGGGATGTGGCAGGGCCCGGGTCAGCCCCCACGGGGAGGGCAGGGAGGGAGCAACACCTGGCCCCACTCTGCCCCCAGTTCCGCTTTGGTCCCACCTCCGGCTTTAGCTGCAGTCCCAACTCCGCGCTCGGCCACCAGCCCCAACTGTGGCTTTGCTCTTGGCCCCCAGCCCCGGCCCAGCCCCACCTCTGCTCCCAGCCCGGGGGGTGGGGGCCCAGACACATTCCATTACTGGTAACACAGGGGGTGCAAGAGGAGACGTTTGGGTACCACTGGACTCGGTGATCACAATGGTCCTTTCCAGCCTTGGAATGTATGAGTCAGCTGCTTTTTATGCCATGCTCGATGATGTAGCCAGTGCATCACTTCAACATCAGAGTGTCTGTTGCAGCCGCTAGCCTCCCCTTCCCAACCCAAACTGAACAGACGTTGGTAGGAAGTAGCCCAGGGCAGCAGATTTTGACTCCCTACTGAGAGGGCCTTGCCATACACAGGGGCCTGGGATGGGACTCCGTGGCAACGGTAGGCTCGGGTCCCCCTATACCCCCCTGGCTTTAAAGACTGATGCTCCTCAACCAAGCTGGGGGGAGCTGAGAGCCACATGCCCTAACCACTAGGCTACCTGGCTCTCCAAGCCACCTGTTACACATAGTGCCATAAATAAGCCCAACAGAAAGTTGGCTGGTGACAGAAGGAGAAGATACTTGTTGTCAAAACAGTCACGAAACGATAAAGGATCTGGCCTTGCTAGTATTTCATCAGAACTGCTAAAGAGGGGAGGTCCGGCTTTCATTCCCTGGCTTCACAGAATCATTGTAGATGTTTGGGAACCAAGTCACTTTGCCGAAGGTTGGGAAAAGGACGGCATTATCCCTTTTTTACAAACCGGAGAGCGACCAAATTGCTCAAATCACATCACGCTGCTGGCAGTCCCAGCGAAGGTGTTTATGATCATACTCCTGAGCCGACTGCCATTGGCTCATCCCTAAAATGAACGACAATCAGGGTGGCTTAATTACAGGTTGACTTGCAATCCGTGCTGTATGGACCTTGTGGAATGTTATTAAAAATGACTAGAGCTACAAAGGGAAATTAGCATCACATTTATAGACTCTTGTACCAGTGCTTTGATTGGCACTGTGGTTACGGTTGCATCAGTATGGGGCACCTGACATTTTAGTGTCCCTAGTGAGGAATTTTACTGGGGTACCTTTAAGTTGTGTGAGTGTCAGCGGTTGTATTACAGACCGGTTTTCCACAGAATCAGGAATACACCAGGGATGCATTCTCTTGCCTACATTATTTCACGTTCTAATAGATTATCTGATGACAAAGCTGATGGATGCCAAAGTAGGAGATGTGGGGGGGTTTTTTCCCCTCACCATCGGCTTTTTTTTTGTTTTCCTCCACCCCCTCGCATCTCGATATTTCATCTTTGTCATCTGATCACCCTATAGCCATCTGAGTCTGGACCCTGCTTCTGCAGCACCTGGCACAATAGGGCCCTGATCTCATCTGAGGCAGGGACTGTCTCTCGCTGTGTGTGAAGGAGACTATTTAAGTGGGCAAAAGTGGAAGGTTTTCTTTAGCAGGACACAAAATTAAGTGTGGAGAGAGGCTGGGCCAACAGAAGGAAAGTTTTGCCAGATAAACTTCTTAGGGTAGACCATGCCAAAGAAGGAAATTTAAATCTGCAGAGATGACTGGATGGGAGCAGAAATCTGCAGAGATGGAGGGAGAGAAAATCTGCAGGGACAGGAGAATAAAGGGAAGGAGAGAAAGATCCCGCAGGGGTGACTAGAAAGACGTCTGCGAAGGTGGCTGGATGGAAGGACGGAAACAAGGACATCTGCAGAGGTGGGTGGATGGACCCATGTGGGGTCAGGCTGGGTGGATGGATGGAGCTGCCTGGTGTGTTTTCTCCTACGAGGAAGGAGTGAGGTCTCAACACCCTGTCGTGCTCGTGCGTGAGGTTCTACCAGTGTCACCCTTCTGCCTGGGGAAGGTGGCAGCAGCAAGGGCTGGGTTCAATATCTAGTGGTTCCTCGTACCCTACAAAACAGAACCGGCTCCAGCCCCACCCAGTATTCTGCAAAAACGTCCCACACCCCCGGGTGTCTCTACAAGGCAGAACTTCCCCTTTCGCAAGCACAAATTCTATGTATACAAAACGAGAACGTTTATGAAAAGGGAACCGAGAGTTAGTTTAGGGCAACCGCATGCCAAGACCTGCCGCCGTAAGCAAACCGCCCACCCCAGAGTTCGCTGGGCAGTGGCCTTCACCTCAGTGGCTCACCTGGCAGTGTGAGAGCCCGACTCACAGTTGATCATTTAACGCGCCGCCCCCCTCTCCCTCCATCGCATCCCACTCACAGTCGCTGGCCTTGGCCAGGGAAGGCCCAGAGTTCAGACGGGGCCACCTCCCTCACCCACCCCCAGCCGCTGCAATCGGGCTCACAGTTGCCCTGTTCACTCTGCATTAGCTGCCCGCTGCCAGGCCACTGTTCACTCCGCCGCCCCTGGCCGCTGTGTCGTCATCGACCCCGGGGCCGTGGCTTTCTCCGCTGCCGCCCACCGCTCTACGTCTCTCTCTGCGATGCCATGTCCGGAGGTCCCACCGCTTCACCCGACTCTCGGTGATCTCAGTGGTTAGCCGGGCACCTCACCATTCGTGCAGGCTGGGCTGTGCCTTTCACTGCCCCACAGCGGGTCTAAGGCTGTGTGTGTGTGCAGCGCCTGACACAACGGGGCCTGATCTCAGCTGGGGCAGGGACTGTCTCTCGCTGTGTTTATGCCGCGCCTGGCACAATGTTCAAAATGATATTTTGTTTGAAAATTTCCTTTAATTTGATTTAAAACATCTGAGAAATGGTCAACATCAAACCATTTTGTTTGCCCACAAATGACTTTTTTCACTTCCGTATCTGCAAAAAATTTAGAAAAAATTCATTTTTGGTTTGGCTGGAAATGATTATTTTTTTAATTGCCAGCTGCTCAGGCAGCTCTCGACGGGTGGCGATCTAAGGCCTGTGCGTTGGGAAGTTCTACTGGCACAGAGTTTTGCCTCTGACAAAGCTCTCTTGGCAGAGCACGTTCACACTTGGCTGCCTTCACCGGTGCATTGTGTCCACGTGGCATCGGGCTGTGTCGGCAGAAGATGTGTTGGTCTGTGGGTAGGCATCCCAGAGTCCTTGGCACCTCTGTTAAGCGCATCGCCTTGTGGGACGTTTTTGCTGCGTATTGTGGGTTGGCTGCTGTGCATTGTGGGATACCCTTCCTCCTCTCAGGGAATTGTGAGAATTTGAGCCCAAATCCTCACAACTCCCTTGGTTCCATCCCATAATCAAAGAAGAGCTCTGTGGAGCTTGAAAGCTTGTCTCTTTCACCTGCAGAAGTTGGTCCAGTAAAATATAATACCTCCCCCACCTTGTCTAGCCCGTGATCATCTGTTTTTTGTTCCATGATGCTGTTATTCCAGAACTATACGGGGGAGGGGGGGCGTTGCTTAGTGAAGGGAACTATTTAAGTGGGCAAAAGTGGAAGGTTTTCTTTGGCAGGACACAAAATTAAGTGTGGACACAGGATGTGCCGACAGAAGGAAAGTTTTGCCAGATAAACTTTTTAGGGTAGACCATGTCAAAGAAGGAAATTTAAATCTGTAGAGACGACTGGATGGAAGCAGAAATCTGTGGAGATAGAGGAAGAGAATATCTGCAGGGACAGGGGACTAAAGGAAAGGAGAGAAAGATCCCGGAGGGGTGGCTAGAAAGACGTCTGCGAAGGTGGCTGGATGGAAGGATGGAAAGAGAGACATTTGCAGAGATGGGTGGATGGATCGATGTGGGGCCAGGCTGGGTGGATGGATGAAGCTCGGCAGGGTTGGACACACAGAACTGCCTGGTGTGTTTTCTCCTACAAGGAAGGAGTGAGGTCTCAGCACCCTGTCGTGCGTGAGGATCTACCAGTGTCACCCTTCTGCCTGGGGAAGTTGGCAGCAGCAAGGGCTGGGCTCAATATCTAGCGGTTCCTCGTAACCTTGCAAAACAGAACCGGCTCCAGCCCCACCCAATATTCTGCAAAAACGTACCACACCCCCAGGTGTCTCTCCAAGGCAGAACTTCCCCTTTCGCAAGCCCAGAGTCGGCGTATACGAAATGAGAATGTTTATGAAAAGGGAACCGAGTGTTAGGTTAGGGCAACCGCATGCCAAGACCTGCCGCCATAAACAAACCGCCCACCCCAGAGTTCGCTGGGCAGTGGCCTTCACCTCAGTGGCTCACCTGGCAGTGTGAGAGCCCGACTCACAGATGATCCTTTAACGCGCCGCCCCCCCTCTCCTTCCATCGCATCCCACTCACAGTCACTGGCCTTGGCCAGGGAAGGCCCGGAGTTCAGACGGGGCCACCTCCCTCCCCCACCCCCAGCCGCTGCAATCGGGCTCACAGTTGCCCTGTTCACTCTGCATTAGCTGCCCGCTGCCAGGCCACTGTTCACTCCGCCGCCCCTGGCTGCTGTGACATCACTGACCCCGTGGCCGTGGCTTTCTCCGCTGCCGCCCGCCGCTCTACGTCTCTCTCTGCGATGCCATGTCCGGAGGTCCCACCGCTTCACCCGGCTCTCGGTGATCTCAGCGATTAGCCGGGCACCTCACCATTCATGCCGGCTGGGCCGTGCATTTCACTGCCCCACAGCGGGTCTAAGGCTTAGCACCTCGACCTGGTTATCGGTGATTTCAGCTCCAGGGAGCACTGAACGCAACCAAAGACTCTCCATTGAGTCTTATCCGCACTGTCCTTAAACTGTGGAGAGGGGGCGGGTCAAAAGGCATCAAGGACTCTTAGGCCAGGTCTACAGTGCAGACCTACATCTGCACAGGCTCCGTGGGTGCTCCAGCCATGGAGAACCCATGGAGAAAAATTAGCAAGTGATTAGCACCCACCAGCAGCCAAGCTCCCCTCTCTCCCTGCACTCCACACTCCTGCCTGTCAACTTCCCCCCCTCCCTCCCCGCGCCTCCTGCATGCCGCAGAACAGCTGTTCCGCGGTGTGAAGGCGGAGTGGGGAGGGATGGGGATGGGGCATGCTTGGGGGAGGGGCAAGGATGGAGCCTTGGGAGAAGGGGTGGAGTGGGGGTGGGTGTTGTGGGTGGGGGGGGGGCAGGGCTTTGGGCTGAACAGGGGTTGAGCACCCCTGGGGAAAATTAGAAGCTGGTGCCTGTGTATATCAGGGTACGTCCAGACTACCCACTGGATCGGCAGGTAGCGATCGATTTATCTGGGATCGATATATCACAATATATCGATCCCCGAACGTGCTCCCATAGACTCTGGAACTCCACCAGCACGAGCAGCAGTAGCGGAGTCGACTGGGGGAGCCACAGCTGTTGATCCCGCGCCGTGAGGACAGTAGCTAAGTCAAAATAAGATACATCAACTTCAGCTACGCTATTCCCGGAGCTGAAGTTGCGTATCTTACATCGACCCCCCCCGCCCCCAGTGTAGACCAGGCCTAAGGGGTGTAAAAAAAATCCCCTCCCCCGCAAGCAACATAGTAACTCTGACATACTCCCCTCACCCGAGTAGGCAGTGCTAGGTCAAAAGGAGAATTGATCTCTTCCAACATAGGTGCCACCTCTGGAGGAGTTAGGTTAACAACACTGATTTGAGAACTCTCTTCTCCTATTAGCATAGGCGCATTTTCATTAAAGCGTTACCGCTGCACCGCTATGTGTAAACACAAGCCCATCAACAAAACCCCACACTGTCAATTAGAAGCACCCCCCCCATCTGTGTTTTCATGAGGGTTTAGCCTTCCTGCCCCAGGCTTAGCGAGTGAGGTCTAGCTGAGGGTGACCTCCTCGCTCGAGGCAGGCTAAGCATAGTTCTGCTGTCCTTTACTTACACAAGCAGGAAAACCACTTTCATTACCCCTGCACTCAAGTTTAAAAATTTTATTAAGATGATGCTAAAAAAAGAAAGTGAACGGTACAGAATTTAAGCATAGAAGTTTCTGGTTATCAGGGACTAACGTACAGATTATCGAGGGTGCAAAGTTTGGTTTAAGATCGGTGGCATAAGGAATACATAATCTGCAGTATTCCCAATTGGGGGTAAAAGGTTGATGGGTCAAAGTACAGACTAAAGGGGTTTGTAACCCAGCACCAGCCAGAATCGATCACTTTGGCGACCCAGCTGTGTCTGCTGACTACCTGGGCAGAGTGGGTGTGTCTATGCAAATACCGTCCGGTGCTGAGGTCTTTTCCCCTCCAACTCATCGCTAGGTGTCAGGGGGGAGCTCGTTCAGAGCCGGGAAATCCCCCAGGCCCTGTAGAATGACCCTGTGTCTCAGCTGCTCACTCACCCCAGGCACAGCCTGTAACTCTCGCCGTTGGGGGGCTGGGAGTGGGGGTCGGGGCGGCTCTGCAGAGGAGATTCAGCCAGAGAACACAAATCACTTAGTGGCAGGTAACCTCTGGCTTCCCAGGCAGGGCCACCCAGAGGATTCAGGGGGCCTGGGGCAAAGCAATTTCAGGGCGGGGGGCTTCCATAAAAAAGTCGCAATGCTATAGAATACTCTATTCTCGTGGGGGCCTGGGGCAAATTGCCCCACTTGCCCACCCTGTTCCCAGGGACTGCCGGGCTGTGTCGTCTCCTGGTCCAGTATCCTGCAGGGCCACCCGGGGGGCGGGGGACAAGTGGGGCAATCTGTGAGCCCTGGCCCGGTGACGTTGGGGGGCTCTTCAGTGCTGCCGAAGACGCGGAGCAACTGAAGGGACCCCAGCTGCCGAAATGCTGCCGAAGACCCGGACCGCTGCCGGGTGAGTACAAGTGCAGCAGCTCCCCCGCTTCGCCCCAGGCCCCCTGAATCCTCTGGGCGGCCCTGGTATCCTGTCTCTGCCAGTGGCCAGCGCCAGCTGCTTCCGAGGAAGGGGCCGTAACCCTGCAGCTATCGGGTCATCTGCCCCTGGGAAAAGTTCTTTCCTGGCTCGCGAGGCACCTCAGGGAGTGAAGAGAGCTGGGCTATTGCCAGCGCTCAGCACACTCTGCATCGCTTTTAGGGGTGTGAACGGGCACCGCATGGACGCACGCTGCCCCCTACTGCCGGGAGAGGGGAACTTTCCAGGTCGATTTCTACCAGCCGGGCTTCTGTTGGCATTAGTGAAGGCAGGTCGAAGTTCCCCCCCAGTGCTGAGCCCGGGGCAGCTCGTAGGGCCTGCTGGACTTCGTTCCACAGCCCCGTCCGGCCCCCAAGGGTGCGTCTACACTGCAAAAACCCAAATGTGCTGTAGCAAGTCTCCAGCTCACACTCCAGGGCTAAAAATAGCTGTGCAGACATTGCTGCTTGGGCTGGAGCTCAGGGTTTGAGAGCCGCCCTCAGCTGGGTTTCAGCGCTTGAGCGGGAACATCTATGTGGCTATTTTTTAGCCCTGTTGCACAAGGCCCACAAACCTGAGTCTGTTGACCCAGAGTCTGAGACTCGCGTAGGGTGACCAGCCAGCAAGTGTGAAAAATCGGGACAGAGGTGGGGGGTAATAGGAGCCTATATAAGAAAAAGACCCCAAAATCAGGACTGTCCCTATAAAATTGGGAGATCTCACAGCTGCAGGGTTTGCGGGTTTTTTTGCACTGCAGATGTACCCCAAGAAACCTCTGTCTTCTGCACAGTGAGATGCGGATAAAGCTGGGGAAATAATGGATTTGTTTTGGTACATTCTGAACCATGTCTGGGCATTCTGAAAAATAACATTTATTTTGGGTTGAACCAAAAAATGAAACTCTTTGAAAGTTTTGGTGAATTAAAACATTGAAAAAAAATTAATTTGGGGGTCAAATTAAACATTTTGTTGGATCCAAAATGAACTGTGGTGTTTTTCTTTTGAGCATTTTAAGCATTTGCTCGATAAAACAAAAGGAAGTTTTTGAAGCTACAAGTCTCTTTGAACCAAAAGAATCCAAACATTTTGTTGAAAAAAGGTCAAAAAATGAAACATTTTGGCTTTTTTGGAGTTAGTTTTGGTTTGTTATTTGTACTGAGACAATTTGGCAAAACCAAGATGAATTTGCCAAATATTCTGGTGTCGCTGGATCTGCATTTATCTCAGGGAAAAAAAGCTTTGTGTGAAAAATTTCACCCAGCTGTATATACGGAACCTGTGTTTCAGGGAGCTCGATTGTGGCAGAGACGTGGAGTTGAGCTTTTAGCTGCCCTGGGCCCAATTCGTTAAGTGCGTTGGGAGATCTCAGACTCGATGTGATATTCTCTGGGGAGAGCAGAGAGTGGAGGATGGGAATCCCTATTGCTAAGCAAACATGACGTCGGGCTTTGAAATCACATTATACTGTCCTGTGGGAGCTGGCTTCATGCCCAGATCGATTGCACTGCTATAGTACAGATGGAAGGTAACCAGACCACACGTTGATGCAGCCCGTAATCAGTATTGTCAACCCCAAGTGTTTAAAAATCATGGATCAGGTCCCCGAATAATGAAATTGGTTTCAAAATGAGGGTTTTTTTAAATAAATTGCAGAGGGCACTTTTATTTGACTTATGGTTTCTGAGCATTTAGGGCCCACTCTGATCATGTTTTCAAGCTGTCCTATGGAACCAAAAAGGCAACGAATTTGCATCATAAAACAAATGCTTAGATTCTTATGTAATCACATGAGTCCGGGAGCTGGTGCTTTAAGAAAAGCACCAAATATTGTGAGGCTTGTGATAGAATTGTGAGAGTTGGCAACACTGACAATGATTTAATTCTTACACACCCAACTTTGGCTTGCAGCTAGGGCTGGCAGGAAATCTTTCCTCTCCTGGGGAAAATTCCCATGAAACTGGAGGGGAAAATAATTTTTGTCAAACTTTTCAAGGGGAAAAAAATTGATGTTTTGTGAAAAACAGGAAAAACCCACCATGTTTTGTTTTCAGGTTGGCAACAGAAAACTGATTTTTATCTGATATTGATTTTTTCCCCCTTAAAAAACTGCTGTAAACCAAAAGAAAAAAAAAACAGCTGAAATCTGAAGCATGTTCAGGTTTTGGGCCCAAGTTGCTCTCCAATGAAAAGTCAAAACTTTTCAGGGAAACCAGAAAATTTCCATTAAAAACACCCCTCATTTAACTGAAAATCTAAATTTCCATCAGAAAATTGTGGTAAAAAGTCAACGGGCGCTAGGGCTGAAGTGAGCAGATTGCAGGACATCCTGCCAGGGTCAGATGGGGAAGGCAAGCTAATTAGCAGAGATTCCACCCCGTCTATGCTGCAGGAGCTCCCTCTTCAGTCAGCTACTTCCCTTCTACCACCAGCCACAGCATCTCATTCTGGGCAACCAACATGCTGTATGAGCCGGTGTTTGTTTGGCGAGGGGCAGGAGGTCTGAGCAGAAAAGAGGAGAAGCTGCATGTATCAGTGACTGGATCCTACAGAACACGTGCATTGAACGGGGCTGTCCCTACATTCATCTCTGTGCAATTAGCAGCCACCCTGACTCAGTGCAGTCTGTGCGTTGTCTGCAGGAGGAGGTTTGCAGGGGATGGAGTCTCAGTGGATTGCTAAAATGATTTGCAGTGTCACCAATGGAAGCAGGACGATGGGCTCAGAGGCAAAAGGACTTTGGGAAGCATCAGAGGTTGGAATCGGAGTTTAAAAGCCTCCCACTGGTGGGATGCCTGGGGGGGAAGATTCAGTGGGCATTGAGGTAAGAGAATCTCTGTGTGTGTCTTCAGGGCCTCAGGGGTGTCAGAGCGTTGGTCCACACAGTGGGAAGGTCCCGTAAAAAGAGGGGTGGGGAAAAGGGGTCAGGCCAAGACAGTGAAGTGGCAGCCGGAGGACTGTGTCCAGTTTGGGTCACCGATGTATCAAAAGGATGTAGAGAATTTGGAAGGGATCCAGAGGCGAGCGACAAAGATGACCCCAGGGATGGAACACCAGCCCTCTGAGCAAAGGCTGATGGAACTGGGTATGTTTAGTTTGGAAAGGACGATATAAGGGGGCCTCTGAGAGCAGTCTTCCAATACTTGAAAGGCTGCCATAACAAAGATGGAGAAAAGTTGCTCTGTCTTGCCACAGAGGCAGAACAAGAGGCAGTGGATTCAAACACCAGCATGGCAGGTTTAGATTAAATCTCAGGAAAAACTTCCTAACTGGAAGACCAGCAGAGCAATGGAACAGACGCCTCGGGAGGGGGTGGAAGCTCCTTCGCTGGAGGTTTTCGAAAAGAGGCTGGAGCCATCTGTCCTGGATGGTTTAGACACAACAAATCCTGCATCTTGGGAGAGGGTTAGTGTGGGTGACCCTTGTGGTCCCATCTAACTCTGTGGTTCAATGAACCCAGCCCTCTCCTCTGAATGGGTTTGACACCTCCAAGCTGGAGGGACAGGATGTAGCCAGCAGAGTTCGCTGTGTCACTCAGTACAGAGAGCTGCACAAGGAGATTGTGCTAGAAAAATAGAGACAGGGATTGCTGAGATCAGGGCCCCGTTGTGCCGGGTGCTGCACAGACACACAGGGAGAGACAGTCCCTGCCCCAGCTGAGATCAGGGCCCCGTTGTGCCGGGTGCTGCACAGGCACACAGGGAGAGACAGTCCCTGCCCCAGCTGAGATCAGGGCCCCGTTGTGCCGGGTGCTGCACAGGCACACAGGGAGAGACAGTCCCTGCCCCAGCTGAGATCAGGGCCCCGTCGTGCCGGGCGCTGCACAGACTCACAGGGAGAGACAGTCCCTGCCCCAGCTGAGATCAGGGCCCCGTTGTGCCGGGTGCTGCACAGGCACACAGGGAGAGACAGTCCCTGCCCCAGCTGAGATCAGGGCCCCGTGGTGCCGGGAGCTGCACAGACACACAGCGAGAGACAGTCCCTGCCCCAGCTGAGATCAGGGCCCCGTCGTGCCGGGCGCTGCACAGACTCACAGGGAGAGACAGTCCCTGCCCCAGCTGAGATCAGGGCCCCGTTGTGCCGGGTGCTGCACAGACTCACAGGGAGAGACAGTCCCTGCCCCAGCTGAGATCAGGGCCCTGTCATGCCAGGCACTGCACAGACCAGGGGCGGCTCTAGGAATTTGGCCGCCCCAAGCAGTCATGCCTCCGGGAGGTGCACCGGAGCCACGGGACCAGCGAACCGTCCGCAGTCATGCCTGCGGAAGGTCCGCCGGACCCGCCTGCCGCCCTCCCGGGAAAATGCCGCCCCGCGCGCATGCTCGGCACGCTGAGGTCTGGAGCCGGCCCTGGCACAGACACAGGAAGAGACAATCGCCCCTGCCCCGTAGAGTCGGGCAACCTGAGCTGTAGAGACGTTATGACTTGGCCAAGGTCACACCGGGAGTCTGTGGCAGAGTCAGGAATTAAATCTAAATTTTCCAGGTACCATGGCAACGCCTTGAGCGCCGAGCCAGCCCTTCACAACATGGCTGCCCACGGCCAAAACTGCTCAGCACAGCCAGAGACTTTGGCTTTGTTCAGGGATCAGGGTTGTGCTGGTTTCACAAAAGGTGCGTTTTTAAATCCTTTTAGTTAAACTGGTTCAAAACCCAGCCCGACTCCCCGTGTTCCCACGTCAGGGAAATGAAACTAATTGTTCCCCCATTTTGTAACCAAAGCAAGTGGTGTTAAAAGCCTCCACATCTTAATTGAGACACGCTCCGTGCCTGGCCCCTCCCCAAGCTAGTCCGTCATTCCTCACTAGAAGAATTGCTGGTATGGATTTTCATAACATTAATTATCCCTCTCCTTGTTCCCAGGCATTAACGAGCAGTGACATAACTCACAACATTAGTATTTAAGGCATCATCTCGCTTAGTGGAGAATAGTTCATATCTCAGAGCAATTGTTTCAGGCTGTCTGCAGACTCAGGCAGAAGTCACAGCACCTGTTATACTTGGGGCAGTTCCTATAGGAATTGCTGGACTGGATCAGATCAGATCCAAGATCCATCTAACCCAGGGCCCTGCCTCTGGCCAGTAACTGATGCTTCAAAGGCCAATGTAAGTGCAGCAGGAGATGTGGGTTAATCTGCCCCCCATAATAGGGCAGACCTTGGTCTCTAATAGTTAGACTGAGCTATGCCCTGAACCCAGAGGTTCCCTGCCACAATTCATTAGCATGAACTATTGTAACTCTGGGGCCTCTTTTTATGCATAAAAGGGTCCAATCCTTTTTGAATGTTGTAAAGTTCTTAGCCCCGACATCTTCCTGTGGCAATGAGTTCCACAGTCTAATTATGTAAAATTACATGTAACTCAGCTTAGATGCACTGCAGTCACTTGATCCCAGCCAGTAATCTAGCCTGGACAGAGGAAAACTGGTTAAGTTCTCCTTCAGACCCGCTGGGTGTCTGGGATCAGGGCCAGCTCCAGGCACCAGCGAACGAAGCAGGTGCTTGGGGCGGCCAAGGGGAAGGGGCGGCACATCCAGCTCTTCGGCAGCAATTCGGCGGCGAGTCCCTCGGTCCCTCTCGCAGGGAAGAGCCTGCCGCCAAAGTGTCACCGAAGAAGAAAGCGGCGCAGTGGAGCTGCCGCCGAAGTGTTGCCAATCGCTTCCCTCCCCCCACCACCACCACCACTTGGGGCAGCAAAAACCCTGAAGCCGGCCCTGCCTGGGACGGAGG
The DNA here is from genome assembly GCF_016161935.1 of Mauremys reevesii. NCBI lineage: Eukaryota > Metazoa > Chordata > Testudines > Geoemydidae > Mauremys > Mauremys reevesii. The sequence goes on from NW_024100715.1 coordinate 2,688,373, forward strand.
TGTGGCCACCCAGTTGGAGATCTGGCCTCATTGACTCCAATGGAGCGACACTGACACACACCAGCCGGATCTGGTGTTTGTTGTCCTGTGGCTCTCAGTGACCTGTGGGGAGGGAATGATTTAAATAACAGCTCAGGTACATACAGCTGCTCTGGGACAGGAAGCTGTAAACCAGCTGCTCTCAGACTCTGCCAGCAGGGAGGGGCTGGGGGAAGGGTGATCTCAGTGCAGGGCTGGCATAAAAACTAAAACTTTTGTTACCTTTTGAGGGTGGGTTTCAGGGCCGGCTTTAGGCCAATTCCACCAATTCCCCTGAATCGGGCCCCGCGCCTAAGAGGGCCCCACGCCCAGTGGCAGAGCCACCGGGAGGGGCGGGGGGCAAGTGGCTGAGAATCCCTTCCCTGGCTAGAGGCTCCTTTTTAATTTTTTACTCACCCGGCAGTGCTCCAGGTCTTCGGTGGCAGGTCCTTCACTCGCTCTGAGTCTTCGGCGTCACTTCGGCGGCAGGTCCTTCAGTGCTTCTGAAGACCCGGAGCGAGTGAAGGACCCGCCGCCGAAGACTCGGAGCACCACTCGGTGAGTACAAGCCCCACGTGTTTTTTTTAGTCATCCCTGCTGGGGCCCCATTGAAACTGTTCGAATCGGGCCCCGCACTTCCTAAAGCCGGCCCTGGTGGGTTTTTCTGTGACCTAAAAAGCCAGGGCTTGGAGTGACTCAGTTAGTGGTGCTCACTGTGTCCTGAGCCAGACGCAGCCGGAGCAGCACCATGTGTGTAGCTGAGCCTGGCACGTGGGTGTGTAGTCAGTAAACACCGTGACTGGAAACTCCCCTGTGCCTGTGTGGATGCTACACACTATTTTGTTGTGCAAAGAGCAAAAGACACAGCACAGTCCCTGCCCAGGAGAGTTTATTATCCAAATAGACAAGATGGGGGAGGGGAAGAGACGGGCCCAAGGTCACGCAGCAGGGAGGGGGCTGAGCCAGGGATAGAAACCTAATTTTCAGAGTCATACTTAAGCCCCTTTGTGTTCAGTTTAAACCAATTTTTACCAGAAAATTCCTGGGTTTTACAAAAAATGTTTGTTTTTTCTGATTTTCACCCTACTTTTGTATCATTCATATATGTAAAAAATAATTTGTTTTATGAGGAAAATACAATACATTGTGTGCAATCTATGCATTATGATCGTACATTAGTCTGTATGTATATGCAAAGCTGCCTGTTGAAGTAAGGCCAGGTATTAGTCTAGACGATACACACAATAAAGAAACAGGCATGAATACAAGCTCTGAACGTACTGCTGAAGCTCACACCCACCACGGACACATTATAAGCTGTTAGCAGATAACGGTTTCGAGATCTGACACCCTAAAGGGGGAAGACAATGAAAGTCTGTCTCAGAATACGGTGCAGAACACGAGTATTCAAAAGTTTTAAAACAACACAAACAGGAGAAAAGGATGAAGTTGAGTGTAGATGCTCCAATTGGTGCAGCCCAATTATGAAATGTAAACAGTTATAGGCCAATAGTTCTAAGTCTATAACAGTAACTGTTTGTTCAAATGAAAAGGTTGTTTTGGGGATTAGAGACATGTTTTCTTAGACTCTGAGGGGGCCTTGTGTTTGGAGATCCCTTTCAGCCCTGCAGCAAACCGCATTGATGAACGGAATTCAAAGCATTAATCTTTCACACATACAGAATGGGAAGCGACTGTCTAGGAAGGAGTACGGCAGAAAGGGATCTAGGGGTTATAGTGGACCACAAGCTAAATATGAGCCAACAGTGTGATGCTGTTGCAAAAAAAGCAAACGTGATTCTGGGATGCATGAACAGGTGTGTTGTGGCTACGACATGAGAAGTCATTCTTCCGCTCTACTCTGCGCTGGTCAGGCCTCAGCTGGAGTATTGTGTCCAGTTCTGGGCTGTGGTAACAAACACTGATAAATTCCCAGGGAAAATGAAACCTCCCTAGACAATGCATTCCAGTGCTTAGCAGCTTCCCAGCAGGGCTAGCGGAGACAAGGAAGATAATAGTTAATCATCAACTCTATCCATTCATCTCTCCTGCTGCCCCCACCCCCCCATTACGGCTCCGATCGGCATCCTGAACAGCCAATGGGAGAAGGAGTGGGCGGGCTCAGGAGAAAAAAGGCAGGAGGGGCCGAAATGCTGCAGTGCGGCAATCTCTGGGTCCTGCAGATGCTCACTGCCTAGAATAGACCCAATGCAGGTAGCTCGCTGCAGCTGCTCGGGATCGGGGTAAGCGGAGCCCTGTGTCCGGCGGAAGTGGGGGGCGGGAGGGGTTATTGGATTTCTCAAAGGGATGTGGTTGCTGGAGGCAGAAAAGGGAAAACCCCCTTCAAGCCCCCAGGGGTGGGGGTGGGGGTGGGGAACACCCGGGGGGGGGACTGGGGGTTGGACCCTGGGGGAGCGGATCGAGGGAGGAGAAGAGGCGCGTTCAGGGCGGTGAATTGGCCCAGCCCAGCAGGGGGCAGCGCTCGGCTCGGGGGCGTTTCTCTGGGTCAGGCTGACTCTGGGGAGCTGCAGCTGATCGGCTGCAGGAGGGCGGGGCTGGGCTGGGGAGCAAAGAGCCGGGTGCTGGCAGCACCTTCCAGCGTCACCCCCCAGCTCAGCTCTGGCCTGTCCCCGGGGAGCTTGGCAGGTTGGCACCTTGGGTGATTGATCGCCCAGAGGTAAAGAAACGAGTGTGTGTGTGGGCAGAGGGGGTACAGAGCCCGGGGGGGGCATTGTGGGGTGCTGGTGTGGGGGGAGGGGGAGCACAGAGGCCCTGGCATGGGGGCAGAATGTGAGATCCTTGTATCTGGGGAGGGAGGAATTTGGGGGCACACAGAGCCCCTGGCATAGTGGGGGGAGTTGCTTGGAGTCCCTACAATAAAGGAGGATGGGAGCTGGATGGGGGTGGATGGATGCAGGTAGCCCACGGTGTGTGCAGGGAGCTTGGCCTGCACAGGGTAGGAAGTGTGGGACCCCCGGGGGGTTCAGGGCGATGTGTGTGTCTGTTTTGCTGGGGGCAGTGAGGAGGGAGGGGCTGTCACAAGGACGCAGGGTGATTTCCATTAGTCTGGGGCCTGCTTGTCTCCATCCAGCTGCCTAAATGTTCCTGCGCTGGGCCACACCCTCAATCCCAGGGGAAAGGGACAGGGACTCCGGAATGAAGGCAGGGCCGGGGCATCTGTGGGCGGATGGGAGCCGGGTGGCTGCACAGAGGAGATGGGCGATTGTGGGTTTGCTGGATCACCTCCCTTCCTATGGGGCCTCATGCAGGGAGAGCCGCAGCCATAACCAGCCCACGCAGCTAGCAGCCTCCCCCTGCTTTGCTCAGATGGGTTGGGGGAGGGTGGGGGGCTCTCAGCATGGCGGGAAGGAGGCTCCCTTGTTTTGGGAACAGCAGCACTGGGGTTGGTGGATCTGGGAATGGGGGGAGGGAGGCCCCTGGATTTGAGGGGTGGGGCAGGAGGGGAGATCCAGGCTTGCTGGGGGAAGGACGGGGGCGGCTCATTCCATGGGGAAGGCAGACAGCAGAAGGGGTCTGGTTTGCAGCAGGCAGGGTGGGTCCGGGCTAAGGGAGCGGGGTGGGATGGGGCCGGGTGGGGGAGCAGAGGGGAGCAGGGTGGGAAGAGGAGTCCAATGTCTGTTTGCAAAGTGAGGGCCTGAGTCGGGGTGCAAAGGGGCTGGAGGGGGAGGGGTCAAGGCCCCCCTGCTTTGGGAATCCCCCAGAAATCCCCTTTCCAGGGCTGGATGGGAACAAGCTGCCCATCCTGCACTGTGTGTTGCAGGCTGTTCCTCTGCATCCAACGCACAGAGGCTCTGGGTTGTTTGAGCCCAGCTCAGCTCACACTGGAGCAGTTCATGCTGGTAGCGCTGGAGATCTGGGCTCAGTCCCTGCGGCGTCAGCCAGGCCAGCAGCTGTCACCCTGCAGCAGGGCCCCAGGCCGGAGGCCTGAGAATGGAGAGGCTGGGCTTGAGGAGGCCAGGGAGGGGGTGAGACGTGCAGTGAACCCCGGCTGTTTATTCACCTTCTGGTCCGTTTCTAGGCCTTGTGGCCAGTGAGAAAAGATGAATCCAAAAGGCCGAAAAACCAGGAGGTGAATAAACAGAACCCTCCTGTTGCCGGCACAGAGGCCCGAGGCGACAGCAACAGTGGTTCGTTGCCCGGAGTGCCTCGCTCCAATAGACACACCAGGGTGGAGAAGCAAAAAAAAAGGTTTATTTGAGATCTCAAAGCACGGCACTTGGAGACAAACAAGTCTCAAATCAAGCACACTCCATACAAGCAGCTCTCTCTCTTTATACATGATTTCAACTAAGCGTCTTTATTACCCCCCACTGCCCAGCTCCCCCTTCCCCCCCCCTCTTCTCCCTCCTTTTTAGTTCCCATACAGCAAATACATTATAAAGTAGCAATTACTCTAAACAGGTTAAGTCATACTTGGCAGAAAATACACCATCTCGTTAGTAACTTTTCTTGACCGGTCATTCTGTTTCACTCCCTTCAGCCAGGTGCAAGCAGGCTGTATAATTGCCTCCTGGTACTGATAACTAGTTGCCACACATTCCATTCTTTCCATCTGGCCTGTGGGGTTAATTAAAGTCTAAACATGGAAGTGGTTCAGGCAAGCAGAGGCCTGATACAGGGAGCCTTCATTGGCACTGTTGTTTTCCACCCCTCTGTCAACACTGGGCCATGCCTGGTGACACCAACACTCCTGGGAACTCCCAGGAGCCAGCGCAGCCTTTTCTTTTTCACTGTTTTCAGAATCTGCTCCTGGCTCAGAGTCATATAAAAATGCAGGTGAAATAATCATCTTGTAGCTCTTACACTGCAATTTCATAGGTGTTCTCCTATTGCAGCTCACTCTTTCAGGTCCACCTGGGGGTGGGGGGGGGGGAAGTGGGCAATTTGCCCCAGGCCCCAGAGGGGCCCCCACGAAAGTTTTTCGGGGGCCCCGGAGCAGGGTCCTTCACTCGTTCTGGGGACCCTGGAAAACTCTTGCGGAACGTGGGCCCCCGGAGCTTCTTCCGCTCTGGGTCTTTGGCGGCAGGGGGTCCTTCTGCTCATCCTCTGTAGAGTCATCAGAGCCAAGGTATGCAGGCATATGTCGCTTCCAAATCTGCTGTTCCAGCCCTGCCTCTTGAGGTAACGGCCAAGTTGAAGGTGGGTGGAATTTCCTATTCCAGGTGTGGGACGTTTAGGAGGTGTCTGCTGTTCGTCACTGCAGAGTCTGGGCTTCCCGAATAGGAATGAAATATTCCCTCACCAAGCAAACGTTATCACGGGTCTGTTTGGTAAGTGAAGGACAGATAAATGAACTGACCAGCCCAAGGAGCCTGTAACGTCACTGCTGGGAACTGAACCAAGACCTTCTTGTCAGCAGATCAGTGCTGTCACCATCCTTTGTTGGGACTGAGAGGTAAGATATAGAGGGTAGCACGAAAGGGCACATCTACACTGCAACATAAGCCCAGGATTAGTGGAACTCAAGTGAGCAGACCCGGGGTGTGTGAACCTAGGACAGTGGTTCCCAAACTGGGGTTTGTGACATGTTACAGGAGGTTCTCGGGGGAGGTGGGGGAGGATCTGTCCCTAGGGACCCTGGGCAGCACAGGGCCGGCAGCCTGGAGCCCCTGGACTTCCAAGAGCTAAGCAGATCAAAGCGAGCGTCTCTATCAAACTGAGGAGATTTAAATGTCAAGACTCCTTAGAAGAAATGAAAAGGGAGGTGGATATTTTTTGCTGTTCTTGAAATTAAATAGGCAGCTAGTGCTGTTTGTAAAATTATTAAGAAGAACAAGTTTAAGCTTTGTTGTAACGTGTGTTGTTTGCCTGGACTGCTCAAGTCCTGAATGTTTGTGTAAGAAGAACTCTGTGAGTTGGCTTCTTAATATACCTTCCTGCTGTTTCACATCTGAGGCTTTGGCTACACTTGCACTTCAAAGCGTTGCCGCGGCAGCGCTTTGAAGCGCTAAGTGTAGTCAAAGCGCCAGCGCTGGGGGAGAGCTCTCCCAGTGCTGTCCGTACTCCACCTCCGTGTGGGGAATAACGTCCAGCGCTGGGAGGCGCGGCTCCCAGCGCTGTGGCTTTGACCACACTGGCGCTTTGCAGCGCTGCAATTTGCAGCGCTGGAGAGGGTGTGTCTTCACACCCTGCTGCAGCGCTGCAAATTTGTAAGTGTAGACAAGGCCTGATACTCCTTGGTGAAACCTAGGAGCCTTGTCTTAGAACAGGCTTAATCAAAGTGACACAAGCTATGAAAGTGAGATCTGGGAAGAATGTTGCCGTTTTCATAATGTAATAAAAATACTGTAATGATAAATAGTGTGTAATAAGCATGTTATAAGAACAAATTTTGTATTTCCCAGATCACTGCTTTTATATTTTATACTCAGGCAAAGGAGAATCCCTGAAATACTTATTTTTAGGAGGGGATTTAAGAGACTTGACATTTTAGTGAAAGGGGCTGGTCAGTTAAAGTTTGGGAACCACTGACCTAGGATGTGAGCGTCTACACTTGTTTGTAACCCGGGTTAGCAATTGTTCAACCCTGGGTCCCACCCCAGGGCTCCAGTGTCTGCAATGCACTGTGCAGGCCCGAGTCCAACCACCCATATCCCAGACTTTCTAGCGCCCTGACAGGATGAGGCTGCTCTAGCCCTTTGGTGGTGGTGCAGTGTGGGAAAACTTGACTGTTCAGAGGACAAAGAACAGCCTGTGGGATTGTGGGATACTATTGGCGGACTCCCAGAGTTCAGTGGGGCTGCATCTACACAGCAAAGCAATAGTGCTTGAACCCTGGGTCCTGGCTTGATTCAGGTTCAGGCCTTTTACCCCAGTGGAACCCTGGGTCAGTGCGATTTGTATGTTGATGGAAGAGGGGTTAGCCTGGAGCCTGAGTTTGAACCCTGGGCTCACAGTGCAGTGTGGACATACCAGAACCTGATCCCTACCCCCCTGTTTCTGTTAAGGTCACTGAGTGCTGGAACCGGGCTGGCAGAACCACAGTAGGTGGGTAACAGCCTAAGTTTGGGCTAGTGGGGATTTGTTTCCTAGGGGACTTTAAATGACTTGTGTTTATGACTAGGCTTGGCAGATGTTGATGATGATTTTCATAATTTTGACAGATAATACTGATTGTTTTTAAGCTTTTTAAAAAAAGATTTTTATCAATTTTAAATGTTCACAGCTGTCCAAAATTATGGATTCTAGGCCTTTTTAAAATGTTTGTTTAAACGCTCACAGTTGTGGGAAATTAATTGGGGAGTGTGTCAGATAATGACAGATGTTGAGATTTAAACAATTAAAGCTTTATAACCTTTAAAACACAAACTTCAACATCTCATGTCAAAACATACAAGGGAAATAAACGTCAAACAAACCCTACTCAGTTCTCAAGCAGCATTTTCCTTACTCTGCCTGTCTGTGAAGCTCAATAATTGTGCCTGGAAATATTTTGTCGTGAGTTTGTGCACATGTGAAAAAATTGACGTTTATTGACAGTGGCAGATAAAAATCTAATCCTATTTATACCGCATGAGTGGCTCTGGGAGGAAAGTTAGCTGGGGATAAAAGGTTCTTTCAGGAGCCTGGAAAATAGATTCCATTGCAGAGCATTCTCCGCTTCCAAGTGGGTGCGGAGGGGCATGTGTGCATGTGTTTGTGTCCACAAATGTATGTCTGTGTTGTCCCAGTTTGTATCCTTGACGTGTGTGTGGTTTTTTTTTTCCCCCAGCATCCTCATCTGCTCCCCCCAAATGTCTCTCTTCCCTCCACTGCCCTCTGTGTTCCCCACCACTGTGTCCTCTCTGATTCCAAGTATGTGTGAGTCCTCCCGCTTTGAATTGTGTGGTTTTTTGTGTGCCTTTTGCACCCCCTCTTATGTGTGTGTTCTCCCTAAGTGCATATTGCAGGAAGATCTCATAATGGAAGAAAGAGGACTAGGTTTCATGAGAGATCTATCTACACCTGTGACACAAGAGAGACTCAGGAATTCAAGCCAGCTCTGTGTGTGTGTCCCTCTCTGCACTGCCCCCTACTCTGTTCCTCCTGAGGATCAAGGTAACCCCCTGCTGCAAGCTCCATGCCAGACACATGACATGTGAGCCGTGCTCTGTATAGGCCAATGCACTTTGCTTCTCTGCTTTAAAGAGTCCTTTGTTTGCTTCCCCCAGCATGCTCTCCATGCGGCTGCTAAGAGACCATCTGCAGTTCCTCCCCTGCTCCCAGCACACCAGGACCACAACAGTCACTCTGTGTACATCTGCTCTCACACCCACCCATTGCTGCTTCTAAATGCCAGATGCTTGGACCGAAGATCATGGAGCGCAGGTGTTAAGCTAAACTGCAGCACACCACTCAGGGCACCACACAGGGCTCTCCTCTGTTTAGTTATGTTGGGTTTCCCTGAGACCTCTTCCCCTCAGCTCCCCAAGAACAACTCAGCGTAGCTTTGTTATTTGCCAAATCAGACACCTGAGTGATCAGCCCAGAGTCGATCAGACTCAAGTGTAGGGGGTGGGTATAGGTCATACCACACATCCCACCCAAGTTATGCCGCCAACCTCTTCCTTTGTACATTACATTGCATTCATGATCCATCGCTTCACATTTTGGGATTGGCTTGGTTCCTTTGCAGGAACCAATCCCTGTACAGCAAGCGCTACCCACGCACTGTTTGACTTTACTCTTTACCTCATATTTACACTCCTGACTTCTCTCGCCATTGTTTTCTTGTTGTTAACAAATAGTTCCCTGGGGGTTCTCCCTCTTATCATAGCTCGCTCCGACACACTCTCTTTTAGCTTACTGTCCCTTTTGCTTGTCTTAGGGCAAGCATTTCCTCTGGCTCTGGTTACCTCCCTAATCTTGTCCTCTTGTCCTTCTACCACTGAGAACAGTCTAGATCCATCCTCTTTGGAACCCCCTTTCAGGTAGTTGAAAGCAGCTATCAAATCCCCCCTCATTCTTCTCTTCTGCAGACTAAACAATCCCAGTTCCCTCTAGGTCATGTGCTCCAGCCCCCTAATCATTTTTGTTGCCCTCCGCTGGACTCTCTCCAATTTATCCACATCCTTCTTGTAGTGTGGGGCCCAAAACTGGACACAGTACTCCAAATGAGGCCTCACCAGTGCTGAGTAGAGGGGAATGATCATATCCCTCGGTCTGCTGGAAATGCCCCTACTTATACAGCCCAAAATGCCATTAGCCTTCTTGGCAACAGGGGCACACTATTGACTCATATTCAGCTTTTCGTCCACCGTAACCCCTAGGTCCTTTTTCTGCAGAACTGCTGCCCAGCCATTCGGTCCCTAGTCTGTAGCAGTGCATGGGATTCTTCCGTCTTAAGTGCAGGACTCTGCACTTGTCCTTGTTGAACCTCATCAGATTTATTTTGGCCCAATCCTCTAATTTGTCTAGGTCCCTCTGTATCCTATCCCTACCCTCCAGCGTATCAACCACTCCTCCCAGTTTAGTGTCATCTGCAAACTTGCTAAGGGTGCAGTCCACACCATCCTCCAGATCGTTAATGAAGATATTGAACAAAACCGGCCCCAGCACCGACCCTTGGGGCACTCCACTCCACCGGCTGCCAATTAGACCTGGAACCATTGATCACTACCCGTTGACCTGAAACAATTTGCAGGTTTGACACCATTTCACTGAATAGTTTGGCCATTTTCCCCCTTGACTCAGGTGCCATTCACAAAATAGTGTGTGTGGGGTGGGGTAGATGCTGTCATAACCACTGGACTAAAAGTTCTATGGGGAGGACGTTCACAGGGGATGGAGCAGGGATTTCTCCCTCCTCGGTGACTGGTTCCATAGCCCGGTGGCTGGGACAGTCTCACATGCTCTCTGGCCCAGTGAAGAGCTGAGTACTTTATGTGGCGTCAGCAGGAGAGATTGGGAGGTTCCTGCCCTAGGACACCCCACAGCCCGACTGTCTCCCAGGAGCTGCTCTAACCACAGGGATAACGGTGTATGACCACCTCCGTCTGTTTTGTGAATCTAATCCTGCGCATGCATCCTCATGGGCAACCTCTTGTTAATCTTTTTGACCGCAGTTGCACACTGAGCAGAACTCTGAGCTGTCTACAATGACATTCAGGCCCTTTTCCTGAGTTCAGACCATTCATTTAGAACCCTGCATGGTGAAACAGTAGTTTTTAAATGTTTCCCTGCAATGTGCATCACTTTTCATTGATCAACAGTTAATTAATTTTGCCAGCTCTGTTGCCCATTCACCAAGAATTTCAGGTCTCTCTGAAGTTCTTGGTCCTCTTTTGTTCCTGACTACTTTGGCCTCCTCACTGCTCATCCCTCCTTTCCAGATCATTAGTAAATGAATATTAACAACACAGTATAAAATCTTTAAAGGTTAGCTGCTGCTAACCTTTTCCCATTAGGAAAATTGACCATTTAACTTGACTCTCTGCTAGACTCCTAGCCAGTCTTTGATCCATGACAGTACTTTGTCTCTTGCCACATGACTACTTAACTTCTTCAGTCACCTCTTGTGCAGAACCTTGTCAAAGGCCTTTTGCACATCTAAATCAGCTATGTCAACTGACTCACATTTACCCACTATAATGACATGTTCAAAAAATTCTAAGGTTATTGAGACACTATTGTTTCTGCAATGGAAATCATGTCTCATGGACATGGTATCATGCTCTCCAAAGTAAAGGGCCCAAATCAAAGCCCACTGAAGTCAGCAGGAGTCTTTCAATTGACTTTAATTGGCTTTCAGATCTGAGCCTAAAAGCAGGGCACTCTATAACTTAAGCTTCAGGAGTGACTCCATTAGCTGGCAGCAGGGGGGAGGGATAGCTCAGTGGTTTGAGCATTGGCCTGCTAAACCCAGGGTTGTGAGTTCAATCCTTGAGGGGGCCACTTAGGGATCTGGGGCAAAAATTGGTCCTGCTAGTGAAGGCAGGGGGCTGGACTCAATGACCTCTCGAGGTCCCTTCCAGTTCTAGGAGACTGGTATATCTCCAATTATTACATTTTTATTACCAGTGGTGGGCAGTTATCCTCTATGTGGACCAACCATTAGAGGGGACCTCATACTTGCTGTACTGCTGTGTTTCTCTCTCCTGGCCCTTGGAGCCTTCCCACTGGCGAAGGCTGGGTTGTCACCACCTGAGCAAGTAAGAGGAGATGTGGGGACCATGAGGCACATGAATATGCAGAGGGGCAGGGAAGGAATGACCATGGATACAATCTTTGGCTGGAAGAATTAGACACAGATGGGGAAGGAGTTGGGTGGGGCCTTGGTTGCCTTGCATAGCTTCTGTTTCCTGCCCTGAGTGATACATCTCAGATTAGAGGGGAAGGGAAACATGACACAGTCAACATGCCTTTGGCCTGCCTCTACCTACCAGGAGCAGACTCGATGCTGATTGACATGGGAAGAGCAGAAGATCAGAGAAGACACAATAGTAAGTAGTTATTTTTGTCCTGGATCCTTTAGTGTGGCTTGTGGAGGAGAAAAATATTGGGGTTTCCTTATGGTGGACAAAGGAGGCTTGGTGTATTGAAAAAAATTGCCCTGGCTAAACTAACGGCATGGTTGAAAACTCATTTTAGTTAGACCAGTGCAAACCCTTATGTAGATGCTCTCTTTTTGGTTGAAAACCAGGTATGTATCGGTTTAGTTTGCATTGGGAAAGTTTACATGGTGACTTTGGGTTTCCCATCACCCCCAAATCCAGAACTGTGCAGGGGAAACCAAATTTGGGGGCATCATACTTTAACTTCATACTGCCCCACCCCTCCCTGCAGCCATGTGGGCTCGGGAAAGAAAGAAACTGCTCCATAGGTGAAGGGAACAGGTGCCAACTTCCCCATGGGTGCTCAACCCCCTCTCTGCCCCTAGCCCACCCCCATTCCAACCTCTTCCTCAAAGTCCCCGCCCCAATTCCACCCCCTCCCTGCCAATATTCCAACTCCTTCCCCAAATCCCTGCTCTGGCCCCGCCTCCTCCTCCCTTCTGGAGCATGCTAATGCTGCCAAACAGCTGTTTGGTGGCGGCTGGGCAGGAAGTGTTGGGAGGTAGACAGAGGAGTGGGGACGTGGCACTCTTAATTCACAATTAATATCATTTCTTTAATAAGTATCCAGCCCCTTGGTGCTGGAAGCTGGGCAAACACACAGGGAAACATGGACTGGACCCCAAAGAAAGTGCATTCTATGCTTTGTCTGCGGGAGGAATTTTGCAGGGGATGGAGTCTCAGAGGATTGCTAAAACGATAAATGAGCCTTTAAAAAGAAGTGACGCTGGAGCATAAGACTAGTCAGTCTGTGCAGGAACACGTAAATGGCAAGATGCATCCTCTGGCCACAAGAGGCCCTTAGCAAACCATTGCCGCCCTCAGGTGACAGCAGCGTTAACGGTGGGTGCGTTCGCTCTCCATGCTGATCATCACCCTCCGTGTTCCTGTTGTTTTTCAGATTTCAGCCTAAAGTGCATTAAAGATAAATGGATCCCAATCACCGTTACTGTCGTTATCACAGCTTTGATTGCTGCCATCATCTGGCTGGCGGGTGAGTGGAGACCTGGCTAACCCAGTCACTGACGCTGATTCTCAGTCCCACTCAGCACCTTGTGTGCCACTTTGGCAGCATAAAGGGGGCTTAACAAGGCAGGATATAGCCCCCTGGGAATACATCCCCCATGCAGGGGGTTTCCCAGTTGGGCTGGAGCTGGCGGAAGGGCCCTGCTCCCAGCCTGCAGCATAGGGGATGGATCGGGGCTTAGCTAGAGGGTAGCACGTTACGGCTGTTCTCTGCTTCTCTGGGCTCATAGGAGGTCACAGGAGCAGAGGGTAAATTACAGCCGTCCTGAGACTGTGAAACCTGTATCTGCGGGGTTTTAGTGCCACAGAGCAGGGAATTCTCTCTTCCCTTGTATCAGGGAGTGGCTTATTCCCTCTCTCATTGCCACTCAGAGACAGTGGGTGTTCCCAGCAGTGCATTGTGGGTAATAACTTGAGGCTCCATTTTTATTCACCCGAGCTCCAGCTTGTACTTCCATGTGCTCAGAGACTGAGTTCCTGGAGCTGCTTCCAAACTCCTCCCTCTAGGTCCCAAGCAGGGATGCTGTCGATCTCTCAACACTGTTACCTGCTTGTTTTCAGCCAAGAAGATGTCCCACTGTCCGTCCCATGTCACTGCTGCATGTCCTGATGGCTGGGTCGGGTACCAAGGAAAATGCTATTACTTCTCAGGGAGTGAAGGGAGCTGGAGCGCTAGCCAGAATAACTGCTCTTCCCTGGGTGCCTCCTTGGCAGTGATTGACTCCCAGCAAGACCTGGTAAGCGAGAGACATTTGTCCCAATTGTGACTCAGGACACCGATAGGATTTGCTGTGCCAGAGCCCCTCTCTACTAGATCAAGGAGAATCCTGGGTTTGAGGTCAGACTAAACGGCTGTGGTAGGAAATTGATCCCACTTCTGGAAATGTTGTGCCCTGTCGGGGGGGTGGTTCTCAAGCGGTGACGTACTCTACAGAAATGATTAACAGAAAGTGTCTGGTCAACATGTCCCCTCCCTCTCCCAGAGAAGCCGGCTCCAGCTCCCACTCCCTTCGTTCTCCAATCTGCCAGGTTCTTTACCGTGGCCAGCTAGCTGTCTGCAGAACACCAGCAAGTCTCCCTACAGACCACTGTAGGTTATGGAGCTTGGCTAGTGACTTCATACCTCTACTCTTATAAATCAATTGGTCTCCATGGCCACTGAAGGCAGGACAAGTCATAATGGGCTCAATCTGCAACACGGGAGGTTCAGCTTAGACATTAGGAAAAACTTTCTAACTCTGAGAGTAGGTCAGCTCTGGAACAGGCTTCCAGGGGAGGTTGTAGAATCCCCGTCACTGGAGGTTTTTCAGAACAGGTTGGACAAACACCTGTCAGGGACGGTCTCTGTTTACTTGGCCCTGCCTCAGCGCAGGGGGCTGGACTAGAAGGCTCTCAAGGTCCCTTGCAGCCTGATGTCTCTCTGAATCTACAATGATTTATTATTTGTACCACAGTAGTATCTTGAGACCCCAATAAGGGATCAGGGCCTGTAACAGAGTTGGGACTCTCCACCTGGCACCTCCTCCTAGTTGTCTCTGGGAATTAGCTCTGAAGCGCCCCCTCCTGGTGGTGTCCCGTCCATCATCTCGCTCTCGGTTGGCATGTGGACCCACGTTGCTCTCAACTCGCGGCGTCCTCTTCTGGACCACTGTCCTCCAGCAGTGCCCCTTAGTCCAACCACACCTGCTTCGGGCAGGGGGGATGGTTGTTGATCAGCAGTCTCTCTACAGCCTAGCCACCATGTCCAACCATACACCCCAAAGTCTAATCCCTCTTGTCAGGGATCTGGTGTAGTCTATGATGGCAGCTCTCTACGGCCAATGGCTGGGAGTACTGCAAGGAGGGAACCCAGGCCCGCCCTCTACTCTGGGTCCTGGCCCAGGGACCCTCTGGCAGCAGCCTCGCTGTCTTCCTTCTCTCACCTCGTCTGTTTGCTTCTCTGGGCTGCTTCCCCTATGGCCCCTTGCACTTGCTAGGCCCTTCCCTTCAGGGCCTGCAGCCTGGCAGGCTACGGGCTAGAGCTCCCTTTTGCTCCCGGAGCCTGGCCAGCACTGCACTGTCCACAGTGCTAGTCTCCACCTTTGGAGACTGACCTTCCCCTCTGGAAGGCCTGGAACAGACTGACTGCTCCCTTCCTGGGCAGCCCTCTTTATAGGGCTGAGCCCAGCCCTGATTGGCTCCCTCCACTCTGGGCCCTGATTGGCTCACAATAAGCCCTTCCCTAATTGGTTCCCTGTCTGCACAGGTGCCCTAGCCTGCCGCAGTGCACACTGTCAGGGAGTGGGGCAGTCCGCCCTACTACAGGGCCCCATTGTGCTAGCTACTCTTCATACACACAGCAAACACACGGTCCCTACCCCACAAAGCTTACAATCTAAGTGCATGATGGCTATTTCCTTAGTTATGGTTATAGTCAAAGCCCTGTTTTGCCCTCTTTTTAGCTACCCCACTCCAAACAAGTACCACCAAATAAACTTCTTTGATAGGCTGAAATTTCCTCCTGCTTAGAGTTGGGCCAGGTGATCACTCTAATAAAACATGTTTGAGTTATAGAGCCAGGGAGCAGCCCCTGGCGAATCAAAGGCAGATGGGAGAGACCCCCCAGAGAAGGAGGACAGGGCTCCGAGAATGAGGTCTCGGATGGCAAAGAGGGTGTGTTCGTGCTATCTAGTCTTTCATAAATGGTAAGGCCAGAAGGGACCATGATGACCTCTAGTTTGATCGTCTGTAAACCCAGGCTGGGGAACCCCATCCAATGATTCCCGCATCCAGCCTGTAACTTGAGGTTGAATTAGAGAACAAATCTTTTTAGAAAGAAACATCCAGTCTTGATTTAAAGACCCACCGTGATGAAGCATCCGCCATGTCTCTAGTAAGTTCCAGTGGTTAATTACCCTCCCTGTTAAAACCCAGGGTCAGGGTGGAGTCTCCATCACTGGCAGGCGTTAAATGAAGATTGGATGTTTTTCTAGTTCAAACAGGAATCACATGGAGGCAGTTCTGTGGCCTGTATTACGCAGGCCAGACTAGACGATCACCACGGTCTCTTCGGGATTTAGAATCTATGAAAACGTCTCTTGCAAAACTAACTTGAGCTTTTTACATTTTGTGTTGCTTTCTCTAGGAGTTCATGCTGCGCTGTAAAGAGCCCCCCCTCTACTGGATCGGCCTGCGGAGGGACTCCCCTGGCCAACCCTGGAAATGGACCAACGGGACTGAATTCAATACGTGGTGCGTCCTTTTCTTTCTCTTGACTTTACAGACAGGGATCTACCCCTTAGCTCCACACATGCTGATGACACTCATCACAGTGGGGAGTGAGTCCACTACACAGGGCAGGGCAGTTTGCTTCCTGGAGGTGGAACTTTGCATAGCAAATCTGGGAAGTCTGGCTTGTAGCTAGGAGTGGCAGAGGACAAGATATAGGGTGGTTTGAGGGGGTCGGAAAAGGAGGGCATCAGAAGAAAAAGGAAAGGGGAACACAAAGGAAGAGGCAGGCGTGCTGCCATGGGTGAATTGAAAAGACCCCATGCATTGAAAGGCTCAAACACCGCAAGTTGTGTGGCGTCCCGTGGGTGTTTGCGGTGCCCTTTGTGGCAGCTGGCTTCATTTCCAATCCCCATTCTTGGCAGGTTTCAGATCGGAGGGGACGGGTCTTGTGTCTACCTGAACAATCCTGGTGTCAGCTGCTCCCACTGCTACTTGGAGAGACGCTTCATCTGCAGCCAGCCAGATGTGTGCGCCAGAGGGAATCCAAACGCTGCAGGAGAGGGCTCAACGCAGAAACTCACCTAAAGGATCAATGCAAATTTCAAACCATGTTTACTTGATTGTTTTTAATTCCCCAAAAAGGAGCCTTTTTTCAAAGCGGAAATTTTTTGACAAAACCTAGAAACCAATGAAAATTAATTTCATTGTTTGGGGGAAAGGGCAGATTGTGTGTGTGTGTGTGTGTGTGTGTCTCTCTCTCTCTCTTTTTCCCTCCCCTCCATCCGTTCCTTTTTTCTTGCTTTTCTTTCTCTCTTTCCCCCACCCCCTTCTTGTCTCCCCTCACTCTTTGTTGGCTTGTTTTTTTTCCTTCCAGAAATGGCTGAAATCCTATTTCCTTTTTCTGCAGTTATTGGACAGCGACTTTTTTTTATTAAAAGCACAACAAATGACACAATTGCCCTGTTTTGTGAAAAATGAGAACACCACTGACATTTTCACAAAATGGCTTTTCCTTTTCTAACCAGCTCCTGCTGCAGCATTTGCACTAAAATGCTCTACCTCTCCGGGTGCTTTTGGACTGAACATTGTCTTTGCAGATCCCTGTTGACAACCCACTGCCTCTACATGGCCCGAAGGACTAACCCCCTTTAATGCAACACCGTCTCAGCTCTGGGTTTCAACATGCACAAAGCTCTAAGCTAACCCATTGCATCTCCTGCTATCTCTGCCTTTTTCGGAGCTTGTAAACTCCTCCAGACAAGGATTCTTTATTTTGGGGGATTCCTTCTTTGTATTGCAGTAGTGTCTAAAGACTTCAGCTCCATTCTGCAACGTGCTGTACAGACAGTCCAGACCACAAGGAGCTTGCATTCTAAGTGCCTTCGACAGTAGTAACGAGGGGCTGGTGCTTTATAATGTTCACTCCTCTTCTGCTTCTGTCCCTGCAGTGCCAAGGGTCAGCGAGAGCGAGCAATGCAGAGCGAGAGATTCTAATGAGTGGTGGTGTTTGGGGGGATTATCACAGTGCAGCCTGAGAGATGTCTGCAAAGGAGCCTCAGGAGGACAGAGGCTCTTAAAGGGCAATCACTGTAAATAATTTGAGGCATTCAGTCCTGTGGACTACACAGTATTATCCTAAAAGGTGCTAAAGCCACATGAAAAAAATACATGCTAAGGATGGCCAAATGCATGCTCGAGATTTTGGATTGGTTAGCATTGCCACATGGTGCCTTTTCATAGGTTACACAAGCCTGTAGAAGACAATCAGGTTTCAGCTGTGATGGTTTATGGAGTTAACTAGACGTCACTTTTACAGCACCAGCCATGGGGTGTATCTTAGGGGCCTGTATACCCATCCGGGGCACTACCTTTAGGGATTTCGCAGTGGATCTGTAGGAGGCGGCAGAGGAGGAGGAGTACCCTGGCATCGCAGACTCACACTGGCAGCTGTTGCTCAGTATAATTCGCATGGCCACTGATGCCCTCTATGTAGACTGGTGTTTCTGGCGCAGTGTAGACTGGCATTTCTGGCGCAGTGGTGGGAACACTTTGTCATGCAGACCTGGGATGACCAGCAGTGTGTCCAGAACTTTCGCATGAACAAAGCAACATTTTGGGAGCTTTGTGAGCGGCTTACCCTGACCCTCCAGCGTAAAGAGACCCAACTGAGGTCCCCCTTGTCAGTCCAGAAGCGGGCTGCTATAGCTATCTGGAAGCTGCTCCAGGTCCACTGCCAACCAGTTTGGGGATGGAAAGTCAACTGTGGGTAGAGTGGAGGTGGAGGTAACTGAGGCAGTCAGGCATGTGGTTTACCCCAAGGTGGCAGGCATTAAAGATTTTCCAGCGGTAATTGCTACCTTTGCGAGAATAGGGTTTCCAACTGGTGGTGCTATTGACAGGACTCACGTGCCCATTGCAGGCCCTCATGGACCACAGAGGCCAATTTATGACTGTCAGTCTGGGCTGCGCAGGAAAAGTCCACGATGCCAGAGTTTTTCATTGCTCGGGACTCTACGTTCATGGACAGGCTGGGATGCTATTTCCTCAAATGATATTGACCGGGGTGGCTCCAGGCCCCAGCACGCCAAGCACGTGCTTGGGGCGGCATGCCACGGGGGGCACTCTACCGGTCGCCGGGAGGGTGGCAGGTGGCTCTGATGGACCTCCCGCAGGCATCCCTGCGGAGGGTCTGCTGGTCCTGCGGCTTCGGTGGAGCATCCACAGGCACATCTGTGGGAGGTCCACCGGAGCCACGGGACCGGCGACCAACAGAGCGCCAGCGCCCCCCCCCCGCAGCATGCCGCCGTGCTTGGGGCGGCGAAATGGCTAGAGCCGCCCCTGATAGTGACATAAGTAGTGTTACTGTCCCCACTGTTGTTCTGGGGGACCCTGCCTTGGTTTATGAAACCGTACCTGGATTTCAGAGGCCCTGAGGTTTTATTACACTCTCATCAAGTGCCAAATGGTTGTTGGATGTGCTTTTGGCAGATTAAAATCCTGGTGGAGATGTTGACAGACCTGTTTCAGCGCCAGCGTCGTCAATGCTGTCCGCATCACTTGCTTGCTGTGCTCGTCACAGTCTGTATGAAGCCAGAGATGAGTCATTTCCCCCTGAATGGATCTGTGACAGCGTGGGGATGCTGGCTTAATTCCCTCAGCCAGAAAGTGCAGCTACCACTGCGGGGGGCTGGTTGCACCCGGGCAGCAGAAGTCAGGGATGCTTTGGGTGCTCACATTCGGAAGTTGTGTGACCTGATGGAAGAGGGGGAATAATACCTGTACGAATGTGCTTGGGGGTGGGGGGAAACTGGCTCATTTATGGCAGGAGGGCAGTGCTTGGGAGTGGGGTGATCCTGATTACAGTGCTGAGCCTTGGGTAGCTCTTAGATCCTGCTGGACTTTGTTCCACAGCCCGGTCTGGCTCCCAGATGCTTAGATTCTTATGTAATCACTTGAATCCAGGAGCTGGGGCTTTTAGAAAAGCACCAAATATTGGGATGCTTGTGACTGAATTGTGAGAATAATCAGTGTTGAGAACTATCAAATGATTTGATTTAATTCTTACACATACTGCCTTTAGCTTGTGGTTAGAGCTAGCAGGAAATCTTTCCTGTCCTGGGGAAAATTCTCATTAAAATTTTCAAGGGAAAAATTGACTTTTTGTGAAACACAGGAAAAAAAAGTTTTGTTTTCAGATTGGCAACTGAAAACTGGATTTTACTTGAACGTTATTTTTTGGGGGCCAAAAACTTCTTTAAACCAAAAAACATAAAATACAATAAAATTTAGCTGAGGCCTGTTTCTATTGAATAATCAAAGCTTTTCAGGGAAACTAAAACCTTTCCATTTAAAAAAACCCAAAGCCTCATTATCTGAAAATCCAAATTTCCATCAGAAAATTGTGGTGGCAAAAAGTCATCCTTGCCCTAGGGCTGAAGTGGCCAAAAATTGCACAACTTCCTGCAAGGATCAGCTGGGAAAAGCAAGTTAATTATCCGTGAAATGATTCCACCCCTCTATGCTGCATCAGCTCCGTCTTCAACCTCAGCTACTTCCCTTCTACCGCCAGCAACAGCAGCTCATTGTGGCAACCAACAGGCTGCATGAGGTGTGTTTGTGTGGGGAGGGATAGTAGGCAGTCTGAGCAGAAGAGAGGAGGAGCTGCATGTATCAGGGACTCAGTTATTGGGTCCTAGAGGGCAGTATATTGAATGGGGGTGTCTCTATCATGGTTCTGTAATTAGCTGCCACCCTGACTCAGTGCGTTCCATACTTTGTCTGCGGGAGGAAGTTTGCAGGAGATGGAGTCTCAGCGGATTGCTAAAGTGATTTGCAATGTCACCAGTGGAAGCAGGACAGAGAGCGATGGGCTCAGAGGCCAAAGGACTTTGGGAAGCGTCAGAGGTTGGAATCAGGGTTTAAAAGCCTCCCACTGGTGGGATGCCTGGCGGGGAAGATTCAGTGGGCCCTGAGGTAAGAGAATCTCTCTGTGTGTGTCTTCAGGGCCATGCTCAGGGGTCTCAGAGCGTAGGTCCACACAGTGGGAAGGTCCCGTAAGAAGGGGTGGGGGAAAGGGGTCAGGCCAAGACAGCACAGTGGCAGCTGGAGGACTGTGTCCAGTTTGGGTCACCGATGTATCAAAAGGATGTAGAGAAACTGGAAGGGATCCAGAGACGAGCGACAAACATGACCCCAGGGATGGAACACCAGCCCTCTGAGCAAAGGCTGACGGAACTGGGTATGTTTAGTTTGGAAAGGACGATATAAGGGGGCATCTGAGAGCAGACTTCAAATACTCAAAAGGCTGCCATAAAAACGATGGAGAAAAGTTGCTCTGTCTTGCCACAGAGGCAGAACAAGAGGCAATGGGTTCAAACACCACCATGGCAGGTCTTGATTAAATCTCAGGAAAAACTTCCTAACTGGAAGAACAGCAGGGCAATGGAACAGACGCCTCGGGAGGTGGTGGAAGCTCCTTTGCTGGAGGTTTTCGAAAGGAGGCTGGAGCCATCTGTCCTGGATGGATTAGACACAACAAATCCTGCATCTTGGCAGAGGGTTAGAGTGGGTGACCCTTGTGGTCCCGTCTAACCCTATGGTTCAATGAACCCAGCCCTCTCCTCTGAATGGGTTTGACGCCATCTGAGCTGGAGGGACAGGATGTAGCCAGCAGAGTTCGCTGCGTCACTCTGCTCAGAGAGCTGCACGAGGAGATTGTGCTAGAAAAATAGAGACAGAGAATGCTGAGATCAGGGTTCCATTGTGTTGAGTGCTGCACAGACAGACACACAGCGAGAGACGGTCCCTGCCCCATAGATTCGGGCTACCTGAGCTGAAGAGATTTTATGACTTGCCCAAGGTCACACCAGGAGTTTGTGGCGGAGTCAGGACTTAAATCTAAATTTTCCAGGTACCATGGCAACGCCTCAAGCGCTGAGCCAGCCTTTCACAACATGGCTGCCTATGGCCAAAACTGCTCAGCACATCCAGAGACTTTGGCTTTGTTCGGGGATCAGGGTTGTGCTGGTTTCCCAAGGTGCGTTTTTAAACTGGTGCGAAACCCAGCCTGACTCCCCGTGTTCCCAGTCAGGGAAATGAAACTAATTGTTCCCCCTTTTGTAACCAAAGCAAGTGGTGTTAAAAGCCTCCGCATCTTAATTGAGACACGCTCCGTGCCTGCCCCCCACCCGCAGCTAGTCCATCATTCCTCACTAGAAGAATTGCTAATGTGGATTTTCATAACATTAACTGTCCCTCTCCTTGTTCCCAGGCGTTAACGAGCAATGACATAACCCACCACATTAATATTTAAGGCATCATCTCGCTTAGTGGAGAATAGTTCATATCTCAGAGCGATTGTTTCAGGCTGTCTGCAGAATCAGGCAGAAGTCGCAGCACCTGTTATACTTGGGGCAGTTCCTATAGGAATTGCTGGACTGGATCAGATAAGATCTTGCCTTTGGCTGGTAACTGATGCTTCAAAGGCAAATGTAAGTGCAGCAGGAGATGTGGGTTAATCTGCCCCCCATAATAGGGCAGACCTTGGTCTCTAATAGTTAGACTGAGCTATGTCCTGAACCCGGAGGTTCCCTGCAAGAATTCGTTAGCATGAACTATTGTAACTCTGGGGCCTCTTTTTATGCATAAAAGGGTCCGATCCTTTTTGAATGTTGCAAAGTTCTTAGCCCCGACATCTTCCTGTGGCAATGAGTTCCACAGCCTAATTATGTAAAATTACATGTAACTCAGCCTAGATGCACTGCAGTCACTTGATCCCAGCCAGTAATCTAGCCTGGACAGAGGAAAACTGGTTAAGTTCTCCTTCAGACCCGCTGGGTGTCTGGGATCAGGGCCAGCTCCAGGCACCAGCGAACGAAGCAGGTGCTTGGGGCGGCCAAGGGGAAGGGGTGGCACGTCCAGCTCTTCGGCAGCAATTCGGCAGCGAGTCCCTCGGTCCCTCTCAGAGGGAAGAGCCTGCCGCCAAAGTGTCACCGAAGAAGAAAGCGGCGCAGTGGAGCTGCGGCCAAAGTGTCGCCAATTGCTTCCCCCCCCCACCCCTGCACCGCTTGGGGCAGCAAAAACCCTGAAGCCGGCCCTCTCTGGGAGGGAGGTGTGGTCACCCAGTTGGCGATCTGGCCCCATTGACTCCAATGTAGAGACACTGACACACACCAGCCGGATCTGGTGTTTGTTGTCCTGTGGCTCTCAGTGACCTGTGGGGAGGGAATGATTTAAATAACAGCTCAGGTACATACAGCTGCTCTGGGACAGGAAGCTGTAAACCAGCTGCTCTCAGACTCTGCCAGCAGGGAGGGGCTGGGGGAAGGGTGATCTCAGTGCAGGGCTGGCATAAAAACTAAAACTTTTGTTACCTTTTGAGGGTGGGTTTTTCTGTGACCTAAAAAGCCAGGGCTTGGAGTGACTCAGTTAGTGGTGCTCACTGTGTCCTGAGCCAGACGCAGCCGGAGCAGCACCGTGTGTAGCTGAGCCTGGCACGTGGGTGTGTAGTCAGTAAACACGGTGACTGGGAACTCCCCTGTGCCTGTGTGGATGCTACACACTATTTTGTTGTGCAAAGAGCAAAAGACACAGCACAGTCCCTGCCCAGGGGAGTTTATTATCCAAATAGACAAGATGGGGGAGGGGAAGAGACGGGCCCAAGGTCACGCAGCAGGGAGGGGGCTGAGTCAGGGATAGAAACCCAATGTTCAGAGTCACACTTAAGCCCCTTCGTGTTCCGTTTAAACTGATTTTTACCAAAAATTTCTGGGTTTTACAAAAAATATTTTTCATTTTTTTTCTTATTTTTTCACCCTACTTTTGTATCATTCATATATGTAAAAAATAACTTGTTTTATGAAGAAAATACAATACACTGTGTGCAATCTCTGCATTGTGATCATACATTAGTCTGGGTGTATATGCAAAGCTGCCTGTTGAAGTCAGGCCACGTATTAGTCTAGAAGATACACACAATAAACAAACCGGCATGAATGCAAGCTCTGAACGTACTGCTGAATCTCACGCCCACCACGGACACATTTCCAGCTGTTAGCAGATAACGGTTTCGAGATCTGGCACCCTAAAGTGGGAAGAAAATGAAAGTCTGTCTCAGAATACGGTTCAGAACACGCGTATTCAAAAGTTTGAAAACAACAAAAAGAGGAGAAAAGGATGAAGTTGAATGTAGGCGCTACAACTGGTGCGGCCCAATTATTAAATGTAAACAGTTATAGGCCAATAGTTCTAAATCTATAACAGTAACTGTTTGTTCAAATGAAAAGGTTGTTTTGGGGATTAGAGACACGTTGTTTTCTTAGACTCTGAGGTGGCCTTGTGTTTTGGAGATCCCTTTTAGTCCTGCAACAAACCGCATTGATGAACGGAATTCAAAGCATTGATCTTTCACACATACAGAATGGGAAGCGACTGTCTAGGAAGGAGTACGGCAGAAAGGGATCTAGGGGTTATAGTGGACCACAAGCTAAATATGAGCCAACAGTTTGATGCTGTTGCAAAAAAACCAAATGTGATTCTGGGATGCATGAACAGGTGTGTTGTGGCTACGACACGAGAAGTCATTCTTCCGCTCTACTCTGCGCTGGTCAGGCCTCAGCTGGAGTATTGTGTCCAGTTCTGGGCTGTGGTAACAAACACTGATAAATTCCCAGGGAAAATGAAACCTCCCTAGACAATGCATTCCAGTGCTTAGCAGCATCCCAGCAGGGCTAGCGGAGACAAGGAAGATAATAGTTAATCATCAACTCTATCCATTCCTCTCTCCTGCTGCCCCCACCCCCGCCATTACGGCTCCGATCGGCATCCTGAACAGCCAATGGGAGAAGGAGTGGGCGGGCTCAGGAGAAAAAAGGCAGGAGGGGCCGAAATACTGCAGTGCGGCAATCTCTGGGTCCTGCAGATGCTCACTGCCTAGAACAGACCCAATGCATTTAACTCGCTGCAGCTGCTCGGGATCGGGGTAAGCGGTGCCCTGTGTCCAGGGGAAGTGGGGGGCGGGAGGGGTTAGTGGATTTCTTAAAGGGATGTGGATGCTGGAGGCAGACGAGGGAAAACCCCTTTAAAGCCCCCCGGGGTGCGGGGGAAACACCCGGGAGGGGACTGGGGGTTGGACCCTGGGGGAGCGGATCGAGGGAGGAGAAGAGGCGCGTTCAGGGCGGTGAATTGGCCCAGCCAAGCAGGGGGCAGCGCTCGGCTCGGGGGCGTTTCTCTGGGTCAGGCTGACTCTGGGGAGCTGCAGCTGATCGGCTGCAGGAGGGCGGGGTTGGGCTGGGGAGCAAAGAGCCGGGTGCTGGCAGCACCTTCCAGCGTCACCCCCCAGCTCAGCTCTGGCCTGTCCCCGGGGAGCTTGGCAGGTTGGCACCTTGAGTGACTGATCGATCAGAGGTAAAGAAACGAGTGTGTGTGTGGGGAGAGGGGGTACAGAGCCCTCGGGGGGATGGGACATTGTGCGGGGCTGGTGTGTGGTGAGAGAGGGAGCACAGAGGCCCTGGCATGGGGGCAGAAAGGGGGATCCTTGTATCTGGGGAGGGAGGAATTTGGGGGCACACAGAGCCCCTGGCATAGTGGGGGGAGTTGCTTGGAGTCCCTACAATAAAGGATGGGAGCTGTGGGGGTGGGGTGGGATGGGTGGATGCAGGTAGCCTACGGT
The DNA here is from genome assembly GCF_016161935.1 of Mauremys reevesii. Taxonomy (NCBI): domain Eukaryota; kingdom Metazoa; phylum Chordata; order Testudines; family Geoemydidae; genus Mauremys; species Mauremys reevesii. The sequence goes on from NW_024100715.1 coordinate 2,713,348, forward strand.
GAGTGCAGGGAGCTTGGCCTGCACAGGCTGGGAAGTGTGGGACCCCCTGTGGGGGTGCAGGGCGATGTGTGTGTGTCTGTTTTGCTGGGGGCAGCGAGGAGGGAGGGGCTGTCACAAGGACGCAGGGTGATTTCCATTAGCCTGGGGCCTGCTTGTCTCCATCCAGCTGCCTGGATGTACCTGCGCTGGGCCACACCCTCCATCCCAGGGGAAAGGGACGGGGGGGAGGTTCCCGAATGAAGGCAGGGCCGGGGCACCTGTGGGCGGATGGGAGCTGGGCGGCCGCACAGAACAGATGGGAGATTGTGGGTTTGCTGGATCACCTCCCTTCCTATGGGGGCCTCATGCAGGGAGAGCCGCAGCCATAACCAGCCCACCCAGCTAGCAGCCTCCCCCTGCTCTGCTCGGATGGGCTGGGGAAGGGTGGGGGGCTCTCAGCATGGCGGGAAGGAGGCTCCCTTGTTTTGGGAACATGGGGTGGGTGGATCTGGGAATGGGGGGAGGGAGGCCCCTGGATTTGAGGGGTGGGGCAGGAGGGGAGATCCAGGCTTGCTGGGGGAAGGACGGGGGTGGCTCATTCCATGGGGAAGGCAGACAGCAGAAGGGGTCTGGTTTGCAGCAGGCAGGGTGGGTCCGGGCTAAGGGAGCGGGGTGGGATGGGGCCGGGTGGGGGAGCAGAGGGGAGCAGGGTGGGAAGAGGAGTCCAATGTCTGTTTGCAAAGTGAGGGCCTGAGTCGGGGTGCAAAGGGGCTGGAGGGGGAGGGGTCAAGGCCCCCCTGCTTTGGGAATCCCCCAGAAATCCCTTTTCCAGGGCTGGATGGGAACAAGCTGCCCATCCTGCACTGTGTGTTGCAGGCTGTTCCTCTGCATCCAACGCACAGAGGCTCTGGGTTGTTTGAGCCCAGCTCAGCTCACACTGGAGCAGTTCATGCTGGTAGCGCTGGAGATCTGGGCTCAGTCCCTGCGGCGTCAGCCAGACCAGCAGCTGTCACCCTGCAGCAGGGCCCCAGGCCGGAGGCCTGAGAATGGAGAGGCTGGGCTTGAGGAGGCCAGGAGGGGTGAGACGTGCAGTGAACCCCGGCTGTTTATTCACCTTCTGGTCCGTTTCTAGGCCTTGTGGCCAGTGAGAAAAGATGAATCCAAAAGGCCGAAAAACCAGGAGGTGAATAAACAGAACCCTCCTGTTGCCGGCACAGAGGCACGAGGCGACAGCAACAGTGGTTCGTTGCCCGGAGTGCCTCGCTCCAATAGACACACCAGGGTGGAGAAGCAAAAAAAAAGGTTTATTTGAGATCTCAAAGCACGGCACTTGGAGACAAACAAGTCTCAAATCAAGCACACTCCATACAAGCAGCTCTCTCTCTTATACATGATTTCAACTAAGCGTCTTTATTACCCCCACTGCCCAGCTCCCCTTCCCCTCTTCTCCCTCCTTTTTAGTTCCCATACAGCAAATACATTATAAAGTAGCAATTACTCTAAACAGGTTAAGTCATACTTGGCAGAAAATACACCATCTCGTTAGTAACTTTTCTTGACCGGTCATTCTGTTTCACTCCCTTCAGCCAGGTGCAAGCAGGCTGTATAATTGCCTCCTGGTACTGATAACTAGTTGCCACACATTCCATTCTTTCCATCTGGCCTGTGGGGTTAATTAAAGTCTAAACATGGAAGTGGTTCAGGCAAGCAGAGGCCTGATACAGGGAGCCTTCATTGGCACTGTTGTTTTCCACCCCTCTGTCAACACTGGGCCATGCCTGGTGACACCAACACTCCTGGGAACTCCCAGGAGCCAGCGCAGCCTTTTCTTTTTCACTGTTTTCAGAATCTGCTCCTGGCTCAGAGTCATATAAAAATGCAGGTGAAATAATCATCTTGTAGCTCTTACACTGCAATTTCATAGGTGTTCTCCTATTGCAGCTCACTCTTTCAGGTCCACCTGGGGGTGGGGGGGGGCAAGTGGGCAATTTGCCCCAGGCCCCAGAGGGGCCCCCACGAAAGTTTTTCGGGGGCCCCGGAGCAGGGTCCTTCACTCGTTCTGGGGACCCTGGAAAACTCTTGCGGAACGTGGGCCCCCGGAGCTTCTTCCGCTCTGGGTCTTTGGCGGCAGGGGGTCCTTCCGCTCATCCTCTGTAGAGTCATCAGAGCCAAGGTATGCAGGCATATGTCGCTTCCAAATCTGCTGTTCCAGCCCTGCCTCTTGAGGTAACGGCCAAGTTGAAGGTGGGTGGAATTTCCTATTCCAGGTGTGGGACGTTTAGGAGGTGTCTGCTGTTCGTCACTGCAGAGTCTGGGCTTCCCGAATAGGAATGAAATATTCCCTCACCAAGCAAACGTTATCACGGGTCTGTTTGGTAAGTGAAGGACAGATAAATGAACTGACCAGCCCAAGGAGCCTGTAACGTCACTGCTGGGAACTGAACCAAGACCTTCTTGTCAGCAGATCAGTGCTGTCACCATCCTTTGTTGGGACTGAGAGGTAAGATATAGAGGGTAGCACGAAAGGGCACATCTACACTGCAACATAAGCCCAGGATTAGTGGAACTCAAGTGAGCAGACCCGGGGTGTGTGAACCTAGGACAGTGGTTCCCAAACTGGGGTTTGTGACATGTTACAGGAGGTTCTCGGGGGAGGTGGGGGAGGATACCCTAATGGTGGACAGAGCTGTCCCTAGGGACCCTGGGCAGCACAGGGCCGGCAGCCTGGAGCCCCTGGACTTCCAAGAGCTAAGCAGATCAAAGCGAGCGTCTCTATCAAACTGAGGAGATTTAAATGTCAAGACTCCTTAGAAGAAATGAAAAGGGAGGTGGATATTTTTTGCTGTTCTTGAAATTAAATAGGCAGCTAGTGCTGTTTGTAAAATTATTAAGAAGAACAAGTTTAAGCTTTGTTGTAACGTGTGTTGTTTGCCTGGACTGCTCAAGTCCTGAATGTTTGTGTAAGAAGAACTCTGTGAGTTGGCTTCTTAATATACCTTCCTGCTGTTTCACATCTGAGGCTTTGGCTACACTTGCACTTCAAAGCGTTGCCGCGGCAGCGCTTTGAAGCGCTAAGTGTAGTCAAAGCGCCAGCGCTGGGGGAGAGCTCTCCCAGCGCTGTCCGTACTCCACCTCCGTGTGGGGAATAACGTCCAGTGCTGGGAGGCGCGGCTCCCAGCGCTGTGGCTTTGACCACACTGGCGCTTTGCAGCGCTGCAATTTGCAGCGCTGGAGAGGGTGTGTCTTCACACCCTGCTGCAGCGCTGCAAATTTGTAAGTGTAGCCAAGGCCTGATACTCCTTGGTGAAACCTAGGAGCCTTGTCTTAGAACAGGCTTAATCAAAGTGACATAAGCTATGAAAGTGAGATCTGGGAAGAATGTTGCCGTTTTCATAATGTAATAAAAATACTGTAATGATAAATAGTGTGTAATAAGCATGTTATAAGAACAAATTTTGTATTTCCCAGATCACTGCTTTTATATTTTATACTCAGGCAAAGGAGAATCCCTGAAATACTCATTTTTAGGAGGGGATTTAAGAGACTTGACATTTTAGTGAAAGGGGCTGGTCAGTTAAAGTTTGGGAACCACTGACCTAGGATGTGAGCGTCTACACTTGTTTGTAACCCGGGTTAGCAATTGTTCAACCCTGGGTCCCACCCCAGGGCTCCAGTGTCTGCAATGCACTGTGCAGGCCCGAGTCCAACCACCCATATCCCAGACTTTCTAGCGCCCTGACAGGATGAGGCTGCTCTAGCCCTTTGGTGGTGGTGCAGTGTGGGAAAACTTGACTGTTCAGAGGACAAAGAACAGCCTGTGGGATTGTGGGATACTATTGGCGGACTCCCAGAGTTCAGTGGGGCTGCATCTACACAGCAAAGCAATAGTGCTTGAACCCTGGGTCCTGGCTTGATTCAGGTTCAGGCCTTTTACCCCAGTGGAACCCTGGGTCAGTGCGATTTGTATGTTGATGGAAGAGGGGTTAGCCTGGAGCCTGAGTTTGAACCCTGGGCTCACAGTGCAGTGTGGACATACCAGAACCTGATCCCTACCCCCCTGTTTCTGTTAAGGTCACTGAGTGCTGGATCTGGGCTGGCAGAACCACAGTAGGTGGGTAACAGCCTAAGTTTGGGCTAGTGGGGATTTGTTTCCTAGGGGACTTTAAATGACTTGTGTTTATGACTAGGCTTGGCAGATGTTGATGATGATTTTCATAATTTTGACAGATAATACTGATTGTTTTTAAGCTTTTTTAAAAAAGATTTTTATCAATTTTAAATGTTCACAGCTGTCCAAAATTATGGATTCTAGGCCTTTTTAAAATGTTTGTTTAAACGCTCACAGTTGTGGGAAATTAATTGGGGAGTGTGTCAGATAATGACAGATGTTGAGATTTAAACAATTAAAGCTTTATAACCTTTAAAACACAAACTTCAACATCTCATGTCAAAACATACAAGGGAAACAAACGTCAAACAAACCCTACTCAGTTCTCAAGCAGCATTTTCCTTACTCTGCCTGTCTGTGAAGCTCAATAATTGTGCCTGGAAATATTTTGTCGTGAGTTTGTGCACATGTGAAAAAATTGACGTTTATTGACAGTGGCAGATAAAAATCTAATCCTATTTATACTGCATGAGTGGCTCTGGGAGGAAAGCTAGCTGGGGATAAAAGGTTCTTTCAGGAGCCTGGAAAATAGATTCCATTGCAGAGCATTCTCTGCTTCCAAGTGGGTGCGGAGGGGCGTGTGTGCATGTGTTTGTGTCCACAAATGTATGTCTGTGTTGTCCCAGTTTGTATCCTTGACGTGTGTGTGGTTTTTTTTTTTTCCCCCAGCATCCTCATCTGCTCCCCCCAAATGTCTCTCTTCCCTCCACTGCCCTCTGTGTTCCCCACCACTGTGTCCTCTCTGATTCCAAGTATGTGTGAGTCCTCCCGCTTTGAATTGTGTGGTTTTTTGTGTGCCTTTTGCACCCCCTCTTATGTGTGTGTTCTCCCTAAGTGCATATTGCAGGAAGATCTCATAATGGAAGAAAGAGGACTAGGTTTCATGAGAGATCTATCTACACCTGTGACACAAGAGAGACTCAGGAATTCAAGCCAGCTCTGTGTGTGTGTCCCTCTCTGCACTGCCCCCTACTCTGTTCCTCCTGAGGATCAAGGTAACCCCCTGCTGCAAGCTCCATGCCAGACACATGACATGTGAGCCGTGCTCTGTATAGGCCAATGCACTTTGCTTCTCTGCTTTAAAGAGTCCTTTGTTTGCTTCCCCCAGCATGCTCTCCATGCGGCTGCTAAGAGACCATCTGCAGTTCCTCCCCTGCTCCCAGCACACCAGGACCACAACAGTCACTCTGTGTACATCTGCTCTCACACCCACCCATTGCTGCTTCTAAATGCCAGATGCTTGGACCGAAGATCATGGAGCGCAGGTGTTAAGCTAAACTGCAGCACACCACTCAGGGCACCACACAGGGCTCTCCTCTGTTTAGTTATGTTGGGTTTCCCTGAGACCTCTTCCCCTCAGCTCCCCAAGAACAACTCAGCGTAGCTTTGTTATTTGCCAAATCAGACACCTGAGTGATCAGCCCAGAGTCGATCAGACTCAAGTGTAGGGGGTGGGTATAGGTCATACCACACATCCCACCCAAGTTATGCCGCCAACCTCTTCCTTTGTACATTACATTGCATTCATGATCCATCGCTTCACATTTTGGGATTGGCTTGGTTCCTTTGCAGAAACCAATCCCTGTACAGCAAGCGCTACCCACACCCTATGTTTGACTTTACTCTTTACCTCATATTTACACTCCTGACTTCTCTCGCCATTGTTTTCTTGTTGTTAACAAATAGTTCCCTGGGGGTTCTCCCTCTTATCATAGCTCGCTCCGACACACTCTCTTTTAGCTTACTGTCCCTTTTGCTTGTCTTAGGGCAAGCATTTCCTCTGGCTCTGGTTACCTCCCTAATCTTGTCCTCTTGTCCTTCTACCACTGAGAACAGTCTAGATCCATCCTCTTTGGAACCCCCTTTCAGGTAGTTGAAAGCAGCTATCAAATCCCCCCTCATTCTTCTCTTCTGCAGGCTAAACAATCCCAGTTCCCTCAGCCTCTCCTCATAAGTCATGTGCTCCAGCCCCCTAATCATTTTTGTTGCCCTCCGCTGGACTCTCTCCAATTTATCCACATCCTTCTTGTAGTGTGGGGCCCAAAACTGGACACAGTACTCCAAATGAGGCCTCACCAGTGCTGAGTAGAGGGGAATGATCATATCCCTCGGTCTGCTGGAAATGCCCCTACTTATACAACCCAAAATGCCATTAGCCTTCTTGGCAACAGGGGCACACTATTGACTCATATTCAGCTTTTCGTCCACCGTAACCCCTAGGTCCTTTTTCTGCAGAACTGCTGCCCAGCCATTCGGTCCCTAGTCTGTAGCAGTGCATGGGATTCTTCCGTCTTAAGTGCAGGACTCTGCACTTGTCCTTGTTGAACCTCATCAGGTTTCTTTTGGCCCAATCCTCCAATTTGTCTAGGTCCCTCTGTATCCTATCCCTACCCTCCAGCGTATCAACCACTCCTCCCAGTTTAGTGTCATCTGCAAACTTGCTAAGGGTGCAGTCCACACCATCCTCCAGATCGTTAATGAAGATATTGAACAAAACTGGCCCCAGCACCGACCCTTGGGGCACTCCACTCCACCGGCTGCCAACTAGACCTGGAACCATTGATCACTACCCGTTGACCTGAAACAATTTGCAGGTTTGACACCATTTCACTGAATAGTTTGGCCATTTTCCCCCTTGACTCAGGTGCCATTCACAAAATAGTGTGTGTGTGGGGTGGGGTAGATGCTGTCATAACCACTGGACTAAAAGTTCTATGGGGAGGACGTTCACAGGGGATGGAGCAGGGATTTCTCCCTCCTCGGTGACTGGTTCCATAGCCCGGTGGCTGGGACAGTCTCACGTGCTCTCTGGCCCAGTGAAGAGCGGAGTACTTTATGTGGCGTCAGCAGGAGAGATTGGGAGGTTCCTGCCCTAGGACACCCCACAGCCCGACTGTCTCCCAGGAGCTGCTCTAACCACAGGGATAACGGTGTATGACCACCTCCGTCTGTTTTGTGAATCTAATCCTGCGCATGCATCCTCATGGGCAACCTCTTGTTAATCTTTTTGACCGCAGTTGCACACTGAGCAGAACTCTGAGCTGTCTACAATGACATTCAGGCCCTTTTCCTGAGTTCAGACCATTCATTTAGAACCCTGCATGGTGAAACAGTAGTTTTTAAATGTTTCCCTGCAATGTGCATCACTTTTCATTGATCAACAGTTAATTAATTTTGCCAGCTCTGTTGCCCATTCACCAAGAATTTCAGGTCTCTCTGAAGTTCTTGGTCCTCTTTTGTTCCTGACTACTTTGGCCTCCTCACTGCTCATCCCTCCTTTCCAGATCATTAGTAAATGAATATTAACAACACAGTATAAAATCTTTAAAGGTTAGCTGCTGCTAACCTTTTCCCATTAGGAAAATTGACCGTTTAACTTGACTCTCTGCTAGACTCCTAGCCAGTCTTTGATCCATGACAGTACTTTGTCTCTTGCCACATGATTACTTAACTTCTTCAGTCACCTCTTGTGCAGAACCTTGTCAAAGGCCTTTTGCACATCTAAATCAGCTATGTCAACTGACTCACATTTACCCACTATAATGACATGTTCAAAAAATTCTAAGGTTATTGAGACACTATTGTTTCTGCAATGAAAATCATGCCTCATGGACATGGTATCGTGCTCTCCAAAGTAAAGGGCCCAAATCAAAGCCCACTGAAGTCAGCAGGAGTCTTTCAATTGACTTTAATTGGCTTTCAGATCTGAGCCTAAAAGCAGGGCACTCTATAACTTAAGCTTCAGGAGTGACTCCATTAGCTGGCAGCAGGGGGGAGGGATAGCTCAGTGGTTTGAGCATTGGCCTGCTAAACCCAGGGTTGTGAGTTCAATCCTTGAGGGGGCCACTTAGGGATCTGGGGCAAAAATTGGTCCTGCTAGTGAAGGCAGGGGGCTGGACTCAATGACCTCTCAAGGTCCCTTCCAGTTCTAGGAGACTGGTATATCTCCAATTATTACATTTTTATTACCAGTGGTGGGCAGTTATCCTCTATGTGGACCAACCATTAGAGGGGACCTCATACTTGCTGTACTGCTGTGTTTCTCTCTCCTGGCCCTTGGAGCCTTCCCACTGGCGAAGGCTGGGTTGTCACCACCTGAGCAAGTAAGAGGAGATGTGGGGACCATGAGGCACATGAATATGCAGAGGGGCAGGGAAGCAATGACCATGGATACAATCTTTGGCTGGAAGAATTAGACACAGATGGGGAAGGAGTTGGGTGGGGCCTTGGTTGCCTTGCATAGCTTCTGTTTCCTGCCCTGAGTGATACATCTCAGATTAGAGGGGAAGGGAAACATGACACAGTCAACATGCCTTTGGCCTGCCTCTACCTACCAGGAGCAGACTTGATGCTGATTGACATGGGAAGAGCAGAAGATCAGAGAAGACACAATAGTAAGTAGTTATTTTTGTCCTGGATCCTTTAGTGTGGCTTGTGGAGGAGAAAAATATTGGGGTTTCCTTATGGTGGACAAAGGAGGCTTGGTGTATTGAAAAAAATTGCCCTGGCTAAACTAACGGCATGGTTGAAAACTCATTTTAGTTAGACCAGTGCAAACCCTTATGTAGATGCTCTCTTTTTGGTTGAAAACCAGGTATGTATCGGTTTAGTTTGCATTGGGAAAGTTTACATGGTGACTTTGGGTTTCCCATCACCCCCGAATCCAGAACTCTGCAGGGGAAACCAAATTTGGGGGCATCATACTTTAACTTCATACTGCCCCACCCCTCCCTGCAGCCATGTGGGCTCGGGAAAGAAAGAAACTGCTCCATAGGTGAAGGGAACAGGTGCCAACTTCCCCATGGGTGCTCAACCCCCTCTCTGCCCCTAGCCCACCCCCATTCCAACCTCTTCCTCAAAGTCCCTGCCCCAATTCCACCCCCTCCCTGCCAATATTCCAACTCCTTCCCCAAATCCCTGCTCTGGTCCCGCCTCCTCCTCCCTTCTGGAGCATGCTAATGCTGCCAAACAGCTGTTTGGTGGCGGCTGGGCAGGAAGTGTTGGGAGGTAGACAGAGGAGTGGGGACGTGGCACTCTTAATTCACAATTAATATCATTTCTTTAATAAGTATCCAGCCCCTTGGTGCTGGAAGCTGGGCAAACACACAGGGAAACATGGACTGGACCCCAAAGAAAGTGCATTCTATGCTTTGTCTGCGGGAGGAATTTTGCAGGGGATGGAGTCTCAGAGGATTGCTAAAACGATAAATGAGCCTTTAAAAAGAAGTGACGCTGGAGCATAAGACTAGTCAGTCTGTGCAGGAACACGTAAATGGCAAGATGCATCCTCTGGCCACAAGAGGCCCTTAGCAAACCATTGCCGCCCTCAGGTGACAGCAGCGTTAACGGTGGGTGCGTTCGCTCTCCATGCTGATCATCACCCTCCGTGTTCCTGTTGTTTTTCAGATTTCAGCCTAAAGTGCATTAAAGATAAATGGATCCCAATCACCGTTACTGTCGTTATCACAGCTTTGGTTGCTGCCATCATCTGGCTGGTGGGTGAGTGGAGACCTGGCTAACCCAGTCACTGACGCTGATTCTCAGTCCCACTCAGCACCTTGTGTGCCACTTTGGCAGCATAAAGGGGGCTTAACAAGGCAGGATATAGCCCCCTGGGAATACATCCCCCATGCAGGGGGTTTCCCAGTTGGGCTGGAGCTGGCGGAAGGGCCCTGCTCCCAGCCTGCAGCATAGGGGATGGATCGGGGCTTAGCTAGAGGGTAGCACGTTACGGCTGTTCTCTGCTTCTCTGGGCTCATAGGAGGTCACAGGAGCAGAGGGTAAATTACAGCCGTCCTGAGACTGTGAAACCTGTATCTGCAGGGTTTTAGTGCCACAGAGCAGGGAATTCTCTCTTCCCTTGTATCAGGGAGTGGCTTATTCCCTCTCTCATTGCCACTCAGAGACAGTGGGTGCTCCCAGCAGTGCATTGTGGGTAATAACTTGAGGCTCCGTTTTTATTCGCCTGAGCTCCAGCTTGTACTGCCATGTGCTCAGAGACTGAATTCCTGTAGCTGCTTCCAAACTCCTCCCTCTAGGTCCCAAGCAGGGATGCTGTCGATCTCTCAACACTGTTACCTGCTTGTTTTCAGCCAAGAAGATGTCCCACTGTCCGCCCCATGTCACTGCTGCATGTCCTGATGGCTGGGTCGGGTACCAAGGAAAATGCTATTACTTCTCAGGGAGTGAAGGGAGCTGGAGCGCTAGCCAGAATAACTGCTCTTCCCTGGGTGCCTCCTTGGCGGTGATTGACTCCCAGCAAGACCTGGTAAGAGAGACATTTGTCCCAATTGTGACTCAGGACACCGATAGGATTTGCTGTGCCACAGCCCCTCCCTACTAGATCAAGGAGAATCCTGGGTTTGAGGTCAGACTAAACGGCTGTGGTAGGAAATTGATCCCACTTCTGGAAATGTTGTGCCCTGTCGGGGGGGTGGTTCTCAAGCGGTGACATACTCTACAGAAATGATTAACAGAAAGTGTCTGGTCAACATGTCCCCTCCCACTCCCAGGGAAGCCGGCTCCTGCTCCCCCTCCCTTCATTCTCCAGTCTGCCAGGTTCTTCAGCGTGGCCAGCTAGCTGTCTGCAGAACACCAGCAAGTCTCCCTACAGACCACGGTAGGTTATGGAGCTTGGCTAGTGACTTCATACCTCTACTCTTATAAATCAATTGGTCTCCATGGCCACTGAAGGCAGGACAAGTCGTAATGGGCTCAATCTGCAACACGGGAGGTTCAGCTTAGACATTAGGAAAAACTTTCTAACTCTGAGAGTAGGTCAGCTCTGGAACAGGCTTCCAGGGGAGGTTGTAGAATCCCCGTCACTGGAGGTTTTTCAGAACAGGTTGGACAAACACCCGTCAGGGACGGTCTCTGTTTACTTGGCCCTGCCTCAGCGCAGGGGGCTGGACTAGAAGGCTCTCAAGGTCCCTTGCAGCCTGATATCTCTCCGAATCTACAATGATTTATTATTTGTACCACAGTAGTATCTTGAGACCCCAATAAGGGATCAGGGCCTGTAACAGAGTTGGGACTCTCCACCTGGCACCTCCTCCTAGTTGTCTCTGGGAATTAGCTCTGAAGCGCCCCCTCCTGGTGGTGTCCCGTCCATCATCTCGCTCTCGGTTGGCATGTGGACCCACGTTGCTCTCAACTCGCGGCGTCCTCTTCTGGACCACTGTCCTCCAGCAGTGCCCCTTAGTCCAACCACACCTGCTTCGGGCAGGGGGGGTGGTTGTTGATCAGCAGTCTCTCTACAGCCTAGCCACCATGTCCAACCATACACCCCAAAGTCTAATCCCTCTTGTCAGGGATCTGGTGTAGTCTATGATGGCAGCTCTCTACGGCCAATGGCTGGGAGTACTGCAAGGAGGGAACCCAGGCCTGCCCTCTACTCTGGGTCCTGGCCCAGGGACCCTCTGGCAGCAGCCTCGCTGTCTTCCTTCTCTCACCTCGTCTGTTTGCTTCTCTGGGCTGCTTCCCCTATGGCCCCTTGCACTTGCTAGGCCCTTCCCTTCCAGGCCTGCAGGCTACGGGCTAGAGCTCCCTTTTGCTCCCGGAGCCTGGCCAGCACTGCACTGTCCACAGTGCTAGTCTCCACCTTTGGAGACTGACCTTCCCCTCTGGAAGGCCTGGAACAGACTGACTGCTCCCTTCCTGGGCAGCCCTCTTTATAGGGCTGAGCCCAGCCCTGATTGGCTCCCTCCACTCTGGGCCCTGATTGGCTCACAATAAGCCCTTCCCTAATTGGTTCCCTGTCTGCACAGGTGCCCTAGCCTGCCGCAGTGCACACTGTCAGGGAGTGGGGCAGTCCGCCCTACTACAGGGCCCCATTGTGCTAGCTACTCTTCATACACACAGCAAACACACGGTCCCTACCCCACAAAGCTTACAATCTAAGTGCATGGTGGCTATTTCCTTAGTTATGGTTATAGTCAAAGCCCTGTTTTGCCCTCTTTTTAGCTACCCCACTCCAAACAAGTACCACCAAATAAACTTCTTTGATAGGCTGAAATTTCCTCCTGCTTAGAGTTGGGCCAGGTGATCACTCTAATAAAACATGTTTGAGTTATAGAGCCAGGGAGCAGCCCCTGGCGAATCAAAGGCAGATGGTAGAGACCCCCCAGAGAAGAAGGACAGGGCTCAGAGAATGAGGTCTCGGATGGCAAAGAGGGTGTGTTCGTGCTATCTAGTCTTTCATAAATGGTAAGGCCAGAAGGGACCATGATGACCTCTAGTTTGATCGGCTGTAAACCCAGGCTGGGGAACCCCATCCAATGATTCCCGCATCCAGCCCGTAACTTGAGGTTGAATTAGAGAACAAATCTTTTTAGAAAGAAACATCCAGTCTTGATTTAAAGACCCACCGTGATGAAGCATCCGCCATGTCTCTAGTAAGTTCCAGTGGTTAATTACCCTCCCTGTTAAAACCCAGGGTCAGGGTGGAGTCTCCATCACTGGCAGGCGTTAAATGAAGATTGGATGTTTTTCTAGTTCAAACAGGAATCACATGGAGGCAGTTCTGTGGCCTGTATTACGCAGGCCAGACTAGACGATCACCACGGTCTCTTCGGGATTTAGAATCTATGAAAACGTCTCTTGCAAAACTAACTTGAGCTTTTTACATTTTGTGTTGCTTTCTCTAGGAGTTCATGCTGCGCTGTAAAGAGCCCCCCCTCTACTGGATCGGCTCATGGAGGGACTCCCCTGGCCAACCCTGGAAATGGACCAACGGGACTGAATTCAATACGTGGTGCGTCCTTTTCTTTCTCTTGACTTTACAGACAGGGATCTACCCCTTAGCTCCACACATGCTGATGACACTCATCACAGTGGGGAGTGAGTCCACTACACAGGGCAAGGCAGTTTGCTTCCTGGAGGTGGAACTTTGCATAGCAAATCTGGGAAGTCTGGCTTGTAGCTAGGAGTGGCAGAGGACAAGATATAGGGTGGTTTGAGGGGGTCGGAAGAGGAGGGCATCAGAAGAACAAGGAAAGGGGAACACAAAGCAAGAGGCAGGCGTGCTGCCATGGGTGAATTGAAAAGACCCCATGCATTGAAAGGCTCAAACACCGCAAGTTGTGTGGCGTCCCGTGGGTGTTTGCGGTGCCCTTTGTGGCAGCTGGCTTCATTTCCAATCCCCATTCTTGGCAGGTTTCAGATCGGAGGGGACGGGTCTTGTGCCTACCTGAACAATCCTGGTGTCAGCTGCTCCCAGTGCTACTCGGAGAGACGCTTCATCTGCAGCCAGCCAGATGTGTGCGCCAGAGGGAATCCAAACGCTGCAGGAGAGGGCTCAACGCAGAAACTCACCTAAAGGATCAATGCAAATTTCAAACCATGTTTACTTTGATTGTTTTTAATTCCCCAAAAAGGGGCCTTTTTTCAAAGCGGAAATTTTTTGACAAAACCTAGAAACCAATGAAAATTAATTTCATTGTTTGGGGGAAAGGGCAGATTGTGTGTGTGTGTGTGTCTCTCTCTCTCTCTCTCTCTCTCTCTTTTTCCCTCCCCTCCATCCGTTCCTTTTTTCTTGCTTTTCTTTCTCTCTTTCCCCCACCCCCTTCTTGTCTCCCCTCACTCTTTGTTGGCTTTTTTTTTTCCTTCCAGAAATGGCTGAAATCCTCTTTCCTTTTTCTGCAGTTATTGGACAGCGACTTTTTTTTATTAAAAGCACAACAAATGACACAATTGCCCTGTTTTGTGAAAAATGAGAACAACACTGACATTTTCACAAAATGGCTTTTCCTTTTCTAACCAGCTCCTGCTGCAGCATTTGCACTAAAACGCTCTACCTCTCCGGGTGCTTTTGGACTGAACATTGTCTTTGCAGATCCCTGTTGACAACCCACTGCCTCTACATGGCCCGAAGGACTAACCCCCTTTAATGCAACACCGTCTCAGCTTTGGGTTTCAACATGCACAAAGCTCTAAGCTAACCCATTGCATCTCCTGCTATCTCTGCCTTTTTCGGAGCTTGTAAACTCCTCCAGACAAGGATTCTGTATTTCGGGGGATTCCTTCTTTGTATTGCAGTAGTGTCTAAAGACTTCAGCTCCATTCTGCAACGTGCTGTACAGACAGTCCAGACCACAAAGAGCTTGCATTCCAAGTGCCTTCGACAGTAGTAACGAGGGGCTGGTGCTTTATAATGTTCACTCCTCTTCTGCTTCTGTCCCTGCAGTGCCACAAGTCAGCGAGAGAGAGCAATGCAGAGCGAGAGATTCTAATGAGTGGTGTTGTTTGGGGGGATTATCACAGTGCAGCCTGAGAGATGTCTGCAAAGGAGCCTCAGGAGGACAGAGGCTCTTAAAGGGCAATCACTGTAAATAATTTGAGGCATTCAGTCCTGTGGACTACACAGTATTATCCTAAAAGGTGCTAAAGCCACATGAAAAAAATACATGCTAAGGATGGCCAAATGCATGCTGGAGATTTTTGATTGGTTAGCATTGCCACATGGTGCCTTTTCATAGGTTACACAAGCCTGTAGAAGACAATCAGGTTTCAGCTGGTGGCTCTGTGATGGTTTATGGAGTTAACTAGACGTCACTTTTATAGCACCAGCCATGGGATGTATCTTAGGGGCCTGTATACCCATCCGGGGCACTAACTTTAGGGATTTCGTGGTGGATCTGTAGGAGGCGGCAGAGGAGGAGGAGTACCCTGGCATCGCAGACTCACACTGGAAGCTGTTGCTCAGTATAATTCGCATGGCCACTGATGCCCTCCATGTAGACTGGTGTTTCTGGCGCAGTGGTGGGAACACTTTGTCATGCAGACCTGGGATGACCAGCAGTGTGTCCAGAACTTTCGCATGAAGAAAGCAACATTTTGGGAGCTTTGTGAGCGGCTTACCCTGACCCTCCAGTGTAAAGAGACCCAACTGAGGTTCCCCCTTGTCAGTCCAGAAGCGGGCTGCTATAGCTATCTGGAAGCTGCTCCAGGTCCACTGCCAACCAGTTTGGGGATGGAAAGTCAACTGTGGGTAGAGTGGAGGTAACTGAGGCAGTCAGGCATGTGGTTTACCCCAAGGTGGCAGGCATTAAAGATTTTCCAGCGGTAATTGCTACCTTTGCGAGAATAGGGTTTCCAACTGGTGGTGCTCTTGACAGGACTCACGTGCCCATTGCAGGCCCTCATGGACCACAGAGGCCGATTTATGACTGTCAGTCTGGGCTGCACAGGAAAAGTCCACGATACCAGAGTTTTTCATTGCTCGGGACTCTACGTTCATGGACAGGCTGGGATGCTATTTCCTCAAATGATATTGACCAGGGGCGGCTCCAGGCCCCAGCACGCCAAGCGCGTGCTTGGGGCGGCATGCCGCGGGGGGTGCTCTACCGGTCGCCGGGAGGGTGGCAGGTGGCTCTGATGGACCTCCCGCAGGCGTCCCTGCGGAGGGTCTTCTGGTCCTGCGGCTTCGGTGGAGCATCCACAGGCACGTCTGCGGGAGGTCCACCGGAGCCACAGGACCGGCGACTAACAGCACCCCCTGCGGCGTGCCGCCGTGCTTGGGGCGGCGAAATGGCTAGAGCCGCCCCTGATATTGACATAAGTAGTGTTACTGTCCCCACTGTTGTTCTGGGGGACCCCGGGGACCCTGCCTTGGTTTATGAAACCGTACCTGGATTTCAGAGGCCCTGAGGTTTTATTACACCCTCATCAAGTGCCAAATGGTTGTTGGATGTGCTTTTGGCAGATTAAAATCCTGGTGGAGATGTTGACAGACCTGTTTCAGCGCCAGCGTCGTCAATGCTGTCCGCATCACTCGCTTGCTGTGCTCGTCACAGTCTGTATGAAGCCAGAGATGAGCCATTTCCCCCTGAATGGATCTGTGACAGCGAGGGGATGCTGGCTTAATTCCCTCAGCCAGAAAGTGCAGCTACCACTGCGGGGGGCTGGTTGCACCCGGGCAGCAGAAGTCAGGGATGCTTTGGGTGCTCACATTCGGAAGTTGTGTGACCTGATGGAAGAGGGGGAATAATACCTGTACGAATGTGCTTGGGGGTGGGGGGAAACTGGCTCATTTATGGCAGGAGGGCAGTGCTTGGGAGTGGGGTGATCCTGATTACAGTGCTGAGCCTTGGGTAGCTCTTAGATCCTGCTGGACTTTGTTCCACAGCCCGGTCTGGCTCCCAGATGCTTAGATTCTTATGTAATCACTTGAATCCAGGAGCTGGGGCTTTTAGAAAAGCACCAAATATTGGGATGCTTGTGACTGAATTGTGAGAATAATCAGTGTTGAGAACTATCAAATGATTTGATTTAATTCTTACACATACTGCCTTTAGCTTGTGGTTAGAGCTAGCAGGAAATCTTACCTGTCCTGGGGAAAATTCTCATTAAAAATTTCAAGGGAAAAATTGACTTTTTGTGAAACACAGGAAAAAAAAGTTTTGTTTTCAGATTGGCAACTGAAAACTGGATTTTACTTGAACGTTAGTTTTTTGGGGGCCAAAAACTTCTGTAAACCAAAAAAAAAAAATACAATAAAATTTAGCTGAGGCCTGTTTCTACTGAATAGTCAAAGCTTTTCAGGGAAACTAAAAACTTTCCCTTTTAAAAAACCCAAAGCCTCATTATCTGAAAATCCAAATTTCCATCAGAAAATTGTGGTGGCAAAAAGTCATCCTTGCCCTAGGGCTGAAGTGGCCAAAAATTGCACAACTTCCTGCAAGGATCAGCTGGGAAAAGCAAGTTAATTATCCGTGAAATGATTCCACCCCTCTATGCTGCATCAGCTCCGTCTTCAACCTCAGCTACTTCCCTTCTACCCCCAGCAACAGCAGCTCATTGTGGCAACCAACAGGCTGCATGAGGTGTGAGTTTGTGGGGAGGGACAGTAGGCAGTCTGAGCAGAAGAGAGGAGGAGCTGCATGTATCAGGGACTCAGTTATTGGGTCCTAGAGGGCAGTATATTGAATGGGGGTGTCTCTATCATGGTTCTGTAATTAGCTGCCACCCTGACTCAGTGCAGTCTATACTTTGTCTGCGGGAGGAAGTTTGCAGGAGATGGAGTCTCAGCGGATTGCTAAAGTGATTTGCAATGTCACCAGTGGAAGCAGGACAGAGAGCGATGGGCTCAGAGGCCAAAGGACTTTGGGAAGCGTCAGAGGTTGGAATCAGGGTTTAAAAGCCTCCCACTGGTGGGATGCCTGGCGGGGAAGATTCAGTGGGCCCTGAGGTAAGAGAATCTCTCTGTGTGTGTCTTCAGGGCCATGCTCAGGGGTCTCAGAGCGTAGGTCCACACAGTGGGAAGGTCCCGTAAGAAGGGGTGGGGGAAAGGGGTCAGGCCAAGACAGCACAGTGGCAGCTGGAGGACTGTGTCCAGTTTGGGTCACCGATGTATCAAAAGGATGTAGAGAAACTGGAAGGGATCCAGAGACGAGCGACAAACATGACCCAAGGGATGGAACACCAGCCCTCTGAGCAAAGGCTGACGGAACTGGGTATGTTTAGTTTGGAAAGGACGATATAAGGGGGCATCTGAGAGCAGACTTCAAATACTCAAAAGGCTGCCATAAAAACGATGGAGAAAAGTTGCTCTGTCTTGCCACAGAGGCAGAACAAGAGGCAATGGGTTCAAACACCACCATGGCAGGTCTTGATTAAATCTCAGGAAAAACTTCCTAACTGGAAGAACAGCAGGGCAATGGAACAGACGCCTCGGGAGGTGGTGGAAGCTCCTTTGCTGGAGGTTTTCGAAAGGTGGGTGGAGCCATCTGTCCTGGATGGTTTAGACACAACAAATCCTGCATCTTGGCAGAGGGTTAGAGTGGGTGACCCTTGTGGTCCCGTCTAACCCTATGGTTCAATGAACCCAGCCCTCTCCTCTGAATGGGTTTGACGCCATCTGAGCTGGAGGGACAGGATGTAGCCAGCAGAGTTCGCTGCGTCACTCTGCTCAGAGAGCTGCACGAGGAGATTGTGCTAGAAAAATAGAGACAGAGAATGCTGAGATCAGGGTTCCATTGTGTTGAGTGCTGCACAGACACACAGCGAGAGACGGTCCCTGCCCCATAGATTCGGGCTACCTGAGCTGAAGAGATTTTATGACTTGCCCAAGGTCACACCAGGAGTTTGTGGCGGAGTCAGGACTTAAATCTAAATTTTCCAGGTACCATGGCAACGCCTCAAGCGCTGAGCCAGCCTTTCACAACATGGCTGCCTACGGCCAAAACTGCTCAGCACATCCAGAGACTTTGGCTTTGTTCGGGGATCAGGGTTGTGCTGGTTTCCCAAGGTGCGTTTTTAAACTGGTGCGAAACCCAGCCTGACTCCCCGTGTTCCCAGTCAGGGAAATGAAACTAATTGTTCCCCCTTTTGTAACCAAAGCAAGTGGTGTTAAAAGCCTCCGCATCTTAATTGAGACACGCTCCGTGCCTGCCCCCCACCCGCAGCTAGTCCATCATTCCTCACTAGAAGAATTGCTAATGTGGATTTTCATAACATTAACTGTCCCTCTCCTTGTTCCCAGGCGTTAACGAGCAATGACATAACCCACAACATTAATATTTAAGGCATCATCTCGCTTAGTGGAGAATAGTTCATATCTCAGAGCGATTGTTTCAGGCTGTCTGCAGAATCAGGCAGAAGTCGCAGCACCTGTTATACTTGGGGCAGTTCCTATAGGAATTGCTGGACTGGATCAGATAAGATCCGTCTAACCAAGGGCCCTGCCTTTGGCTGGTAACTGATGCTTCAAAGGCAAATGTAAGTGCAGCAGGAGATGTGGGTTAATCTGCCCCCCATAATAGGGCATACCTTGGTCTCTAATAGTTAGACTGAGCTATGTCCTGAACCCGGAGGTTCCCTGCAAGAATTCGTTAGCATGAACTATTGTAACTCTGGGGCCTCTTTTTATGCATAAAAGGGTCCGATCCTTTTTGAATGTTGCAAAGTTCTTAGCCCCGACATCTTCCTGTGGCAATGAGTTCCACAGCCTAATTATGTAAAATTACATGTAACTCAGCCTAGATGCACTGCAGTCACTTGATCCCAGCCAGTAATCTAGCCTGGACAGAGGAAAACTGGTTAAGTTTTCCTTCAGACCCGCTGGGTGTCTGGGATCAGGGCCAGCTCCAGGCACCAGCGAACGAAGCAGGTGCTTGGGGCGGCCAAGGGGAAGGGGTGGCACGTCCAGCTCTTCGGCAGCAATTCGGCAGCGAGTCCCTCGGTCCCTCTCAGAGGGAAGAGCCTGCCGCCAAAGTGTCACCGAAGAAGAAAGCGGCGCAGTGGAGCTGCGGCCAAAGTGTCGCCAATTGCTTCCCCCCCCACCCCTGCACCGCTTGGGGCAGCAAAAACCCTGAAGCCGGCCCTCTCTGGGAGGGAGGTGTGGCCACCCAGTTGGCGATCTGGCCTCATTGACTCCAATGTAGAGACACTGACACACACCAGCCGGATCTGGTGTTTGTTGTCCTGTGGCTCTCAGTGACCTGTGGGGAGGGAATGATTTAAATAACAGCTCAGGTACATACAGCTGCTCTGGGACAGGAAGCTGTAAACCAGCTGCTCTCAGACTCTGCCAGCAGGGAGGGGCTGGGGGAAGGGTGATCTCAGTGCAGGGCTGGCATAAAAACTAAAACTTTTGTTACCTTTTGAGGGTGGGTTTTTCTGTGACCTAAAAAGCCAGGGCTTGGAGTGACTCAGTTAGTGGTGCTCACTGTGTCCTGAGCCAGATGCAGCCGGAGCGGCGCTGGGTGTGTAGCTGAGCCTGGCACGTGGGTGTGTAGTCAGTAAACACCGTGACTGGGAACTCCCCTGTGCCTGTGTGGATGTTACACACTATTTTGTTGTGCAAAGAGCAAAAGACACAGCACAGTCCCTGCCCAGGAGAGTTTATTATCCAAATAGACAAGACGGGGAGGGGAAGAGACGGGCCCAAGGTCACGCAGCAGGGAGGGGGCTGAGCCAGGGATAGAAACCCAATTTTCAGAGTCACACTTAAGCCCCTTTGTGTTCCGTTTAAACTGATTTTTACCAAAAAATTCCGGGTTTTACAAAAAATATTTTTCATTTTTTTTCTTATTTTTTCACCCTACTTTTGTATCATTCATATATGTAAAAAATAACTTGTTTTATGAGGAAAATACAATACACTGTGTGCAATCTCTGCATTGTGATCATACATTAGTCTGGGTGTATATGCAAAGCTGCCTGTTGAAGTCAGGCCACGTATTAGTCTAGAAGATACACACAATAAACAAACCGGCATGAATGCAAGCTCTGAACGTACTGCTGAATCTCACGCCCACCACGGACACATTTCCAGCTGTTAGCAGATAACGGTTTCGAGATCTGGCACCCTAAAGTGGGAAGAAAATGAAAGTCTGTCTCAGAATACGGTTCAGAACACGCGTATTCAAAAGTTTGAAAACAACAAAAAGAGGAGAAAAGGATGAAGTTGAATGTAGGCGCTACAACTGGTGCGGCCCAATTATTAAATGTAAACAGTTATAGGCCAATAGTTCTAAATCTATAACAGTAACTGTTTGTTCAAATGAAAAGGTTGTTTTGGGGATTAGAGACACGTTGTTTTCTTAGACTCTGAGGTGGCCTTGTGTTTTGGAGATCCCTTTTAGTCCTGCAGCAAACCGCATTGATGAACGGAATTCAAAGCATTAATCTTTCACACATACAGAATGGGAAGCGACTGTCTAGGAAGGAGTACGGCAGAAAGGGATCTAGGGGTTATAGTGGACCACAAGCTAAATATGAGCCAACAGTTTGATGCTGTTGCAAAAAAACCAAATGTGATTCTGGGATGCATGAACAGGTGTGTTGTGGCTACGACACGAGAAGTCATTCTTCCGCTCTACTCTGCGCTGGTCAGGCCTCAGCTGGAGTATTGTGTCCAGTTCTGGGCTGTGGTAACAAACACTGATAAATTCCCAGGGAAAATGAAACCTCCCTAGACAATGCATTCCAGTGCTTAGCAGCATCCCAGCAGGGCTAGTGGAGACAAGGAAGATAATAGTTAATCATCAACTCTAGCCATTCCTCTCTCCTGCTGCCCCCACCCCCGCCATTACGGCTCCGATCGGCATCCTGAACAGCCAATGGGAGAAGGAGTGGGCGGGCTCAGGAGATAAAGGCAGGAGGAGCCGAAATGCTGCAGTGCGGCAATCTCTGGGTCCTGCAGATGCCTGGAACAGACCCAATGCAGGTAGCTCGCTGCAGCTGCTCGGGATCGGGGTAAGCGGTGCCCTGTGTCCGGCGGAAGTTGGGGGTGGGGGGTTTAGTGGATGTGGTTGCTGGAGGCAGAAAAGGGAAAACCCCCTTCAAGCTCCCAGGGGTGCGGGGGAAACACCCGGGGGGGGGGGGACTGGGGGTTGGACCCTGGGGGAGCGGATCGAGGGAGGGGAAGAGGCGCGTTCAGGGCGGTGAATTGGCCCAGCCAAGCAGGGGGCAGCGCTCGGCTCGGGGGCGTTTCTCTGGGTCAGGCTGACTCTGGGGAGCTGCAGCTGATCGGCTGCAGGAGGGCGGGGTTGGGCTGGGGAGCAAAGAGCCGGGTGCTGGCAGCACCTTCCAGCGTCACCCCCCAGCTCAGCTCTGGCCTGTCCCCGGGGAGCTTGGCAGGTTGGCACCTTGGGTGACTGATCGCCCAGAGGTAAAGAAACGAGTGTGGGGAATGGGACATTGTGGGGTGCTGGTGTGTGGGGAGGGGGATGCACAGAGGCCCTGTCATAGGGGCAGAATGAGGGATCCTTGCATCTGGGGAGGGAGGATTTTGGGAGCACACAGAGCCCTGGCATAGTGGGGGGAGTTGCTTGGAGTCCCTACAATAAGGGAGGATGGGAGCTGTGGTGTGGGTGAGGTGGGATGGATGGATGCAGGTAGCTCACAGTGTGTGCAGGGAGCTTGGCCTGCACAGGCTGGGAAGTGTGGGATCCCGGTGGGGTGCAGGGCGATGTGTGTCAGTGAGGGGGGAGGGGCTGTCACAAGGACGCAGGGTGATTTCCATTAGCCTGGGGCCTGCTTGTCTCCATCCAGCTGCCTGGATGTACCTGTGCTGGGCCACACGCTCAATCCCAGGCCCTGCCTTAATTTGGAAGCCCCCTTTCCCCTGCTTTGGGGGGCCCCACAGGCCCAGAGTGGCCTGGGGGATTAGCAGGGGACCTGGTGCCGGGAGCAGGAAACGGAACCCTGACCCCTGCTGCCAGGCCCCCTGCTAATCCCCTGGGCCTCGTCTGTCACTGGGAGAGGGGGCTTGGGTGAAGTGGTGGAAAATGGGGGTGGGAAGAGGCGGGACAGGGGCACAGGGAGTTGTTCTGGGCCCTGCTCCCCCACTAGGCACGCACAGGGGGCCCAGCTGGGGGATGGGGCTGGCCACCGGCGCTGTCGCATACGAAGCAGGCAGCTGCGTATTCTGTGTATGCCTAAGGATGGCCCTTGGCACATGTTGGTTCTGCTGAATCTCCAGAGCGTGGTGGGAAAGGGCTAAATGCACAGAGGTCATGGGAAGTCCCTGGAATCTCAGGATTTGCCCCTCCCTCCCCCCTGGCTCCCAACGACAAAGATCATGGGAATGAGACCCCAGTATCAACTTCAAGATATTAAATGCATTGACAGTGGCAATTGCACAAAAATAGTAAATGTTGACATAGTTCATGATGTTTTTTGAAGCCAGTCTCAGGACCGTTGCTCGTGATGTTTGAGCCCTTGGATTATTTAGGAATATTGAAATGTAGCAAAGGGTGACACTTGCCCTCTGGGGGCTCGCTCATCATGCGATAAGAGGAAAGATCCTTTCATGGATTGAGAACTGGTTAAAGGACAGGGAGCAAAGGGTAGGAATAAATGGTAAATCCTCAGAATGGAGAGGGGTAACTAGTGAGGTTCCCCAAAGGTCAGTCCTAGGACCAATCCTATTCAACTTATTCATAAATGATCTGGAGAAAGGGGTAAACAGTGAGGTGGCAAAGTTTGCAGATGATACTAAACTGCTCAAGATAGTTAAGATCAAAGCAGACTCTGAAGAACTTCAAAAGATCTCACAAAACCAAGTGATTGGGCAACAAAATGGCAAGTGAAATTTAATGTGGATAAATGTAAAGTAATGCACATTTGGAGAAAAATACCCCCAACTATACATACAATATGATGGGGGCTAATTTAGCTGCAACAAGTCAGGAAAAAGATCTTGCAGTCATTGTGGATAGTTCTCTGAAGATGTCCATGCAGTGTGCAGAGGTGGTCAAAAAAGCAAACAGGATGTTAGGAATCATTAAAAAAAGAGTCTGCCTTTATGTAAATCCATGATGCACCCACATCTTGAATACTGCGTACAGATGTGGTGGTCTCATCTCAAAAAAGTTCTGCTGGCAGTAGAAAAAGTTCAGAAAAGGGCAACTAAAATGATTAGGGGTTTGGAACAGGTCCCATATGAGGAGAGGTTAAAGAGGCTAGGACTTTTCAGCTTGGAAAAGAGGAGACTAAGGGGGGGATATGATAGAAGTATATAAAATTATCAGTGATGTGGAGATAGTGAATAAGGAAAAGTTATTTACTTGTTCCCATATTACAAGAACTAGGGGTCACCAAATGAAGTTAATAGCGGGTTTAAAACAAATAAAAGGAAGTTCTTCACACAGTGCACAGTCAGCTTGTGGAACTGCTTGCCTGAGGAGGTTGTGAAGACTAGGACTATAACAGGGTTTAAAAGAGAACATGGTGGTGAAGTCCATTAATGGCTATTAGCCAGGCTGGGTAAGGAATGGTGTCCCTAGCCTCTGTTTGTCAGAGGATGGAGATGGATGGCAGGAGAGAGATCACTTGATCATTGCCTGTTAGGTTCACTCCCTCAGGGGCACCTGGCATTGGCCACTGTTGGCAGATAGGATACTGGGCTTGATGGACCTAGGGTCTGACCCAGTATGGCCATTTCTTATGGCTTAGCCGCTGATCCTGTTTCCTCATGTTGCACATTTCTTGTCTTGCAGGGGGATGAAGGTGGTTTGATCTTGGTGGAAGAGATTGCGATTTGTTACTTACAAAGCGCCAGCATGCTCGAAGCTATACGGACTAATTAAACCCCACATCCCTTTTCCCTGAAGAGCTTACAGTGAAAATAAATGATGAATGGATGAGATGTATAAACAAGTGTCCTGAGCTCATCTGGCTATCGGTGTTTTGCATCCCAACCCAGGAATACAAACTATAGATCTGAACTGAGCGGCGCGTCTGTGAAGGAACACAGATGTCACTCCAGCGTTCGCTTCCAAACCTGCTGTTCCAGCCCTGCCTCTCTGGGGTAGCAGCCAAGTTGAAAGTGGGTGGAATTTCCTATTCCAGGTGTGGGGTGTTTAGGAGGTGTCTGCTGTTCGTCACTGCAGAATCTGGGCTTCCCGAATAGGAATGAAATATTCCCTCACCAAGCAAACGTTATCACAGACCTGTTTAGTAGGTGAGGGACAGAGAGATGAACTGACCAGCCCAAGGTCATGCCAGGAGCTTGTGACATTGCTGGAAACTGAACCAAGACCTGGTCAGCAGATCAGTGCTGTCACCCTCCTTTGTTGGGACTGAGAGGTAAGATATAGAGGGTAGCATGAAAGGGCACCTTTACACTGCAACGTAAGCCCAGGGTTAGTAGAACTCAAGTGAGCAGACCTGGCGTTTGTTAATGTAGGACAGTGGGGTTTGTGACATGTTACAGGAGGTTCTCGGGGGGAGGGGGGAGAGGAGGAGGGGGAATTCCCTAATGGTGGACAAAGCTGTCCCTAGGGACCCGGGGCAGCACAAGGCCAGCATCCCGGGGCCCCTGGACTTCCAAGACCTAAGCAGATCAAAGTGAGCACATCTATACCACTGAGGAGATTGAAACTTCAAGACTCCTTAGAAGAAATGGAAAGGGAGGTGGGTATTTTTTTTTTGCTGTTTATTTAAATTAAATAGGCAGCTAGTGCTGTTTGTAAAATTATTATGAAGAACAAGTTTAAGCTTTGTTGTAACATGTGTTGTTTGCCTGGACTGCTCAAGACCTGGATGCTTGTGTAGGAGGAACTCTGTGAGTTGGCTTCTTAAATACCTTCCTGCTGTTTCACATCTGATACTCCTTGGTGAAACATAGGAGCCTTGTCTTATAACAGGCTTAATCAAAGTGACACAAAGCTACGAAAGTGAGATCTGGGAAGAGTGTTGCTGTTTTCATAATGTAATAAACATACTGTAATGACAAATAGTGTGTAATAAGCACATCATAAGAACAAATTTTGTATTTCCCAGATCACTGCTTTTATATTTTATACTCAGGCAAAGGAGAAAATCCCTGAAATACTCATTTTTAGGCGGGGGTTTGTGAGACTTGACTTTTTAGTGAAAGGGGCTGGTCAGTTAAAGTTTGGGAACCACTGACCTAGGACTTGAGCGTCTACACTTGTCTGTAACCCAGGTTAGCAATTGTCCAACCCTGGGTCCCACACCAGGGCTCCAGTGTCTGCAATGCACCGTGCAGGCCCGAGTCCAACCACCCATATCCCAGACTTCCTAGCGCCCTGACAGAATGAGGCCGCTCTAGCCCTTTGGTGGTGGTGCAGTGTGGGAAATCTTGACTGTCCAGAGGACAAAGAAAGTCGGTCTGTGGGATTGTGGGATGCTATTGGCAGACTCCCAGAGTTCAGTGGGGCTGCGTCTACACAGCAAAGCAATAGGGCTTGAACCCTGGTCCTGGCTTGACTCAGGTTCAGGCCTTTTACCCCAGTGGAACCCTGGGTCAGTGCGATTTGTATGTTGATGAAAGAGGGGTTACCCTGGAGCTTGAGTTTGAACCCTGGGCTTATATTGCAGTGTGGACATACTAGAACCTGATTCCAACCCCCCTGTTTCTGTTAAGGTCACTGAGTGCTGGATCCAGGCTGGCAGAACCACAGTAGGTGGGTAACAGCCTAAGCTTGGGCTAGTGGGGATTTGTTTCCTAGGGGACTTTTAAATGACTTGTATTTATAACCAGGCATGGGGGAGGTTGATGATGATTTTCATAATTTTGACAGATAATACTGATTATTTTTAAGCTTTTTTAATTTTTTAAATCAATTTTAAATGTTCACAGCTGTGCAAAATTATGGGTTCTGGGCCTTTTAAAAATGTTTGTTTAAATGCTTGCAGTTGTGGGAAATTAACTGGGGGAGCGGGAGTCAGACAATAATTAATGACAATAGATGTTTAAATCTCAACAATTAAAGCTTTATAACCTTTAAAACACAAATTTCAACATCTCATATCAAAACATACAAGGGAAATAGGCATCAAACAAACCCTAATCAGTTCTCAAGCAGCATTTTCCTTACTTTGTCTGTCTGTGAAACTCAATAATTGTGCCTGGAAATATTTTGTCAGTTTGAGCACCTGCGGTGAAATTGACCTTTCTAATCCTATTTATACCACATGAATGGCTCACAGTGGAAAGCTAGCTGGGGATAAAAGGGACTTTCAGGAGCCTGGAAAATTGATTCCATTGCAGAACATTCTCCGCTTCCAGTGGGTGCGGAGGGGCGTGTGTGCACGTGTTTGTGTCCACAAATGTATATGTCTGTGTTGTCCCAGTTTGTATCCTTGACGTACGTGTGTGTGTGGGGTTTTTTTTTTCCCAGCGTCCTCATCCGCTCCCCCCAAATGTCTCTCTTCCCTCCACTGCCCTCTGAGTTCCCCACCACTGTGTGCTCTCTGATTGCAAGTATGTGTGAGGCCCCCCCCCCGCTTTGGGGTGTGGTTTTTTGTGTGCCTTTTGCACCCCCTCTTATGTGTGTGTTCTCCCCAAGTGCGTATTGCAGGAAGAGCTCAGAATGGAAGAAAGAGGACTAGGTTTCATGAGAGATCTATCTACACCTGTGACAGAGAGATGCAGGAATCCAAGCCAGCTGTGTGTGTCTGTGTCCGTCCCTGTCCCCACTGCCCCCTATTCTCTTCCTCCTGAGGATCAAGGTAACCCCCTACTGCTTAGCTCCATGCCAGGCACATGACATGTGAGCCCTGCTGTTAAGCAAATGCACTTTGCTTCTCTGCTTTAGAGTCCCCTGTTTGCTTCCCCCAGCATGCTCTCCATGCGGCTGCTAAGAGACCATCTGCCGTTCCTCCCCTCCAGCCCCTCCCCAGCTCACCAGGACCACAACAGTCACTCTGTGCACATCTGCTCTCACACCCGCCCATTGCTGCTTCTAAATGCCAGACGCTTGGACCTAAGATCATTGAGCGCAGGTGTTAAGCTAAACTGAAGCACACCACTCAGGGCACCACACAGGGGCTCTCCTCTGTTTAGTTATGTTGGGTTCCCCTGAGACCCTTTCCCCTCAGCTCCCCAAGAACGACTCTGGGCTGATCACTCCGGTGTCTGATTTGGCAGATAGCAAAGCTACGCTGTGTTGATCAGACTCAAGTGTAAGGGGTGGGTATAGGCATATCACACATCCAAAGTTACACATATCGCCAGGTTACCCAAGTACCACATATCCCAAGTTACACCACCAACCCCTTCCTTCATACGTTACATTGCATTCATGATCCATCGCTTCACATTTTGGGATTGGCTTGGTTCCTTTGCGGGAACCAGTCCTTGTACAGCAAGCGCTACCCACACCCTATGTTTGACTTTACTCTTTACCTCATATTTATGCTCCTGACTTCTCTTGTCCACTGTTTTCTTGCTGTTACCAAGAACCCCGGGGGTTCTCTCTTATCATAGCTCGCTCAGACACTCTCTCTTTTAGTTTACTGTCCCATTTGCTTATCTTAGCGCAAACATTTCTGCTGATCTAGTTACCTCCCTAATCCTGTCTTCCAAGAAATGAGGCCTCCCCCGTGTTTCATAACTTGTAGCTTATCGCTGGGGCAGATGTGAAATTCTTCACATGTATCGTTTATCTGCTGTAAAATGCTGTTTCAGTTGACCTGAAACAATTTGCAGCTTTGACACCATTTCACTGAATAGTTTGGCCACCCTCCCCCCCCTTGGCTTCGGTGTCATTCACAAAATAGTGGGGTGGGGGTTAGATGCTGTCATAACCACTGGACTAAGGCTTTGGCTACACTTGCATTTCAAAGCGCTGCCGCGGCAGCGCTTTGAAGCGCTAAGTGTAGTCAAAGCGCCAGCGCTGGGAGCAGGGGCGGCTCTAGAGCCCAGCGGGGCAAGCAGCCGCCTGGGGCGGCCCTTTCCCGGGGGGCGGCAGGCTGGGCCGGTGGACCTGCCGCAGTCATGCCTGCGGGAGGTCCACCGGAGCCCGGGGACGACCAGACCTGCCGCAGGCACGACTGCGGACGGTTCGCTGGTCCCGTGGCTCGGCTGGACCTGCCGCAGGCATGACTGCGGACGGTTCGCTGGTCCCGCGGCTCGGCTGGGACCTCCCGCAGGCATGAGTGCGGTAGCTCAACCGGAGCCGCCGGACCAGCGAACCGCCCGCAGCTGTGGGAGGTCCAGCTGAGCCGCGCGACCAGCGGACCCTCCGCAGTCATGCCCGCGGCAGTTCCGCTGCTCCCGCGGCTCGGGGGCGCCTCCCGGGCATGATTGCTTGGGGCGGCCAAATTTGTAGAGCCGCCCCTGGCTGGGAGAAAACTCTCCCAGCGCTGTCTGTACTCCACTTCCCTGTGGGGAATAACGGACAGCGCTGGGAGCGTGGCTCCCAGCGCTGGGGCTTTGACTACACTGGCGCTTTGTAGCGCCGCAATTTGCAGCGCTGCAGAGGGTGTGTTTTCACACCCTGCTGCAGCGCTGCAAATTTGTAAGTGTAACCAAGCCCTAAGAGTTCTACGGGGAGGACGTTCACAGGGGATGGAGCAGGGATTTCTCCCTCCTCGGTGACTGGTTCCATAGCCCGGTGGCTGGGACAGTCTCACATGCTCTCTGGCCCAGTGAAGAGCTGAGGACTTTACATGGCGTCAGGAGGAGAGATTGGGAGGTACCTGTCCTAGGACACCCCACAGCCCGACCGTCTCCCAGGAGCTGCTCTAACCGCAGGGATAACGGCGCACGACCACCTCCGTCTGTTTTGTGGATCTAGCCCTGTAAAAAGGCCAGGGAAGAGGGGTCCTGGTGATTCCGTCTCTTCTCCAGGGGTAGCTGCTGCTGAGCTGATCGCGTTTGGACCCCACCTGTTCCCCAGCCCGATCGCTGGAGCTCCAGTGGCTGCTCCCGCCCCAGCTCTTGTCTCTGCCCCCAGCAGCTGCAAGCCCCTTCCCCTCCCCCACCCCAGCCTGAGCAGCCTGATGGGCAGGGGCAGAAACAGATCAGCCCCTGCAATATTTCCATTGAGGAGGGGGTGCTCTCGCATGCCCCCGTCCCCACCCACAGCCGTTCTGCCACCCCTGCCTGTGGGGAGGGTTAGAGAAATACCTGCAGGAACTAAAATAATGCAAAATGCTGCCAGGTAAATGACTCTGGGGAAGTACCAGCCCCGGGGAAATGGCAAAAACTGAATTTGGTCAGATTCAACTGTCTGTTAATTGCTCATTTATCTTCTTCTGTTTGTTTGGGTTTTTTTTCCTTTTCTTCCCTGGCAACTAATACAAATGTCTGTGTGCATGCAAATGTGGTTGGTAGGAGTCAGGCCAACGAATAACAGGTGCATCACATTGCATCCTGTTTCTTGTGCTTTTAAACAAATTTTGTTAACCAAGTTCCTAGTTTATAGCCTGTTTGTTTTCCTTCAGGAGGTGAGTCTGGGTTGGGTTGGGGAAGGTTTTAGGCAGACGCTCTGCAATGACACAGACGGCCTGGCATCCTGACTGGTCTTCTAAGCACAGGCCTGGGGCTGTTTGGCCTCCAGAAGCAGCCGGTGCATTGAGCCCAGCGTGGGCGTAAGCTAGGACAGCTCTGTCTCAAAATCCTGGGACATCAATGGGCCCCAGTTCCAGACCCGTCCATTGCCACAGGCTCACTGCACATCCTGCCCCCACGGAGTCTGGTGCCAGGCTGCGTATCCGCGTTGCGGACGGACAGAGCAGCTTTGGGGGATAATGCTGTTTGCTTTGAAGTGCCGACTGCGGGTTTCATGCTCTGCAGCTGCTGTTACTAGGGGAACAGGGTGCTGGGTGAGTTGATCTGATTTAGGGCTTGTCTATACTAGTAAATTTCTCGCTTAGGGGTGTGAAAAAACACCCCCCCCCGCGAGTAATGCATGTTTCAGCATAAAAAGCGGCAGCGTAGACAGTGCACCAGCGCTGGGAGCGATTTCCCATTTTAGCAGAGCTCTTTGATCAGAGCTAGGAGCAAACACATTCCTGGGACGCTTTACCCCCTGCACCACCCGGCTTGGTTTTTAAGCTGCAGGGCAAACAATGGGCCCGGGTCATGGAGCCCATTTATACCAGCGCAGCGTAAGGACAAAGCCTGGTACCAGACTGTGGTGGCAAGACTGGCTCGTGACAACCGAAGAGTCTGGAACGGGGGCCCATTGACGTCCAATGACTCTGAGACAGAGCGGACACGATAGATGGGTTCCAAGGCCAGAAGGGACCATTGTGATCGTGTAGCCGGAGCTCCGGAATAGCACCAGCCAGAGAGCGGCCCTGGATGAATTCCGGTTTGAACTAGAGCAGAGAGGTTAGAAAAACATCCGATCCTGATGGAAACACTTACAGTGGTGGAGATTTTATTAAGATTCAGACTCTCTAATGTGTTACTAGTAATATATAGAACCAAGGCCCTTTCTTTTTTGGTTTTTATTTTGTTTAAAAGTCCCTGGGAGTTTATCAGTGTTTGTTACAAACAATTTTAAACATAGGTGGAAATCACTGCAAAAAATTAACTTCACAGTTTTCTGGTTAAATATTGGGGGACAGAAGAAAAAACAACAAGTAGAGGGAAGTGGGAGTATTGAAAGTAAAATCGGTTTAACGCTGTGGTTTGTGTTATGAACTGTACATAGTACATACATGTAGGCACTCACATAGGTGTGTGTTTCACTTTAATAGCTCAGATTTACACTTAGACTAACTTATTATTAATGTGAACACACCAATCTAATGTAAGGTACTGGATTTTTTAAAACATAATTAGTATTTCCATGTACTGGAGAGGTCAAGAATTGGTTAAAAAGCCCCCAACCAAATAGCTTTTGTAAAACCCTGGAATTTTTCAGTTAAAAACTGAAAACAAATGTCATTCTGTGTAATAGGCATTCAGCCAGCCAGACTTCAACAGAAACTGCTTCCCAATTCTTCATTGATGGTCTGGGGGAGAGGGGATTTTAACACCTGTCAAAGAAGAAATTTATTTAAGCTCCTTTTCCGTTGAGGACTGTGGTATTTCACCACTTCCAGCGTATTGTGTTATCGCCCCTCCCACTTTCCTTATCCTGCTCTTTGGTTGTGAGACACGTTGTATCTACACCCCAGTAGCTGCACAGCTCCAACTGCTGTTTCCGGACGGTTGGGCGACCATGCCCTGAAGCAGGGAGCCTCCAACTGCCTGTTCAGTTCGGCAGATGCAGGTGTCATGGGGGTTGTTCTTAGACCCCGTTCGTTATGGAGGGGGAGAATAACACCTGCCTCAGACTCTCACAACTCACCCATGTTGGCGCCGCCCCAGCAGTGCGGGATTCATCTGCTGATCTCTGGCCTGTACGCTCGTGTCCCTCCTGCCCACCCACCAGACACACACGCAGCCCTATAGACTCATAGCCCTGAAGGCCAGAAGGGCCCAGCATGATCATCCAGTCTGATCTCCTGCACGTCACAGGCCACAGAACCTCACCCACCCACTGCTGTAACAGACCCCAAACCTCCGGCTGAGTCACTGACGTCCTCACATCATGGTTTAAAAACGTCAAGTGACAGAGAATCCACCATTTACACTAGTTCAATCCTGCAAGTGATCTGTGCCCCATGCTGCAGAGGAAGATGAAACCTCCCCAGGGTCTCTGCCAAGCTGAGCTGGGGGAAAATTCCTTCCTGCCCCCAAATCTGGTGACCAGTGAGACCCTGAGCACGTGGGTGAGACCCACCAGACAGACACCTGGGAAAGAATTCTCTGTAGTAACTCAGAGCCCTCCCCAGCTCATGTCCCATCACGGGTCATTGGAGATATTTGCTAATAGGAGTCATGGCTGGGCCACATGCCACTGTAGGCAACGTCATTGTAACCCCCACCCCATAAACTTATCAAGCTCAGTCTTAAAATGAGTTATTTTGTCGTTCACACTGCTCCCCTTGGAAGATTGTTTCAGAACTAAACTCCTCTGGTGGTTAGAAACCTTCATCTAATTTCAAACCTAAATTTACTGATGGCCAGTTTATATCCATTTTTTCTTGTGCCAACATTGGCCCTTGACTTAAATAACTCCTCTCCCTCCCTGGTACTGATCTCTCTGATGTATTGATAGGGAGCAATCCTATCTCCCCTCAGCCATCGTTTGGTTAGAGTAAACAAGCCAAGCTCCTTAAATCTCCTCTCGTAAGGTAGGTCCTCCATGCCTCAGATCATCCTAGTAGCCCTTCTCTGCATCTGTTCTAATCTGGATTCATCTTTCTTAAACACGGAAGACCAGAACTGCCCACAGTATTCCAGGTGAGGTCTCACCAGTGCTTTGTATAATCAGAGAATCGTCGGACTGGAAGGGACCTTGAGAGGTCGTCTAGTCCAGTCCCCTGCACTCAAGGCAGGACTAAGTATTATCTAGACCATCCCTGACAGGTGTTTGTCCAACCTGCTGTTAATAATTTCCAACGATGGAGCGTCCACAACTTCCCACAAAATTCCACCATTTATTCCTGTACTTAACCACCCTGGCAGTTAGTACTGACTAATGGTATGAACCAGGGGCGGCTCTAGAAATTGGGCTGCCCCAAGCAGCGCGCGCGCGCGCCGCCTTCCCAAACACTTCCCTGTCTCTACAGGAAATATCTTGCCTAATGCACCCTAGGACTGGTGGCTCATAGTCATCCTCCCTGCCCAGCTGCTTATCTGGATCTCACAAGAAACTACTTGGGTGGCTTAATCACCTGACTCCAGAGTCATGTCCCATTCGTGGATCGCTAGCGGAGATAGGTGCCTCGCTCCAGCCTGGACTTAGGTGCCAAACTCCCCAAGGGGGCAGGACTTAGGACACACCCCTCTCATTAGCATTGGCCAGAGTAGGCGTCTCCCTGCCCAGCATGCTGGCTGTTGTGAATCCCATTCTACGGCACCTACCTCTCCCCATTCATTGTGTCGGGAGCCGGAGAACCTAACCCAGGTGTGGTGGATCCTGGTGCTGTTCCTGAGATTTTTCTAGGCATCTGAAAGTTAGGTGTTGTGACTCTCAGCAGCACGACGCTCTTTGTGGGGCCAGGTCCTCCTGGCTTGAAGAGAGGAAGGATGGTCCCATCGTTAGGACCTTAGCCTGGGACCTGCAAAACCTGGCTTTGATTCCCTGCTCCAGCACTGATACCTGGGGCGCAGCACCTGGGCCTGATCTTCATTGGTATTTACCTGCCTATTTCCCACTGAAATCGATCTGGGCCGCAGTTCCCCGTCTGTAACACGGGGGGTAAAAGCGCTGCCCTGCCTTGTAGGGCTAAATCCAATAAAAGATTGCGGTGACCAGTGCGACGTTGCACTCCATGTGATTTTATGAAAATATCCTCATGAGTGTGACTATGATGTAACTGGAATATGCTTCATGCAAAAGGTCTCTTGTAAGGTATCATTACAAAGCTTATAATCCACTGAGTGTGTGTGATGTTCCCTTCTGGTGTTGTCTGGCCTAGTGATCTCCTAGGTCACTGCAATCCTTGACTCTGGGAACCAGCCTTACCCTGCTCTGCTGTGAGAACCCCCCACTCCTGGGCTGTTCACGCACAGCCTCTGGCATGTCAGCTGCTCCCAGCTACTTGCAATGAATGACACTAGCCAGTAACTCCAGTCCCAGAAACAACCCTAGAAACCTCCGTCTTGCAGTGGCCAGTTATGCCCACTGGATGCTACAAGCTTATAAGAGTTTGTCAATTTAACAAAGAAATTGGTATGTACCAGGCTTGTTCTCCCAAGGGGAGCCTCTGACGCACTTCAAACCAAACGCACGGCTTCAGGTAGAATAAACAAACCTTTATTAGCTATAAGGGTAGATTTAAGTGATGATAAGTCAAATCAGAACAAGTCAGATTTGGTCTAATGAAATGAAAGCACAGAGCATTCTAAGCTGGTCTTAACATGTTCAATGTCCTTAAAGCTTGGATGTTTTTCCTCACATGCTGGCAGCTCTTCAGCCAGGCTCTCCCCTTTGATCAGCGTTTCAGTCGCTTGATGGAGGTGGTGTCTGTAGATGTAGGTGGAAGAGAGGGGAAGCACATGGCAAATGTCTCTCCCTTTTATCATGTCCTTTCTTCCCTCCTGGCTTTGCCCCCCCCCACCCTTCAGAGTCAGGTGAGCATCACCTCATCACAGCCCCAAACTGCCCAAAGGGTGACTCACTGGAGAGTCCAACAGATCCTTTGGTGCTGCCTAGGCCAGCATCCTTTGTCCCTGTGAGGCTAGGCTGGGTTTGTCCCATCCGTGCCCTGATGAGGTGTGAACTGCCTCTCTGCTCTTGGAGAGTTTTTGCCTGGGCTTGCTTTAAGCCATGAGGACACATTTTCAGCCTCATAACTATATACATTAAATTATAACCTGTAACCTTATTATTTCTCCCCACTGCAGCCCCAGGGCAGCCTGAACCCCAAACCCCTCATCCCTGGCCCCACCCCAGAGCCCACAGACCCCTGCACCCCAACCAACCCGTCACAGTGGGACCTCCTATTACACCCCTGCAGAATCTGCTGGAGGTGCAGCACTGGGTGTTGTCACTGGTATTACTGCAGTGCCTGGAGGCCTTAAGCTTAGACTCACAGAAATGTGGAGCTGGAAGGGACCTGGAGAGGTCGTCAAGTCCAGCCCCTGGCGCTGAGGCAGGGCCAAGTAAACCTAGACCCTCCCTGAGGGGTGTTTGTCCAGCCTGGTCTGAAAAGCTCCAGTGATGCGGGTTCCACAACCCCCCTTGGAGCCTGTTCCAGAGCTGAACTCCCCGGAGAGTTAGAAAGTTTTCCCTAATATAGAATCAAAATCTCCCTTGCTGCAGATTAAAGCCCATCGCTTCTCGTCCTATCTTCAGTGGCCATGGAGAACAACTGATCCCTGTGCTCTGTAGAACAGCCCTGCACATGAATAAATAAATCAGCATGTTTTGCATAGTCAGTTCCAGTCTCAGTTTATGCCCAGCCCTGCCCTCACCAGCTGGCCGCGTTCTGTGGGTGTTGCAGCAGAGCTGAGTGGAAAGGAAGGTATTGTAGGGACTTTCTATGTTTTGCAGGGGGTGTTTTATACCTTGATGAGGGGGGAGCCTGGAGAGTTTGCGGTGGGGGGGAGATGCTGGGTATCACTGGCAGAGCAATGGCGCTGTCCCTGGTATGATGAAATAGCAGGTCTGCTAGGAAGTGAGGGGCTGAAGGGTGAAGAATTGTGACAAGGGGCTAAGCAGAAAACGGCTTCTCCAGCCCTCGGTCACTCCAGCTCCAGTGAGGGGGGTGAATGGAGCTGGACAGACCCCCCCGGCCCTGGCTGGGGAAGCTGGAACAGCTGCTGCCTGCTCAGGCTGGGCTGGATAAGAGCCCTGGGGGAAGAAGCCGGGGGGAAGCTGTGGTAGAGGAAAGGCAGCGAGGGAGGCAGAGAGAGAACTTGCCCCTCTCCCCTGCCGGGGGCCTGCGAGACGGGGGCGACGTGTACGGTGAAAGGTGGTGGGAGCACAGCCTGTAACAGCCTGTGAGTAAAAGCACCAGGTGGGCCCTGCACCTAAAGGTCTCTGGGTGACTTTCTCAGCCCAGCGGGGGCGGGAGCCAGGAGGGCCCTGCAGTGAGGCTGTTACATCGAGGAGAAGCTTGTGTCTAACGCTGTAGAGCGGGAGCCAGGGGGAGAGACCAGGGAGGCGTCTACGTTGGCAGGGGAACAAACTCGAAGGGTAACGGCGCTGGAGGCTTTTAGGAACAGGTTCGACGGACGCCTGTCAGGGCTGGTCTAGGGTTACCTGGTCCTGCCGCAGCGCAGGGGGCTGGGCTTGAGGAGCTCGCGAGGTCCTGTCCAGCCCGACCTCGCTGTGACTCTGTTCTCAGCAGCCACCTTGTGAATGTAGCGGGCAAGGGGTGAGCTCTGGTCTGGGGGGGGGGCAGAGAGAGGGAGGGGGGTCAATGGGGGAGGGAGAGAGAATTCCTGCTCGTTACCTTAAAGCGAGTGTAGAGAAAATTGGCATCAATAGGAAAGAGGCTTTATGCTGCCAGAGTGAACATTTCTGTTTAGTACCCAGACCAGTGTGTGCACTAAAAACAAAACGCTCCCCAGCCCGCCCTGCTCTGTTCTCCTCCGGGGACGGGAGGAGAGGGAACGAATCCCGGGTCACCGACAGGTGCTCATGTCGTGTAGCAATGAGGAGAGGAGAATTTATATGGCAGCGTCTGGAGACTTGTCGGGATCCGAGCCCCTTTGCCCTGGGAGTTTTACAGACCGAGTTAAGTCCCTTCCCCAAGCAGCCTGCAGTCCGAATAGACACGAAACAGACCAGCCGCTGGGGTCGTGGCTAGAACATGCAAGTGAAAATAGTGAAGAATGGGAAGAGCTTTTTAGTGATGTGGTTGGTTGCGACTGGCTGCAGTCTCACACCTGTGTGTTATTTATCTAATTAAGTTTAATGCCGCAGCTGCTCTCTGGTCTGTTTTTAAGCCCTGTCAGTTTTGGTTTCATTCTACTTATAGGATATGAAAGTTCCCCAATTAATTCTGTGTGACAGGCCCGGCTCTGTGTTTAATCACAATCCGGGGGCCAGGGGCATAAATTTAGGGCTACGCACGCCCCCTCAGTGCACTGCGAGGTTCCCGCGAGTGTCAGTGGCAGTCTGCACGGAGATGAAGGGGATAAATCTGTTCTTGATGAAATAGCAGAATTCTGAGTTATGATCAGTTCTGTGGTTGCCTGTTCTGACTCACTCCCTCGTGTGTTGGTGCCAGGCAGTTTATCCCCCCACCACACGTGGAAAACTGATTACATTTTTTTCCCCATGTTGACAAGGCCTGAATCACAAGGCCACCCTCTGTCTCTGATAAGGCCTCAAGACCATCAGCTGCTACCCTGGATGCAAGGAGGCTCTGTTCCCCTCGTTAGCTCAAGCTGTGCAGGAAGAAGGGCTGTTGGGTGCTGGGCTCTTTGGAAAATCTGACCCCCAGGTGTGAGTTCACTTTATTTGCAGCTGCAGCCCATTGCTGACTCATTAAATTTGTGACCCACTCGCACCCCCAGCTCCTTTTCAGCAGTACAACCCCTGAGCCAGCTAGTCCCCAGTTTGTAGTTGTGTGTTTGATTTTTCTTCCCATGTGCAGTATTTTGTGCTTATCTTTACTGAATTTCATCTTGCTGAATTCAGACCAATTCTCCCATTTGTCAAGGTCATTTTGAATTCTCATCCAGCCCTGCAAAGTGCCTGTGATCTTCCCAGCGTGGGGTCAGCCGCAAATTTTACAAGCTTGCTCTCCACTCTGTTATTCATGGAAACAATGAATTGCTCCTGAGACAGGACCCTGGTGGACGTCACTAGATCCATGTAGATGTTCCTGCCCTGAAGCTCGGGGAGAAGGGTGGGTCTCCGAGCCCTTGCAATTTAAGTGCCATAGCACAAGCCGAGTCTCTAGTCCCCGGCTCTGAGACTCACTGCTGTGAGTGTTTTGCAGTGTAGATGTACCCTGGGTCATTACTGAGCACCTGGAACCTGCCCACTTTGCAGTGACGGTGCAGGCGAAATCCTCTCTGAACTGTTAGTGATTAACTTCAACAACTCCTGGAAGGTGGGTGAGGTCCCATAGGAATGGAGAAGGGCAGACATAGGACCCACCTTTAAAAAGGGGAAGAAAGAGGAACCAGGGAATTATAGACTGGTCAGTCTAACTGATTTCCATTATAGCCCTGCCTAGGGGCCCCATTGTGTGGGTGTCTGCACAGATGGTACTTACCCCACCTGAGCGACAGGCTCAAATCATGGCAGCAGTCGAGAGGCAGGCAAACAAGTCATGACAACAGTGTAGCAACCAGTGACTGAAACAGATGGGGCGAGTGCAGTGAGCGCGATTTAGGGAGCCGGCGATCGATCGTCGCAATTTGTCCCTGGCTTGGTAACAGTGCCGCAGCTCTGCAATATCTCCTGAGGGTACAGAGCTGGAGGCGCAGAGAAGTGCCTGCGGTTGCAGGAAGTGCCTGCGAAGGGGAAGTAGAGGAAGGTGGCATCAGGCAGCCTGTGGAGCAGGGGCAGGATATGGGGAGATCCAGGAGCCCCTGGTGGGTGCAATGAGGCCAGTCAGCACAGGATACAAAGTGCCCCCCGCCCTCCCCCCCCAGTAATGTAACAACACTCCAGGCCCAGAGGGGTTTGTGGTCACAGCCAGCTCGAGGTGCTGCACTCGCCAGCCCAGCGATCCACGCTGCAGAACCGCAGCCGAGCCACCGGGTGATTTCAGCGCAGAGACGGGCAGAGCAGAGCGTTTGTGCCCGACAACTTGTGCTAACAACGTCCCGACTGCAGTACTGGCTCTGGCATCAGCAGTGCTCGAGCTACGGGTCCCCCCAGCCCCAGTGGGGCGGCTGGGTCGTGGTTATGGCACCGCTTCACTCAGACTAGTGGTTTGTAGGCGTGCTCGGGAGCTGGCTCCAGGGCAACGCTCGAGTGGCCCCTCCAGCTAACCCTGCGGCAAAGACAAGTCCTTGGAAGCAGAAAAAAGCTGCCACTGCCTGGAGAGTTTTATGACTAGTAACAAACGTTGCTATTTAGTATACAGGGCAGCGTGTGTGTTAACAACACAACCCTGCTGTGATAAATGTAGGGGGTGTAGCTCCCTTTGATGGACACCCAGCCAGCCAGTTAGCTGTAAAATTCCACTTGGTATCTGTTCTTTACTTGCTGTACCTGTAACCAGTTAAAATGTCCCCCAGGTAAAGAGAGAAAAAGTGGGCACCTGACCAAAAGAGCCAATGGGAAGGTAGGACTTTCCAAAATAGAGAATGAAACTTCCCCTTTGTCTGTTGCCTCTTTGTCTGTTGTTCTCTGGGCTGGAGGGACGGAGCAGCCGGGCTATAAGCAGCTGAAGCCAGGTATGATTATAAATTATTACATCATGCCTAGAACTACTTATCTGAGCTCCAGCTGTGTAAGTAGATTAGAATGTTTAGCTAGAGGCGATTAGAGTTATTGCTTTTATTTCTTATTAGCTTGTGGACTCCTCTGTGCTAACCCCAGATGCTTTTGTTTGCTTGAAACCCCCAAGAAAGCTATTTTGGGTGCTTGATTTTTGTAATTGTTTCTTTTAAGATCAGATGTAATTTTTTTCTTTTTGTTTTTAATAAAATTTACCCTAAGAACAGGATTGGATTTTTGGTGTCCTCAGAGGTTTGTGCGTGTTTGATTAGCTGGTAGCCACAGCTAATTTCCTTTGTTTTCTTTCTCAGCTGTTCCCCGGATGGGGGGTGGGAGTGAAAGGGCTTGAGGGCACCCCATAGAGAGGAATTCCCAAGTGCTCCTTCCTGGGTTCAAAGAGTTGGGGGTATTTTTGCGTTTGGTGGTGGCAGCGTTTACCAAGCCAATATCAGAAAAAAGCTGTAACCTTGGGGATGTAATACAAGCCTGAAGCGGCCAGTATTAATTTTTAAAAATCCTTGCAGGCTCCACTTCTGCACTCGGAGTGCCAGAGTGGGGATTCAGCCTAGACACCTGCCAAAACAAAACACTCCAGGGCATTGGCAATTCACCCCCTGGGCAGAGGGCAAGAGAGAATAAACCACCTGTAACAGATATTTATCTCTGAGCCTGGGTCTACACACTGTGGTGCTGAAAGGAGCCATGTAGATGTTCCTGCCCCACAGCTCGGTGAGAAGGGGGGTCTCCCCCTGTTTAGCGCCGTAGCACAAGCCCAAGTCTGTAGTCCCGGGCTCTGAGACTCGCTGCCGTGGGTGTTTTGCAGTGTAGACGTACCCTGGGTCATTACTGAGCGCCTGGAACTTGCCCACTTTGCAGTGACCATGCAGGCGAAATCATCTCGGAACTGTTAGCGATTAACTTATGGAAGGTGGGTGAGGTCCCATAGGAATGGAGAAGGGCAAACGTTGGACCTGCCTTTAAAAAGGGGAAGAAAGAGGAACCAGGGAATTATAGACCTGTCAGTCTAACTTCGATCCCTGGAAAGGGACTAGAACAAACGATTAAACAATCGGCGT
Source organism: Mauremys reevesii (assembly GCF_016161935.1). NCBI lineage: Eukaryota > Metazoa > Chordata > Testudines > Geoemydidae > Mauremys > Mauremys reevesii. The sequence continues at coordinate 2,753,682 of NW_024100715.1, forward strand.
GCAAGCCCCTAGCCTAGAGGGTAACAGGGTAATAAGTAAGAGTCAACATGGATTGGTCAAGAAAAAAATTGTACTAACTAACCCAACCTTATTTCCTTCTTTTAACAGGGTCACTGGCCTAGTGGAGAAGCAGGAGACGTGATATATCTTGATTTTAGTAAAGCCTTTGACATAGTCCCACGTGACATTCTCACAAGCAAACTGAGGAATGTGATCTAGATGAAATGACTATAAGGTGGGTGCACAACTGGTTGAAAGACTGTACCCAGAGTAGTTATCAATGGTTCACTGTCCAGCTGAGAGGATGTATCTAGTAGGATGTAGCAGGGGTCAGCTGTAGGTCAGGTGCTAGTCATTATTTTCATTAATTACCTGGATAATGGAGTGGAGCGAATGCTTATAAAATGGGAGGCTGATACGAAGCCGGGAGGGGTTGCAAGCACATTGGAGGACAAGATCTAGAATTCAAAGTGACCTTGATTAATTGGAGAATTGGCCTGAAATCATCAAGATGAAATTCAGTAAGGACAAGTACAAAGTACTACACGTAAGGAGGAAAAAAATTAAATGGACAACTACAAACAACTGGCCAGGTGGTTGTAGTGGCGAAAAGGATCTGGGGGTTCTAGTGGATCAAAAACTTGAATGTGAGACAACAATGTGATGCAGTTTCAAAAACAGGCTTTAATATCATTCCGGGGTGCATGAACAGGAGTGCCATGTGGAAGACAGGGGAGGTCATTGTCCAGCTCTGTTTGGTGCTGGTGAGACCTCATCTGGGGTACAGTGCCCAGTTTTGGAGATTAAGAAAGATGTGGACAATTTGGGAGAGTTCATAGAAGAGCAACAAAAGTGATAAAAGGTTTAGAAAACCTAATTTATGGGGAAAGGATGAAAGAACTGGACGTGTTTGGTCGAGAGAAGAGAAGGCTGAGGGGGGGACCTGATAACATCCCTTAATGTATTTGCAGGCTGTTATCAAGAGGACTGTGATTAATTGTTCTTCATGGCCACTGATGGCAGGACAAGAAGTAATGGGCTGAATCTGGAGCAAGGGAGATTTAGGTGAGATATTAGGAAAAAACATAACTCAGAGGGGAGTTAAGCTCTGGAACAGGCTTCCAGGGGAGGGTGTGGAATCCCCATCACTGGAGGTGTTTAAGACCAGGTTGGACAAACACCCGTCCGGGATGGTCTAGGTTTACTTGGTCGTGCTCAGCGCAGGGGGCTGGACTTGATGACCTGTGAGGTCCCTTCCCACCCGACATTTTTCGGATCCTTTGATTTGATGAACTGGCTCTTTGAGGAGCTCAGGGGCAATTTGCCTCCTTAGATTTTTTGCTTTTAAGCACCGTCAATCTCAAATATTTCTTGAGTGAAAATGCCGTCAGCCCCGACTCTGGCAGCCGTTCCACCCTGGCTCAGTAAATGCACAGCATGTACCAATGGCTCCAAGGCCCATCAACGTAAAAGACTGAAAACGTCTGGGAGAAAGGAAACTAGGTCCACGAAGTGGGAATGAGGTGAAATTTCTAGCATTTAAGAACTGTGATTGTAACCAAGGCCAAGTTAGCTGCACCTCCCTCATTAAACCAGCACAAGACTTTCAGCTAAAGTGCCTCACATGAGCTCCGTTATGTGTCACCTGACGTATCTCAGTCACAATCAGCTGTTGTTACTTTACTGGTTGTATTATTACTGTGGGGTCTAGAGGCCCTAACTGAGACCAGGACCCCACTGTGCTAGGCACAGAACATACACACACACTCAGAGGCACGGAGCTTGCAAGTGAAATGCACCAGAAAGAAAGGGGCAGGAGGGGAAACCGAGGCACAGAGTGGGGACTTACCCAAGGTCACCCAGCAAAGGACTGCGAACAGAATTGAGCTCTCCTGAGTCCCAGTGTGGTACCCTCATTACTAGACCATCCTGTCCCGCAGGAGTCCTGCTGAAGGAGATAGAAACAGGAAGGGGGCATCCTGTCTGCACCAGCCCTCCAGAGTGCCTGTGATCCTCCCAGCGTGGGGTCAGCTGCAGATTTTGCAAGCACACTCTCCACTCTGTTATCCAAGTCATTCATGGATATAACGAATTGTTCCTGAGGCAGGACCTGCTGGACTCCACTAGACCCATCCTCCCAGTTTGGCAGCGAACCGGTGAAAACCACTCTCTGCATATGGTCTTTCACCCAGTTAGGCACCAACCTCATAGCAATCTCATCTAAACCACATTTCGCTAGCTTGCTTATGACAGTGTCATGTGGGACCATGTCAGAAGCCTTACTAACTTGCTCCCATGACTGAAAGTGGAAATTAGCCAAATTTAGGCTGGAAATAAGACGTATATTTTGAACAGGGAAGGGAATTAGAAAGTACACTTCTTAAGTTTGCAGATGATACCAAACTGGGAGGGACTGCGACTGCTTTGGAGGATAGGGTCATAATTCAAAATGACCTGGACAAATTGGAGAAATGGTCTGAGGTAAACAGGATGAAGTTTAACAAAGACAAATGCAGAGTGCTCCACTTAGGAAGGAACAATCAGTTTCTTACATACAGAATGGGAAGATACTGTCTAGGAAGGAGTACGGCAGAAAGGGATCTAGGGGTTATAGTGGACAACAAGCTAAATGAGTCGACAGTGTGATGCTGTTGCAAAAAAAGCAACCGTGATTCTGGGATGCATGAACAGGTGTGTTGTGAGCAAGACACGAGAAGTCATTCTTCCGCTCTGCTCTTCGCTGGTTAGGCCTCAGCTGGAGTATTGTGTCCAGTTCTGGGCACTGCATTTCAAGAAAGATGTGGAGAAATTGGAGAGGGTCCAGAGAGGAGCAACAAGAAGATTAAAGGTCTTGAGAACATGACCTACGAAGGAAGGCTGAAAGAATTGGGTTTGTTTAGTTTAGACTGAGAGGGGACATGATAGCAGTTTTCAGGTATCTAAAAGGGTGTCAGAAGGAGGAGGGAGAAAACTTGTTCATCTTAGCCTCTGAGGACAGGACAAGAAGCAATGGGCTTAAACTGCAGCAAGGGAGGTTTAGATTGGACATTAGGAAATAGTTCCTAACTGTCAGGGTGGTTAAACACTGGAATAAATTGTCTAGGGAGATTGTGGAATCGCCATCTCTGGAGATATTTAAGGGTAGATTAGATAAATGTCTATCGGGGATGGTCTAGACAGTATTTGGTCCTGCCACGAGGTGGGGTTTATGGCACACGATAAGACAAGAGAAGGAAGAGAGTGAAAGTCTCGCTGGGGATGGTGGGAGTTTGACGGACGAGCGAACGCTGACTCCTCTCCCAAGCCAAGGTCAAGCAACCCAGTCGGGAGGGGAGAGAGGGGTGTGTGTGTGTGTGTGGGGTGTGGGGGGAGGCATAAGAAAGGCTAAAAGTCAAAGAAACAGTGACCCTGCCTGGCTGAAACACCCCTCCCTCCTTACCCTCCCATGCGGTACAGAAAGAAGTGGTACTGAAGCCCCCAGACTCCCGATCTTCCAAAATGGAACATGGTCATAAATTGTAAGGGGTGGGGCCAGGGGCAGGCACTACAGGTCTGATTACACCTGATAAGAGAGAGGGCGGGGGATGGGGGAAAGCTCTGCTAGAGTGCAGAGCTGTGGTTGCTTGGTAACCGGAATAGACATTCTGTCTGGGACTGTGGCCTTCAGCTTTGGGTCTGCGGAGGGAGGGCGAGGGGAGGCCCTGCCAGGGGAAGTTTGGGGGCGGTTGCAGGAAGTGCCTGCAAAGGGGAAGTAGAGGCAGGTGGCATCAGGCAGCCTGTGGGGCAGGGAAGGGCAGGCTATGAGGAGATCCAAGGAGCTCCTGGTGGGTGCAATGAGCTTAGTCAGCCCATGCTACAACGTGCCACCTCTGTTAGTAATGTAACCCTTCTGCCCCTCTGAGTTGGCAGCAACAAGGGCTGGGTTCGCAGTGCAAAACTGGTTCAAGCCCCCACCCAGTGACCTGAGACAATTACATACCACCCCCCGGGCGCCTCTAGGAGGCAATACTTCCCCTCTCGCAAGCACGGAGTCTGAGTGTAGCAAAATCCTTTTAATAAAGGAGGGCAACAATGCGGTATGATGTTGGGGAAACACCACAAACATAACACAAACCGTGAGCAAAAGACCCACCCCCGAGTAAGTTTGGCAATGCCCTTTTCCCCTCAGGGTCTTAAGCCCAGCAACCAACAGTCACCCCACCACAGTTACCCTGGCTAGTAGACCATCCTGTCCCGCAGGAGTTCATGGGTGTTGAAGGTGACAGAAACAGGAAGGGGGCATCCTGTCTGCACCAGCCAGAACGGCAGGGGAGCTGCGAAGGAGGCTGCTCAACCCAAGCCAGGGAGAGGAGGATGGGCCTTGCCTCTGCTTTTAGCTCCCCCTTCCTTTAACCCCTGGAGTTCTGACAGGAAGAAGGGACAAGGGGAGATGGGGGAGGATCAGCAGAGGGATCAGAGCCCAGATAGTGGGGGTCCAAGGCCTAAAGCCAGCAGAGGGTCTCCTTTTTTCAGGTCTGCTCGAGGGATGTTAGTGCAAGTTAGAGCAGCCCCAGGGCTACTCTGATTTGCAGCAGCCTTGCAGAGTCATGCTCTCTCCTAGCCCTTGCTGCACCCCCAGCAGGCCTCTATGCTAGGGCTGTGTAGGAGGGGGGCACAGGGCTTCTGAGCAAGTCCAGTGGCATAAGGGGTTGGAGGGGAGGTTGGGAGAGAATCCACCGCACTGTCATGGCTCCTCGTCCTTCTGGAGGGGCGGTTTAGCCTTCCCCAAGCTCTTGTCTGACTCTCACAATCAAACACCTTCCGAGGGCTTGTCTACATGGGGAAATGGACCAGAATAGCTCCTGTGGGCCGAGCTGCTCCGGAATAGATTCCCTTGTTCCAGAAGTGGGTGAAGCTGAACCAGAACGAGGTGATCTTATTTCAGAAGGAGAGCGCCCGCCCTGGGAGTTGTTCCAGAACAGCTCTGGCCCTTTCACGTCTCTCCCTATCTTACTCCGGAATCACTTCTTCCGTAGCCCAGGCCTCAGATGGGAGCCCAGCAACCGCTGTCACCTTGGTAACGCTGCTCTGGGGATTTTAAGGAAAGATTCTTTTTCGGGTTTTACTTGCTCTTAGCCTTGTGACTCTCGGTTCTCTCACAGGCCTTTTCCTGTTTGCTGCCTGCAGAGAAAGCCGGAATAAATAAGCACCGCGGCTGGAGAGGCCGTTCTGGGCAGCCTCAGGGAAGTCCCTGGCATGGAGCAGATAAAAGCAGAACCAAGAGAAGGAAGCTGAGGGTGGGAAAATCAGGCTGCAGAAACAGTACCTGTTTTCACAGGTTAATCAGTCATTGGAACAGCTCTCCAAGGCCGTGGGGTTCCCATGGCAGGCAAAACCAGTAAACCGAGATTAGCTATCTTCCTGAAACACACACTCTGTTCAACACGTAACTGTTCTGGATGCCAGACGTGCTGCGGGGGAGGGTCTCTGGCCTGTATTATACGATATGATCTTAATGGGCCCTGCTGGCCTTTGACCTGGGGAAAGAACCTGATTTTCAGCGTCCCTGATACTCAGCTGTTTCTGCAAATTTGGCCGTTTTCAATGACTGTCATCCACGCTGCAGAGCGCGGCTGATGCTGCAGCGTTGTTCCCGCTCACAGCACAGCGTGTTCGTTCAGTGTGTTATTCATAAGCCCCTGGGCTCGGTTCACTGGCAAAGGCACTCGGCCAGGTCCATTGTCGACACACCACAGTGCTAGCGTCCCGTAGGAGCCACAAGGACACTAACACATGTATACCCGGGACAATGGTACCTGCTCAGTCAGCGCACCAGGATCCTGTCCCCTAGATCAGCAAAAAGTCACCCCTCCTCTGGCATCTCCTCTTTAGGCATCGATACAGATGTCATTAGTTACCACCCTTGTCCTTGTACCTTCTAGTTCCGCCAAAACATCCTGATCTGTTATTCTGTCGTCCCCTCCTTGTCGTACAAGGGGTCAGCGTGTTCCTGCACCATCTCTCGGGAATGTGCTGACGTGTTCCCTTGAGAGATCTGCGTGTTTTTGTACCATCCTCTCCGTTCAGGATATGCTCACTTGGTGTGAGCTAAAACTTATCTTGCCAAGGTCAGGCCCCAGCCAGGCCCATGCTAATCAGAACAAAGAAACACGGCCATGCTGTAGTCTAGTGCCCGGAGCAGCAGAGTGGGTGACTGAAGACCTGGGTTCTAATCCTGATTCTGCCACTAAACTGTGGTGTGGCTCTGAGCAAGTCCCCTCTCTGCACTGTTTCTCCTCCTGCCCTTTGTGTGGTTAGATTGTGAGCTCTTTGGGCCAGGGACTGTCTGCATCACAGGGCCCTGATCTCGCTAGGGTAGTGACTGTCACTGTGTGTGTCTGGGCAGTGCCCAGCACAACGGGGCCTGATCTCAGCTGGGCCAGGGCCTGTCTCTCCCTGTGTGTCTGCAGTGCCTCGCACAACGGGGCCCTGATCTCAGCTGGAGCAGGGACTGTCTCTCATTGTGTGTCTGTGCAGCGCCCGGCACAACGGGGCTCCAGTCTTGGTTGGTGCCCTGTGACACTTCTGCAAGAGAAGTAGCTAATAATATTAACTGTAGGTGCGTTGGCACCGAGTACATGGGAGATTCTCAGAAGCTACGGTGATGAGATAGAACTTGCAGCACTAAGGGCTGGAATGAGGGAGACAGACAAGAGCCATCTGCATTCCCAGGTGTCTTTGCAAAGTCTCACTCGCCCTGCCCAGCAGCCCGCACCACTGAAGATGAGGTGGAACGGAAATGCTGCATGTCCCCTGAGTTAAAGGCCTGGTGGCAGAGGAGGCCACATTCTTTAATGCCTTAAAAGTAGCCGTGTGGTTGGTGTATCTGAAGGTTGGGAATTTGGTGGCCCAGAGGCCAGTAGCTGGAGCAGGAGAATGCAGCGCTGGCCCATTGCTCTTTCTTACTAAGAACCTTGTGTGGGGAACCCTGTGCACCTCATTACATTAAGGGGCCCAGGAGATCTCTCTGATCAGTGGGTGTGTCCTAAACCCCACTAAATTAAGCACAATTAATTTTTTTAATCGTGATTAATTATTTGAGTTAATCATGTGAGTTAACTGCAATTAATCGACTGCCTGATTTCGGGCATTAAAATCTATGACTCTCTGAAGGAGGGGTGGGGACTGTTGGGTATTTGAGAATATTAAGGCTGGGGGAAGCCACGTGGGTCTCACATGGTGACGGTTGCACTGAAAACACCTTGATGGACATAGTGAGAGGTTGGACTGGGCATCGTCTGTTGCATTTGGCACATGGTACGTTTTGACGGCTTTAAAGGAGACGTGCATAATTAAAATAACCCACCCTGAGTGACCATTTCTGTTCCTTCCTGGTAGGTGGCGACACAGCAGTCTCGGTGCCGATTGTCCAGAAAATGGCAGAAGAGAGCGCTGAAGCAACAAGCGATACCAGTAAATAAAAAATACTTTGGTCTTAATTAAAAGGGAGCCTGCAGTGTGATTGACAGAGAGGGTGGATGGGTTGCCTCCTTTATTTTATGAGGGATAAAGAGGAAACAAGGAGTTTTTGTTGCTCTTTGGTTCATGCTTGTTGTTTACATTAGCAGTTTGGGTGTTTTCTACCCTGAAGGACTCTATGGCCAACAGGAGATCTGGTGTAGTGAAAGGCTGAAAATCTGGAATACTGTGTGCGCCCCATCTCGGAAAGGATATTGTAGAACTAGAGGGGTTCTGAGAGAGGTGACGAGAAGGATCAAGGGCCTGGGAAAACTCTCCTGTGAAGAGAGCTTGAAAAGACGGAGATTGTTACCTTGGAGAGGAGACGGGTACAAGGGACAGGATAATGGATGGGATAGAGAAGGTAGATCCGTGTCTAGCACAAGCACAAAGGGGACAGTCAATGGAATGGAAAGGTGGGAACTTCAAAACTGATCAGTGGAAACAGTTTTTCACACACTGGGTAATTAGATGGTGGAACTCGCTGCTAAGTGACATTAACCGATGATGTTGAGGCCAAGAATTTACGAAAATTCCAAGAGGGATTGGAGATTTCTGTGGACAACAGGAAGAGACAGAATTGTTATTATGCTGACAAAAATGTTGGCAGAGATATTATCCTCTTACTAGCCACTAGAGAGGGACATGGCACACAATTTGTCAAATGCATTGCCATCCTGTCTAATCATAGAATCATAAACTATCAGGGTTTGGAGGGACCTCAGGAGGTCATCTAGTCCAACCCCCTGCTCAAAGCAGGACCAATCCCCAACTAAATCATCCCAGCCAGGGCTTTGTCAAGCCGGGCCTTAAAAATCTCTAAGGATGGAGATTCCACCACCTCCCTAGGTAACCCATTTCAGTGCTTCACCACCCTCCTAGTGAAATAGTGTTTCCTAATGTCCAACCTAGACCTCCCCCACTGCAACTTGAGACCATTACTCCTTGATCTGTCATCTAGTACCACTGAGAACAGTCTAGATCCCTCCTCTTTGGAACCCCCATTCAGGTAGTTGAAAACAGCTATCAAATCCCCCCTCATTCATCTCTTCTGCAGACTAAACAATCCCAGTTCCCTCAGCATCTCCTCATAAGTCATGTGCTCCAGCCCCCTAATCATTTTTTGTTGCCCTCCACTGGACTCTCTCCAATTTTTCCACATCCTTCTTGTAGTGTGGGGCCCAAAAGTGGACACAGTACTCCAGATGAGGCCTCACCAATGCCGAATGGAGGGGACTGATCACGTCCCTCAATCTGCTGGCAGTGCCCCTACTTATACAGCCCAAAATGCTGTTAGCCTTCTTGGCAACAAGGGCACAATCTAATCCGCTTGGAGCCCCTCAACCAGGCCAAGATTTGGGTCACTATGGAATGTGGGGTGGGGTGGGGAGAGGAAGCAGTGATGGACACATTCAAAAGGCCTGGGCTTCGGACACAGCACTGGGCCCTGCATGGAGGGGACTGTATGATCTGACTTTAAACAACAGTTTCTTTTGCTTTCTGGTAGGTGGAGGGGTGACTGGTGCAATGCTGCCGGGTCCGGGAGCAGTGGAAGAAAGGGGAAGAGATGTGGGTAAATAATTATATTATTTATTAGGTACAATATGGTAACATCGAGAGACAGCAGCTGAGCTCCATTGCGTGCTACCAGACCCACAGCGAGAGACAGTCCCTGCCCCAGCTGAGATCAGGGCCCCGTCGTGCCGGGTGCTGCACAGACCCACAGCGAGAGACAGTCCCTGCCCCAGCTGAGATCAGGGCCCCGTTGTGCCGGGCGCTGCACAGACACAATGAGAGACAATCCCTTAAGGTGCTGTTCCTTTAGCTCGAGTGGTAGTGGCTTGTGCCTTTAAATCCAGAAATCAGGAGTTCAATTTCTACTGCTGATGATTTTAGGCCCTTTCTAAAGGCAAGTCCTGAGATATCCTGGTAGCCCCCAAATTAGCCCCAGTAACTCTGGGCAACCATGAAAATCTCTCTCCCAGTCAACCAGCTCATGGCGGCAAGGTCCCTGATCTGGCAATCTGGAAAGTAAGAAGGTCCTTCAAAGCCGGTGACCAGAGCTCAGTGACATTTTTTAACCTGTTTGTTTATTTTTTAACTGAAAAAAAAAATTTTTTTTTCACCCAGAATTGTCAGAGTTGTTTGGCTTTTTCATTTTTGGTGGAAACAAAGGTGTTTCTTGCTTTTTCTTTTTTTCATTGCTCTTTTGGTGACATTTTTATTGAAAATACATTTTTAAGTTGTTTGGGAAAGTTGTAAACGTAAGAGCTGCCACACCGGGTCAGAGCAGGGTCAGTCTAGCCCAGTCTCCCGTCTGCTACAGTGGCCACTAGCAGAGCTTCGGGGAGGGGACAGGGCAGGGGAATTACTGAGCGATCCACCCCTGCCTTGGCTCCTGGCAGTCAGAGGAGCAGGGGTCGTGTCCCTGCCCACCTTGGCTAATGGCCATCGATGGACCTGTCCTCCAGGAACTTAGCTCATTCTGATTTGGAACCTAGTTATTTTTGGCCATCACCACATCCCGTGGCAGGTGGACTATGCGCTGTGTGAAAAAGTATTTCCTCTTGCTTGTATTAACCCTGCTTCCTGCTAATTTCATCCGGTGACCCCTGGTGTTTGTGTTGTGGGACGGGTAAATAACACTTCTCTGTTCACTTGTTCCACACTGTTCATTGTTTTCTAGACCTCTGTCCTACCCCCCTTAGTTGTCTCTTCTCTAAGCAGAACGGCCCTAATCTTTGTAGTGTCTCCTCGTATGGAGGCTGTTCCATGCCCTTGATCATCACCAACTAGATTTATCCACTCGTGGAAGCACTTAGCAAAACATGACCATTTTCACGCTCTGGCAGCATTTGCTGTTGAAATGCCTTTGTCTCCTTTCATCCTTTTTTTCTTTTGCAGATTTCAGCCTAAAATGCATTAAAGATAGACGGATCCCAATTACCGTTACTGTCGTCATCACAGCTTTGATCATCACCATAATTGCACTGGCGGGTGAGTGAAGGGTCATTACTAACCCGGCTGATTCTTATTCCCTTGTCACTGGTTCTTCATTGGCTGTTTGTCCTAGCCCCAAGGTCACGGTGCCCACTTCTGTTTCCCACGGCCTCTTCTCACCCATCTTTGCCCTGGTCTGACTCCTCCATTGAAGCACATTCCCCTTTTCAGAGGAGAAATCTCTCTCCAGACCCTTTCCCCCAAAGAGGAAGGGCCTAACCCTGTTCCCTGCCCCCTCGGAAGCAGCCCCACTAGATCCCAGGCCTGGATAGTGGTGTAGGGATGCAGTGGCTGGGTCTCCCTGCCTCCCACTCCCTGTGTCATCCAACGCCCAGTCTCACCTTAAATTGTCCTGGGTTTGGGTAACACCGTGTGGCCATGGCTCACAGCAGGTCTCTAAAATTGTTTCCAATACATTTATCATTGTTCTTCCTCCCTCATCCGCCGTACTGTGTGTAACGACAATTGGAGTCTCAGGCAGAGGATTCAGTTCCCTGATCCCAGCCAGTCACTCGTGGCTTTACGAGCATTTCTGAATTTCTTTTCCGTGCCAAAGCTCCTCCATAAAACTCACGTGACACAGAGAATCTGTCGCGCTGAACGGATTCTTCCCGTTCCTGGCTAGGTGTCGCTGGCGCAGCGGAAAGGGATGTGTTGGGGTGTGTGCGCCCTGCCCCCAGGAACCGAAGAGCCCCCGGGATTCCTTAGAATGCTGTAGGGAGTGTGCGGTGACAACTGTCAGTGCTGGAGCGAGGGGCTGGCTGCTTGGCCTCACTGGGCAAACAGACCTTCACAAGGAAATGGCTACAGGGAGGAACCCGCTGTAGGGGTCGGATTGGACTGTGTGGAGAGTGGGAGACTCTGGGCTGGATCCTTAGACCACTTGACACCACTCTGAGGACTCAAGGTGGATCCAAAGAGCCCTCTGAGAATCCCACCAATTCAGGCCCCCCCCACCAGCTGGTGTGAAGCTGGTGTATGGGCTCTGCACCCAGAGTGTAGGGGATGGGTTGGGGTTGTGGCCTGAGCACACTGCATTACAGCTGTTCTGTGCTTCCCAGGTGGCCTGAGAAGCAGAGCGTAAGTTAGAGCAACCCTAAGGCTGCTCTAAGTCACACTGGGGAATGTCAGGGCTCTGAATGGCCCCGGAATACAGGAAGCACAAAGCCAGCATCTCTTCACATGTGCCAGCCATCCACCCATGCTGTTTTGCTACAGAGCATGTGCCAGCATTTCTGCCCATAATTCCATTGACCTGAACTGAAATTGTTTCTGGCTTTTCAGTTCATGAAAACGTTTGACTTTTCCCCCCGACTGAGGAAGGGAAAATTCTCTGAAACCTCGAACATTTTTGTAGGACGTTGGGAAAAACATTTCCCGCGTCTCTCTTGTTAGGCTCCCTTGCCCTCAGTTTTAGTGGCTGCTTCGCTCTCCTGAGTGGAAGGCCTTGGCGAGTGTGTGTGACAGGCCGGCCTATGGCCCAGCCACAGAGAACTTGAGTTGTTCTAGCCCCACCTAGGGGCTCTCGGCTCCGATATTACGGGTCCCGCTCATAGCTCTGGAAGGCCCCAGTTCTAGCCCCGGTGTGGCAGCCATCACATGTGTGCACTGAGGACGATACGTCAAGGGGGAGTCCATGAAATGCACCCACCCCTCCCATTTTTCACGCCTTGCACCACGGAGGCACATTTGAATGGGCTGCCCGTCCCTGGCAGAATGGGCCACCACAGACGACGGTGCCGGAAGTTAAGATGGCGGACAAGCCCATTTGGATGCGCGGGTACTCTGGGTCATGACGCCATCTTAGCTCCACCCTGTCCTCCCCAGCCACCCCATGCAAATGGCGGCCGTACAGCCAGGAGGGGGAGCTCTGTCTGGGAAGCAGGGACTCTGACAAAGGTTTGGGGGCCATGGGGGATAATCCGCTGAACACGAGCTCCCAGTGGGATGCGGTGGCCAAAGGCTCTAATGCGACCCTGGGATGTATAAACGGGAAATTCGAGTAGGAGTAGAGAGGTTATTTTACCTCTGGATTTGGCCCTGCTGCGACCGCTGCTGGAATCCGTGTCCAGTTCTGGTGCCCACAATTCAAGAAGGATCCAATGGCTGGAAGTTGAAGCTGGACAAACTCAGACTGGGGATAAGGCAGCAGCTGTTAACAGTGAGCGTTATTCACCCTCGGAACGATTTACCAAGGAGCGTGGTGGAGTCTCCATCACTGACAGTTTTTAAATCACGATGGGATGATGATGTAAAAGCTCCGCTCGAGGGATTATTTGGGCGCAGTTCTAAGACCTGTGTGATGCAGGAGGTCAGACAAAATGATCACAATGGTCCCTTCTGGTCTTGGGATCTCCGCAAAATGACAACCCAGGCCTGAGCCGTGTGGGTCTTAGTGCCCTCTCTGGCCGGGATTCGCACGCAGAGAGACACACCCGGGATAGGTCCATCTCTCACCACTGTGTTACTTGCTTATTTTCAGCCAGGAAGCCTCCCCCCTGCCCACACTGCCCACCGTACGTCACTGCTGCGTGCCCAGACCGCTGGGTGGGATACCAAGGGAAATGCTTCTACTTCTCAGAGACTGAAGAGAACTGGAACAACAGCCAGAGCCACTGCTCTTCCCTCAACGCCTCCCTGGCTTCCATTGATTCCCTGCCGGAGCTGGTAAGGAAGAGACACGAACCTTCATAACCACAGCTAGGGACATGCCAGAGCCTGGCGCCTCCCGGAGGCCTAAGGCAGCTCCTAGATTCAAGGAACTGAATCCCCTGCGGAGCTGGTTGAAAAATGAAAATGCAGGGGCAGGATTTGACATTTTTTAATAGAAAAAAGTTGATTCTTCCCCCCCCGCCCCAAATTTTAAATTCAAATGTCATTTCAGTTTGGGTTTTTGTTTTGTTTTTTAACCCCAAAATCCCCCCCTTTTTTTCCTTTTCCCACATCATTTTATACTGGAAAAATGGAGGGAAAATAAAAAATGTGGGGGAAAAGGTGTGGAAACCCACTTTAAGAAAAAAAAAACAAAAAAAAACTATTTCCCAGCCTTTTCCCAGCAGGAAACCAGTGCAAAGGTTACCCTGAAAAAGAAAGGAACATTTTCATCTCAATGGTATATGCCTCGTTTTTATATACAGTATCTATATCTATATAATTTAACCAGCAATAAAGACAAGTAAAGAGTCCTTCAGCTAGGAAGGAAAAATCAAATGCATGAAGGCAAAATAGGGAATAACTGGCTCGGCAGTAGTGCTGCTGGAGGTTACAGTGGACCACAAATTAAATATGACTCGACAATGGGATGCAGCTGAGAAAAAGGCGAATCTCATCCCGGGCTGTATGAACAGGAGTGTTGTATGTAAGATTTGGGAGGTGATTGTTTCGGTTTATTTTGTCCTGCCTGAGCACGGGGGGCTGAACTTGATGATCTCTTGAGGTCCCTTCCAGCCCTGTGTTCTGTGATTCCCCAAAGTGGGAAGAAACCCCCCAGTTATGAAATGGGGCAGCGGGGGAAGTATTTGGGTTTTTTAAATACATTTTCCTGTGCAAAAAGTCATTTTGGATGAACCCCTTTGCCCTGTGCAGTTTGACTGGCAGCTCTTTGGGCGAGGGACCAGCTTTCTGTGTGTGCAGCACCCAGCGCGTGGGGGCCCTGATCCCCGTGAAGGCGGCTGTAACACAGCTAAGGATATAATGTGTGTGTTCTTATCCACAGGATTTCATGCTGCGCTATAAAGGGTTCCTTGACCACTGGATTGGCCTCCAGAGGGAACAAGGCGAGGGCCAGCCCTGGAAGTGGACCAACGGTACCATATTCAACAACCTGTGCGTCCCTTTTCCTCATTCGCCCTCTCAGTATTAGGGCTCAGAGAAATGCAACAAAAAACCCTGGGCTGGGTGCAGAACAGGGATTGGAAGTGAGACCTCAGGATCTTAAAAGCCTGATCCTCTACTGCCTGAGCTACAGGGCTAGTTCTGGGGAGGTTGCACCTGTAGGAGACCTGTAGACCTCTTCCATAGCGTAGGCACCAGAGGAGGACAGAGAGCCCCACTTGGTTAATGTGGATGATACAAGTGGGACCGGTTGGAAAAATTCCTACTCAAAGTTTTCCTTTATGGAAAATCTGATTGTGTCGAAAGCAAAATTTCCTGCAGGGAAGAGGTCACTTTGGATGAGATTTTGCGGAAATTGACTCAAATGTTTATTTTCAGTCAACCCAGAATGAAACATTTTCATTTTGGTTTGCCTGTGGGGCTGCTGCAGCACATCATGGGAAATTGTAGTTCTGGGTCCTTCCAGTCCCATTTGTCCCTGGTCTTTGACACGACAATGTATCCCATAGAATCATAGAATCTCAGGGTTGGAAGGGACCTCAGGAGGTCATCTAGTCCAACCCCCTGCTCAAAGCAGGACCAAACCCAACTAAACCATCCCAGCCAGGGCTTTGTCAAGCCTGACCTTAAAAAACCTCTAAGGAAGGAGATTCCACCACCTGCCTAGGTAACCCATTCCAGTGCTTCACCACCCTACTAGTGACTTATACAACCCAAAATGCCATTAGCCTTCTTGGCAACAAGGGCACACTGTTGACTCATATTCAGCGGTCCTTTTCTGCAGAACTGATGCCCAGCCATTCGCAGCAAAAGGATTGTGGGAAGAGGGGAAGTTGGAAGAGAGAGTGGAGAGGAAAAGGAGGAGGACTGGGTCCATCAAATGGCTATTACCATGATGGGAGCCACCCCATGCTCTGAGTGTCCCTAGCTCTGTTTGCCAGAAACTGGGAATGCCCAACAGGGGATGGATCACTTGATCATTACCTGATCTGTTCATTCCCTCTGGGGCACCTGGCATTGGCCACTGTCAGCAGACAGGATACTGGGCTAGATGGACCATTGGTCTGACCCAGTACGGCCGTTCTTATGAGGTTTGCTTACCCTGAGGTATTGCCTGATTTCCAGTCCAGCTGCACTAATGCATCCAGTTCTGGTCACCCATATTCAAAAAAGACCCACTCAGACTGGAATAGGTGCAGACAAGCGCAGCTAGGATGCTCGCAGGAATGGAAAATCTCTTTTATCAGAGGAGAACATAAGAACGGCCATACTGGGTCAGACCAAAGGTCCATCCAGCCCAGTATCCTGTCTTCCGACAGTGGCCAAGGCCAGGTGCCCCAGAGGGAGTGAACCTAACAGGCAATGATCAAGTGATCTCTCTCCTGCCATCCATCTCCACCCTCTGACAAACAGAGGCTAGGGACACCATTCTTACCCATCCTGGCTAGTAGCCATTAATGGACTTAACCTCCATGAATTTATCCAATTCTCTTTTAAACCCTGTTATAGTCCTAGCCTTCATAACCTCCTCAGGCAAGGAGTTCCACAGGTTGTCTGTGTGCTGTGTGAAGAAGAACTTTTTATTTGTTTTAAACCTGCTGCCCATTAATTTCATTTGCTGTCCCCTAGTTCTTATATTATGGGAACAAGTAAATAACTTTTCCTTATCCACTTTCTCCACATCACTCATGATTTTATATACCTCTATCATATCCCCCTTAGTCTCCTCTTTTCCAAGCTGAAAAGTCCTAGCCTCTTTAATCTTTCCTCATATGGGACCCATTCCAAACCCCTAATGATTTTAGTTACACTTCTCTGAACCTTTTCTAGTGCCAGTCTAGCTTTTTTGAGATGAGGAGACCACATCTATATGCAGTATTCAAGATGTGGGTGTACCATGGATTTATATAAGGGCAATAAGATATTCTCCATCTTATTCTCTATCCGTTTTTTAATGATTCCTAACATCCTGTTTGCTTTTTTGACCGCCGCTGCACACTGCTTGGATGTCTTCAGAGAACTCTCCACGGTGACTCCAAGATCTCTTTCCTGATTAGTTGTAGCTAAATTAGCCCTCATCATGTTGTATGTATAGTTGGGGTTATTTTTTCCAATGTGCATTACTTTACATTTATCCACATTAAATTTCATTTGCCATTTTGTTGCCCAATCACTTGGTTTTGTGAGATCTTTTTGAAGTTCTTCACAGTCTGCTTTGGTCTTAACTATCTTTAGTAGTTTACTATCATCTGCAAACTTTGCCATCTCACTGTTTACCCCTTTCTCCAGATCATTTATGAGTAAGTTGAATAGGATTGGTCCTAGGACTGACCCTTGGGGAACACCACTAGTTACCCCTCTCCATTCTGAGAATTTACCATTAATTCCTACCCTTTGTTCCCTGCCTTTTAACCAGTTCAACCAGGAGACTGAAAGAGCTTGGCTGGTTGAGCCTAGCAAGAGGAGAGGGTATCTCATTGCTCTCTGTAAATACCTCGGGGGTAGACACCTGGGCGGGAGAGGAGCTACTGAAGCTACAGGGCAATGTTGGCACAAGATCACACAGGGATAAACTGGCCAGGAATTAATTTGGGGCTTGAAATTAGCAGGTTTCTGCCCATCAGAGGAGGGAGGCTCTGAAGCAGCCGCCCCATAGGAGCCATGGGGCGAACCACCTAAGTAGATAGAACACGGAGCCTGAGAAGTCTGTGAACAGGATGATATGCCGGGGTTGCCTGCCATAGCAGGGGGCTGGATGCAGTGACCCAGGAGCTCCCTGCCAGGCCTATGTCCCCTCACACACTGGAAAGACCTGCAAGAAACTTCACAACCTCTGTTTCCTGTTCTCTGTGAGCCTCATTTTCAGGTGCTCAGCGTCCACTGTGATGTTTACAGCTAGAAGTGACTAGCTCAGGGCTGATTAGTAGCAAAGCCTGGTTGAGAACCCAGTTCCTCTGCGTCATACAGCACTGAGCCACATCGCTTCTCTGTACGTGAGCAGGAACGGGAGCCGGCTGCATCTGATAACCCCACCCCGCTTCTCATTGCAGGTTTCAGGTCAGAGGGGAAGGGCAGTGCGCCTACCTGGATGAATATGGGGTCAGCAGCTCCAGGTGCTACTCAGAGAGACATTTCATCTGCAGCCGTCCGGCCGAGTGCTCTAGAAGGAAGCCAAGCGCTGCAGGAGGGGACACAACATCTAAGATCACGTAAAGGGCCAATACAGCCTCTTCACTGGATGCAGAACTTACACATTCACGATCTCTTGCAGAGCATCCTACCTCTCCAACCATTGCTCCCTCCAGATCCCGGCTGAAAAACCATCTTTACAACGCTCACTGCACTAACTCTAGTGCATAATAACTCCATTGCCATGGTACTACCGAACAGTGGTTTTAGAGGTTTAAATCTAATATTCCATTAATACCGGAAGTGAAGAAGCTATTTAGATTTTGAAGAATCCTTGCGTCTCTGCACCCGGGTGTCCAGAACATATAGCCTTCCTCCGAGGATCGTTACCTTGTCGTGGTGGAGGGGCTTGCGTGTTCCGATGAACCCCAGGGCTATGTCGTCTGGAGCCTTGTGCTCCTGGCAGGGTCACCCTAGACGAACAGGCCTGGGGGGAGGTTCCAGACTAAAAACGATCCTGCGCAAGATGCTCATGAAAGCCCAAAAAATGAGCACACGAACCTTGCCTGGATTAGGAATATCGGACCCACCCCTGAAGCTAGGCCTGGGGGTGGTGTTAGGTGAGTGTCTGATGGCCAAGCAACCCATATAACCTGGCCAGGCCTAGCCCGAAAAGGCGCCATGGGCTCAGCACCCGCAAGGCAAAGGGTGAGGGTTGGGTGCGATGCCTGAATGGCAGCAGGAGGGATGGACCAGGACGGGTTGGCCAGACACTAAAATGACAACATTAATTCGTAAATTAATTTTAGCTCCTTCTAGTGGTTGAGAGCTTGGAGCTGCTGCCGGGAAGGAAATGCAGAGGGGAGAAAGGAAGAGAGTGACAAAGATGGGGAGAAAGAGCAGAGAGGGCAGGATGGAGAAAGAAGAGACGGAAAGGACAGGTTGCTCTAAAGGGAGGATCCCCCTGAGTGATATTGAATGGGGGACAGAAGAGCTAAGAACTCAGGCCTGGAACCTCAAATGTTTCCTTGGATCCTAAATACCTTTGAGGGTCTGGGTCTCAATTACTAGTTTAAAGCCAGATTCCACTACTGGAATGTGAGTTTATTTGGAGGGTTTTCGTAAATCTCTAGCCCCAGGAGTCATGTGATTACATGAGAATATTTCTAGCCTTCCTGGTTGTGGAGAAAAGTTTGAACCCCTAACACAGGTTTAAAATAAATAGTTAAGGAAAAAAAGACCTCAATTTGTGTATTAAAAAAAAGTCATGACTTTATGGGATTTTTGAATTTTTGGGTTTGACAAAACTGGATAAACAAAACTAAAGGTCATAAATTTTGGTCGCAACTTGAACTAGGTGAAATGTTTTGACAAAATCTTTTTTATTTTTGGCCAAAAATGCAGATCTGGTGACACCAAAACAATATGAGAATGTGTGTCGGTTTTGCCAGATCGACTTAGCAGACAAACCACCTAAAAACAAACTCCAAAAAAAGCTGAACATTTCGTTTTGCTGGTTTGGGCTTTTTGTTTCATAATTTCCCGTAATTTTGTTTTTAAACCTTAAAAATTAAAATGAAAACTTTTTTTCAGCAATTTTTTTTTTTTACTTTTCAATGCAATGGGAATTTTGAAACAAAATTGTTCTTGACTTAATCCAAGACTAATTTTTTGTTTGATTTGTTGGAATTTCCAGCAATGTGAAAAAATCCATGATTTGCCCAGCGCTAGTTGTGACCTCACCTGCCCTTTCTGTGCTGCTCAGTGGGGGGCGGGGGGATCAAGGTTAGATGGGAAGTGGACACTAGGGTGCAAAGAGCTGAGAGACCCTGATCTCTCTACACTTAAAACTTAGGTTGACCTAGATCCCTTGCTCGGGTGTAAAAAATTCACAGCCCTGAGAGACGTAGTGAAGCTACCTTAGCCCCCTTGTAGACACGCTTGGTCAATGAAAGAATTCTGCAGTCTCGCCAGGAGCTGGATTTACAGTAGCGACGGGAAGAAAACCACCTGTCTCGCTAGCAAGTCTCTACACTGCAGCAGTGTATCTGCAGCCCTGTTAACCCAGTGCATCTGCCGTGATGTGAACCTGGGATCGCTGCCTCTGCAGACACAGGAGCAACTCTTTGCGCTAAAGAACCAGACTTGTGAACAGCAGCTACTGCAGGGGGACAGAGACCCTGAGTGTAGGATACAGACCCGTGGGATGCACTTGGGAAAAGGCCGAAGAGACACTGAACCAAAGTCGGGGTAAGAAGTAGCCAGTGGATCTTGGAAACATCATTTGAAGCTGGGACTGGATGACACGGGATGGATCACTTGATAATTGCCCTGTTCTGCTCATTCCCTCTGAAGCAATTGCCACCTGCGAATGTGGGAAGACAGGACACTGGGCCAGATGGATCATTGGTCTGACCCCGTATGGCTGTTCTGATTAACTTTGTGTGTGTTTGTGTGTTTTTGAGTAGATCTGATCAGAATTTGACAAGAAACATTTTTTCACAGTGTTTTCTCCAGGATTTTTTTGCCACCCTTTATTTATTTATTTTTTTATTTATTCTGACCGAAACTGTGAATGGGAGATACTTAGTCAGCATCTCTCATCATCTGCATTTAATTCATTGCTGTGAGCTAAGATTGTTTGGGTCGGGAGAGCTCCTGGAAGGGTTTAGTCGCTTCCCCTGGGCTGTAAGTACCGGAGTAACCCAAAATGACTCCCAAAATTAGTGGCCAGGTTTTCAATACATTCATGTAGATTAAGGTCAGAAGGGACCATTAAATCATCTAGTCTGGCCTTATGCCTAGCACGGGCCAGAGAACTTCCCCCACTTACCCCTGTATTGAGCCCAATAACTTGTGTTTGGCTAACGTCTGTCTTCCAGAAAGGCACCAGTCCGGCGTCCGGCTCACCGACGCCATATCCAGTGAGCTGAGCTGCTCTGAAAATCTGCCCTAAGGGTCACAAGGGGAGTTGCCACTGTGGGATGAGGGAAACCTGAAGGTCCTTAACCGGAGCAGAACTAAAGCAAAACACAAACAGAAAACTGAACACGAGTTGTAGATTCCAAGGCCAGAAGGGACGGCAGTGGTCATGTCGTCTGACCTCCTGTACGACACAGGCCAGAGACCTGCCCCGAAATAACTTCCGCTTAAGCCGGGCCTCCCATTTGGGTTACTCTGGTGTTTAAAATAGACAAGTAAATAAACCTTTGTTTTGGTGGGATGCAAAATAAACCAACCAACCCTACTTCCTCACTTCTAGAAACTCTTTTTCCCACATCAAGAGGGAGGGATGGTGAAAATATTTTTTGAAAGAGAGACAGTAGCAAGGAGGTGGGGTGGTTCTTTCCAGAATTTTTCATTTAAGAATCTTTTGTCCAAACAAAGAAAAAGAAATGAAATTCAACCAAAATGAAGATATTGGGGAGGGGGGAAGGGGACTAGACCTTTTCTTTTTGTAAAAAAGGCATTTTTTGTTTAAGAAAAATGTTTTGATGGCAAGGTTTTGGTCTGGTCTATTGATGTGTAGATAAATTACATGTTTTGCTTCCCTCCCTCTTAACATAGATTCCCTGCTGTGAATCGCTTGCAGTCTCAGGACAAAAAGTGCCGTGTACAGGGCAGCCTGTAAATTGCTGGGCAGGAAATGGTTTTCCCATCCCACAAAAAACCTTGATATTTAAAAAAAAAAAAATTCCGTCCCAAATTGGGATGAAACCATTTCACAAGTTCCCAAACGAGCTGAGAGCAACCCACCCCCCCAACAGTGAGTGCACTCACCTGAGAGGTAGGAGATACAAGTAAGTCGCTGCTCTGAATGGGACAGATCAGGGACTTGACCGAGGTTTTTTCACATCCCAGGTGAGGGCCCTGACCCCTGGGCTATTCTAACATGGTCTGTCCTGGCTGTGAGAACTCGTCCCAAGGAGAGTTTCACCAAACCAGCTCTGTTTCCACAAAAAGTTTTGGGTTCACTGAATCGGCATTTTCCAGCAGGAAGCTGCATTATCCAAAGATTCCTGACTAATACTAGTGGGACTCTCCCAGAAACAGATAACGACGCTCACATTCGTTATAACAGCACTAACACACAGCACTAACACACTCACACACAGCACTAACACACACTCACACACAGCACACTCTGGGGGGTGCAAAAAGGAGCCTGACAAAAGTTCTCATCCAAGGCTTATTGAAGTTATTGGAAAAAACTCCCAGGCCCAGATCTCAAAGGTGGGAGACGAGAACCTAAATACCTTTCAGGTTCTGCGCCCCATTAACTTGACTGAGCAGCTCCCTTTGACACTGTCATACCAGTGTCCCCTGTACAGGATTGCCCCCTAGAGACTGAATTACAAATTATTATTTTAATGTATGATACTTAGAGTTCACATTGTGCTAGACTCTGTAAAATACCTTACTCTTACCATGTGCTCTACTTGTCGTTTGTCTTACGCGTGTCTGTTCTGTGTTTGTACAGCCCCTAGCACAACTGAGTCATGTTCCATGACTGGGGCTAAGTACCACTGCAATACAAATGCAATGGCACCGTCGCTTTTTACAGAGCTTGGTATGTGCGCCGGTGAGTTCTTTGATGGCTGCTGAGTCCGATGGGCGAGTGACAGTCCAGTCCACAGGTACGACACACCCACACATTAGCAACGCTCTGAATCCGAGCAGCAGATTCTTTCCTCCTCTGATGCCGATCATCACAAAGTTTGATCCCGTCCTCCTCACAATGCCTCGCTCCATCTACAAGCTGACTCTGCCAACCGCTGTGGCATTCTGCGTTCCTTTCCCAATCATCCACAGAGATTCCAAAGGACACTAAGCTTTGCAAGCATCCCGGGATCTGTGCAGCGGCCTGCCTCTCTTTCTAGACCCTTCGCGAGTGTCAAAGTACTGCAAACTCTTCGGGATCCTGTAATCCGGCATTCACGTGACATGACCAAGCTGCCTGAGCCCTTTCTTACTAATTAACGTTCCCGTAAATGACATGCCAGCACGATTTAGCACTTCCACATTTGTCACCCTGTGTTGCCATCTTCTTTGAAGAATTTTACCCAAGCATCTGACATGGAAGCTGGTTAATCTCCTGGTATGTTTGGCGTAAGTCATCCATGTTTCTGAGTCATACAGAAGAGTGGATAATACACACGTCTTAGAAATACGGCTTTTCACTTTAATTGACAATTTGTTATTGTTCCAGGCTCTGTCTTGCAAAAGACAAAAGTTCCCGGCTGCTTTGCTGATTCTGCTAGTGAGCCCAGCATCAAGATCTACATGGCTGTTAACGGTAGAGCCAAGGTAGCAAAATTGGTCCACACCATCCAGACGAATACCCCCTAGGGTGATATCTGGAACTGGCTCTGGGGCATGAAAACTGTCTTCTTCAAGCTCCCTGCTAGCCCAGAGATTCTGCATGAATCAGAGCACTTGGTAATAAGCTGTTGCAGGACATCAACACGGTGAGCCACAGGGGCTGCATCCTCTGCAAACAGCAGGTCCCTGATGATGATCTCCTTCACCTTCATCTGAGCTCTGCACCGTGCAGTGTTAAACCCCCCTCCATCCTGTCTGGCGCTAGTACAGACACCCCCTCGGACATCACGGAACGCACGTTCAAGCGGGAGTGGGAAGTAAATACTAAACGGTGTAGGAGCCACTACGCAGCCCTGCTTCACTCCATTGGTGATGTTAAGCAATGTTAAATGACTGGGGATAAGTGTCACTTGTAATACCAATAACCAGTAATACACTAACATATAACAAAGAGCTGCCCCAAAGACTTTACAATCTAAGTGTAAGACAACAGTCAGGGAGAGAACCAGAGAACAATGAGAGGAGATTGTTGCAGGACTTTCATTCTAACTGTCTAAGCCAGTGGTTTCCTGTGCTCTGCGGACCCTGGGGATCCGCAGACCATGTGTAAGATTTACAGAGGGGTCCGCACCTCCATTGGAAATGCTGTAGGGCTCTGCAAATGAAGAAAGGTTGCAAACCAATGGTTTAAGCCAGGGGCTCTCAAACTGGGGGTCGGGACCCCTCAAGGGGTTGCAAGGTTATTACATGGGGGGCTGTGAGCTGTCAGCCTCCATCTCAAACCCCACCGCCAGCCTTTATAATGGTGCTAAATTTATAAACAGGTGTTTTTAATTCATAAGTGGGGGGGTCACACACAGAGACTTGCTGTGTGGAAGGGGTCACCGGTACAAGAGTTTGAGACCCACTGGTCTAAGCCATGGGGCTTCCGGCATTTGCATCTTTCACAGTGACCAGGGGACCCTCTCGTTCTGCTTCTCTTCTCTGGGTGACCCCTGGACTGTCCCGCGATAGACGCACAGTGTGACCCAGGGACCCCTTAGTGCCACCTGGCAAAGGGGCCAGCAAGGGTGCCTGGGGCGTGAGGTCTCACGTTCAAGCGCGTGTCACTGGTCACTGTCATTGTGAAACACACGTGCGGCTGCTGTGCAAGCAGTTCTGTGTAAACACCGACCGTCATGGTCCCAGTGTCTGTGTCCAGGCGGGTGGTCACCGGCAAAGGTGTGAACCGGGTTTTCTGTCAGACAAAGGCTGTTTGTGTCTCTCTGGCTGTTGGATGGTTCACCGTGGGGCTCCTCTCCCGCGTCTGAACCAAACGCTGAGGAAGGACGAGGGGGAACCACACGGAGAGAAAAGTAACAGGATGGAACAGTGTCAGTTACGCTGCTTCTACCTCCATTTATAACTGGAAATTAAACCCTGTCGCTGTATCAGGAACGTAAATGGCCTGTTGCTACTGCAGTCCCTGAGTGTGTAGAAATTGGCCCCAGCTTCTGGGCAAATGCTCTGAGTGATGCATTTGGTCTGTAATAACGTGTATGTACCGTGTCTGTCTCACTTGCATCTGAATTCTGTTTATATTTATATGTAATATATTAACCGACTCTTGTTGTTGTTTTTTCTAAGTAGCAGGGGGGGGAATCTGTCTCTCTTGTGGGATTTGCAGGATCTAAGGTTTTCCTAAATCTTCCTCACCCAACAAATGTGCTGTTTTGTCAGATGCTACTTGGCAGTGTGCGAATCCCCACCTGACTCCTGGGGATGGGCCTGTCCTGCAGCAGTCCCTGCATTCAGAGCTGGGTGTTTATTGCCGCTGGGTGGCCCAGTGGAGGTGTGACAGCCGCTGGCTCGGCTGACCCCCCAGGAGTTGAGCCAGGGAATGTTCAGAACAAGACGCGTGAGCTGCCCTGGGCTGGAGCTGCAGGGCCAGGCTTTGCAGCGACGGGTGTAACAGACGTCGATCCTCTGTGGAGCAGGCGCAGGCAGCGACCTGTGACCTGTACTGACCAGTGGGTTACAATCGCTAATGGATCTGGGCAGAAATTTTTCAACAGGCCGTTTTTCCTGTCGGGAAAATGGTGATTCATCAAAAATCAAGACATTCTGCAGGGACGTGTCTATTTTGACTAAAGTTTGGATGGAAACTTACCTGGTTGCCTGCCTGCCTGGCTCCTCAGCAGCCCCCCTGGTGGCCTTCTCAGGAGCCTGAGTTGTCAGACTCCCAGGTCCTCAGATCCTAACAGCTGGGGAGCTGGGTCTCCCAGTGCTTCCTGCCTGTTGGGAAGTTTGCCCCCAGTGGGATGCCAGGGAGCTGGAGAGGTGGGACTGGACGTTTTTGCAAAATTCTTCCAATATATATATTTTAACAATCCCTTCTGTGGAAAGTATCGCATAGCTGACCATTAATTCCTATTTGGAACACACCCACTCACTCTGTCTCTGCTGGAAATGTGGAATTTTCCATGGGAGGGAAATCATAGTTCTAAGTCTACAACAGTAACTGTTTGTTCAAATGAAAAAAGTTGTATTTGGGGATTACAGAGATGTGACCGTGTGTGTGGAGATCCCTTTCAGTCCTGCAGCAAACCGCACTGGTGAACGGAATTCAAAGCATCAATCTATGGAATACTCCCCACCCCCCGTCTTTCCATCCACCAAAACAAACCCCGATATTCACCTAGAAAAATTATTAATTGGTTTTTGCTCTGATTTTCACCTGTTTTTTTTTTCCTGTGGTAACGCTGATAAATTCCCCGGGGAAAATGAAACCTCCCTAGGCAATTTATTCCAGTGCTTAGCAGCTTCCCAGCAGGGCTAGCAGAGACCAGCAAGATCATACAGAGCTAATCACCAGCTCTGTCCATCCAGCTCTCCCCCTTCTCCTCCTCTGCAGCCCCCCTTCTGCCTGAACAGCCAATGGGCGAAGGAGTGGGAGGACTCAGGAGATAAAAGCAGGAGGGGCTGAACTGCGGCAGTGTCTCAGTCACTGCACGGAGCAAGTGCGATGCATTTAACTCGCTGCAGCTGCTTGGGCTCAGGGTAAGTGGTGACTTGTGTCCGGGGGGGGTTAGTGGATGTGGTTGCTGGAGGCAGAAGAGGGAAAACCCCCTTCAAGCCCCCAGGGGTGCGGGGGAAACACCCGGGAAGGGACTGGGGGTTGGACCCTGGGGGAGCGGATCGAGGGAGGAGAAGAGGCGCGTTCAGGGCGGTGAATTGGCCCAGCCAAGCAGGGGGCAGCGCTCGGCTCGGGGGCGTTTCTCTGGGTCAGGCTGACTCTGGGGAGCTGCAGCTGATCGGCTGCAGGAGGACGGGGTTGGGCTGGGGAGCAAAGAGCCCCTGGGTGCTGGCAGCACCTTCCAGCGTCACCCCCCAGCTCAGCTCTGGCCTGTCCCCGGGGAGCTTGGCGGGTTGGCACCTTGGGTGACTGATCGTCCAGAGGTAAAGAAATGAGTGTGTGAGAGGAGAGGGGGAGCAGAGAGCCCTGGGGGGGACATTGTGGGGTGCTGGTGTGTGGGGAGGGAGGAATTTGGGGGCACACAGAGCCCCTGGCATAGTGGGGGGAGTTGCTTGGAGTCCCTACAATAAAGGGGGATGGGAGCTGTGGGGGTGGGGTGGGATGGATGGATGCAGGTAGCCCACGCTGTGTGCAGGGAGCTTGGCCTGCACAGGCTGGGAAGTGTGGGACCCCCGGGGGGGTTCAGGGCAATGTGTGTGTGTCTGTTTTGCTGGGGGCAGCGAGGAGGGAGGGGCTGTCACAAGGATGCAGGGTGATTTCCATTAGCCTGGGGCCTGCTTGTCTCCATCCAGCTGCCTGGATGTTCCTGCGCTGGGCCACACCCTCCATCCCAGGGGAAAGGGGGGGGGGGTTCCTGAGTGAAGGCAGGGCCGGGGCATCTGTGGTGGATGGGAGCCGGGCGGCCGCACAGAACAGATTGTGGGTTTGCTGAATCACCTCCCTTCCTATGCGGCCTCATGCAGGGAGAGCCGCAGCCATAACCAGCCCACGCAGCTAGCAGCCTCCCCCTGCTCTGCTCGGATGGGCTGGGGAAGGGTGGAGGGCTCTCGGCATGGCGGGAAGGAGGCTCTCTTGTTTTGGGAACACAGCGCTGGGGTGGGTGGATCTGGGAATGGGGGGAGGGAGGCCCCTGGATTTGAGGGGTGAGGCAGGAGGGGAGATCCAGGCTTGCTGGGGGAAGGACGGAGGCGGCTCATTCCATGGGGAAGGCAGACAGCAGAAGGGGTCTGGTTTGCAGCAGGCAGGGTGGGTCCGGGCTAAGGGAGCGGGGTGGGATGGGGCCGGGTGGGGGAGCAGAGGGCAGCAGGGCTGGGAAGAGGAGTCCAATGTCTGTTTGCAAAGTGAGGGCCTGAGTCGGGGTGCAAAGGGGCTGGAGGGGAGGGGTCAAGGCCCTCCTGCTTTGGGAATCCCCCAGAAATCCCCCTCACCAGTGCAGGGGCCTTTCCAGGGCCAGACGGGAACAAGCTGCCCATCCTGCACGGTGTGTTGCAGGCTGTTCCTCTGCACCCAACACACAGAGGCTCTGGGTTGTTTGAGCCCAGCTCAGCTCACACTGGAGCAGTTCATGCTGTTAGCGCTGGAGATCTGGACTCAGTCCCTGCGGCGTCAGCCAGGCCAGCAGCTGTCACCCTGCAGCAGGGCACCAGGCCGGAGGCCTGAAAATGAAGAGGCTGGGCTTGAGGAGGCCGGGGCGGGGGTGAGACGTGCAGTGAACCATGACTGTTTATTCACCTTCTGGTCTGTTTCTAGGCCTTGTGGCCAGTGGAAAAAGCTGGAAAACATGAATCCGAAAGGCCGAGAAACCAGGAGGTGAAAAAACAGAACCCGCCTTGTAAGTCCCAGCAGCCAGCGCAGGCTTTTCTTTTTCGAGTTCTGCTCGTGTCTCTTTGTCGGTGCCCAGGGTTCAGAGCCTGGGACGGAGTGAGACTCACCGCTGCGGCGCCTCCTGTTGGCCGTCCTGGGAATTAGCTGTTTTGACCCGGAGCGCCCTCTGCAGGTTGGTGCCTCGCTGCCACTGGCCCCTGTGTCCCTCCTGGACCCGGTGCCCCTTGTCCTCGGGCGCTGCCCCCTAGCTGTACACCCACTCTCTGGGTCTCCCCACCCAGGGGAACCCCCACCCACTATCCCCACCTCACCGGCTACTGCCAGTCACTGTCTAGCCCCCTTTCGCTGGCGCTGACTGCAGTGTACAAGCCCCTCATCACAGGCATGGGTGGTTTGGACCTGCTGTCTTGGCCTACCCCTGGGCTGCCCCTCTGCAACCCCAGTACCTTTCCGGCCTTTCCCTTAAAAACAGGTGTCCTGTGCTCATCTGGCTATCGGTGCTTTGTATCCCAGGCCAGGAATACAAACTATAGATCTGAACTGAGCGGCGCGTCTGTGAAGGAACACAGATGTCACTCCAGCGTTCGCTTCCAAACCTGCTGTTCCAGCCCTGCCTCTCTGGGGTAGCAGCCAAGTTGAAGGTGGGTGGAATTTCCTATTCCAGGTGTGGGGCGTTTAGGAGGTGTCTGCTGTTCGTCACTGCAGAGTCTGAGCCTCCCGAATAGGAATGAAATATTCCCTCACCAAGCAAGCGTTATCACGGGCCTGTTTGGTAGGTGACTGTGAGGGACAGAGAGATGAACTGACCAGCCCAAGGTCAGGCCAGGAGCTTGTGACATTGCTGGAAACTGAACCAAGACCTCCTGGTCAGCAGGTCAGTGCTGTCACCATCCTTTGCTGGGACTGAGAGGTAAGATCTAGGGTGTTGCCCTAAAGGGTGTGTCTACATGGCAGTTTAAGCCCAGGGTTAGTCAAACTTGAGTGAGCAGATCCTGGGTTTGTTACCCTGGGACTTACTTATTTGTAACCCCTTGAGCCTGGGTTTGAACCCAGTGTAGACATACTAGAACCTGATCCCAACCTGCCTGTTTCTGTTAAGGTCAATGAGTGCTGGATCTGGGCTGGCAGAACCACAGTAGGTGGATTTGTTTCCTAGGGGACTTTAAATGACTTGTGTTTATAATGAGGCCTGGTGGACATTGATGATGATGATTTTCATAATTTTGACACAGAATATTGATTTTTGAGCTTTATTTAAAATATTTTTATCAATTTTAAATGTTCAAAGCTGTGCAAAATTATGGGTTTTAAGCCTTTAAAAATGTTATGTAAATGCTCGCAGTTGTGGGAAATTAATTGGGGGTGGGGGGAAGTCATACAATAATTAATGACAATAGATGTTGAGATTTAAACAAAGCTTTATAACCTCATGTCAAAACATACAAGGGAAATACACGTCAAACCCTACTCAGTTCTCAAGTAGCATTTTCCTTACTTTGCCTGTCTGTGAAGCTCGATAATTGTGGCTGGAAATATTTTGTCAGTTTGTGCACGTGCGCCCCAACCAAATAGCTTTTGTAAAACCCTGGATTTTTTCAGTTAAAACTGAAAACGGCATTTTGTATAATAAGCATTAAAACAGGTATTCAGCCATCCAGCACGTCACAGGCCACAGAACCTTACCCACCCACTCCTGTAACAGACCCTGAACCTCCGGCTGAGTCACTAACGTCCTCACATCATGGTTTTAAAACTTCAAGTGACAGAGAATCCACCATTTACACTAGTTCAGTCCTGCAAGTGATCCACGCCCCATGCTGCAGAGGAAGATGAAACCTCCCCAGGGTCTCTGCCAAGCTGAGCTGGGGGAAAATTCCTTCCTGACCCCAAATCTGGCGACCAGTGAGACCCTGAGACGTGGGCGAGACCCACCAGACAGACGCCTGGGAAAGAATTCTCTGTAGTAACTCAGAGCCCTCCCCAGCTCATGTCCCATCATGGGCCATTGGAGATATTTGCTAATAGCAGTCACGGATGGGCCACATGCCACTGTAGGCAACTTCATCATACCGCCCGCTCCCTCTATAAACTTATCAAGCTCAGTCTTAAAACGAGTTATTTTGTTGTTCACACTGCTCCCCTTGGAAGACTGTTTCAGAACTAAACTCCTCTGGTGGTTAGAAACCTTCATCTAATGTCAAACCTCAATTTACTGATGTCCAGTTTATATCCATTTTTAATTGTGCCAACATTGGCCCTTGACTTAAATAACTCCTCTCCCTCCCTGGTACTGATCTCTCTGATGTATTGATAGAGAGCAATCCTATCTCCCCCCTGCTGTCGTTTGGTTAGAGTAAACAAGCCAAGCTCCTTAAAGCTCCTCTCATAAGGTTCTGGTCTTCCGCATTTAAGAAAGATGAATTCAGACTAGAACAGATGCAGAGAAGGGCTACTAGGACAATCTGAGGCATGGAGGGCCATGCCTCAGATTGTCCTAGTAGCCCTTCTCTGCATCTGTTCTAGTCTAAGAAAGATGAATTCAAATGTGGAAGACCAGAACTGCCCACAGTCAGTGGCGTAGCCAGGTTCTAACATCAGGGGGAGCGAACACATAAAAAAAGGCACCGCCTGAAATGAAATTACTGACTACATACTTTTAAATTAGTTATACATATTTATTTGTACTTAAAATAAAAACACAAGAATGATCCAGCCACAGAAGGGTTTGCACAGCCAGCATTTTGTAGGAGAACTTTAGATTATACTTAGATATAGTTTAGATTCTAGAAAGTAAATTACAGAATAAACTAGTTTATAATTGTCACTGGTTTTAAAAAAATATATACTGGTCATTTTTTCCAGTTACTAATTTAATTTTAAAAATCAATGAAATGTTATTTAAAATAAATCGTAATACTAAAGTCACCAAAAAACTCATGACAAATAGGAGTTTTATGAGAATTGGTGAGCAGAGATCTCAGCTCTTCAGGGTTGGACAAAGCAGTAATTTCCCTTAAAGTAGCTTTATTCATGGCGGGGTTTTTTAAACAAAAGACATCTCTACAACACAGGCTGGCAGGCTAACATTTTTTTGAAACACTGTGTACTGAAAGTTAGGGTTTTTAACCAATTTAAGCTGCACGTGTGCACACGCACCCCCCAACAACAACAAAAAACAAACCTCTTCCTGCTTTCCTATCACCAGTTCTGTTACTATAGGAATGAAATCTAGACATCTTGTAAAATAGCTAGTTCCACATTGTTCTTCAAACCTCTGATCAGAGAAATGCAGCTTTGCATTTGAGATACTATATGATTGTAGTACATTTTGCACTGCCTGTGTCTACACTGACATCGGGAGAAAAGAAAAGGACAAGACTGTCCCTAGCATATATGATTTAAAAAAAAAAAAGGCGAGACACACCCACCCACTATCAGTGCAACAAGAAGGGAGAACAGTAGCTGGGGCCAAGAAAGAAGATGCACTGAAACCCTCCTGTACCCACAACTGATATCTGAAAAGCATCAGTCACTCTGCAGATCAAAGGAAGAAAGAGCAGCCAGTATTCAGACAGGTAGGATCCTTATGACCTATCTAGGAGAAGTGTACCTTCTAAGTAACCTGTAGCAGTTTCCCAACAGAGTTTTCTTATGGATTTATTTATTAAGTAACAATTAAGATTAGGAGTTTGATTTAAATTATGTAAATTTTCAGTTTTAGTTAACTGTGGAACTATTGCACCTAATAATATTAACCGTAGGTGCACTGGCACTGAGATTCTCAGGAGCTACGGTGATGAGATAGAACTTGCGCTAAGGGCTGGAATGAGGGAGACAGATGAGCAATCTGCATTCCCAGGTGTCTGTGCAAAGTCTAGTTTGCCCTGCCCAGCAGCCCTCACCACTGAAGCCGAGGTGAAAAGGAAATGCCGTGTGTCCCCTGAGTTAAAGCCTGGTGCCAGAGGAGGTCACATTCTTTAATGCCTTAAAAGTAGCCATGTGTTTGGTGTAAGTGAAGGTTGGGAATTTGGTGGCCCAGAGACCAGTGGCTGGAGCAGGAGACTTTGCAGCGCTGGGGACAGCGACTGAAAGCTCAGCCACGCTCGCCCATTGCTCTTACTTACTAAGCCCTTGTTTGGGGAACCCTGTGCACCCCATTACATTAAGGGTCCCTGTATCAGCCAGGTGATCTCTCTGATCAGTGGGTGTCTCCTGAACCCCACTAAACTGTTTGGTAACATAAAGACTTTCCTCATTGTCTATGAGCTGGGTTTGAAGTGGGGACAGTTAGCACCACAACATAGAACTTGAGGTGGCAGCAGTAGTAGGCTGTTATCCACTGTGCGAATGGACCAGTAGAAAGGTACAAGAGTCTCCCTTTGCAATGCATTACACTGAATGTATTGAAAAGGCAGGTTATTATCTCAGCCTGGGGGAGCAGGGGTGATAATGAACAAGCAACTCAACATGAGCTCCCAGTGCGAGGCTGTGACAAAAATGGCAAACACGATCGGTGAATGTGTAAACGGGAGCTGTGAGCAGGGGGAGGCAGGTGATTTAACCTGTGTGTATGGCACTGATGAGGCTGATAATGGACTAGTGATTCTACTTCTTGTGCCAATGTTTTAAAAAGGATGTTGAAAAATCAGAGAGGGGCGGAGAAGAGCCACAAAAATGATTGGTGGCTGGAGAAAAGGCCTCACGGTGAGAGATTTAAAGAGCTCTGTCTGTTTAAGAAACTAAACAGAAGATTGAGAGGTGACTTGGACCTGCCCTGGGAGGAAATTCCGGGTGCTAAATGGCTCTTTAAACTAACAGAGAAAGGCAGGACAAGGACCAATGGCTGCAAGCTGAAGCCAGACAAATTCAAATGAGAAATAATGCACAGGTTTTCTAACAGTGAGAGTGATTAACTCTGGGACCAAATTCCCTAGGGAAGCGCTGGATTCTCCACTACTTAATGTCTTCGCTCTAGGGCTGTCAGGCAATTAATCGCGCTGTTAAACAATAATAGAATAACATTTAAATAAATATTTTTGAATGTTTTCTGCATTTTCAAATATATTGATTTCAATTACAACACAGAATACAAAGTGTACAGTGCTCACTTTATATTTTTATTACAAATATTTGCACTGTAAAAAACTGAAGAAATAGTATTTTTCAGTTCACCTAATACAAGTACTGTAGTGCAATCTCTTTATCATGAAAGTTGAACTTACAAATGTAGAATTATGTACAAAAAATAACTGCATTAAAAATAAAACAATGTAAAACTTTAGAGCCTACGAGTCCACTCAGTCCTACTTCTTGTTCAGCCAATCGCTCAGACAAACAAGTTTGATTGCCATTTGCAGGAGATAATCATAGGACTGGAAGGGACCACGAGAGGTTGTTTAGTCCAGTCCCCTGCACTCATGGCAGGACTAAGTATTATCAGACCATCCCTGACAGGTGTTTGTCCAGCCTCCTCTTAAAAATCTCCAGTAATGGAGATTCCACGCTCTCCCTAGGCAATTCATTCCAGTGTTAACCCCCTGACAGTTAGGAAGTTTTTCTTAATGTCCAACCTAAAAGGCCCTTGCTGCAATTTAAGCCCATTGCTTCTTGTCCTATCCTCAGAGGTTACGAAAAAACATTTTTCTCCCTCCTCCTTGTAACAACCTTTTATGTACTTGAAAATTGTCCCCTCTGTCTTCTCTTCTCCAGACTAAACAAACCCAGTTCTTTCAATCTTCCCTCATAGATCATGTTTTCTAGACCTTTCATCATTTTTGTTACTCTTCTCTGAACTTTCTCCAATTTGTCCACATCCTTCCTGAACTGTGGCGCCCAGAACTGGACACAATACTCCAGTTGAGGCCTAATCACCGCGGAGTAGAGCGGAAGAATTACTTATGTCTTGCTTACAACACTCCTGCTAATACATCTCAGAAAGATGTTTGCTTTTTATGCAACAGTGTTACACTGTTGACTCATATTTAGCTTATGATCCACTATGACCTCCAGATCCTTTTCCGCAGTGCTCCTTCCTAGGCAGTCATTTCCCATTTTGTATTTGTGCAACTGATTGTTCCTTCCTAAGTGGAGTTACTTTGCTTTTGTCCTTATTAAACTTCATCCTATTTTCCTCAGACTATTTCTCCAGTTTGTCCAGATCATTTTGAATTCTTATCCTGTCCTCCAAAGCACTTGCAACCCCTCCCAGCTTGGTATTGTCTGCAACCTTTATAAGTGTACGCTCTATGCCATTATCTAAATCATGGATGAAGATATTGATCAGAACCGGACCCAGAACAGATCCCTGCAGGGTCCCACTCGTCATACCTTTTCAGCATGACTGTGAACCACTGATAACTGCTCTCTGGGAACGATTTTCCAGCCAGTTATGTACCCACCTTATAGTAGCTCCATCTAGGTTGTATTTCCCTAGTTTGTTTATGAGAAGGTCATGCGAGACAGTATCAAAAGCCTTACTGAAGTCAAGATATACCACATCTACCACTTCCCCCCATCCACAAGGCTTGTTACCCTGTCAAAGAAAGCTATCGGGTTAGTTTGACACGATTTGTACTTGACAAATCCATGCTGACTGTTATTTATCACCTCCTTTTCTAGGTGTTTGCAAATTGATTGCTTAATTATTTGCTTCATTATCTTTCTGGGTACAGAAGTTAAGATGACTGGTCTGTAAAACCCCAAATTGTCCTTAGTTCCTTTTCTTTATCGATGGGCACTGTATTCCAGAAGGCTTCCATGACTTTTCAAAGATAATTGCTAATGGCTCAGATATTTCCTCAATCAGTTCCTGGAGTATTCTAGGATGCATTTAATCAGGCCCTGGTGACTTGAAGACCTGTTGCCCACTTCTTGTTTACAATGTCACCTGAAAATGAGAACAGGAGTTCACATGGCATGGTTGTAGCTGGGTTCACAAGATATTTAGGTGCCACATGCGTTAAAGATTCATATGTCCCTTCATGCTTCAACCACTCTGACGGATTCTGCTTGGTAACGATCCAAAGGAGAGCAGACTGACGCATGTTCATTTTCATCATCTGAATCGGATGCCACTGCAGAAGATTGATTTTCTTTTTTGATAGTTCGAGTTCTGTAGTTTCCGCATCTGAGTGTTGCTCTTTTAAGACTTCTGAAAGCATGCTCCACCCCTCGTCCCTCTCAGATTTTGGACGGCACTTCAGATTCTTAAACCTTGGGTTGAATGCTGTATCTGTCTTGAAAAATCTCTCACTGGTATTTTTTTTGTGTTTTTGTCAAATCTTCTGTGAAAGTGTTTTTAAAACGAACATGTGCTGGATTGTCATCCGAGACTGCTATAGCATGAAATATATGGCAGAATGCAGGTAAAACAGAAAAGGAGACATGTCCTCTGGAATGGTGGCCAAAGCATGAAGGGACATACGAATGTTTAGCATATCTTGCACATAAATACCTTGCAAGGACAGCTACAAAAGTACCATACAGACGCCTGTTCTCACTTTGGCCTGGTCTACACTGGGGGAGGGGGGGTATCAATCTAAGATACTTTGACTTCAGCTCGCTATTCATGTAGCTGAAGTTGCGTATCTTAGATAGATTTACCTCAGGTCCTCATGGTGCGGGATCGATGTCCGCGGCTTCCCTATTGACTCTGCTACCGGCGCTCACTCCTGTGGAGTTCCGGAGTCGATGGGGAGCGCGTTCAGGGATCGATTGCTACCTACCGATACGGCGGGTAGTCTGGACGTACCCTTTCAGGTGACGCTGCAAATAAGAAGCAGGCAGCAGAAAAGGACCTGGGGATTACAGTGGATGAGAAGCTGGATATGAGTCAGCAGTGTGCTCTTGTTACCAAGAAAACTAACAGCAAATTGGGCTGCATTAGTAGGAGCATTGCCAGCAGATCGAGGGGAAGTGATTATTCCCCTCTATTTGGCACTGGTGAGGCCACATCTGGCTGGAATGATTTAGTTGGGGTTGGTCCTGCTTTGAGAGGGGATTGGACTAGATGACCTCCTGAGGTCTCTTCCAACCCTAATCTTCTATGATTATCTCCCGTAAATGTAAACAAACTTGTTTGTCTTAGCGATTGGCTGAACAAAAAGTAGGACTGAGTGGACTTGTAAGCGCTAAAGTTTTACATTTGTTTTATTTTTGAGTGCCGTTACGTAACAAAAAAAATCTACATTTGTAAGTTAAACTTTCACGATAAAGAGATTGCACTACAGTACTTGCATGAGGTGAATTGAAAAATACCATTTCTTTTGTTTATCATTTTTACAGTGCAATTATTTGTAATAAAAAATAATAATGTAAGCACTGTACACTTTGTATTCTGCGTTGTAATAAATATATTTTCATATATAGAAAAACATACAAAATATTTAATAAATGTCAATTGGTATTCTATTGTTTAACAGCGCAATTAATCGTGAAAGTTTTTTAATCATGATTAATTTTTTCTTTAGTTAACCACGTGAGTTAACTGAGATTAATCGACGGTCCTATTTCAGGCCTTAAAATCTATGAAGGAGGAGTGGGGACTGTTGCATTTGGCACATGGTACGTTCTGACAGCTTTAAAGGAGAAGTGCATAATTAAAATAACCCACCCTGAGTGACCATTTCTGTTCCTTCCTGGTAGGTGGAGACACAGCAGTCTCGGTGCTGATTGTCCAGAAAATGGCAGAAGAGAGTGCTGAAGAGGCAAGCGATACCAGTAAATACTAAATACTTTAGTCTTAACTAAAAGGGAGCCTGCAGTGTGCTTGGCACAGGGACAAAAATACGGTGGGTGGGTTGCTCCCTCCTCTTTATGAGGGATAAAGACAGGAAACAAGGAGTTTTTGTTGCTCTTTGGTTCATGCTTGTTGTTTACGTTAGCAATTTGGGTGTTTTCTACCCTGAAGGACTCTATGGCCAACAGGAGAACTGGTGGAGTGAAAGGCTGAAAATCTGGAATACTGTGTGCGCCCCGTCTCGGAAAGGATATTGTAGAACTAGAGGGGTTCCGAGAGAGGTGACGAGAAGGATCAAGGGCCTGGGAAAACTCTCCTGTGAAGAGAGCTTGAAAAGACGGAGATTGTTACCTTGGAGAGGAGATGGGTACAAGGGACAGGATAATGGATGGGATAGAGAAGGTAGATCTGTGTCTAGAACAAGCACAAAAGGGACACTCAATGGAATGGAAAGGTGGGAACTTCAAAACTGATCAGCGGAAACAATTTTTCACACGCTGGGTAACTAGATGGTGGAACTTGCTGCTAGGTGACATCAACTGATGATGTTAAGGCCAAGAACTTAGCAGAATTCCAAGAGGGATTGGAGATTGCTATGGAGAACAGGAAGTGCCAGAGTTGTTACAATGCTAACAAAAATGTTGGCAGAGAAATTATCCTCTTACCAGCCACTAGAGGGGGACATGGCACACAATTTGTCAAATGCATTGCCATGCTCTCTAATCCGCTTGGAGCCCCTCAACCAGGCCAGGGGCGGGCTGTGTGGGGTGGGGATAGGAAGATCTGGGGACTGCCAGTCACTTTGGGATGCATGGGGGGAGGGGAAGCAGTGATGGACGCATTCAAAAGGACTGTGCTTTGTACACAGCACTGGGCCCTGCATTGAGGGGACTGTATGATCTGACCTTAAACGACAGTTTCTTTTGCTTTCTGGTAGGTGGAGGGGTGAATGTCTCATTTCTGCCGGATCACGGACCAGTAGCAGAAAGGAGAAGAGAAGTCGGTACCTAATTATATTATTTATTAGGTATAATACAGTAACACCTAGAGACAGCAGCTGAGCCCCATTGTGTGCTGCACAGACACAGAGCAAGAGACCATCCCTGCCCCAGCTGAGATCAGGGCCTCGTTGTGCCGGGTGCTGCACAGACACGAGAGACAGTCCCTTAAGGTGCTTTTCCTTTAGCTCGAGTGGTAATGGCTTGTGCCTTTAAATCCAGAAATCAGGAGTTCAATTTCTACTGTTTACTCCCTTTCTAAAGGCAAGTAAATTAGCCCCAGTAACTCTGGGCAACCATGAAAATCTCTCTCCCAATCAACCAGCTCATGGTGGCAAGGTCCCTGATCTAGCAATCTGGAGAAGGTCCTTCAAAGCCGGTGAAGGGAGCTCAGTGACATTTTTTTAACCTGTTTGGTTTTTTTAATTGAAAAACAATTTTTTTCACCCAGAATTGTCAGTTTTGGCTTTTTCATTTTTGGTGGAAACAAAGGTGTTTCTTGCTTTTCATTGCTCTTTTGGTGACATTTTTATTGAAAATACATTTTTAAGTTGTTTGGGAAAGTTGTAAACGTAAGAGCTGCCACACCGGGTCAGAGCAGGGTCAGTCTAGCCCCGTCTCCCCTCGGCTACAGTGGCCACTAGCAGAGCTTCAGGGAGGGGACAGGGCAGGGGAATTACTGAGCGATCCACCCCTGCCTTGGCTCCTGGCAGTCAGAGGAGCAGGGGTCGTGTCCCTGCCCACCTTGGCTAATGGCCGTCAATGGATCTGTCCTTCAGGAACTTAGCTCATTCTGGTTTGGAACCTAGTTATTTTTGGCCATCACCACATCCCATGGCAGGTGGACTATGCGCTGTGTGAAAAAGTATTTCCTCTTGTTTGTACTAACCCTGCTTCCTGCTAATTTCATCAGGTGACCCCTGGTGTTTGTGTAGTGGGACGGGTAAATAACACTTCTCTGTTCACTTGTTCCACACTGTTCATGGTTTCATAGACCTCTGTCCTACCCCCCCTTAGTCGTCTCTTCTCTAAGCAGAACGGCCCTAATCTTTGTCGTCTCTCCTCGTGTGGAAGCTGTTCCATGCCCTGGATCATCACCAACTAGATTTAGCCACTCGTGGAAGCACTTAGCAAAACGTGACCATTTTCACGCCCCGGCAGTATTTGCTGTTGATACGTTTGCCCACCTTCATCTGCTTTCATGTCATTTTTATTTTTTTATTTTTGCAGATTTCAGCCTAAAATGCATTAAAGATAAACGGGTCCCAATTACCGTTACTGTCATCATTACAGCTTTGATCATCACCGTAATTGCACTGGCGGGTGAGTGAAGGGTCATTACTAACCCGGCTGATTCTCATTCCTTGTCACTGATTCTTCATAGGCTGCTTGTCCTAGCCCCAAGGTCACGGTGCCCACTTGTGTGTCCCACGGCCTCTTCTCACCCCGTCTTTGCCCTGGTCTGACTTCTCCGTTGAAGCACATTCCCCTTTTCAGAGGGGAAATCTCTCTCCAGATCCTTTCCTCCAAAGTGGAAGGGCCTAACCCCGTTCCCTGCCCCCTCGGAAGCAGCCCCACTAGATCCCAGGCCTGGGTAGCGGTGTAGGGATGCAGTGGGTGGGTCTCCCTGCCTCCCACTCCCTGTGTCATCCAACGCCCAGTCTCACCTTAAATTGTCGTAGGTTTGGGTGACACCGTGTGGCCATGGCTCACAGCGGGTCTTTAAAATTGTTTCCAATCCATTTATCATTGTTCCTCCTCCCTCATCCACAGTACTGTGTGTAACTGCAACTGGAGTCTCAGGCAGAGGATTCAGTTCCCTGATCCCGGCTAGTGTATGGGCTCTGCACCCAGAGTGTAGGGGATGGGTTGGGGTTGTGGCCAGAGCACGCTGCATTACAGCTCTTCTGTGCTTCCCAGGCAGACTGAGAAGCAGAGGGTAAGTTAGAGTAACCCTGAGGCTGCTTTAAGTCACACTGGGGAAGGTCAGGGCCCCAGAATACAGGAAGCGCAAAGCCA
Source organism: Mauremys reevesii (assembly GCF_016161935.1). Lineage (NCBI taxonomy): Eukaryota > Metazoa > Chordata > Testudines > Geoemydidae > Mauremys > Mauremys reevesii. Next base: position 2,793,058 of record NW_024100715.1, read on the forward strand.
GCATCTCTTCAACATGTGCCAGACATCCACACGCTCTGTTTTGCTACAGAGCACGTGCCAGCATTTCTGCCCATAGTTAATGTGTCTGTGCATTGGGAAATCACATGGCTGGTAAAAGTTTCCATTGAGCCAAACTGAAATTGTTTCTAGCTTTTCAGTTCATGAAAATGTTTGACTTTTCTCCCCGATTCAGGATGCTGTGGCCAAAGGCTCTAATCCGACTCTGGGATGTATAACCAGGGGGATCTCGAGTAGGAGCCGAGAGGTTATCTTACCTCTGGATTTGGCCCTTGTGCAACTACTGCTGGAATCTTGTGTCCAGTTCTGGTGCCCACAATTCAAAAAGGATGTTGATAAATTAGAGAGGGGTCAGAGTTGAGCCAGAAGAAGGATTAAAACCTGCTTTATAGTGATAGACTCAAAGAGCTCCGTCTCTTTACAAGAGAAGGTTAAAGGGTGACTTGATCCCAGGGTTACTGGTTTGGTCACAGAGACTCCCCTTGGGACTGTCACCTGATGTGCTGGAATTACCTCGGAGCCCGTTTCCCCTGCCAGCTTGGGCCTCCAGAACCCTGCCTTGTTGAGCCAGACATGCTGACCTGCTGCAACTCAGACCCAGGTCTGGTCCACGCTCCCACAGATGCAGACTTTAACCAAAAACGGCTCAGCAAGTGCTCCTGTCTCCAGCACTCAGCTCCCAATGGGATCTGAACCCCAAATAAATCTGTTTTACTCTGTATAAAGCTTATACAGGGTAAACTTATCAATTGTCCACCCTCTGTAATACCGATAGAGAGATGCACAGCTGTTTGCTCTCCCAGGTATTAATAATTTATTCTGGGTTAATTAATAAACAAAAGTGATTTTATTAAGTATAAAGTAGGATTTAAGTTGTTTCAAGTAATATACAAAACAAAGTAAAGTTACCAAGCAAAATAAAACAAAATACGCAAGTCTAAGCCTAATATATTAAGAAACTGATTACAGGTAAATTTCACCCTCAGATGTTCCAATAAGCTTCTTTCACTGACTAGACTCCTTCCTAGTCTGGGCCCGATCCTTTCCCTGGTACAATCCTTGTTAGTTGCAGCAGACATTTTAGGTGAAGAGCCAGGGATTCCACATGACTGGGCTCCCTTTGTTCTGTTCCACCCCCTTTTATAGCTTTGGCACAAGGTGGGAATCCTTTGTCTCACTGGGTCTCCACCTCTCCTTCTAAATGGAAAGCACTAGGTTTCAGATGGATTCCAGTACCAGGTGACATGGTCACATGTCCTGTGAGCCCCCTCCATTCCTCCAGGATTGGCCAGTACGTATGCAGTGGAGGCTTGCAAGTAAACAGTCATCCACAACTAATTGTCCTGGTTAATGGGAGCCATCAAGATTCCAAGCCACCATTAATGGCCCACACTTTGCATAATTACAATAGGACTTCAGAGTAATACTTCATATTTCTAGTTTTAGATACACTAATGATACATGCATACAACTAGGATAACCACTCTCCTAGATTATAAGCTTTGTAATGATACCTTACAAGAGACCTTTTACATAAAGCATATTCCAGTTACATTATATTTACGCTCGTATGGAGTGCAACCTCACACCCAGTCTATAACTACTGTGATAGACCCAGGCCAGTTGGGAACAGCCGAGTAGCAGAAGGCAGATATACTGGCCACTGAATAAGCAGTTTTCTGTTCCCTGAGTGACCAAAGCAGGGGCTGCTCCAGGCTAATGAGAACACCTGACTCCAATTAACCTGCTACGAGTCAGGTGAGGCATTTAAGCACCTGATTCTAATTAAGGCCCCTCTGATGCTATAAAAGGGCTCACTCCAGTCATGCCAGAGGAGAGGAAGTGCGAGCGAGCAACTAAGCAACTAAAATAGGAGCAAGAGGTGTGCAAGGAGCTGAGAGTGAGCAGGCATACTGCTGGAGGACTGAGAAGTACAAGCGTTATCAGACACCAGGAGGAAGGTCCTGTGGTGAGGATAAAGGTGGTGTTTGGAGGAGGCCATGGGGAAGTAGCCCAGGGAGTTGTAGCTGTCATGCAGCTGTTCCAGGAGGTACTTTAGACAGCTGCAATCCACAGGGCCCTGGGCTGTGTTACCGAAATATCGGGTCTGCCTAGCTGAGAGCCAATAACAGCCTGACAGGGATAAGGAAAAATACTTTATTCTGCAGAAGAAAGAAGAGCTCTGTAGTAGATACAGAAAACTCTACTGCACACAAGTTTCACAAGCTTTTTATACACTTTCAGACAAAGACCATGCCGTGTTAACACTTCATTGGTGGTTACTAAACCCCGTAACACCGTTATCTGGTAAGGAAAAACTGGCTTAAAGCAGGATCTTTTTCTGCCTCTGGCAGCAAAAAAAGATTAGTTACAAAGTTCAAGGTACTGTGTACGTGAGGCCTTTTGGAGGCTTCTGCCTCCACCTACTGGCCGTTTGCAAAACTATTAATGGGGGCGGGGGGCGCTACTGAATAGCTTTCACAATTCCCCCTTCGGGCCTGACAGTCTGAGCTGTCAATCCTTTCCGTGTCCGGGCCGGGTGAGGTTTCCCGGCCCCCCCCCAGCTCAGATTGTCAGGCCCGTTACATAACTTACGATCAAGCTGAAGAGAGAGGTATTGGGTTGTCTTACAGACAGCAGAGCTTTTGGTTACAGTATTACACAGACATTTTGCACATTGAATCATTATCCAACTAACACATAGGAAGAATAGACAGAAAACAATCCCTTTAACAATTGTATGGAAAAGGTCAGTGAACCAAGACCCAAGGTCTGGGAGGAGGTCCTCAAAACTAAAGGTGTGATCAAGAGATACAGCATGAAATACAATAGCAGCATTCTTACTAGCTTATAAATCCTTTTCAATTAAGCCAGAGTGATTAACATAAAAGCAACATATTTATCCAGTGCAAGCACAAGCCCCCCCTATTTCAGCATTCATAGCATCTAACACACGGCTATTTTGCAAAGCCACTTCTGGATCAGCCGCTGCAAGGATTCAATGGCTGGGTGGGGGTTGGCATGTACAAAGGGCAAACTAAAAGCAAGCAACCATTGTCTCACCACCCAGAAATCCATGGTCAGTAAAAGTCTCAGGGCTTATTCCGTCGGAACAGGAGCTTTAGTCCCTCGAGAGGCTCAGCCTTCCAGGTATCGTCTGCTTCAGGCTCTTCCGGGTCGTGGTGGGAAGAGCTGGTGGGGCTCCCTTGAGGTCCGGAGTCGTCTGCTTCTGGCCCCGGCCTAGGGGCTAGCTTGACTCGGGTGTAATTAATCCAAGTGTTACGCTCTCGCACTCAAACATATCCCTGTGGTAGCCGAGTCCAGGTCAGTTATGCTGCTCTCCCGGTCTCTGCTGGAATGGCAGTCAGAATTGTGTGAGGCAACCGAAGAATGATTTTATCAGCTGAAAAGAAAATCTGAGCACGTAATTTACACAGCAAGTCTCTGCCTAGAAGATTAACTGGGCTGTCAGGAGCTAACGAAAATGCATGGGAGGCTGAGACACCAGAGATTTCTACAGCAGCCTCCTGCAATACAGAACACTCAAATGGCTTTCCGCCTATACCCATTACCGTAATGCTTTTATCTGTGAGGTTTCCTTCCTTTGGCTTGGCAACAACAGTGGAAAGGGCAGCCCCCGAGTCCAAAAGACAAGAATAAGCGGTTCCTCCCAGAGTTAAATGGACCTGGGGGTCTGTGGAGGAACAAACATAAGTGGTAAAGTCATTTGAGTAGGTAACAAGTGGACCCCCGGGTCGCCGTCATTCCGCATTATTGACACCGTCTGTTCTTTCTACTTCCATCTGATATCGAGGTCAGGGCTGTTGTCCGGTATGTCGGTTTGGGCACTCTCTCCTCCAGTGACCAAGTTGCTTACAGTAATGGCATATATCATTTGCCTGGCTTGGGGGGGCCCCCCCTGATCTGCCTTCGGTTGCCACTTGGGGGGTCCCCACCTCCCTCTTTGTCTTTCGCTGCCCGCGTTCACAAGGGCTGCTAGCATTCTCACCTGTTTGGTCTCTTGAATTTTATCTCTTGTGTGATACACATCGGTGGCTACGCTTACCAGTTCCTCCAGGGATTTTCCCTCAGCGCCTTCGAGCTGCTGCAACCACTTAATGTCCAGAGCTGACTGAGAGATAAAAATAAGCCTGACCGTGGACTGTATGTCCGCAGCCTTGGGGTCTATATTAGTAAAAGTACAAAATGCTCTACAAAGTCTCTCATAAAAGTCAGAAGGGTGTTCTTCTTTCCCTTGCACAGTATTATGGACTTTTGACCAATCTAGAGTTCTTTCTCCTGCTTGTTTTATACCTGTCAAAACATGGGTTAGGAATTTCTTTAAGTTTGCCTGGTGGGTTGAATTATTCGGATTCCATTGGGGAGGGTTAGTGAGAGCTATCAAATCACGCCCGTGACCGGCAGCCTCCGCTGCCTCCCGGGCCCCCCTTAGGACCTGCTCTTTCTCCTCCGTGCGCAGTAGGCAATCTAAAAGTTGGCCCACGTCTTGCCAATCAGGATTATGAGACTGAAAAATAGCACGGAATCGCCTGTGAACGACGTCCGGGTCATCTCTGAGGCCAGGTGTAGTGTTTTGCCAGTTTATAAGATCTGCTGTAGTAAAAGGGACATGTACATAACGGTCTACAACCTCTCCATCTGTAGTGGGTACCGGGATGGTCCGAAGGGGTGCCTGGATTTTAACTGCATCCTCCCCATAGACTACTCCCTGTCTCGTACGAGATGGACTAATGGCGGTAGACAGAACAGAAGTGTACCCACTACCCGTCGCTCCACTAGTGGGTTCATTAACTTGAATTGTGGTTGCCTCAGTCTTCAGTGGGGGAATCACTGTCTTGGGCCCCGTAGACAAGGAAACCTGATCCGTCACAGCCAGTGATATTGCTGCCGAGGGTGGCCGCGGTCTAGAACAATACGGGGGGGGGGGGGGATCTTCCCAACAATCGGCTTCACTTGGGGCAGAAGCTTTTGGGAATAGGGGGTTCTGGATTTTTATCTTCTTTAAACGACGATGAGCCTCATCGTCCCACAAAAACCAATAGTCCATTTGACCAGGCGCTTGATTCTCTAATATCAGGCGCAAAGGAGTTAAATAAGTCAGAATATCAAAGGAGCCAAATTCGGGCCATGCAGTCCCCAGAGTTGGCCAATCATGGGTGCAAAGTTGTACAAAGCGCTTCCTTGATATACCTTTCTGAACACCGGGTAAAGGCCATTTACTTAACATATAATCTAAAGGGCTATCCTTAGGGGTTTTTTCCAGAGACCCACCCATCTGTCTGCTGACACTCAACCTGAAAAGAGAATTACTCAGAGATCAGTGGGAATTACAGTCTAATCCAGGTTTTTCTACTTCTATTACACTGTCCGTTACAGGGGGCGGGACAGAAGGATCACAATACAACCTCAGAGCTTCATCGCACACATGGCTTCCACTCTGAGGAATTACGAACGAGAAGTTTACTTCCGCCCACACACCTAATGCCCAAATGAACAGAGCAGAAAAACAACAGTAACCGGTTAAACAGAACAGAACAAAACCAGATAGTGTTTCCTTATCCTATTAGGGCTCACCTTATCGGAACACGAACCCCAGGGGCCGCGGTGAAGCAGAGAAAGAGGGGCTAAACACCCCGTTGGCGCCGTTCCCAGTTCGCCGCAGCCGTCTGGAGTCCAATGTCCGAGCTAGGAGAGTCCCATCTGGGTCGCCAAAAACTGTTACCGAAATATCGGGTCTGCCTAGCTGAGAGCCAATAACAGCCTGACAGGGATAAGGAAAAATGCTTCTTTCTGCAGAAGAAAGGAGAGCTCTGTAGTAGATACAGAAAACTCTACTGCACACAAGTTTCACAAGCTTTTTATACACTTTCAGACAAAGACCATGCCGTGTTAACACCTCATTGGTGGTCACTAAACCCCATAACACCGTTATCTGGTAAGGAAAAACTGGCTTAAAGCAGGATCTTTTTCTGCCTCTGGCAGCAAAAAAAAGATTAGTTACAAAGTTCAAGGTACTGTGTACGTGAGGCCGTTTGCAAAACTACTAAGGGAGGGGGGGCTACCAAATAGCTTTCACAGCTGGAACCCGAAGTAGAGGGCGGGCCTGGGTTCCCCCCCAATCCTCCCAACTCCTGATCAAACACAGGAGGAATTAACTTGGACTGGGGCTTCTACCAGAGGGGAAGGTTTCTGGGCTGTTTCCTGACCCACAGGGTGAATCTGTGAGGCGAGCAAATCCGCCGATAAGCGCAGGACCCACCAACGTAGAGGAAGTTGAAGCTGGACAAACTCAGACTGGGGATAAGGCAGCAGCTGTTAACAGTGAGCGTTAGTCACCCTCGGAACGATTTACCAAGGGGCGCGGTGGAGTCACTGACAGTTTTTAAATCACGATGGGATGATGATGTAAAAGCTCCGCTCGAGGGATTATTTGGGGGCAGTTCTAAGACCTGTGTGATGCAGGAGGTCAGACAAAATGATCACAGTGGTCCCTTCTGGTCTTGGGATCTAAGCAAAATGACAACCCAGGCCCAAGACGTGTGCGTCTTAGTGCCCTCTCTGGCCGGGATTCGCATGCAGAGACAGACACCCGGGATAGGACCATCTCTCACCACTGTGCCACTTGCTTATTTTCAGCCAGGAAGCCTCCCCGCTGCCCACGCAGCCCACCCCACGTCACTGCTGCGTGCCCGGATGGCTGGGTGGGATACCAAGGGAAATGCTTCTACTTCTCAGAGACTGAAGAGAACTGGAGCGCCAGCCAGAGCCACTGCTCTGCCCTCAACGCCTTCCTGGCTTCCATTGATTCCCTGCCGGAGCTGGTAAGGAAGAGACACGAACCTTCATAACCACAGCTAGGGACATGCCAGAGCCTGGCGCCCCCCGGAGGCCTAAGGCAGCTCCTAGATTCAAGGAACTGAATCCCCTGTGAAGCTGGTTGTAAAATGGAAATTCAGGGGCAGGATTTGACATTTTTTAATAGAAAAAAATTGATTTCCCCCCCCAACGTTTTTCATTTAATTTTCATTTTAGCTTTAAATGTCATTTCCATTTGGGATTCTTTTAAACTCCAAAACCTCATTTTTTCAAAATTTTGGGTTCCCTCCCTTTTTCCACATCGTTTTATACTGGAAAAAGGGAGAAAAAGTAAAAAAGTGCGGGAAAGAGGTGTGGAAACATACCTTTTAAAGGAAAAAAACCAACTATTTCCCAAACTTTTGCCAGCCTCTGAAAAATAAAGGCGTATTTTCATCAACAGTATATGCCTCACTTTTATCTATCTATATCTATGTAATTTAACCAGTAATAAAGACAAGTGCAAATTTCACGTAGGAAGGAAAAATCAAATGCATGAAGGCAAAATAAGGAATACCTGGCTAGGCAGTAGTGCTGCTGAAAAGGGTCTGGGAGTTACAGTGGACCACAAATTAAATATGAGTCGACAATGTGATGCAGCTGAGAAAAAGGCTAATCTCATCCCGGGGTGTATGAACAGGAGTGATGTACATAAGACTTGGAAGGTGATTGTCCCGCTCTACTTGACACTGGTGAGGTCTCAGCTGGATGCTGTGCCCAGTTCTGGGTGTCTCACTTAAGGAAAGACGTGGACAATTTGGAGAGAGTCCAGAGAGAGCAACAAAAGTGATCAAAGGTTGAGAGGACCTGACTTATGAGTAAAGGTTTAAAAAACTGGGTGTGTTTAGTCTTGAGAAAAGAAGACTGAGCGGGGACCTGATAAGTCTTCCAGTATGTTAAGGGCTTTTATAAAGAGGACACTGATCAGTTGTTCTCCGTGTCCACTGAAGGCAGGACAAGCAGTAATGGGCTTAATTTGCAGCAAGGGAGATGTAGGTTCAATGTTAGGAAAAACTTTGTAACTCTCACAGTAGTTAAGCTCTGGAACAGGCTTCCAAGGGGGGATGGGGAATCTGTGTAATTGGAGGTTTTAAAGAGCAGGTTGGACAAACACCCGTCAGGGATGGTTTAGGTTTATTTTGTCCTGCCTGAGCACAGGGGGCTGGATGATCATCTCTTGAGGTCCCTTCCAGCCCTGTGTTCTGTGATTCCAAAAATTGGGAAACTGTAAGAAAATGGGAGGCAACCCCCTAGTTATGAAACGGGGGGAGGAGGAAGTATTTGGGTTTTTTTAAATAAATTTTCCTGTGCGGGGGGAAATCATTTTGGATGAACCCCTTTGCCCTGTGCAGTTTGACTGGCAGCTCTTTGGGCGAGGGACCAGCTTTCTGTGTGTGCAGCACTTACCGCGTGGGGGCCCTGATCCCCGTGAAGCCGGCTGTAACACAGCTCAGGATATAATGTGTGTGTTCTTATCCACAGGATTTCATGCTGCACTATAAAGGGATCCCTTACCGCTGGATTGGCCTCCAGAGGGAACAAGGCGAGGGCCAGCCCTGGAAGTGGACCAATGGTACCATATTCAACAACCTGTGCGTCCCTTTTCCTCGTTCGCTTTCTCAGTATTAGGCGCAGAGAAATGCAACAAAACCCTGGGCTGGGTGGAGAACCGGGATTGGAAGTGAGACCTCAAGATCTTAAAAGCCTGATTCTCTACTGCCTGAGCTACAGGGCTAATTCTGGGGAGGTTGCACCTGTAGGAGACCTGTAGACCTCTTCCATAGCGTAGGCACCAGAGGAGGACAGAGAGCCCCACTCAGTTAATGTGGATGACATCAGTGGGACTGGTTGGAAAAATTCTTACTCAAAGTTTTCCCTTATGGAAAATATGGAAAATTTCCTGCAGGGAAAGGTGACTTTGGATGAGATTTTTCCATTGCGAAAATTGACTCAAATGTTTATTTTCAGTGAACTCAGACTGAAATATTTTCATTTTGGTTTGCCTGTGGGGCTGATGCAGCACATCATGGGAATTGTAGTTCTTGGTTCTTCTGGTTCCATTTGGCCCCAGTCTTTGACCAGACAACATTTCCCAGGATGCACTGCAGTGTCTCACTCGTGTGTGTTCTTCTGTGGTATTTTGGTGGTAGGAAGACACTGCAGTGCATCATGGGAGATGTAAAAAGAACAGGAGTACTTGTTGCACCTTAGAGACTAACAAATTTATTTCAGCATAAGCTTTTGTGGGCTACAGCTCACTTCTTCGGATGCATAGAATGGAACACAGAAGATATTTATACATACAGAGAACATGAAAAGGTGGAAGTACCCATACCAATTGTAAGAGGCCAATCAATTGAGATGAGCTATCATCAGCAGGAGGGAAACAAACCTTTGAAGTGATGATTGAGATGACCAGTAGAAGGTGTGAGGAGAACTTAACATTGGGAAATAGATTCAATTAGCGTAATGACCCAACCATTCCCAGTCTCGGTTTAAACCTAAGTTAATTGTATAATCATAGAATTCAAGATCAGAAGGGACCATTATGATCATCTAGTCTGACCTCCTGCAAGATGCAGGCCACATAAGCCGATCCACCCACTCCTTAAGCAAGCGACCCCTGCCCCATGTTTCGGAGGAAGGCGAAAAACCTCCAGGGCCACTGCCAATCTACCCTGGAGGAAAATTCCTTCCCGACCCCAAATATGGCGGTCAGCTGAACCCCGAGCATGCGGGCAAGACTCTCCAGCCATACCCTCTGGAAAAAGGCTAACAATATCCTATCATTGACCCATTGTACTAATCACCAGTGTGGCACTTAATTGACCTATTGACTAAGCCCGTTATCCTATCATACCATCTCCTCCATAAACTTATCTAGCTTAATCTTAAAGTCATGGAGGTCCTTCGCCCCCACTGTTTCCTTCGGAAGGCTGTTCCAGAATTGCACTCCTCTGATGGTTAGAAACCTTCGTCTAATTTCAAGCCTAAATTTCCTGACTGACAATTTATATCCGTTTGTCCTCGTGTCCACATTAGCACTGAGCTGAAATAATTCCTCTCCTTCCCTGGTATTTATCCCTCTAATATATTTAAAGAGTGCAATCATATCTCCTCTTATCCTTCTTTTGGTTAAGGAAAACAAACCGAGCTCCTCAAGTCTCCTTTCATACGACAGGCTTTCCATTCCTCAGATCATTCTAGTGGCCCTTCTTTGTACCCGTTCCAGTTTGAATTCATCCTTCTTAAACATGGGAGACCAAAACTGTACACAATACTCCAAATGAGGTCTTACCAACGCCTTATATAACGGGTCTAGCACCTCCTTATCCCTACTAGAAATACCTCGCCTAATGCATCCCAAGACCGCATTAGCTTTTTTAACGGCCACATCACATTGCCTACTCATAGTCATCCTGCGATCAACCAGGACTCCTAGGTCCTTCTCCTCCTCCGTTACTTCCAACTGGTGCGTCCCCAGCTTATAACTAAAGTTCTTGTTAGTCATCCCTAAATGCATAACCTTACACTTCTCACTATTGAATTTCATCCTGTTACTAATACTCCAGTTTACAAGGTCATCCAAATCTCCCTGGAGGATATCCCGATCCTTTTCCGAATTTGCAATACCTCCCAACTTGGTGTCATCCGCAAACTTTATCAGCCCACTCCTACTCTTGGTTCCCAGGTCAGCGATAAATAGATTGAATAAAATCGGACCCAAAACCGAACCTTGAGGAACTCCACTGGTAACCCCCCTCCAACCCGACAGTTCCCCCTTCAATACGACCCTCTGCAGTCTCCCCTTTAACCAGCTCCTTATCCACCTCTGGATTTTCATTTTGATCCCCATCTTTTCCAATTTAACCAGTAATTCCTCATGCGGTACCGTATCAAACGCCTTACTGAAATCAAGATATATTAGATCCACCGCATTTCCCTTGTCTAAAAACTCTGTTACTTTCTCAAAGAAGGAGATCAGGTTGGTTTGGCATGATCTACCTTTCGTAAATCCATGCTGTAATTTGTCCCAGTTGCCATCGGCCTCAAGGTCCGTAACCACTCTCTCCTTTTAAAATTTTTTCCATGACTTTGCATACTACAGATGTTAAACTAACAGGCCTGTAATTACCCGGGTCACTTTTTTTCCCCTTCTTGAATATAGGAACTATATTAGCTAATCTCCAGTCAAACGGTACAACCCCCGAGTTTAGAGATTTATTAAAAATCATCGCTAACGGGCTTGCAATTTCACTCACCAATTCCCTTAATATTCTAGGATGTAGATTATCCGGGCCCCCCGATTTACTTCCGTTTAGCTGTTCAAGTTTGGCTTCTACCTCAGATACCGTAATGTCTACCCCCATATCTTCATTCCCATCGGTCCCTCTATCACTATTCCTTAGCCCTTCATTAGCCTCATTAAAGACTGAGGCAAAATATTCGTTCAGATATTGTGCCATTCCAAGATTATCCCTAATCTCCACTCCGTTTAAAGTTTTAAGCGGTCCCACTTCTTCCTTCTTGGTTTTCTTCCTATTTATATGGCTAAAAAACCTTTTGCTATTGGTTTTAATCCCCTTCGCTAGGTCCATCTCCACCCGGCTCTTTGCCTTTCTCACTGCTTCCCTACACCCTCTGACCTCAATAAGGTAGGTTTCTTTGCTGATCCCTCCCATTTTCCACTCCTTGTACGCTTTCTGTTTTTTCTTAATCACCCCTCTGAGACGCTTGCTCATCCAGCTTGGTCTAAAACTGCTACCTACGAGCCGTTTTCCCTTTCTCGGGATACATGCCTCTGACAACTCCTGCAACTTCAACCTGAAGTAACCCCAGGCGTCATCTGCCTTTAGATCCCTAAATATGTTAGTCCAATCCACTTCCCTAACTAGTCGCCTTAATTTAGTAAAGTTAGCCCTTTTGAAATCGTATACCTTAGTCTCAGATGCAATTCTGATTATCCTCCCATTTATTTTGAAACGAATTAGCTCATGATCACTCGAGCCAAGGTTGTCCTTGGCTCGAGTGATGGCTCGAGCATGGCTGTTCTTATGAGGTTTGCTTGTAGATGTAGTCCAACTGGGAATCAGGACCTATAGGAGAGAACAGGGGTGGAAGAACCAAGAACTACAATTCCCATGATGCCTGGCATCAGCCCCACAGTCTATCTAATGGAAATGTTTTATTTTGGGTCGACCTAAATCATTTTTTGGAGAGAGGGGAATAGAATTTCCGTTGTGTGGGAAATTTAAATATTTTGACTTTTTGTCGCAAAACATGAGAATTTACCTCAGGATGGAAATTCCATTTGTCACCCACCTCTGTACACACGGTTTCTCCCTGCCCCCATGATGCACAGAAGCTGGGAATGGCCGACAGGGGATGGATTACTGGATAATTGCCCCGTTCTGTTCATTCCCTCTGAAGCACCTGGCACCAGCCACTGTTGGCAGACAGGATACTGGGCTAGATGGACCATTGGTCTGACCCAGCACGGCCGTTCTTATGAGGTTTGCTTACCCTGAGGTATTGCCTGATTTCCAGTCCAGCTGCACTAAGGTGTCCAGTTCTGGTCACCTGTATTCAAGAAAGTATCAGAGGGGTAGCTGTGTTAGTCTGGTTCTGTAGAAGTAGCAAAGAATCCTGTGGCACCTTATAGACTAACAGACGTTTTGCAGCATGAGCTTTCGTGGGTGAATACCCACTTCTTCGGATGCAAGCAGTGGAAATTTCCAGGGGCAGGTGTGTATATATAAGCAAGAAGCAAGCTAGAGATAACGAGGTTAGATCAATCAGGGAGGATGAGGCCCTGTTCCAACAGTTGAGGTGTGAAAACCAAGGGAGGAGAAACTGGTTCTGTAATTGGCAAGCCATTCACAGTCTTTGTTTAGTCCTGAGCTGATGGTGTTAAATTTGCAGATGAACTGGAGCTCAGCAGTTTCTCTTTGAAGTCTGGTCCTAAAGTTTTTTTGCTGTAGGATGGCCACCTTAAGATCTGTTATTGTGTGGCCAGGGAGGTTGAAGTGTTCTCCTACAGGTTTTTGTATATTGCCATTCCTAATGTCTGATTTGTGTCCATTTATCCTTTTCCTTAGAGACTGTCCAGTTTGGCCGATGTACATAGCAGAGGGGCATTGCTGGCATATGATGGCATATATTGCATTGGTGGACGTGCAGGTGAATGAACCGGTGATGGTGTGGCTGATCTGGTTAGGTCCTGTGATGGTGTTGCTGGTGTAGATATGTGGGCAGAGTTGGCATCGAGGTTTGTTGCATGGGTTGGTTCCTGAGCTAGAGTTACTATGGTGCGGTGTGCAGTTGCTGGTGAGAATATGCTTCAGGTTGGCAGGTTGTCTGTGGGCGAGGACTGGCCTGCCACCCAAGGCCTGTGAAAGTGTGGGATCATTGTCCAGGATGGGTTGTAGATCCCTGATGATGCGTTGGAGGGGTTTGAGCTGGGGACTGTATGTGATGGCCAGTGGAGTCCTGTTGGTTTCTTTCTTGGGTTTGTCTTGCAGTAGGAGGCTTCTGGGTACACATCTGGCTCTGTTGATCTGTTTCCTTATTTCCTCGTGTGGGTACTGTAGTCTTGAGAATGCTTGGTGGAGATTTTCTAGGTGTTGGTCTCTGTCTGCGGGTTAGAGCAGATACGGTTGTACCTCAGTGCTTGGCTGTAGACAATGGATCGTGTGGTGTGCCCGGGATGGAAGCTGGAGGCATGAAGGTAGGCATAGCGGTCGGTAGGTTTTCGGTATAGGGTGGTGTTAATGTGACCACCACTTATTTGCACCGTGGTGTCTAGGAAGTGGACCTCCCGTGTAGATAGGTCCAGGCTGAGGTTGATGGAGGGGTGGAAGCTGTTGAAATCATGGTGGAATATTTCCAGAGTCTCCTTCCCATGGGTCCAGATGATGAAGATGTCATCAATGTAGCGTAGGTAGAGAAGGGGCGTGAGTGGACGGGAGCTGAGGAAGCGTTGTTCCAGGTCGGCCATAAAAATATTGGCATATTGTGGGGCCATGCGGGTGCCCATAGCGGTGCCACTGATCTGGAGATATATATTGTCATTAAATTTGAAATAGTTGTGTGTGAGGATAAAGGCACAGAGCTCAGCAACCAGTTGTGCTGTGGCATCATCAGGGATACTGTTCCTGATAGCTTGTATTCCATCAGTGTGTGGGATGTTTGTGTAGAGAGCCTCTACATCCATGGTGGCTAGGATGGTGTTTTCTGGAAGGTCACCAATGCATTGTAGTCTCCTCAGGAAATCAGTGGTGTCACGGAGATAGCTGGGAGTGCTGGTAACATAGGGTCTGAGTAGAGAGTCCACATATCCTTGGGTGGCAGGCCAGTCCTCGCCCACAGACAACCTGCCAACCTGAAGCATATTCTCACCAGCAACTGCACACCGCACCATAGTAACTCTAGCTCAGGAACCAACCCATGCAACAAACCTCGATGCCAACTCTGCCCACATATCTACACCAGCAACACCAGCACAGGACCTAACCAGATCAGCCACACTATCACCGGTTCATTCACCTGCACGTCCACCAATGTAATATATGCCATCATATGCCAGCAATGCCCCTCTGCTATGTACATCGGCCAAACTGGACAGTCTCTAAGGAAAAGGATAAATGGACACAAATCAGACATTAGGAATGGCAATATACAAAAACCTGTAGGAGAACACTTCAACCTCCCTGGCCACACACTAACAGATCTTAAGGTGGCCATCCTACAGCAAAAAACTTTAGGACCAGACTTCAAAGAGAAACTGCTGAGCTCCAGTTCATCTGCAAATTTAACACCATCAGCTCAGGACTAAACAAAGACTGTGAATGGCTTGCCAATTACAGAACCAGTTTCTCCTCCCTTGGTTTTCACACCTCTACTGCTAGAACAGGGCCTCATCCTCCCTGATTGATCTAACCTCGTTATCTCTAGCTTGCTTCTTGCTTGCTTATATATACACCTGCCCCTGGAAATTTCCACTGCTTGCATCCGAAGAAGTGGGTATTCACCCACGAAAGCTCATGCTGCAAAACATCTGTTAGTCTATAAGGTGCCACAGGATTCTTTGTATTCAAGAAAGATGCACTCAGACTGTAACAGGTGCAGAGAAGTTCAGGTAGGATGCTCACATGAATGGAGAGTCTCCCTTCAGTCTCCTCTGATAAGGAGCTTGGCTGGTTGAGCCTAGCAAGAGGAGAAGGGTATCTCATTGCTCTGTAAATACCTCGGGGGTAGACACCTGGGCGGGAGAGGAGCTACCGAAGCTACAGGACAATGTTGACACAAGATCACACAGGAATAAATCTGGGGCTGGAAATTAGCAGGTTTCTGCCCATCAGAGGAGGGAGGTTCTGAAGCAGCCGCCCCATAGGAGCCGTGGTGCGACCCACCTAACTAGATAGAACACGGAGCCTGAGAAGTCTGTGAACAGGACGATATGCCGGGGTTGCCTGCCATAGCAGGGGGCTGGACGCAGTGACCCAGGAGCTCCCTTCCAGGCCTATGTCCCCTCACACACTGGAAAGACCTGCAAGAAACTTCACAACCTCCGTTTCCTGTTCTCAGTGAGCCTGATTTTCAGGTGCTCAGCGTCCACTGTGACATTTACAGCTAGAAGTGACTAGCCCAGGGTTGATTAGTAGCAAAGCCTGGTTGAGAACCCAGTTCCTCCGTGTCGTACACCACTGGACCACATCGCTTCTCCGTACGTGAGCAGGAACGGGAGCCGGCTGCCTCTGATAACCCCACTCCACTTCTCATTGCAGGTTTCAGGTCAGAGGGGAAGGGCAGTGCGCCTACCTGGATGAAAATGGAGTCAGCAGCTCCAGGTGCTACTCAGAGAGACATTTCATCTGCAAGCGGCCGGATGAGTGCTCTGGAAGGAAGCCAAGCGCTGCAGAAGGGGACACAATGTCTAAGATCACTTAAAGGGTCAATGCAGCCTCTTCAGTGGATGCAGAACTTAACTTACACATTCATCATCTCTTGTGCAGCATCCTACCTCTGCACCCATTGCTCCCTCCAGATCCCGGCTGAAAAACCATCTTTACAACGCTCACTTCACTAACTCTACTGCACAATAACTCCATACATCTCCCAAAGCCATATCTTTAAGTATCAAAGATTACAAATTGTAAGTAATAGGAAGGAAATGTGTTAGATTAGCTTTTGTTGTAGCTCGTGAATTCCCTTGCAGACTTAAATACTCTGTCCTGAGGCAGAGGAAAAAGAAAAAACTCCAGCTGCTCTCACCTTTTTCTTTTTTTTTTTTTAAAAAGTGTCCTTTTAAAAGAAACAAAACCTCCCTGGTTTTCAATCAGCCAAAAGAAAAAAAAAAGTCCATTTAATATCTGGAGGTCTGGGCTTCTGGTTCAAAATGATCCTACCACTCTGCCATCATGTCAGGGTTCCCGCCGCACTCTGAACTCTGGGGTACAGATGTGGGGACCCGCATGAAAGACCCCCTAAGCTTATTTCTACCATCTTAAACTTTCCTAAGGCACAAATCCTTCCTTGTCCTCGGATGAGTACTGCTGCCACCACCGAGTGAGTTAGACAAAGACTGAAGGAAAAGGACCACTTCAAGTTCCTGTTTCCCCAAAATATCCCCCCAAGCCTGTTCACCCCCTTTCCTGGGGAGGCTTGAGAATAATATACCAACCAAATGGGTTACCAAAGTGGGCACAGACCAGCACTTCAGTTTTTAGAACACTAAAAACCAATCAGGTTCTTAAAAGCAAAACTTTATTATAAAGAAAAAATTAAAAGAAGCACCGTTGTAAAATCAGGATGGAAGGTAATTTTACAGGATGATAAGATTTATAACACAGAGGACTCCCCTCTAGGCAAAACTTTAAAGTTACAAAAAACAGGGATAAACCTCCCTCTTAGCATTGGGAAAATTCACAAGCTACAACAAAAGATAATCTAACGCATTTCCTTCCTATTACAATTTGTAATCTTAGATGCTTAGTTCAGATATGGCTTTGGGAGATGTATTTTCCCTGCCCTGGTTCCTCGCTGACCCGGCGAGAACACCAGAAAGAGACAAAACAAAAACCACCACCCCCACCCCCAGATTTGAAAGCATCTTCCCCCGTTATTGGTCCTTTTGGTCAGGTACCAACCAGGTTATTTGTGCTTCTTAACACTTTAAAGGTAAAGGAGGGATTTTATGCTACCCTTAGCTGTACGTTTATAATGACCTCTGAGGATCGTTGCCTTGACGTGTTCCGATGAACCCCAGGGTTATGTCCTCTGGAGCCTAGTGCTCCTGGGAGGGTCACCCTAGATCAACTCGTAAAGCGGCGAGGGCCACATTACTCCAAAGAAAACAGCTGAGGGCCGAAACCCCCCCAGCCCTGCAGAAACAGCCCCCCCAGCACCTCCCGGCCCTGTGGAAACACCCCGCCCCAGCACCGCCCAGCCCTGCAGAAACAAACCCTCCTTCCCCAGCGCCGTCCCCACCAAAACAGCTGTGGGCCAAAAACGATGGTTGGGAGTGAGGAGGTGATACTTGATTTTAAATCAGCCAGGGGCTCCCAGCTGAAGAGGTGGCTGGGAGCCCTCAGGGGCAAATTAAAGGGCCAAGGGCTCCAGCAGCTGGGGGAACTCGAGCTTTGCGGGGCTGGGGCAGCGTTTTAAAGGTCCCAGAGCTCCTGCCGCTGAGGGGAGCCCGAGCCCTTTAAATCCCAGCCCCAGCCCATCCGCTGGAGCTGCGTCCGAGATTCAAAGGGGTCTGGGCTGCCGACAGCCGCGGGGAGGCCTGAGGCCTTTAAATCTCAGCCGTGGCTGGGAATCAAAGGGCTCTGGATCCCCGCCGCTGCGGGCAGCCCAGAGCCCTTTGAATCCCGGCCGCGGCTGAGATTTAAAGGGCTCTGGGCTGCCTGCAGCGTGCCATGTGCACGGGATTTAGAATCCCCCCGCGGGCCGCACAGTGAGGCTCCGCGGGCCGCATGTTGTGCGGGCCTGGCCTAGACGAACAGGCCTGCGGGGAGGTTCCAGACTAAAAACAATCCAGCGCAAAATGCTCATGAAAGCCTCGAAAATGAGCACATGAACCTCACCTGGATTAGGAATATTGGACCCACCCCTGAAGCCAGGCCTGGGGGTGGTGTTAGGTGAGTGTCTGATGGCCAAGCAACCCTAGCCTGAAAAGGCACTGTGGGCTCACCACCCGCGAGGCATTGGGTGAGGGTTGGGTGCGATGCCCGAATGGCTGCAGGAGGGATGGACCATGAGGGGCTGGCCCTCCACGATGGAAACTGGCCTGACACTAAAATGACAGCATTAATTGGTAGATTAATTTTAGTTCATTTTAGTGGATGAGAGCTTGGAGCTGCTGCCGGGAAGGAAATGCGGAGAGGAGAAAGGAAGAGAGTGACAAAGACGGAGAAAGAGCAGAGAGGGGAGGATGGAGAAAGAAGAGACGGAAAGGACAAGCTGCCCTAAAGGGGAGCATCCCCCGGACTGATATTGAATGTGGGACAGAAGAGCTAAGAACTCAGGCCTGGAACCTCAAAGGTTTCCTTGGAGCCTAAATACCTTTGAGGGTCTGGGTCTCAGTGATTAGTTTAAAGCCAGATTCCACTACTGCAGGGGTGGGCAAACTTTTTGGCTCGAGGGCCACATTGGGGTGGGGAAATTGCATGTAGGGCCATGAATGTAGGGCTGGGGCAGTGGGTTGGGCTGTGGGGTGCAGGAGGGATTTGGGGTGTGGGCTTGTGGGTACCTCATCCGAAGCTCCCATTGTGAAGGATGAAACTATAACAGGGTTAAAAAAATAATCTAGGTAAGTTCATGGAGGATAGGTCCATCAATAGCTATTAGCCAGGATGGGCAGGGAAGGTGTCCCTAGCCTCTGTTTGCCAGAAGCTGTGAATGGGTGACAAGGGATGGATCACTCAATGATTTCCTATGAACAGCAGCTACTGCAAGGGGACAGAGACCCTGAGTGTAGGATACAGACCTGTGGGATACACTTGGGAAAAGGCCGAAGAGACACTGAACCAAAGTCGGGGTGAGAAGTAGCCAGTGGATCTTAGAAACATCATTTGAAGCTGGGACTGGATGACGTGGGATGGATCACTTGATAATTGCCCTGCTCTGGTCATTGCCTCTGAAGCAATTGCCACCTGTGACTGTCAAATGACAGGACACTGAGCTAGATGGACCATTGGCCTGACCCTGTATGGCTGTTCTGATTAACTTTATTTTTTTAAATATATTTATATGTTTTTTATATGTTGACAAGGAACATTTTTAAGTGTTTTCTCCAGGATTTTTTTGCAATCCTGAATTTATTTATTTATTTATTTCAAATTTTGATAGAAACTGTGAATGGGAGAAACTTAGTCAGTATCTGTCATAAAAATAAAGGGAAGGGTAACTACATTCATGTATGCAGTAATATAAAATTTCTTCTGGCCAGAGGGACAGAATTATTTACCTGTAAGGGGTTAAGAAGGAGATTGTATTTGTGCTCTTTGTTTGTGTGTTCTCTCAGAGGCACCAGGGAAGGAAAATCCGTCTCCTAAAGACATTCTTGAAACGAGTCTCTAATATTACAAAAAGTGTAAGTAAGCCAGGCAAGGCGCGGTAAATTATCTTTTGTTTTAGCTTGTGAATTTTCCCTATGCTAGAGCGAGGTATATTCCTGGTTTTTGTAACTTTGAAGTTAAACCTAGAAGGGAAGTCTCTGTTTTAAATCTTTTTATTACTCTAAATTTACCTTCCATCAATTTTACAGAGGAGGAGAGAGAGCTCAGTGGGTTGACCATTGGCCTGCTAAACCCAGGGTTGTGAGTTCAATCCTTGAAGGGGCCACTTAGGAATCCAGGGCAAAAATCAGTGCTTAGTCCTACTAGTGAAGGCAGGGGGCTGGACTCAATGACCTTTCAAGGTCCCTTCCAGTTCTAGGAGATAGGTATATCTCCAATTATTATTTTTACTTTTGTTTTAAATAAAATTCTTCTTTTAAAAACCGAATTGATTTTCAATGTCCTAAAAACCCAGAGGGTTGGGTCTGTGGTCACCTGTACCAATGGGTTAGGATATTATTCTCAAGCCTCCCCAGGAAAGGGGGTGAAGGGGCTTGGGGGAATATTT
This sequence comes from Mauremys reevesii, assembly GCF_016161935.1. NCBI lineage: Eukaryota > Metazoa > Chordata > Testudines > Geoemydidae > Mauremys > Mauremys reevesii. The sequence continues at coordinate 2,813,080 of NW_024100715.1, forward strand.
TCTGGGGAAATAGAATGCCAAGTGGTCCTTTCCCTAAATCTTTGTCTAAATCATTTGGTGGTGGCAGCAGCTACCATCCAAAGACAAGAAGGGATTTGTGCCTTGGAAAAGTTTTTAACCTAAACAGGTAAAAATAAGCTTAGAGGGTCTTTCATGCAGGTCCCCACATCTGTACCCCAGAGCTCAAAGTGGAGAGGAAACACTAAAAACATCTCTCATTATCTGCATTTAATTCATTGCTTTGAGCTAAGATTATTTGGGTCGGGAGAGCTCCTGGAAGGGTTTAGTCGCTTCCCCTGGGCTGTGTAAATACCAGAGTAACCCATAATGACTCCCAGATAGGAACCAAAATGAGTGGCCAGGTTTTCAATAGATTCATGTAGATTAAGGCCAGAAGGGACCATTAAATCATCTAGTCTGGCCTCCTGCCTACCATGGGCCAGAGAAGTTCCCCCACTTACTCCCGTATTGAGCCCAATAACTTGTGTTTGGCTAACGTCTGTCTTCCAGAAAGGCACCAGTCCGGCGTCCGGCTCACCGACGCCATATCCAGTGAGCTGAGCTGCTCTGAAAATCTGCCCTAAGGGTCACAAGGGGAGTTTGTCATGATGGTTGAGGGAAATCTGAGTGTCCTTAACTTGAGCAGAAACTAAAGCAAAAACCAAACAGAAAACTGAACACGAGTCGTAGATTCCAAGGCCAGAAGGGACGGTGGTGGTCATGTCGTCTGACCTCCTGTACGACACAGGCCAGACACCTGCCCCCAAATAATTCCTGATTAAGCCGGGCCTCCCATTTCGGGTTACTCTGGTGTTTAAAATAGACAAGTAAATCAACCTTTGTTGTGGTGGGAGAAAAAATCAACCAACCAACTCTACTTCCTCACTTCTAGAAACTCTCTTTCCCACGTCGGGAGGGAGGAATGGGGAAAATATTTTTTTAAAGAGAGACAGAAAGTAGTTGTGGGGAGGTTTCTTTCCAGAATTTTTCATTTCAAAATCTTTTGTCCAAACAAAGAAAAAGAAATGAAATTCAACCCAAATGAAGATATTGGGGATGGGGAAGGGAACTAAACATTTTCCTTTTATAAAAAAGGTATTTTCTGTTTTAAAAAATGTTTTGATGGCAAGTTTTTGATCTGGTCTATTGATGTGTAGATAAATTACATGTTTTGCTTCCCTTCCCCTTAACACAGATTCCCTGCTGTGAATCGCTCACAGTCTCAGGACAAAAAGTGCCGTGTACAGGGCAGCCTGTAAATTGCTGGGCAGGAAATGGTTTTCCCATCCCACAAAAAACCTTGATATTTAAAAAAAAAAAAAATTCCATCCCAAATTGGGATGAAACCATTTCACAATTTCCCAAACGAGCTGAGAGCAACCCACTCCCCCAACAGTGAGTGCACTCACCTGAGAGGTAGGAGATACAAGTAAGTCGCTGCTCTGAATGGGACAGATCAGGCAGTTGACCAGGGTTTTTTCACATCCCAGGTGAGGGCCCTGACCCCTGGGCTATTCTCACATAGTCTGTCCTGGCTATGTTTCACCAAACCAGCTCTGTTTCCACAAAAAGTTTTGCATTCACAGACTTGGCATTTTCAAACAGAAAGCTGCTTTATCAAAAGATTCCTGACCAGCACTAGTGGGACTCTCCCAGAAACAGATAACGAGGCTGGCATTCGTTATAACAGCACTCACACACAGCACTAACACACACTCACACAAAGCACACTCTGCGGGGTGCAAAAAAGGAGCCTGACAGAAGTTCTCATCCAAAGCTTATTGAAGTTACTGGAAGAAACTCACAAGTCCAGAACTCAAAGGTGGAAGACGAGAACCTAAATACCTTTCAGGTTCTGCAACCCATTAACTTGACTGAGCAGCTCCCTTTGACACTGTCATACCAGTGTCCCCTGTACAGGATTGCTCCCTAGAGACTGAATTACAAATTACTATTTTAATGTATGATACTTAGAGTTCACATTGTGCTAGACTCTGTAAAATACCTTACTCTTACCATGTGCTTTACCTGTTGTTGTTTGTCTTATGCTTGTCTCTTCTGTGTTTGTACAGCCCCTAGCACAACTGAGTCGTGCTCCATGACTGGGGCTAAGTACCACTGCAGTACAAATGCAATGGCACCGTCGCTTTTTACAGAGCTTGGTATGTGCGCCGGTGAGTTCTTTGATGGCTGCTGAGTCCAATGGGCGAGTGACAGTCCAGTCCACAGGTACGACACACCCACACATTAGCAACACTCTGAATCCGAGCAGCAGATTCTTTCCTCCTCCGATGCCAGTCATCACAAAGCTTGATCCAATCCGCCTCGCTCCATCTACAAGCTGACTCTACCAACCGGTGTGGCATTCTGAGATTCCAAAGGACACTAAGCTTTGCAAGCATCCCGGGATCTGTGCAGCAGCCTGCCTCTCTTTCTAGACCCTTCGCGAGTGTCAAAGTACTGCACACTCTTCAGGATCCTGTAATCTGGCATTCATGTGACATGACCAAGCTGCCTGAGCCCTTTCTTACTAATTAACGTTCCCATAAATGACATGCCAGCACGATTTAGCACTTCCACATTTGTCACCCTGTGTTGCCATCTTCGTTGAAGAATTTTACCCAAGTATCTGACATGGAAGCTGGTTAATCTGCTGGTATGTTTGGTGTAAGTCGTCCATGTTTCTGAGTCCTATAGAAGAGTGGATAACACACGTTTTATAAATACGGCTTTTCACTTTAATTGACAATTTGTTATTGTTCCAGGCTCTGTCTTGCAAAAGACACAAGTTCCCGGGTGCTTTGCTGATTCTGCTAGTGAGCTCGGCATCAAGATCTACATGGCTGTTAATGGCAGAGCCAAGGTAGCAAAATTGGTCGACACCATCCAGACGAATACCCCCTAAGGTGATATCTGGAACTGGCTCCTTGCTAGCCCAGAGATTTTGCATGAATCAGAGCACTTAGTAATAAGGTGTTGCAGGGCATCAACACGGTGAGCCACAAGGGTTGCATCCAGTGATGAGCTGCCAAAATATTAACAACCGGTTCCCTCCTCCTCACCCCATGAGGGGGTCATGCCCCCCCGGGGACTCCTGCCCCATCCAACCCCCCCATGTTCCTTGAAAGCCCCCCCCCGGGACCCGTGCCCTATCCACCCCCCTTCCCTGTCCCCTGACTGCCCCTTGCCACCCCATCCAACCCCTTCTCTCATTCCTGATGGCACCCTGGGACCCCTACCCCATCCAACCACCCCTTCTCTCTGTCCCCTGACTGTCCCTGGAATCCCTACCCCTAACTGCCCCCAACCGCCCCATCCAACCCCTGCTCCTTTCTGACTGCCCCCCCTGGGACCCTTACCCCATTCAATCCCCCTGTTCCCTGCCCTCTGACCGCTCCGACACTAATCCACCCCCCCAACTCCCCTGCCCTCTATCCAACACCCCCTCCCTGCTCCCTTACCGTGCTGCCTGGAGGTGGGGGCCCAGCTGGGCTGGGGCTGGGACCAGAGCCACCCGGCCGAGGTCGGGGCCGGACCCGGGGGCCGGGCAGGTGCCGCACCGCCAGGCCCCAGGGTCCGGCCATGACCTCGCCGGGCGGCGCGGCGCCTGGAGCCCTCCTCCCACTGGCGCCCCCGGCCCCAGCTCAGGCTCACCTGGTGGAAGCTGCTGCTTCCTTCTCAGCCCTCCCAGGCTTCCCGCGCGAACAGCTGATTCGCAGGAAGCTGGGGAGGGGGAGGAGAAGCCGGTGGAGCTTCAGAAGAGGAGGCAGAGGCAGAGTGAGGTGAGCTGGGGCGGGGGAAGGACAGGGAGCTGCTAGAGCTTTTGTTAAATTTAAAAGCCCTTTTGGAACTAGTTGTCCCTCCAGGAACAACCGGTTCTAAACGGGCTTCTAAATTTAAGAACCGGTTCTCGTGAACCGGCTGCAGCTCACCACTGGTTGCAACCTCTGCAAACAGCAGGTCCCTTATGATGATCTCCTTCACCTTCATCATAGCTCTGCACCGTGCAGTGTTAAACCCCGCTTCCGTCCTGTCTGGCGCTAGTACAGACACCCCCTCGGACACCATGGAACGCACGTTCAAGCGGGAGTGGGACGTAAATACTAAACGGTGTAGGAGCCACTACGCAGCCCTGCTTCACTCCATTGGTGATGCTGTCAGAGAAAAACTCTGTTCTCGCTTTTTTGTTTGGGTGCAGCAGAGTCAGATACTTTATTCTGTTTAGCAGCTACAACAGGGAGAGAGTGCACTAGGACATCGGGTCTCCCCTTCCTAGACAGGTGTCTCAATAGGTAAACAATTACAGCAAGCATTTATACTTTTGTTACAGACAATAATAAGCAACAGCTGCATTTTGTTTATACCTAGGTCATCCTGATATCTTGTTTTTCTCACTTCTAAGAAGACGCCAGTCTACATATTTTATCAGTGCAAGGTCAGAACAACTTCTCACACAGTTCTTTTCCACTTGCCTCGCACAATCCTCGCTTCTACAAATCTCACATTATTAGGGTTACAGCTAGCCTAACTCATGCTAACAGAGACTGTCATGCATTAAGATCCCCTACAAATCCCTGTCAGGTCTTTCTGTACTTCCACAATGTTAAGCGATGTTAAATGACTGGGGATGTGTCACTTGTAATACCAATAAATAATCATATACTAACATATACCAAAGACTTTACAATCTAAGTGTAAGACAACAGTCAGGGAGAGAACCAGAGAACAATGAGAGGAGATTTTTGCAGGACTTTCATTCTAACTGTCTAAGCCAGTGGTTTCCTGTGCTCTGCGGACCCTGGGGATCCGCAGACCATGTCTAAGATTTACAAAGGGGTCCGCAGGGCCAGTGCAACCATTTAGGTGACCTAGGCAGTTGCCTAGGGTGCTAGGATTTGGGGGGTGGCATTTTCTTCGGCAGCAACCATGGTGGCCAGATCTTCAGCCGCCCTGGTCACGGCCAGCATTTAGGCGGAGGGAGCTGGGGCAGGGGAGCATGGGGAGGGCGGCCTGCAGCAAGTAATGGCGGTGGGGGCGGCACGCAGGGGAACTCCCCGCCCCAGCTCACACCTGCCCCACCTCCTCCCCGAGCAGGCCATGGCTGCTTCACTTCTCCTGCCTCCCAGGCTTGTGGTGCCTAAGTTGATTGGTACCGCAAGCCTGGGAGGTGGGAGAAGTGAAGCAGCCACGGTGTGCTTGGGGAGGAGGCGGGAGTGAGCTGGGGCTGGGGGGTGCCTCAGGGTGGAGAGCTGTCATGGGGGGGCGCCTAAGGGCGGAGGGGGGGAGCTGCCGCGGAGGGGGGCTTAGGGCAGAAGGAGGAGCTGCCATGGGGGAGGCGCCTCAGGGTGGGGGCTCAGGGACGGGGGAGGGCGCAAGGTGGAAGTTTCGCCTAGGGTGCAAAACATCCTTGCACTGGCCCTGGGGATCCGCACCTCCATTGGAAATGCTGTAGGGCTCTGCAAATGAAGAAAGGTTGCAAACCAATGGTTTAAGCCAGGGGCTCTCAAACTGGGGGTCGGGACCCCTCAAGGGGTTGCAAGGTTATTACATGGGGGGTTGTGAGCTGTCAGCCTCCATCCCAAACCCCACCGCCAGCATTTATAATGGTGCTAAATATATAAACAGGTGTTTTTAATTCATAAGTGGGGGGGTCACACGCAGAGACTTGCTGTGGGGAAGGGGTCACCGGTACAAGAGTTTGAGACCCACTGGTCTAAGCCATGGGGCTTGGGGCATTTGCATCTTTCACAGTGACCAGGGGACCCTCTCGTTCTGCTTCTCTTCTCTGGGTGACCCCTGGACTGTCCCGCGATAGACGCACAGTGTGACCCAGGGACCCCTTAGTGCCACCTATTTTGACAAAAGTTTGGATGGAAACTTACCTGCCCGCCTGGCTCCTCAGCAGCCCCCCTGGTGGCCTTCTCAGGAGCCTGAGTTGTCAGACTCCCAGGTCCTCAGGATCCTAACAGGTGGGGAGCTGGGTCTCCCAGTGCTTCCTGCCTGTTGGGAAGTTTGCCCCCAGTGGGATGCCAGGGAGCTGGAGAGGTGGGACTGGATGTTTTTGCAAAATTCTTCCAAAATAATTTTTTTTTAACAATCCCTTCTGTGGAAAGTATCGCAGAGCTGACCATTAATTCCTATTTGGAACACACCCACTCACTGTGTCTCTGCTGGAAATGTGGAATTTTCCATGGGAGGGAAATCATAGTTCTAAGTCTACAACAGTAACTGTTTGTTCAAATGAAAAGTTGTATTTGGGGATTACAGAGATGTGACCGTGTGTGTGGAGATCCCTTTCAGTCCTGCAGCAAACCGCACTGGTGAACGGAATTCAAAGCATCAATCTATGGAATATTGCCCCCCGCCCCCATCTTTCCATCCACCAAAACAAACCCTAGAAAAATTAATTGTGTTTTGCCCTGATTTTCACCTGTTTTTTCTTGTGGTAACACTGATAAATTCCCCCGGGAAAATGAAACCTCCCTAGGCAATTTATTCCAGTGCTTAGCAGCTTCCCAGCAGGGCTAGCGGAGACCAGCAAGATCCTACAGAGCTAATCACCAGCTCTGTCCATCCAGCTCCCCCCCTTCTCCTCCTCTGCTGCCCCCTTCTGCCATTACCGCTCCGATCGGCATCCTGAACAGCCAATGGGAGAAGGAGTGGGCGGGCTCAGGAGATAAAAGGCAGGAGGGGGTGAAATGTTGCAGTGTTTTCAGTCACTGCACGTAGCAGGTGCGATGCATTTAACTCGCTGCAGCTGCTCGGGATCAGGGTAAGCGGCGCCTTGTGGCCGGGGGGGGGGGTTAGTGGATTTCTCAAAGGGATGTGGTTGCTGGAGGCAGAAGAGGGAAAACCCCCTTCAAGCCCCCAGGGGTGCGGGGGAAACACCCGGGAAGGGACTGGGGGTTGGACCCTGGGGGAGCGGATCGAGGGGGGAGAAGAGGCGCGTTCAGGGCGGTGAATTGGCCCAGCCAAGCAGGGGGCAGCGCTCGGCTCGGGGGCGTTTCTCTGGGTCAGGCTGACTCTGGGGAGCTGCAGCTGATCGGCTGCAGGAGGGCGGGGTTGGGCCGGGGAGCAAAGAGCCGGGTGCTGGCGGCACCTTCCAGCGTCACCCCCCAGCTCAGCTCTGGCCTGTCCCCGGGGAGCTTGGCAGGTTGGCACCTTGGGTGACTGATCGCCCAGAGGTAAAGAAACAAGTGTGGGGGGGGGCAGAGGGGGTACAGAGCCCTGAGGGGGAGGGGACATTGTGGGGTGCTGGTATGTGGGGCGGAGGATGCACAGAGGCCCTGGCATGGGGGCAGAATGGGGGATCCTTGTATGTGGGGAGGGAGGATTTTGGGGGCACACAGAGCCCCTGGCATAGTGGGGGGAGTTGCTTGGAGTCAGGGACGGCTCTAGACCCCAGCACACCAAGCAGGCGCTTGGGGCGGCCGTTTCCCGGGGGGGCGGCATTTGGCTCCGGTTGAGCTCCCGCCGGCATGCCTGCGGCAGGTCCACCGGAGCCCGGAACGAGCGGACCTGCCGCAGGCATGACTGCGGCGGGTCCCGTCTTCCCGCGGCTCCGGTTGAGCTCCCGCAGGCATGCCGGCAGGAGCTCAACCGAAGCCGCGGGAAGAGGGGACCCGCCGCGGGACCGGGGAAGGGCGGCGCAGCGCTCCGCGCTGCTTGGGGCAGCGTGATTTGTAGAGCCGCCCCTGCTTGGAGTCCCTACAATAAAGGAGGATGGGAGCTTTGATGTGGGTGAGGTGGGATAGGTGGATGCAGGTAGCCCAGGGTGAGTACAGGGAGCTTGGCCTGCACAGGCTGGGAAGTGTGGGACCCCAGTGGGATGCAGGGGAATGTGTGTCAGCGAGGAGGGAGGGGCAGTCACAAGGACGCAGGGTGATTTCCATTAGCCTGGGGCCTGCTTGTCTCCATCCAGCTGCCTGGATGTTCCTGCGCTGGGCCACACCCTCAATCCCAGGGGAAAGGGAGGGGGGTTCCCGAGTGAAGGCAGGGCCGGGGCATCTGTGGGCGGATGGGAGCCGGGCGGCCGCACAGAACAGATGGGCGATTGTGGGTTTGCTGGATCACCTCCCTTCCTATGGGGCCTCATGCAGGGAGAGCCGCAGCCATAACCAGCCCACCCAGCTAGCAGCCTCCCCCTGCTCTGCTCAGATGGGCTGGGGGAGGGTGGGGGGCTCTCAGCATGGCGGGAAGGAGGCTCCCTTGTTTTGGGAACAGCAGCGCTGGGGTGGGTGGATCTGGGAGGGAGGCCCCTGGATTTGAGGGGTGGGGCAGGAGGGGAGATCCAGGCTTGCTGGGGGAAGGACGGAGGCGGCTCATTCCATGGGGAAGGCAGACAGCAGAAGGGGTCTGGTTTGCATCAGGCAGGGTGGATCCGGGCTAAGGGAGCGGGGTGGGATGGGGCTGGGTTGGGGAGTAGGGTGGGAAGAGGAGTCCAATGGCTGTTTGCAAAGTGAGGGCCCAAGTCAGGGTGCAAAGGGGCTGGAGGGGAGGGGTCAAGGCCCCCCTGTTTGGGAATCCCCCAGAAATCCCTCTTGCCTGTGCAGGAGCCTTTCCAGGGCTGGATGGGAACAAGCTGCCCATCCTGCACTGTGTGTTGCAGGCTGTTCCTCTGCACCCAACACACAGAGGCTCTGGGTTGTTTGAGCCCAGCTCAGCTCACACTGGAGCAGTTCATGCTGGTAGCGCTGGAGATCTGGGCTCAGTCCCTGCGGCGTCAGCCAGGCCAGCAGCTGTCACCCTGCAGCAGGGCACCAGGCCGGAGGCCTGAGAATGGAGAGGCTGGGCTTGAGGAGGCCAGGGAGGGGGAGAGACGTGCAGTGAACCCCGACTGTTTATTCACCTTCTGGTCTGTTTCTAGGCCTTCTGGCCAGTGGGGAAAAAAGCTGGAAAACATGAATCCGAAAGGCCGAGAAACCAGGAGGTGAATAAACAGAACCCTCCTTGTAAGTCCCAGCAGCCAGCGCAGGCTTTTCTTTTTCACCGTTTTCAAGGTCTGCTCCGGTCTCTGTCTCATTGCCCAGTGTTCAGAGCCTGGGACGGAGCGAGACTCGAGCCTGTGGCGCCTCCTGTCGGTCGTCCTGGGAATTAGCTGTTTTGACCCGGAGCGCCCTCTGCAGGCTGGTGCCTCACTGCCATTGTCCCCTGTGTCCCTCCTGGACCCGGTGCCCCTTGTCCTCTGGCGCTGCTCCCTGGCAGTACATCCGCTCTCTGGGTCTCCCCACCCAGGGGAACCCCCACCCACTATCCCCACCTCATCTGAGTGGCTACTGCCAGTCACCGTCTAGCCCCCTTTCGCTGGGGCTGACTGCAGTGTACAAGCCACTCATCACAGGCAAGGGGGGTTTGGACCTGCTGTCTTGGCCTACCCCTGGGCTGCACCTCTGCAACCGCAGTACCTTTCCCTTAAAAACAGGTGTCCTGTGCTCATCTGGCTATCGGTGCTTGGTATCCCAGCCCAGGAATACAAACTATAGATCTGAACTGAGCGGCGCGTCTGTGAAGGAACACAGATGTCACTCCAGCGTTCGCTTCCAAACCTGCTGTTCCAGCCCTGCCTCTCTGGGGTAGCAGCCAAGTTGAAGGTGGGTGGAATTTCCTATTCCAGGTGTGGGGCGTTTAGGAGGTGTCTGCTGTTTGTCACTGCAGAGTCTGAGCCTCCCAAACTAGGAATGAAATATTCCCTCACCAAGCAAGCGTTATCACGGGCCTGTTTGGTAGGTGAGGGACAGAGAAATGAACTGACCAGCCCCAGGTCAGGCCAGGAGCTTGTGACATTGCTGGAAACTGAACCAAGACCTCCTGGTCAGCAGATCAGTGCTGTCACCATCCTTTGTTGGGACTGAGAGGTAAGATCTAGGGTGTGGCCCTAAAGGGTATGTCTACATTGCAGTGTAAGCCCAGGGTTAGTAGAACTTGAGTGAGCAGATCCTGGGTTTGTTACCCTAGGACTTGAGCATCTACACTTACTTGTAACCCCTTGAGCTTGAGTTTGAACCCTGGGCTTACAGTGCAGTGTGGACATACTAGAACCTGATTGCAAACCCCCTGTTTCTGTTAAGGTCACTGAGTGCTGGATCCAGGCTGGCAGAACCGGAGTAGGTGGGTAACAGCCTAAGCTTGGGCTAGTGGGGATTTGTTTCCTAGGGATTTTAAATGACTTGTGTTTATTACTAGGCCTGGTGGATGTTGATGATGACTTTTTAGCTAGGACTCTTCAGCTTGGAAAAGAGAAGACTAAGGGGGGATATGATAGAGGTATATAAAATCATGAGTGATGTTGAGAAAGTGGATAAGGAAAAGTTATTTACTTATTCCCATAATACAAGAACTAGGGGTCACCAAATGAAATTAATAGGCAGCAGGTTTAAAACAAATGACAGGAAGTTCTTCTTCACGCAGAGCACAGTCAACTTGTGGAACTCCTTACCTGAGGAGGTTGTGAAGGCTAGGACTATAAGAATGTTTAAAAGGGGACTGGATAAATTCATGGTGGCTAAGTCCATAAATGGCTACTAGCCAGGATGGGTAAGGAATGGTGTCCCTAGCCTCTGTTCGTCAGAGGATGGAGATGGATGGCAGGAGAGAGATCACTTGATTGTTGCCTGTTAGGTTCACTCCCTCTGGGGCACCTGGCATTGGCCACTGTCGGTAGACAGATACTGGGCTAGATGGACCTTTGGTCTGACCCGGTACGGCCTTTCTTATGTTTTATAATTTTGAAAGATAATGGTTTTTAAATGTTCACAGCTGAAATTGACACAATTATGGGTTTAAGCCTTTTAAAAATGTTTAAGTAAATGCTCAAAGTTGTGGGAAATTAATTGGGGGAGGGGGAGTCAGACAATGACAATAGATGTTGAGATTTAAACAATTAAAGCTTTATAACCTTTAAAACACAAAATTTCAACATCTCGTGTCAAAACATACAAGGGAAATACACATCAAACAAACCCTACTCAGTTCTCGAGCTGCATTTTCCTTACTTTGCCTGTCTGAAGCTCGGTAATTGTGGCTGGAAATATTTTGTCATCAGTTTGTGCACATGGGCCCCACCAAATAGCTTTTGTAAAACCCTGGAATTTCAGTTAAAACTGAAAACAAATGGCATTCTGTGTAATAAGCATTCAGCCAGAAACTCAGCCAGCCAGACTCCTACAGAAACTGCTTCCCAATTGTTCACTGTAATTGGTGGCTTCAGGAGGGGCCTGGGATTTACACCTGCCAAAGAAGAAATTGATTTCAGCTGCTTTTCTGTTGAGGACTGTGGTATTTCACCACTTCCAACCTGTTGTGTTGTCGCCCCTCCCACTTTCCTTATCCAGCTCTTTGGTTGTGAGACACGTTGTATCTACAGCCCAGCAGTTGCACAGCTCCCATCTGCTTTTTCCTGACGGTTGGCCCGCAATGCCCTGAAGCAGGGAGCCTCCAACTGCCTGTTCAATTCGGCAGATGCAGGTGTCATGGGGGTTGTTCTTAGACCCCGTTCGTTATGGGGAGGAGAATAACACCTGCCTCAGACTCTCACAACTCACCCATGTTGGCGCCGCCCCGGCAGTGCGGGATTCATCTGCTGATCTCTGGCCTGTACACTGGTGTCCCTCCTGCCCACCCACCAGACACACACGCAGCCCTATAGACTCATAGCCCTGAAGGCCAGGAGGGCCCATCACGATCATCCAGTCTGATCTCCTGCCCATCACAGGCCACAAAACCTCACCCACCCACTCCTGTAACAGACCCTGAACCTCTGGCTGAGTCACTAACGTCCTCACATCATGGCTTAAAAACTTCAAGTGACAGAGAATCCACCATTTACACAAGTTCAGTCCTGCAAGTGATCCGTGCCCCATGCTGCAGAGGAAGATGAAACCTCCCCAGGGTCTCTGCCAAGCTGAGCTGGGGGAAAATTCCTTCCTGCCCCCAAATCTGGTGACCAGTGAGACCCTGAGCATGTGGGCGAGACCCACCAGACAGACTCCTGGGAAAGAATTCTCTGTAGTAACTCGGAGCCCTCCCCAGCTCGTGTCTCATCACGGGTCATTGGAGATATTTGCTAATTGCACTCATGGCTGGGCCACATGCCGCTGTAGGCAACCTCATCGTAACCCCCGCCCCCTCAATAAAATTATAAAGCTCAGTCTTAAAACAAGGTTCAGTGTAGCAGCCGTGTTAATCTGTATCCACAAAAAGAACAGGAGTACTTGTGGCACCTTGGAGACTAACAAATTTATTTGAGCATAAGCTTTCGTGGGCTACAGCCCACTTCTAAGGATGCATGGAATGGAACATATATTGAGGAGATAGATATACACATACAGAGAGCATGAAAAGGTGGGAGTTGGTCTTACCAACTCTGAGAGACCAATTAAGTAAGGGGGGGGAAGCTTTTGAAGTGGAAGTGAGCTTTAGCTCACGAAAGCTCATGCTAAAATAAATTTGTTAGTCTTTAAGGTGCCACAAGTACTCCTGTTTTTTTTTTTTTGCGGATACAGACTAACACGGCTGCTACTCTGAAACCAGTACAGACAGTTTGATAAGAAGTGTGAGAATACTTACAAGGGGAGATAGATTCAATGTGTGTAATGGCTCAGCCATTCCCAGTCCCTATTTAAGCCTAAGGTGATTGTATCTCGTTTGCATATCAATTCCAGCTCAGCAGTTTCTCCTTGGAGTCTGTTTTTGAAGCTTTTCTGTTGCAAAATTGCCACCCGCAGGTCTGTCATTGAATGACCAGAAAGGTTAAAGTGTTCTCCTACTGGTTTTTGAGTGTTATGATTCCTGATGTCAGACTTGTCTTAAAACAAGTTATTTTGTTGTTCACGCTGCTCCCCTCAGAAGACTGTTTCAGAACTAAACTCCTCTGGTGGTTAGAAACCTTCATCTAATTTCAAACCTAAATTTATTGATGGCCAGTTTATATCCATTTTTTTTTCTTGTGCCGACATTGGCCCTTGACTTAAATAACTCCTCTCCCTCCCTGGTACTGATCTCTCTGATGTACTGATAGGATTGCTCTCTATCTCCCCTCAGCCATCATTTGGTGAGAGTAAACAAGCCAAGTTCCTTAAATCTCCTCTCGTAAGATAGGTCCTCCATGCTCACTTTATATTTTTATTACAATATTTGCACTGTAAAAAAACTAAAGAAATAGTATTTTTCAGTTCACCTACTACAAGTACTGTAGTGCAATCTCTTTATCATGGAAATTGAACTTACAAATGTAGAATTATGTTCAAAAAATAATTGCATTTAAAAATAAAACAATATAAAACTTTAGAGCCTATGAGTCCACTCAGTCCTACTTCTTGTTCAGCCAATTGCTCAGACAAACAAGTTTGATTGCAATTTGCAGGAGATAATCATAGAACTGGAAGGGACCACCAGAGGTCATCTAGTCCAGTCCCCTGCACTCCTGGCAGGACTAAGTATTATCAGACCATCCCTGAAAGGTGTTTGTCCAACCTGCTCTTAAAAATCTCCATTACTGGAGATTCCACAATCTCCCTGGGCAATTTATTCCAGTGCTTAACCACCCTGACAGTTAAGAAGTTTTTCTTAATGTCCAACCTAAAAGGCCCTTGCTGCAATTTAAGCCCATTGCTTCTTGTCCTATCCTCAGAGGTTAAGAACCACCATTTTTCTCCTTGTAACAACCTTTTACGTACTTGAAAATTGTTATGTCCCCTCTGTCTTCTCTTCTCCAAACTAAACAAACCCAATTTTTTCAATCTTCCCTCATAGATCATGTTTTCTAGACCTTTCATCATTTTTGTTGCTCTTCTCTGGACTTTCTCCAATTTGTCCACATCTTTCCTGAAATGTTGCACCCAGAAATGGACACAATACTCCAGGTGAGGGCTAATCACTGTGGAGTAGAGTGGAAGAATTACATCTTGTGTTGCTTACAACACTCCTGCGAATACATCCCAGAATGATGGTTTTTTTTTTTCTTTTTTTTCCTAGGACTGACCCTTGGGGAACACCACTAGTTACCCCTCTCCAGTCTGAGAATTTACCATTAATTCCTACCCTTTGTTCCCTGTCTTTTAACGAGTTCTCAATCCACGAAAGGACCTTCCCTCTTAACCCATGACAGCTTAATTTACATAACAGCCTTTGGTGAGGGACCTTGTCAAAGGCTTTCTGGAAATCTAAGTACATTATGTCCACTGGATCCCCCTTGTCCACATTTGTTGACCCCTTCAAAGCTAATGCAGTTTTAGGATGCATCAGGTGAGGTATTTCCAGCAAAGATAAGGAGGTGTTAGTACCGTTATATAAGGCACTGGTGAGACCTCATCTGGAATACTGTGTGCAGTTCTGGTCTTCCATGTTTAAGAAGGATGAATTCAAACTGGAACAGGTTCAGAGACGGGCTACTAGGATGATCCGAGGAATGGAAAACCTGTCTTAAGAAAGGAGACTGAAAGAGCTTGGCTTGTTTAGCCTAACCAAAAGAAGGTTGAGGGGGGATATGATTGCTCTTTATAAATATATCAGAGGGATTAATATTAGGGAGGGAGAGGAATTATTTAAGGTTAGTACCAGTGTGGACACAAGAACAAATGGATATAAACTGGACGCTAGGAAGTTTAGACTTGAAATTAGACGAAGGTTTCTAACCATTAGAGGAGTGAAGTTCTGGAACAGCCTTCCAAGGGGAGTAGTGGGGGCAAAAGACATATCTGGCTTTAAGACTAAGCTTGATAAATTTATGGAGGGGATGGTATGATGGGATAGCCTAATTTTGGCAATTGATCTTTGATTATCAGCAGGTAAGTATGCCCAGTGGTCTGTGATGGGATGTTAGATGCGTTGGGATCTGAGTTACTACAGAGAATTCTTTCCTGGGTGCTGGCTGGTGAGTCTTGCCCACATGCTCAGGGTTTAACTGATCACCATATTTGGGGTCGGGAAGGAATTTTCCTCCAGGGCAGATTGGCAAAGGCCCTGGAGGTTTTTCGCCTTCCTCTGCAGCATGGGGCACGGTCACTTGCTGGAGGATTCTCTGCAGCTTGAGGTCTTCAAACCGCAATTTGGGGACTTCAATAACTCAGACATAGGTTAGGGGTTTGTTACAGGAGTGGGTGGGTGAGATTCTGTGGCCTGCGTTGTGCAGGAGGTCAGACTAGATGATCATAATGGTCCCTTCTGACCTTAAAGTCTCTGAACTCTAATAGATTATTAAGACACGATTTCCCTTTACAGAAACCATGTTTGTTTTTGGACTGAGTGGACTTGTCAGCTCTAAAGTTTTACGTTGTTTGTTTTATGAGTGCCCTTATGTAAGAAATCTACATTTGTAAGTTACATTTTCACGATAGAGATTGCACTATAGTACTTGTATTTTTCAATTCACCTCATACTATTTCTTTTGTTTCATTTTTACAGTGCAATTATTTGTAATAAAAATAATGTAAGTACTGTACACTTTGTATTCTGCGTTGTAATAATCAATATTTTCAAATATAGAAAACATCCAAAATATTTAATAAATTTCGTTTGATATTCTATGTTTAACAGCACAATTAATCATGATAGAGTTTTTTAATCGTATTTAACTTTTTTTAGTTAATCATGTGAGTTAACTGAGATTGACAGTCATATTTCAGGCCTTTAAATCTATGAATCTGTGAAGGAGGGGTGGGGACTGTTGGGTATTTGAGGATATTAAGGCCAGGGGAAGCCATGACCGTGGGTCTCACATGGTGACGGATGCACTGAAAACACCTACATGGACACAGTGAGAGGTTGGACTGGGCATTGTCTGTTGCATTTGGCCCATGGTACGTTCTGATGGCTTTAAAGGAGAAGTGCGTAATTAAAATAACCCACCCTGAGTGACCGTCTCTGTTCCTTCCTGGTAGGTGGCAACACAGCAGTCTTGGTGCTGATTGTCCAGAAAATGGCAGAAGAGAGCGCTGAAGTGATAAGTGATACCGGTAAATAATAAATACTTTGGTCTTAATTAAAAGGGAGCCTGCAGTGTGATTGGCAGAGGGACAAAAATACAGTGGGTGGGTTGCCCCCTCTTTTTTATGAGGGATAAAGACAGGAAACAAGGAGGTTTTGTTGCTCTTTGGTTCATGCTTGTTGTTTACGTTAGCAATTTGGGTGTTTTCTACCCTGAAGGACTCTATGGCCAACAGGAGAACTGGTGGAGTGAAAGGCTGAAAATCTGGAATACTGTGTGCGCCCTGTCTTGGAAAGGATATTGTAGAACTAGAGGGGTTCCGAGAGAGGTGACGAGAAGGATCAAGGGCCTGGGAAAACTCTCCTGTGAAGAGAGCTTGAAAAGACGGAGATTGTTACCTTGGAGAGGGGACGGGTACAAGGGACAGGATAATGGATGGGATAGAGAAGGTAGATCTGTGTCTAGCACAAGACAAAGGGGACAGTCAATGGAAAGGAAAGGTGGGAACTTCAAAACTGATCAGCGGAAACAATTTTTCACACACTGGGTAATTAGATGGTGGAACTCACTGCTAGGTGACATCAGCTGATGATGTTAAGGCCAAGAACTTAGCAGAATTCCAAGAGGGATTGGAGATTGCTATGGAGAACAGCAGGGGTGGCTCTAGACATTTCACCGCCCCAAGCACAGTGATGTGCAGCTCCGGTGGACTGTGGGAGGTCCACCGGAGCCGCGGGACCAGCAGACCCTCCCGGCGACCGGCAGAGCACCCCCCGCGGCATGCCGCCCCAAGCACGCACTTGGTGTGGCCTGGAGCCGCCCCTGGAGAACAGGAAGAGACGGAGTTGTTATAATGCTAACAAAAATGTTGTCAGATATTATCCTCTTACCAGCCACTAGAGGGGGACATGGCACACAATTTGTCAAATGCGTTGCCATGCTCTCTAATCCGCTTGGAGCCCCTCAACCAGGCTAAGGGCGGGCTGTGTGGGGTGGGGATAGCAAGATCTGGGGACTGCCAGTGACTTTGGGATACGCAGGGGGAGGGGAAGCAGTGATGGACGCATTCAAAAGGCCTGGGCTTTGTACACAGCACTGGGCCCTGCATGGAGGGGACTGTATGATCTGACCTTAAACAACAGTTTCTTTTGATTTCTGGTAGGTGAAGGGGAGACTGTCTCAACACGGCCGGGTCAGAGACCAGTGGAAGAAAGGAGAACAGATGGCAGTGGTGAGCTGGAGCAGGTTCTCAAGAACCGGTTGCTAAAATTAGACCTCCGTGGAGAACGGGTTGTTAAAGGGCCAGGGGGTGGGCAAAGAACTCTGGTCCGTGGGCCGGACCATCCTGTTGCTCCCAGGATTCCCAGCTGGGGAGGCTGAGGCTCCCCGGGCCCCTCCCCTGCTTCCCCCCAGCTGCAGCGTGTCCAGCCGCCAGCACCAGCTGGGCAGCTCAGCTGAGCTCTGGAGTCGTCCTGCTGCCGCTTTTTGAATGGCCCAGCAAGGTGTGGGGGGGCTGCTGCAAGCTCCAGGGCTGGCCAGAGGGGAGGGGAGGGGGCAAGGGGGGCAATTGGCCCAGGCCATGCAGGGGCCTCCGGCCCCACGACGATCTCTCCCTGGCCGCTCCCCCCACTTAAATCAGAACATTTTATAGGGAACCGGTTAAGATTTTGGCAGCTCATCACTGGATGTGGGTAAATACCTATATTATTTATTAGGTACAATAGGGTAACATTGAGAGACAGCAGCTGAACCCCATTGCGTGCTGCACAGACCCACAGTGAGAGTCCCTGCCCCAGCTGAGATCAGGGCCCCGTCGTGCCGGGCGCTGCACAGACACACAGGGAGAGACAGTCCCTTTAAGGTGCTGTTCCTTTAGCTCGAGTGGTAGTGGCTTGTGCCTTTAAATCCAGAAATCAGGAGTTCAATTTCTGCTGCTGATGATTTATCCCCTTTCTAAAGGCAAGTCCTGAGATATCCTGGTAGCCCCCAAATTAGCCCCAGTAACTCTGGGCAACCATGAAAATCTCTCTCCCAGTCAACCAGCTCATGGCGGCAAGGTCCCTGATCTGGCAATCTGGAAAGTAAGAAGGTCCTTCAAAGCCGGTGACCAGAGCTCAATGACATTTTTGAACCTGTTTGGTTTTTTAACTGAAAAACAAATAATCTTTCACCCAGAATTGTCAGAGTTGTTCGGCTTTTTCATTTTAGTTGAAAAAAAGGTGTTTCTTGCTTTTGCCTTTTTCATTGCTCTTTTGGTGACATTTTCATTGAAAATACATTTTTAAGTTGTTTTGGAAAGTTGTAAACGTAAGAGCTGCCACACCGGGTCAGAGCAGGGTCAGTCTAGCCCAGTCTCCCGTCAGTGGCCACTAGCAGAGCTTCGGGGGGCACAGGGCAGGGGAATTACTGAGCGAGCCACCCCTGCCTTGGCTCCTGGCAGTCAGAGGAGCAGGGGTTGCGTCCCTGACCACCTTGGCTAATGGGCATTGATGGACCTGTCCAAGAACATAGCTGATTCTTTTTTTGGAGCCTAGGTATTTTTGGCCGCCATCACATCCCATGGCAGGTGGACTATGCGCTGTGTGAAAAAAGTATTTCCTCTTGTTTGTATTAACCCTGCTTCCTGCTAATTTCATCAGGTGACCCCTGGTGTTTGTGTTGTGGGACGGGTAAATAACACTTCTCTGTTCACTTGTTCCACACTGTGATCCATGTCGGTTGGCCCACTGTGCCGCTAGGTGGTGGTGGGGGAGCTACTGCCTCACTGGCCGTCCGGGGTCACACCTCTGTCACTGGGGAATTAGCAGAGGGAGGGGCGCCGGCAGAGGGGCGGGCCGCACGCCCCCCTCGGGCAGAAGGGGTAGGGGGGTGCCGGCAGAGGGCGGGCGGGCTGTGCACCCCTTGGGCGGGGGGGGCAGGTTGGTGAGGGTCTGTAGCGTGCTATCCGGATTTTGCTACCCGAGGCGTGTTGGCCGGGGTAGGGGAACGTAGACCCACCCAACTCCACTGCGTTCCAGCCCAGGGTGCTGACAGTGGCGGGCGAGGGTCCTGCCACCGGGTCAGTGGGGTCCTTCTGCAACACACTGACCAAATACACTCACCACACTGTGCACTTCTGTCCCTGGACCCCTTCCTACCCGGTCCCTTGAGCGGGTCCCTCCGGTCCTTCCAGCTCGTCCGGGTACTCAGTTGCTGGCAGCTCCAGCTCCTCCTCCACCTCCGGTTCTTCTAGCTCCTCTGGGTACTCGGCAGCGGGCAGCCCCTGTCCTTCCTCCAGGTCAGGTTTCTCCTGGTCCAGGGCCTCCCCTGGCCCAGCAGCAGGGTCTGAAGGGAGCAGCCCACGGTCTGCATCTGCCTCCCTCCCTGGTGCTGCTCTGACTGGGCTAAGGGCCCTGCCCTTTATACTTCCTGTTCCGCCCCTCCCCTTCCAGGGGGTGGAGTAAGCTTGGCCTGGCCCCGCCCCCTCCGGCTAAGAGAGCGGCTCTTTACCCTCAGGCTTGCAGGGAAGCCACCCTGGCTCCCTACACACACCGTTCATGGTTTTACAGACCTCTGTCCTATCCCCCCTTAGTCGTCTCTTCTCTAAGCAGAACGGCCCTAATCTTTGTCATCTCTCCTGGTGTGGAGGCTGTTCCATGCCCTTGATCATCATCATCAACTAGATTTATCCACTCGTGGAAGCACTTAGCAAAACATGACCATTTTCTCGCTCTGGCAGCATTTGCTATTGAAATGCCTTTGTCTCCTTTCATCCTTTTTTATTTTGCAGATTTCAGCCTAAAATGCATTAAAGATAAATGGATCCCAATTACCGTTACTGTCGTCATCACAGCTTTGATCATCACCGTAATTGCACTGGCAGGTGAGTGAAGGGTCATTACTAACCCGGCTGATTCTCATTCCCTTGTCACTGGTTCTTCATTGACTGTTTGTCTTAGCCCCAAGGTCACGGTGCCCACTTGCGTTTCCCACGGCCTCTTCTCACCCCGTCTTTGCTCTGGTCTGACTCCTCCATTGAAGCACATTCCCCTTTTCAGAGGGGAAATCTCTCTCCAGACCCTTTTCCCCCAAAGAGGAAGGGACCAACCCTGTTCCCTGCCCCCTCGGAAGCAGCCCCACTAGATCCCAGGCCTGGGTAGCGGTGTAGGGATGCAGTGGGTGAGTCTCCCTGCCTCCCACTCCCTGTGTCATCCAACGCCCAGTCTCACCTTAAATTGTCGTAGATTTGGGTGCCACCATGTGGCCATGGCTCACAGCACAGCTCTAAAATTGTTTCCAGTCCATTTATCATTGTTCTTCCTCCTCCATCTGCCGTACTGTGTAAATGCAACTGGGAGTCTCAGGCAGAGGATTCAGTTCCCTGATCCCAGCCAGTCTCCCGCATCCCTTTTTGTTAGGCTCCTTTGCCCTCAGTTTTAGTGGCTGCTTCGCTCTCCTGAGTGGAAGGCCTTGGCGAGTGTGTGTGACAGGCCGGCCTATGGCCCAGCCACAGAGAACGTGAGTTGTTCTAGCCCCACCTAGGGGCTCTCGGCTCCGATATTACAGGTCTCGCTCTTTGCTCTGGAGGGCCCCAGTTCTAGCCCCAGTGTGGCAACCGTCACATGTGTGTACTGGGGATGATACGTCAAGGGGGAGTCCATGAAATGCACCCACCCCTCCCATTTTTCACCCCTTGCCCCACGGAGGCGCATTTGAATGGGCTGCCCGTCCCTGGCAGAATGGGCCACCACAGACGACGGTGCCGGAAGTTAAGATGGCGGACGGGCCCATTTGGATGCGCGGGTACCGTGGGTCATGACGCCATCTTAGCGCCACCCCGTCCTCCCCAGCCAACCCATGCAAATAGCGGCCGTACAACCAGGAGGGGGAGCTCTCTCCGGTGAAGCAGGGACTCTGACAAAGGTTTGGGGGTCATGGGGCATAATCCGCTGAACACGAGCTCCCAGTGGGATGCGGTGGCCAAAGGCTCTAATGCGACGCTGGGATGTATAACCAGGGGGATCTCGAATAGGAGTAGAGAGGTTATTTTACCTCTGGATTTGGCTGTGGTGTGACTGCTGCTGGAATCCCATGTCCAGTTCTAGTGCCCACAATTCAAGAAGGATCCAATGGCTGGAAGTTGAAGCGGGACAGACTCAGACTGGGAATAGGGCAGCAGCTGTTAACAGTGAGCGTTAGTCACCCTCGGAATGATTTACCAAGGGGCGCGGTGGAGTCTCCATCACTGACAGTTTTTTAAATCACGATGGGATGATGATGTAAAAGCTCCGCTCGAGGGATTATTTTGGGGCAGTTCTAAGACCTGTGTGATGCAGGAGGTCAGACAAGATGATCACAGTGGTCCCTTCTGGCCTTGGGATCTCTGCAAAATGACAACCCAGGCCTGAGCCGTGTGGGTCTTAGTGCCCTCTCTGACCGGGATTCCCATGCAGAGACAGACACCCGGGATAGGTCCATCTCTCACCACTGTGCTACTTATTTTCAGCCAAGAAGCCTTCCCCCTGCCCAGCCCACGTCACTGCTGCGTGCCCAGACGGCTGGGTGGGATACCAAGGGAAATGCTTCTACTTCTCAGAGACTGAAGAGAACTGGAACAACAGCCAGAGCCACTGCTCTTCCCTCAGCGCCTCCCTGGCTTCCATTGATTCCCTGCCGGAGCTGGTAAGGAAGAGACATGAACCTTCATAACCACAGCTAGGGACATGCCAGAGCCTGGCGCCCCCCGGAGGCCTAATGTAGCTCCTAGATTCAAGGAACTGAATCCCCTGCGGAGCTGGTTGTAAAATGAAAATGCAGGGGCAGGATTTGACATTTATTAGAAAAAAATTGACTCCCCCCCCCCCCCAAATTTTTTAACTTTAAATGTCATTTCCATTTGGTTTTCTTTTTAAATCTCATTTTTCAAAATTTGGGGTTCCCTCCCCCCACAATTTTTTTCCACATCATTTTATACTGGAAAAACAGAGGAGGAAAAAAAAGCATGGGGGAAAAGGTGTGGAAATCCACCTTAAAAACAAAACAAAAACTCTCCCAAACTTTTCCCAGCAGGAAAACAGTGCAAAGGTTACTCTGAAAAAGAAAGGAATATTTTCATCTCAACAGTATATGCCTTGTTTTTATCTATCTATATAATTTAACCAGCAATAAAGACAAGTGCAAAGTACTTCACCTAGGAAGGAAAAATCAAATGCATGAAGGCAAAATTGGGAATAACTGGCTAGGCAATAGTGCTGCTGAAAAGGGTCTGGGGGTTACAGTGAACCACAGATTAAATATGAGTCGACAATGTGATGCAGCTGAGAAAAAGGCTAATCTCATCCTGGGGTGTATGAACAGGAGTGTGGTACATAAGACATGGGAGGTGATTGTCTAGGTTTATTTTGTCCTGCCTGAGCACGGGGGATGATCTCTTGAGGTCCTTTCCAGCCCTATGTTCTATGATTCCCCAAAGTTGGGAAACTGTAAGAAAATGGGAGGAAACCCCCCAGTTATGAAATGGGGCGGAGGGGGAAGTATTTGGGTTTTTTTAAAACAAATTTTCCTGTGGAAAAAATCATTTTGGATGAACCCCTTTGTTCTGTGTAGTTTGACTGGCAGCTCTTTGGGTGAGGGACCAGTTTTCTGTGTGTGCAGCACCTAGTGCCTGGCGGCCTTGATCCCCGTGAAGGCGGCTGTAATTCAGCTAAGGATATAATGTGTGTGTTCTTATCCACAGAATTTCACACTGCGCTATAGTGGGATCCCTTACCACTGGATTGGCCTCTGGAGGGAACAAGGCGAGGGCCAGCCCTGGAAGTGGACCAACGGTACCATATTCAACAACCTGTGCGTCCCTTTTCCTCATTTGCTTTCTCAGTAGTAGGGCACAGAGAAATGCAACAAAAATCCTGGGCTGGGTGGAGAACCAGGATTGGAAGTGAGAGCTCAAGATCTTAAAAGCCTGATTCTTTACTGCCTGAGCTACAGGGCTAGTTCTGGGGAGGTTGCACCTTTAGGAGACCTGTAGACCTCTTCCATAGCGTAGGCACCAGAGGAGGACTGAGAGGCCCACTCGGTTAACGGTGGATGACACAAGTGGGACTGGTTGGAAAAATTCCAACTAAAAGTTTTCCCTTATGGAAAATCTGATTGTGTCGAAAGAAAAATTTCCTGGAGGGAAAGGTCACTGGATGAGATTTTTCCATTGTGGAAATTGACTCAAATGTTTATTTTCAGTCAACCCAGAATAAAACATTTTCATTTTGGTTTGCCTGTGGGGCCGCTGCAGCACATCATGGGAATTGTAGTTCTGGGTCCTTCTGATCTCATTTGTCCCTGGTCTTTGACAAGACAACTCCCATGATGCACTGCAGTGTCTCACTCTTGTGTGTTCTCTGGTATTTTGGTGGTAGGAAGACACTGCAGTGCATCATGGGAGATGTAGTCCAGCTGTGAATCAGGACCTATAGGAGAGAACAGGGGTCGGCAACCTTTCAGATGTGGTGTGCCGAGTCTTCATTTATTCACTTGAATTTAAGGTTTCGCGTGCCAGTAATATATTTTAACGTTTTTAGATGATCTTTCTATAAGTCTATAATATATAACTAAACTATTGTATGTAAAGTAAATAAGGTTTTTAAAATGTTTAAGAAACTTCATTTAAAATTAAATAAAAATGCAGAGCCCCCCACAGACCGGTGACCAGGACCTGGGCAGTGTGAGTGCCGCTGAAAATCAGCCAAGGCGGCACGCGTGCCATAGGTTGCCTACCCTGAGAGAGAACATGGGTGGAAGAACCAAGAACTACAATTCCCATGATGCCTGGCATCAGCCTCACAGCATTTTGGGTCAACCTAAAGCATTTTTTTTGTGGGAGAGGGGAAGAGAATTTCTGTTCTGTGGGAAATTTAAATATTTTGATTTTTTTTTTGTCCCCAAACATGAATTTCCCTCAGGATGGAAATTCCATTTGCCACCCACCTCTGTGTAAACGGTTCCCCCCTGAGGCATTCACGAGCACATCCCATCGTTCGTGCAAAGTGACACCCCACCGAGGGGAATCACTATGGCTACGGGATGCAGCAGAAGATGCGGCAGCTCAGTGGGGGAGCAGCTCGGTAGCTTTGTTAGGGCCTTGCTGGGCTCTGGCTGCCTGGGGCCGAAGGGGAGGCAGAGGAATGGATGGGAAGTGTGGGGGAGGGCTTGGGAGACCCAGGGGAAGAACATAATGGGTGAGGGGGCAGGTGGGACAGCAAAAGGATTGTGGGAAGAGGGGAAGTTGCTGGAAGAGGCGAGTCTGGAGGGAAAGCGGGAGGACAGGTCCATCAATGGCTATTAACCATGATGGTCAGGGAAGCAACCCCATGCTCTGAGTGTCCCTAGCTCTGATTGCCAGAAGCTGGGAGTGGCCAACAGGATCACTTGATAATTGTCCTGTTCTGTTCATTCCCTCTGAAGCACCTGGCATTGGCCACTGTCAGCAGACAGGATACTGGGCTAGATGGACCATTGGTCTAACGCAGCACGGCCGTTCTTATGAGGTTTGCTTACTCTGAGGTATTGCCTGATTTCCAGTCTGGCTGCACTAAGGTGTCCAGTTCTGGTCATCTGTATTCAAGAAAGATGCACTCAGACTGGAATAGGTGCAGACAAGCGCAGCTAGGATGCTCGCAGGAATGGAGAATCTCTCTTATCAGAGGAGAACATAAGAACTGCCAGACTGGGTCAGACCAAAGGTCCATCCAGCCCAGTATCCTGTCTTCCGACAGTGGCCAATGCCAGGTTTCTGCCCATCAGAGGAGGGAGTTTCTGAAGCAGCCGCCCTGCAGGAGCCGTGGGGCGAACCACCTAAGTAGATAGAATACGGAGCCTGAGAAGTCTGTGAACAGGACGATATGTCGGGGTTGCCTGCCATAGCAGGGGGCTGGACGCAGTGACCCAGGAGCTCCCTTCCAGGCCTATGTCCCCTCACACACTGGAAAGACCTGCAAGAAACTTCACAACCTCCGTTTCCTGTTCTCTGTGAGCCTGATTTTCAGGCACTCCGTGTCCACTGTGACATTTACAGCTAGAAGTGACTAGCTCAGGGTTGATTAGTAGCAAAGCCTGGTTGAGAATCCAGTTCCCCTGCATCGTACACCACTGGACCACATCGCTTCTCCGTACGTGAGCAGGAACGGGAGCCGGCTGCATCGGATAACCCCACACTGCTTCTCATTGCAGGTTTCAGGTCAGAGGGGAAGGGCAGTGCGCCTACCTGAATGAATATGGGGTCAGCAGCTCCAGGTGCTACTCAGAGAGACATTTCATCTGCAACCGGCCGGACGATTGCTCTAGAAGAAAGCCAAGCTGTACAGGAGGGGACACAATGTCTAAGATCACTTAACGCAGCAGTCCCCAACCTTTCTGGCACCAGGGACCGGTTTCGTAGAAAAAAAAATTTCCGCGGACCTGTGGGATGGTTTTGGGACGATTCAAGCGCATTATATTTATTTTTGTATTTTTATTTTTATTATTATTGTAATATATAATGAAATAATTATACAACTGACCATAATGCAGAATTAGTGGGAGCCCTGAGCTTGTTTTCCTGCAACTAGACGGTCCCATCTGAGGGTGATGGGAGACAGTGACACCCGAGTCCAGTCTACTCCGTAATCTCGTTTTGGTTGCTGTCGCTGCAGAAAACCCTGCTTCACAAAGGGTACGTCCATACTACCCGCCCGGGTCGGCGGGTAGCGATCGACTTCTCGGAGTTCGATATAGCGCGTCTAAATGAGACGTGATATATCGAACTCCAAACGCGCTCCCATCGACTCCGGAACTCCACCACCGCAAACAGCGATGGCGGAGTCGACGGGGGAGCCGCGGACTTCGATCCCGTGGCGTGAGGACGGGTGAGTACTTCGAACTAAGGTAGTTTGAGTTCAGCTACGCTATTCGCGTAGCTGAACTTGCGTACCTTAGTTCGAACCTCCCCTTAGTGTAGACCAGGCCAAAGATAGGATATTGAAAATGGAAGTAAGCTTTTCAGTGCTTTTGTGGAAATCTCAGGATATTCCGCCTTGACTTTAATCCAGAACGTATGGAGATTTGAAGTCATCTCAAACATACTTTTAAGGCCACCGTCATTTGTGATCTCAAGCAGTTGATCCTCTTCTAGCACGGATGAAGTCGACTCACCTGGCTTATTCACAAATGGGTCGCGGATCCATTCCTTCCCAGTTCGGGGGTCTTTTGTGGTTGGGAAGTAATGCTCAAACTCTTTTGAAAGCTGAGATAGGTGATCATGCACCAGCTGGGAAAAAGAAGGCCCTGGCTCAGTCTCTTTCAAAATCTCTGCTAATGTTTGAAACATGTCAAAAATCCCAATGTTCACTCATCGCCCCCATAATTCTAGTTTGGGTTTGAATGCAGCCACTTTATCTGCCGACTTGAACACAGTTGTCGTTCTCCCCTGAAGTGACAGATTGAGTTCATTGAGCAGGTTGAATATGTCACAAAAGTAAGCAAGTTTTATGACCCATTCTGTGTCACTGAAATGTGCTGCCCGTGGTGACTGTTTTTCTAAAAGAAATCTCTGGAGCGGCTCTCGTAACTCAAAAACTCTGGCCAGTGATCTACCTTTAGAAAGCCATCTCACTTCTGTGTATAAGAGAAGACGTGTGTGCCCTGCATCCATCTCACAGAGCTGCGTGAACAGACGTGAGTTAAGGGCATGTACTTTAATGTGGTTGATAATTTTAATCACATCCTGCAAAACTTTAAGTTCAGATGACATTTTTCGGCTAGCTAGCATTTCTCTATGGATGACACGGTGCGTAGACTCACATTCAGAAGCGACCTCCTTGACCCAAGTAGTGAAACCAGAAAGCCGTCCAGTCATGGCAGCTGCTCCATCCGTGCATATAGAGACACAAAATGACCAATTCAGTTTTCCTGACATGTAATCATTCAAAGACTTGAATAGTTCTGCAGCTGTGGTGTTGGTTGGCAACAAAAGTGCACATAACATATCCTCATGCACATCCTCCTGAAAAATATATTGCACAAAAACAAGCATTGTTACCAACATCGGTAGACTCGTCAACTTGGATTGCGTACCACGGTGACTCATTCACCCTCTCTAACAATTGTGCCTCAATATCCTCTGCTATTTCATCAATTCGTCTAGTTATGGTGCTAGCCGAAAGAGGAACACGTGCCACCTTTTGAACTACAGCCTCTCCTAAAAGTTCACGACAAATGTCCTTAGCAGCAGGCAGGATCAACTCTTCACCAATAGTAAAGGGCTTCTTAGCTTTAGCAATGCGGTTAGCCACTAAAAATGATGCTTTCAGTGCAGACACATTTGATGAAGTGGTGGCCTTCAGTAATTGCTTCTGTTCTTCGTGTTCACGTTTTTTTCTTTTGAAAAACTCCAAAGGCTTGACTTTTAATGCAGGGTGCTTGGTCTCCATGTGGCGAAGCAGTTTTGAAGGTTTCATGGCTTCGTTGGATAGCTGGTCGCCACATATTCTACAAAGCGGGCGTGGAGAATGTGAGTCACCTGTTGCAATGAGTCCATAATTTTAAGTAGGACTCCTGGTATTTTCTTTTAAATGCAGCTTTCTTTTTGTTGGCCGTCTTAGAGTCTTCTGCTGTCTCATCATTGGGTCTTTTCCCCCTTTTCAAAGAAGCTTTGCAGCGACGTTTGTTTTTTACTCATTCTGGCCAGGGTTAGCTTGTGAGCTTACCAAAACTGTGCAGGAAAGAGGCACGGACGCAAGTGGTAAATAAAATAATGGGCGGGCCACGTGCAGACTAATATAAGTGTCGGATTCTGACTTAAAGCCTGCCACCAGATGCAGCTGTGCAATTGAAGTACATCAACTCACTTGCCACTATAAAGCCTGCCACCAGATGCAACTTAATTGTCTCTTGCCACTCACTGATAGGGTTCTGATATTAGTCTGCAAGCGATTGATTTATTATGGTCTCTGTGCAGTGAAACCTCTGCTAATGTAATCTGTTTTTGCAGCCGCTCCCCAGCGCTAGCATCATGGCCTCAGCTCCACCTCAGATCATCAGGCATTAGATTCTCATAAGGAGTGCAAAACTCCCTCCATCGCATGCACAGTTTACAGTAGGGTTTGCGCTCCTATGAGAATCTAACATCTGACAGAAGGCGGAGCTCAGGCAGTAATGTGAGCGACGGGGGGCGGCTCTGAACACAGATGAAGCTTTGCTAGCTCACTCACCGCTCATGTCCTAGCCACTCATGTCCTGCTGTGCACTCGGTTCACGGCCCGGGGGTTGGGGACCCCTGACTTAACGGGTCAATGCAGCCTCTTCAGTGGAGGCAGAACTTACACATTTCCCGATCTCTTGCAGAGATCCTACCTCTCCAACCATTGCTCCTTCCAGATCCCTGCTGAAAAAACCTTTACAACGCTCACTGCACTAATTCTACTGTACAATAACTCCATTGCCATGGTACTGCTGAACAGGTGCTTTAGAGGTTTAAATCTAATATTCCATTAATACCTAAAGTGAACGTTGTTTAGATTATGAAGAATCTCTGCTTTTATTTAAAAAAAGCTTGTATTTGTAGCTTGCTTGGTTATGAATATACCCTGGCAAATCAGAGAGCTTGAAACAATAACTCAGAAAAGTGCCTCAGCTAATAAATTGACATGTTAACTCTGGAACTTAGTGATGACACTAACTTCTTTCTTTTTCCTCTATGCCATTTTTTCCTGGTGAGGGTCGTGGCAGCAGCATGGGGAGTAGGGAGGACTAGACCTCCCTTTCCTCCACAACAGATTCCAGCTCCTCCTGGGGGATTCCCAAGCATTTCCAGGAGATATAATTCCTCCAGTGTATTCTGGGTTGGCCGTGGGGCCTCCTCCCAGTGGTACATGTTCAGTAGAGTTCCAAAGGAAGCCTTCCAAGGGGCATCCTTATTAGGTGCCCAAACCCCCTCAGCTGGTTCCTCTCAATCCGGAGGTGTAGCAGCAGCTCCTCCCCCTGTCTCAGAGTAAGCCCAGCCACCCTGCAGAGAAACCTCATTTCCTCCACTTGTATTGCCAGTCTTGTCCTTTCCTTCTACCTCCATTTATAACTAGAAATTAAACCCCGTTGCTGTAGCAGGAACGTAAATGGCCTGTTGCTACTGCAGTCACTGAGTGCGTAGAAATTGGCCCCAGCTTCTGGGCAAATGCTCTGAGTGATGCATTTGGTCTGTAATAACGTGTATGTACTGTGTCTGTCTCACTTGCATCTGAATTCTGTTTATATTTATATGTAATATATTAACCGACTCTTGTTGTTTTTTCTAAGTAGCATGGGGGGAATCTGTCTCTCCTGTGGGATTTGCAGGATCTAAGGTTTTCCTGAATCTTCCTCACCCAACAAATGTGCTGTTTTGTCAGATGCTACTTGGCAGTGTGTGAATCCCCACCTGACTCCTGGGGATGGGCCTGTCCTGCAGCAGTCCCTGCATTCAGAGCTGTGTGTTTATTGCCGCTGGGTGTCCCAGTGGAGCTGTGACAGCCGCTGGCTTGGCTGACCCCCCAGGAGTTGAGCCAGGGAATGTTCAGAACAAGACGCGTGAGCTGCCCTGGGCTGGAGCTGCAGGGCCGGGCTTTGCAGCGACGGGTGTAACAGACGTCGATCCTCTGTGGAGCAGGCGCAGGCAGCGACCTGTGCCCCGCACTGACCAGTGTGTTACAATCACTAATGGATCCGGGCAGAAATTTTTTGACAGGCCGTTTTTCCTGTCGGGAAAATGGTGATTCATCAAAAATCAAGACATTCTGCAGGGACGTGTCTATTTTGACAAAAGTTTGGATGGAAACTTACCTGCTACCCTGCCTGCCTGGCTCCTCAGCAGCCCCCCTGGTGGCCTTCTCAGGAGCCTGAGTTGTCAGACTCCCAGGTCCTCAGTATCCTAACAGGGCAGGAGCTGGGTCTCCCAGTGCTTCCTGCCTGTTTGGAAGTTTGCCCCCAGTGGGATGCCAGGGAGCTGGAGAGGTGGGACTGGATGTTTTTGCAAAATTCTTCCAATACTGAATTTTTTTAAAAAACAATCCCTTCTGTGTAAAGTAGCGCATAGCTGACCATTAATTCCTGCTTGGAACACATACATGCACATCCCCTCTCTCTCTCTCTCTCTGCAGGAAACGTTTATGGTACCATGGCTGGTGTGGAGCTGGCATAGGGCCCTGCACGTGCCCTGCTTCCAGCCCCTTGGAGTAGGGGCTGGATTGAGGACATGGCCAGAATGCACTGTGCTCCGCCTATTCTGTGCTACCTAAGGCCAATAGAGAACAGACTGTAGGTTAGAGCAGCCTTGAAGCTGCTCCGATCTACACCAGGCAGAGCTCTGCACAGACCCAGAATGGGGGAAGCAAAAAGGGGGCTTAAACTTACTTAAATCCCCGCCTGAGCTGAGGAACATGGTAACTGGGGATCAGGCCCTGTATCTCCAAAGGGGAGGTGTCGGCACATCCAAATCTGTTTACGTATCACGGTACAATACTGACTATGTGCTGTGGTGCAGACAGCAGAGGGAGCCAGAGTTCACTTCTCTGTCACCAGCTGCGGTAAATCGGCCCGAGCTCCACTGAGTCCTTAGAGCCAAATCTCCTGCTGGTAGAAGCCAAAGGAGCTGGGCCAGTTAATGCTGGCTGGGGCTAGGGCAGGGGGTCCCCAAACTTTGTCAGTCATGCACCTCTCTTCACCCCTCCCTCTCCCCCTTACTTTGTCCCTGCCTGCTGGGATTGGGGCCGCATCTGGGGCCGGGAGCTGGAGTTGCAGCAGGGGCTGCAGTCAGGAGCGGAGCTGAGGCCGGGAGCCAGTGGTGAGGGCAGGGCTGGAGCTGGGGGTGGGGCAGAGCTGGGGGCAGAGTGGGGTTGGGTCGCACTCACTCCCTGCCCCACATGGGGGCTGGCTTGGGCCCCCCCAAAGGTTCCTCCGTGTCCCCCTTAGGGGGGCCCACCCCACAGTTTGGGGAGCACTGCCCTATAGCCTGGTAATTGTAACTATAATTCTAATGAGCATTTAAGAGACGCATTTCACGCATGCAGTGGAATCGTGCCAGGAGTCTTGTTTCCTGATGAAAGCGACAGCTGCTCTTTTGTGGTCAGCTGCGCTCCAGAGGTGTCGAAGATCAACTGCTAACTTTGAATCACATTTTAAGATGAGCGAGGTTTCTTTTTTAACCTGCTACCTCAGGTGGTCAGAGCTGTCTCCTTACAAAGACGTTGAAGAAATTGCAGCTCTTTCAGAGAACTACAAGGAGGATTTGGGCTCTTCTGTCAAACATGCCGGACAGTGGGTGACATTAAAGAGGTTGTTCTACTTTGCTTATCACACACAAGGTTTGAGGGAGACCTGTTCAGAGTCTGTGCGGGAAGAGGATTCTAGTCGAGATCTCGAGTCGGACACACTGAGGCAGAAGAATCCCATGGCTGGAAGCTGAAGCAAGACAAATTCAAACTGCAAATACGCTCCCCCCCTTTTTAACAGCGAGGGGAACCGGCCATCAGAGCCACTTACCGAGGGACGTGGCGGATTCTCCATCGCATGAGTAGTTTGACTCACAAGTGGGTTGGCCTAAGTGCTATGGCTCAGCCACATGGATTGGGCTCCGGGCCGGCATCACCAGAAAGGAGTCTCTGGCCTGTGTTACGCAGGAGATCAGACACGATCATCGAACGGTCCTGTCTGGCCTTAAAAATCTACGGCCTTTTTCTGTCCATTTCTGGAATTTATATTTATTTTGGTCACTTTGCTTATTTAACTGTACTTTGTATAATGGCCAAAA
Organism: Mauremys reevesii; assembly: GCF_016161935.1. Classification (NCBI taxonomy): domain Eukaryota; kingdom Metazoa; phylum Chordata; order Testudines; family Geoemydidae; genus Mauremys; species Mauremys reevesii. Next base: position 2,844,789 of record NW_024100715.1, read on the forward strand.
TATGCACCGTAGTCCAGTGCCCGTTTGTTCTCATCTCAGCATATGAAGGATGCACAATCCATTTTTTAAAACCACAAAAATTGGCAGAGTACTTAGGTACGGCGCCGGCTTCCTCATTTTCCTGGGGATGCTCAACCTGTCGTGTAGACGCACCCTCTGTTTTACACTCCTGTTGTAATCACTTAATCACTGGGCCTCAGTTTCCCCCATGTATTAAATGTAGATAGTAATGTTTGCTCTGTCCATGTAGGCTTTGATTTTCAGAGGAGCCTAAGAGTTGTATTTCATTAGGACTTGAACACCTGACACTCTTAGGGTCCTTGGAATCTGACTGTGATTGTAAATTCTCTGGGGCAGGGAGTGTCTCACACTGTGTCTGTGCAGCATCTGGCACAATGGGGCCCTGATCTCAGCTGGGGCAGGGCCTGTCTCTCCCTGTGTGTCTGGGCAGCGCCCGGCACAACGGGGCCCTGATCGGAGAACTGCCATAATGCACATAACGTCATCCCAGAAATCAAATTATTTTTATACACTGAAAACAATTTTAGAAGCAAAGTGATTTTATAATTTTGTAAATCCAGAACCCTTCCAAAGGCCCTGATCCCCAGCTGGTATAAATCGGGGGACGTTCCATTGGAGACAATGCAGCCAGAGCCCCAGCTGGTTGAAATCAGCCATAGCTCCATTTGAATCAGTGGGCCCAGACCCCTGGCTGGTGTGAATCAGTCTTGCCCCACTGACTTTAATAGATTGGCCCAGATTTCCCGCAGCTGAGAATTTGTTAGTGGTAATAAAGACAGACACTAGATGTTTTGCATTCCACCTATTCAAACAGAGGCCACCAATCCAGCTGGTTAAATGAGCACAGCTTCCTTTTGGCAAATCCATTTATAGTCAGTGTTGCAGATTTCAGACTTGATCTGAGTTTTCTTGACTGCAGCACAGCTGTTCTCTTCCGCAGGACCCGATACCGCGAATCTAAGGAGTGAAGGAGACAGTCACTATCAGTGTGTTCAGAGGTGGAGCAGAGCCGCTTTTCTCCTTCCTCCCAGGACACTGGGGTCCCAGCCATCATCTCTCGTCCTTCCCTAGGTAGGCTAATATGTAAAACAAGTTGGTATGTTTTGGAGAGATGTACATGGTACAGAAACTTGCAGCGAAGTGTTTAATGCATGTGCTCCTTCAGAGAGGCCAACCTTTAGAACCCTGAAAACCTTCCGCGTTTGAAACGTACATGGAAAGTTGAGTCAGTTTCAAATTTCAGTTTAAAAAATTGAAAAGTTTTTTTTGATGAAATTTGTGACTTTTTTTTTCTAGGATTGGGGTTTTTTGACCCACTATTAAAGTAATTGGAACTTTTCTCAGTTTTGAAACTGATCAGATTTTGAATTCTGAAATCTCAAATGTTTCTTAAAAAACAAGAAAAGATTTTTAAAAACTTTTGTAGTGATCATGACGATGGCCATTTAAGAGAATTTGACAAGAAGCTGCGAGGATACTTAACATGGGGGATATAGATTCAATGTGTGTAATGGCTCAGACATTCCCAGTCTCTATTTAAGCCTAAAGCCTAAGTTGATAGTGTCTAGTTTGCAAATCAATTCAAGTTCAGCAGTTTCTAAGGGCTAGTCTACACTTACCGTCCGGGTCGACGCGGTGAGTTCGACTTCTCTGAGTTCGAACTATCGCGTCTGATCTAGACGCGATAGTTCGAACTCCGGAAGCGCCGCGGTCGACTCCGGTATTCCACCACTGCAAAAGGCGGTGGCGGAGTCGACCTTGGAGCCGCGGACTTCGATCCTGCGGCGTCTGGACGGGTAAGTAGTTCGAACTAGGGTACTTCGAGTTCAGCTACGCTATTCACATAGCTGAACTTGCGTACCCTAGTTCGACCCCCGCCCTTAGTGTAGACCTGCCCTAATTGGAGTCTGTTTTTGAAACTTTTCTGTTGCAAAATTGCCACGTTTAGGTCTGTTACTGAGTGGCCAGAGAGGTTGAAGTGTTCGCCTACCGGTTTTTGAATGTTATGATTCCTGATGTCAGATTTGTGTCCGTTTATTCTTTTGCGTAGAGACTGTCCGGTTTGGCCAATGTACATGGCAGAGGGGGGTTGCTGGCACATGGCATATATCACGTTGGTAGATGTGCAGGTGAACAAGCCCCTGATGGCGTGACTGATGTGATTAGGTCCTATGATGGTGTCACTTGAATAGATATGCGGACAGAGTTGGCATCGGGCTTTGTTGCAAGGATAGGTTCCTGGGTTAGTGTTTATGTTGTATGGTGTGTGATTGCTGGTGAGTATTTGCTTCAGGTTGGAGGGCTGTCTGTAAGCGAGGACTGGCCTGTCTCCCAAGATCTGGGAGAGTGAGGGATCACTCCAATGAGACTTTAAAGTTAAACCCATGTGTGTTTGCAAGATTGACCTTTATACTGTAAAATTAATGGATGAAATCCTTCAACAGCAGATTCACCATTGACTTTGAGGATTTCACTCTATATACTTATAGCAGACTGATGTCAAATACTAATCAGGAATCACTCACAGCGTTTGATTTAATGGGGAACCATCCACCCAGGTCCACTTCCTCCCTGGGGATGTGATGTTGAGTCCAATCCACACCGGATTTTGATTTCCTGGAATATTCTGTATGAACTCCTGTGAAATAGACACAGGGTCACAGAGAACAGAACATGGTGGAATTCTCTGGCTCCTTTGCTCACAATGCAAATGAGACCTGATCTCTAGTTTGGGTTTTGATCATTAATATCAGTGACAAATCAGGACTAGCTGAAATGCCAGTTGAAAGTGCTGTAATCATAACAAATCACTTACACTACTCAGTAACAACTGAGTCAGTCCTGTTCCCCTCCCACACGATTTTTTTTTTTTTTTTTTTAAATTTTTCAATGAACTTCAGTAAAACATTCTTTTTTGTTTTTTTTTTTTTTTTTTTTTTTTTTTTTTTTTGCTTTTTTTTTTAAACACAATAATGAATAATTAGTAACATTCAGCCCTGCCTGCTCCTCCTCCCCGCTGTTATCAGCGTAATGTTGCTATACAACTGTTACCCAGCTGCCCAGCCCAGAAGTAGCAGAGAGAGCAATCCCTGTCTCAGTTTGCTCCTCATCATTGTAGGACCGTAAATGTAAAAGGGAAAATGCTTGGGGATCTATTATATTATATATTATATTTATTATATTTTCCTTTTAGATTCAATTTTTTTGTTGTATATTGACTTGGGTGTGTGGGATGAAAAAAAAAAAAAAAAAATATTTCCATTGATGATCATAAACATTAACAAAGAGGCAAAAAGTAAGAAAAACCCTGGTTGAGACGTTAGCATTTGATTTAAGGATTCTTACTTTGTATATTTTGATGTTACAAAACTTGGCCATTTTGAATCTCAACATTTACCGTCAAATAATTATGGTCGGACCTCCCTGCCCAGTGCCTGTCCCCACCCCGTGATTTCCCACAACCGTGGACATGTGAAGCAACAAAAATGGTGGGGAAAGTACTTATAAGCCATAATTCTGCACCACTAAAAATTTACATTGATAATCTTAAATTATTAAAAATAAATGGAGACTATTTCACTTCATAATTTTTCTATTTTTCACTGGAAAATTGTGAATGAAAATTTTGCTTTCAAAAGTTTGTTGACAGAAAAATAAAAAGAGGGCGTCTTGACCTGCGCTCATTAACAGGACACAACTATGGTGAAGTGTAGCACGTTCTTTACCAGCTCCTCCCGGTCCTGGATCACGAGCAGGTGAGATCCCCTCCGTGAGCAGTCATCATGGCCCCAGCTCCAGTACTGATTCTCTTCCGACAGCCAGTAGCACTTGTCCCTGTGCGGCACCCAGTGCCTGGGGCAGAGTTTGCACCCGGAGCCCTCTGGACAGGGAAATGGAACAGTTCTCAATAACGGGTCTGATCATGCTACCAGCTCTGACCAGCTTCCCCCGCAGAGCCGCACGGAGCCTTCCCGCTCAGTGTGTTAGTGAGACAACATGCAGCGCGTTGGCACAGCTCCGGGGAGCATGGCAACATCATAACAGCATTGGGTGCTCCTGTGTCAGTGCTGATCCCAATAACTCCCCGTGATGCCAGGGGGCGCTGTACTGCACGTTAGTGGAGCGGGGGGCTCAGTGGGGGCATTCTCCCTTCACAGCCATTACTGGCTTCATTGCCCTAGTGTGGCAACGGGGGGGGGGGGGGGCGCTGTGTTAAGCCATCAGAGGCTCAATAGGGGGCGCTCTCACCTTGCAGCCACTGCTGACCCCAGTGCAGTGCTAGGGGGCGCTGTGCTGCAGGGCTCAGTAGGGAGTATGCTAATGTCAGTCAATGCTGGCCCTGATCTCAGCTGGGGCAGGGACTGTCTCTCGCTGTGTGTCTGTGCAGCACCCGGCACAACGGGGCCCTGATCTCAGCTGGGGCAGGGACTGTCTCTCCCTGTGTGTCTGTGCAGCGCACGGCACAACGGGGCCCTGATCTCAGCTGGGGCGGGGCCTGTCTCTCCCTGTGGGTCTGTGCAGCACCCGGCACAGTGTGACCCTGATCTCAGTTAGTGCCTCTAGGTGCTACACATGTAATACACCTAGTAACCAAAGAACTATAAAATCTTATTACGCTATTATGGCTCCAGCTGCCAGTCCAGGGCTCTGACCATCCTGACTGGCCACGAGCTGTCACAGCTGAGGCTGTAGATTCCTGGCAATACTATAGGCAGGGGTTGGCAACCTTTCAGAAGTGCTGTGCCGAGTCTTCATTTATTCACTCGAATTTAAGGTTTCGCGTGCCAGTAATACATTGTAACGTTTTTAGAAGGGCTCTTTCTATAAATCTATAATATAGAACTAAACTATTGTATGTAAACTAAATAAGGTTTTTAAAATGTTTAAGAAGCTTCATTTAAAATTAAATTAAAATGCAGAGCCCCCCAGACCAGTGGCCAGGACCCGGGCAGTGTGAGTGACTGAAAATCAGCTCGCATGCCGCCTTCGGCACGTGCCATAGGTTGCCTACCCCGTCATAGAGGCTTATGAAAGGATGGATGGGATAGAGAGGAGGTGGGAATGAAGGTGTCTCGGCTTTATGTAAACATCCGGGTGTGTAACAGTGAGGGTGAGTGACGGGTTGGATGCAGGATGTGGGGCGAGCGGGCGGGTTACCTGCTGAGCTGTTTTCCACCCCACACAAATTTCGCTTCAGGCAAGATCGGAAACCCTCCAATGTACGGTTGCACGCTGGTGTGTTTTCATTGATCTCACATGAATTGCTCTGCTGAGCGGTCTGCTGGATGGCTGCTGTGGGGCGAGTCTGGGATGGGCACTGACCAACTGCAAGATAAATAGAAGCGAAAAATTGGAAAAGACAAGGCCAGATTCTAGCTGGGGTAGATCAGCCGTATCTCCATCCCCAGACGCTGATTTCTGGATTTCCCAGAGGGTGATGCACCCCCGCTCTGTCCTGAGGCCCCGCCCTCGTGCCGCCTCTCCCCCCGAGGCCCCGCCCTCACTATGCCTCTCCCCCCGAGGCCCCGCCCCTGCCCTCACTCCGCCTCTCCCCCGAAGCCCTGCCTTCGCTCCACCTCTTCCCCCCCGAGGCCCCGTCCTTGCTACGTTCTTCTTGCCCCCACTCCACCCCCCTTCCTCCAAAATCCCCTTTCCCATCCCATCCCCTTCTCTTCCCCCATCCCATCCCCCTGCCCTCCGAACAGCTGATCAGCAGCCAGCCCTGGGGCCAGGCCGAACCACTGTGGCTGGTGGGTGCTGAACCCCTATTATTTGTCTGTGGGTGCCTGAGGCCCGAAGCACCCCTGGTGTAGGCGCCTATGGCTCCATTGGTATCAATGGGCCAGATCCCAGCTGGTGTGACTCGGCCATAGCTCCATGGGAGTTGATGCGCAGATCCCCAGGCAGTGTAAATCAATGACCCTAAGGCAATTTATAGCAACTGAGAACCTGGCACAGTTGTCCCAGAATCACAACGTTCAAGGCTAGAAGAGACCATTTGGCTCATCTAGTCTGACCTCCTGTATCACCCAGGCCAGAGGCCGCCGCTCAGCGATTCTCGCATTGAGCCCCAACAAGGTGTGTTGAGTTCCCGGTGCGTTGCTGGGCCGCAGCCCAAAACCCACAGCCGGGGGCTACTCACCCAGGACAGCCAGCGCGATCACAGCTCCCAGCAGGACGATGTTCCCGGCCCAGCCCACCCGATGCCAAAGCGGGCACTGCGGACAAGCTGCAAGAATCAACGGGGGAAATGCAGAGCCTGTTTGCATGCACCAGGGGAGATAAGTGCCTGTGGTGCATCCACACCCACTGACATCTGCAAGGTGACATCTCTACCCTTTAACGCTCTGGCCTGGCCTGTTTGCAGTTCTCACCTCTCAGTGGAAAGAAGCCCCTTGTTTGACTGTGGCTAGGGGAGCAAATAGTCTGCAAAAGTCTCTGAGAAGGAGGTGGATCAGACACTGCTCTTCTCTGCTCAGCAGATCAGGAAACCCACTGCCGGAAGTGTGTGAGAGGGGGGAGGTGAACGTGTTCTAATGCATCTGATGAAGTGGGTTATAGCCCACGAAAGCTTATACCCAAGGAATAATACTAGAAGGAACTGGAGTCGGTAACAGAATTCTGTCCTCCTAAGGAACTCATCTGGCTCCGTTTCTGTAGCAGCCGAGTGCCTCATCGTAACCCAGGAAATATTTACCCTCCCTGCGCTGCTCTGAGACAGGGCAGCGCTGTTATCCCCACCTTGTGTAGATACCAAGGCCAGAAGGGACCTTTGTGATCCATCTAGTCTGACCTCTAGGACAGCACAGGCCAGAGACGTGCCCCAAAATAATGCCTGCAGCGGAGCTGTCAGAAAAACATCCCAGCTTGAGTTAAAAACGGTCAATGATGGAGAATCCCCCGTGACCCCGGTAAATTGTTCTACGGGTTAACTACTCTCCCTGTTATAAATGTACCTGTATTTCCAGCCTGAATTTGTCTAGCTTCAAGTTCTAGCCATTGGGTTGTGTTAGACCTTGGCTAGACTGACGAGCCCGTCATGAAATATTTATACTGACAGCCTGGGATCAAGTCACCCCGTCACCTTCTCCTTGTTACGCTGACGAGATGGAGCTCCTGGAGGCTCTCACTGTAACGCAGGTTTTCTAACCGTTTAATCGTTCGCGTGGCTGTTCCCTGACCCCTCTCTAGTTCATTAACCTCCTTTGTGATCCGTGCGCACCAGCACTGTCCGCAGAGCCCAGCAGCGGTGGTACCGGTGACAGAGATAATAGAACTCTGCCCTGTCTCTCTACGCCTGCTTACAGGTGGGAAACTGAGGCAGTGAGTGATGGAGGGCCAGCTTTCCTAAGGGATTTAGGCACCTAAAAACAGCCAGATGTGATTTTTTTTAAAGCCTCTAAGTCCCTCTGAAGCCAACTTGCTCAGGCACCTAAGTACCTGTGGGGGTCTGACCCTACGCACCTGGCTCAAGGCGACACAGGGAGTGTGCAAAAAAGGACCTAACCCCAGGTCCTCCAAGCTCTGGGCAGGTGTCCTTCCCGCCCCGGGCCTCAGTGACCCTGTTCCAAACCCAGAGTGACTCCACTGCAATGAATTGTCAGGGTTGGATTTTGAGCTCAGTGACCAGAGGTAAATCCAGAGCAACCCCACTGAAGTCAGTGGAGTTAAGACCAAATTCTGATCTCCGTGACCCTGGTGTAAATCCAGAGTTAATGCACTGAAGTCAGTGAAGTTGTGCCCGCTTACACCAGATGGGGATCTGACCCCTAGTGCATTGCTAGACCTGCTATTTATCAACATTACAGTCAACATTACAGCCTCCCAAAATCCACACCCCTGAAAAACCGCCACAAAGCGAAGTGCACTCACTGTGATGCTGTGCCAGGGCTGACGTGTCGCTGGGCAGGGAGCCTGCCGGGCAGTTTACATAATCATAGACTTCTCTATGAGCCATGGCCAGCAAAGGCAAAAGCTGTGTGTGAAGGCACCGTCCTAGCTGTGTGTGAGCTAAGATCAACACGCCCCCACCAGGAAGTCTGTTGAAACCTGCCACCTTCTGACCACTGCATGGACATTGACGAATGACTGAACAATTTGTACCTTCTGCCCCAGCTGCCTTTTCAAAAATGCCAGGAGAGTTGGGTGCTCGACCCGACTCCGATTCAATGCAGATCCTAACTCAGTTAGGCAGCAAATTCCGATCTGGAGCCAGGCAGAGCCAGTGCAAGCGCTCTTGTGTCTAGATCCTGCCCCTCTGCTTTTGTCTGTGCTCGGAGAATAAAGGGTCTATGAGTGGGCTGCCCACGGTGGTTAGCTGTCAAAAGCCGGTGTAGCTATTTTAGCTGAAGAGGCGGAAATGAGCTCGAAAGGAGGGTGGGTGGACAGTTTTCCATCACAATGTTTCAGTAACATGATTTTTTTTTTGGCAGAAAGCAGCCGCTTTCCTCCAAAAGTTTGGAATGTTCGTCCCGCAACTACCAATCCCCCACCCGGCAAGAAAAGGTTGCAATTGGAGGGGGGGCGGTAAAAGATTTTGTGTGGGGAGGATGATTGATTAAAATGATGGGGGGGGAAATCACTTCCCATCAACATTTTCTGGGGGGTGGGGTGTGGAAAAACAGCATCTCCCAGTGTTTGAAATCCAGCTTCTCTGGCCTGGTTTAACTGCGTGGTCCAAGGGGCGGGAAGTTGGTGTTTTTATTATTAATTATTTGCCTTGGGGCAGTTGTTTCATTCTATGTGTAGCTAGACAGACGCCATCCCTTAGCACCCTAAAAATGGCAGCGTGGGTGTTGGCTCAGGCTCGCAGCTCATGGCCAGGCCTGTCGCCTGCCTTCCCCCCGCTCTGAGCTCAGGGCACTTGCCCAAGTCACAGTACCGTCCCAGCCACCCTGCCAGTTTTCGCATGCTAGCGCTGGCGACGCCCAAATCTTTTCACAAGTAGCCCTGCTACGTGGGAGCAGAGCGTGGCAATGACCTGCTCTGAATGCACGTGCCCCCCAGCCGGCCTTCAAACCTCCCTGCTCATTGACTGGCTGAAAAAGTCACCCCCCTGTCACTGAAGTGCAGAAGACCTTGCCAGCCCGCCCACTGCTCTGAAGGTGATGCTACGCCCCGGTGACCTAGGGCGAGGTTTAGAACCTAGCATGAAAACATCTGGAGAACATGGCTGTGTAGAATGATTAATCGTTCCACAGATTTGGAGCTCATTAGGTCGTCTTGTCTAACATCCGTAATGCAGGCCAGAGATTTATCTGTAATGCCACAGCAAGTCCATGGCAGCTGTTTGAGATAGGTGTCCTTTAGGAAGATGCCTTAATTTGATGATACTTGACAATGCTTTCCTCCAGTGTGAATAGATATAGCGCCCAACGACAGGCTCCTATAGATCTGTGTGAAAGTGTAAAACATTTTGGGGTTGGAAAAAAGAGCCTTTTCCAAACCAGACATTTTTACCCCAAAATGTACTTTTGATGGGTTTTTTAAAAAACAAAATATTGAGTTATTTCCCATTTTTCCTTTCCCTCTTGTGACAAAATTGGGGATTTTCTTAATGTTTCACAGGAATATGGTGCGTGCCTCAGTTTCCCCTGTGTTCTTCATGTTTAAGGAGGTGGTGGGAGAGGGTTTGTTGGTGCAGAGGACCCTCCAGGTGTGACCTCGCCTAGAAGCCAGGATCCCGGACAGCGGCCTGGAGATGGGGTACCCTAGCGACTGGTGATCTGGAGATGGGGTACCCTAGCGAGTCCTGTGCACAAGGCCTGTGAGTCCATGACACCCCCCTTTTTTCCTCCTTTTTTCTCCAGTGGCAAAAGGGAAAAGATCAGGGGGAGGGGTGGAAAGAGGAAATAACCCACAAACCACCCCCCACCCTGAAAAATGGGGGAAAAAAATGAAAACGTTCTAAAAGAAAATTCTGATGAAAATTTCCAAACACACACAAAATTAAATAAATGAAACATTTAAAAACTTTAAAAATAAAAAAAATCCATAGATTCTAAGGCCAGACTAGACCCCTGTGATCATAGTCCTGGGGTAATCAATTATTTCTTGTCAAAGTCCCAATTTCTTGGTCAAGGTCTAGTCAATGTCCACACTCCAGAGAAAATAATTAAATAATAATAAATAAGTAAATAAAAAGATGTCAGCGTTCATTCAAAAGAGTCTGGCTCTGGCCTGTGGTCCATTTGTTGACTACCCCGATTTAGTCTGACCATATAACACAAGCCAGTGAACTCCGCGGAGTTCATTCCTCTTTGAACGACAGCCGGGCTTTCAGAAAAAGATCCAGTTTTGAGTCAAGAATTTGGAAGCTTTCGTCCCTTTTTTCACAACCAGCCATAAGCCCTTGTCACGGAAACTGATCCTCGTCCCGTTGCATTGTGGGTCACTTTTGCTCAGGATTGTGGGAGAAATCTGTCCAACTTGGGGAATTGTGGGAAGAGGGAATAATCCACGTGGCTGCAGGGAGGATTCCCAACAGGATTTATTCTTATGTTACCGTAGCACCAACCCTGACCCTAACCCAGTGCTGCTCTACATACAAATGGTCAGTATTTCGCATGGGCGGAGTCGTCTAGCCAAGCGATGGCATCTTCAGTGGCGCGATGCAGTTCTAGGCCACCGCTGACCTAGTCGGCAGGCATTCATCGATCGGCTGTGTCGCACCGCAGCTGCACAAAGGGCTGTCACGAAGGCCCCGGTGACACTGGTTGGCTGCACAGAGACCTTGCCCTGGAACCTGCTCAACAGGGACCACTGGCGACAGGGAAGATCAAAAGCAGACGGCCAGATTGTGGGGTCGGCGACGAGGGACTGGTTGGGGATTATAACAGATCCATTCCTCTCGCCAGAGCGTTTCCACCCTAACATCCTGCCGTGGCGGGTGAGACCATAATGGGCGACGTGACGGTTTGTAAAGGTCATTGGGCAGGGGCAGGCTTGGGCTGCTGTGGACTTTCTCCAGCAACTTGCGAGTGGCGACCTCTCATCTGATACGGGGAGGAGCGATATTGCTCAGGACTGGGAGCCGTGGGAGTGGAGTCGGACGCAGGGTGCTGGAGATGAGGCACAGGGCGGCAGGTAACTGCGTATCCACCAGTTTGGTGTGTGATGATCGACTCCATACTGATGCGCAGCACTCGGCCACCAAACACGAGGGAGCAAGGGCCTGGTAAGTGACTCTGTGTCAGTGTTTTCAGCTGCGCCCCATCCAATCAGCACACAGCTGCGGCCCATGTGACATCCTCAGGGTCATACAGGTGGTATATATAGTGTGTGGACGCAGCCCACATAACACATAGGGGAGCTGCATATGCGGCCCACAGTGGTAACTATGTTGAGCACCACTGCTTCTGTCCTGGAGAGCTTCCAGTGAAAAAGCCAGACAGAGGGTGGGAGAGGAAACAGAGGTGAACTGACTTGCCGAAAGTCACCCAGACGGCCGAGCTGGGACACAAATCTAGGTCTACTGAATCCCAGTCCGGTGCTGCCCCACCCACTGGACCACACTGCTGCTATGCGATGAGTTTGTCTCTGTGAGGCAGAAGCACAGAGCCAGGAGTACCTTAGAGCCTGTCACACGGCATCATCTCACGCCGCAGCACAAGGATCTTTCTGCAGCCGGCCGAGCAGCGATTCAGGGATGCAGAAGAAGAGCTCCGGTCCTGGAAGAGATCCATGGACCAAGAAAGACGGAGGACTGGTCTGCACAGAAAACTTCTGGCAGGATAGCAGTGTGTCTCGGGGTGTGGGAGAGGAGACAGTGCTAGGTCGATGGAAGAATTCTTCCACATCCCTGCGTGTCATCTCTCGGGAGGATCTCTCCCATTTCTGTCCACACTGCAATGCTGCAGCTGTGCCACCGTAGCATTGAAAGTGTAGCCATCACCAGGCAGCGTGACTGGCACATTGTTACTTACACAGACAAAACAGGGGCTGCTGCAACTCGCCCCAGCAGCATCAGGGCTTGCAAACTGAGCTGCAGCACCTCACACCTCCGCGAGCAGCCTCGGTGTCTGGGGGCCTTGCAGGAAACCGTCTTCAGGCAAGAATGTCTCTGCTAGGCGAGCAGCTTCCAGCAGCTCTTTGCACCCACACGTTATCAGCTCTGGCTCATCAGTCCACCCCTGTTCTCCCCCAGCTGCGTCCCACATCCTCAGCTGCTGGGATTCTCGGTGTGTCTCAGAACAGGGCCTCCTGCTGCTGGGAGCTGCAGATTGGTTTCCTGGAGACGTGTCCTTGTTTCGGGCCACACGGGACCACTAGGTCATCTAGCCTGAAATCCGGTACAATGCAATATCCAGAGACCTGCTGATAGTGGGGGGAGCAGAGAGAGGGCGGCAGCTTCAGCAGATGTTTCTGAGCATGCTCAGTCATCAGATCATAAGAACGGCCATAGTGAGTCAAACCAAAGGTCCATCTAGCCCAGTGTCCCGTCTTCCAAAAGTGGCCAGTGCCAGGTGCTTCAGAGGGAAAGAATGGAACCGGTAACCATCCAGTGATCCAGCCCCAGTCCGTGTGAGCATGCTCAGTACAAACCGAGCAGCAAATCTGGGGATGGGGGCACGTGACCCCGCATGCTCCTCCCCCCCTCCCATGCATCACCTCTGGTAATATCTTTTATTGGATCTGTTAGAGAGAGAGAAAAGCCTTTAAGGTCCACTGAGCTCTGCTGCCTGTCTGGGAAAGGTCCTCAGAGTGTCACAGCTCAAAACAAGGTGGAAGAGATGGTGAAGCATAAGGAGTTACCAAGAAACCGCTCCAAATAACACAGGCCAGAGAATCTCACGCTGTTACCCCTGTACTGAGCCCAGTGACTTGTGTCTGACTAAAAGCCTCTTCCCGAAAGGCAGCAAGGGACGGCGCATCCACCACTGCCCTTGGGGGTTTCTTCCAATGATTAATCACCCTCACATGTGCCGTGTTTCTAACCGGGATTTGGCTCTTGTTCTGCCTTTCTTGGCTACACTAAAGCACCTTCAATGCCCAGTATTTTGTCCCCATGAAGATATTCAGTTAGTATCTATGTAATGCCAGGTACAGCCTGTTGTTAGAGCCAGTCAGGAAACGGAGGAGGAGGGATTCTGAGAAATAATTTTGACAACAATGAAAAAAAATCTTTTGGCAGAGTTTTCCGAGGAGAACTGAAGACTGGTTTTCCTAGTGCAAAACCGAAACTTTCAAGAAATGTGACCATTTAAAAAATGTTGGCATAACGATGACACCATAACCTCATACCTTAGTTTCAACCTATGCCAATGCATGGAGTTTTCCATTGTCAGAACTCCACACCGTGAGGTTAGCTGCACTGATGGATGCATTCTTCTGTCGTCTTCGCTACGTCTGCAATGACCGTTCGGTTGGAATAGCTGTGTCAGTCAGCGATGTGCGCTCTTTAGAAGAACGGCCACACTGGATCAGACCAAAGGTCCATCTAGCCTCAGTATCCTGTCTTCCGCCAGGGCCCAGTGCCAGATGCTTCAGAGGGAATGAACAGAACAGGGCAATTTTTAGTGAGTGATCCATCCCGTCGTCCAGTCCCAGCTTCTGGCAGTCAGAGCTAGGGACACCCAGAGCACGGGGTTGCATCCCGGACCATCTTGGCTATGGAGAGACCTATCCACCATGAGATTATCTCATTCTAGTTTTTCACACCTCTTAACTGATGTAGCTACACCAGCCTGAATTTACGAGCTAGTCTACACTAGTGGGTTCGAGTAGAGGTGGGAATAGAAATCAGGATAGAAATTTCCCCATCGCTAAATCCTATGTAAAGTGCTTTGAGCCCTATAGCTAGAAATTAGCCTGAAATGCAAGGAGATGACTGTCCAGCGGTGGTGTTCCTAAATCTGTTAAATCACTCTCTCCGTGAACAAAAGAGGAATCGAACTGGGGATAGTGACCAGACACTGGCTTCAGGAATCCCAGTCATTGCACAGACTAAAAGGGTTAAATACATCATAGCTGCTTATGTTTACACATGACTATGGTTGTGTATTTTATTACAACGCTGGCCATGCTCCCTCCATTGGTGCACAGTCAGACCCTGCCCCCTAGTGGTGACAAGCAGATAAAACAGTGAACGAATCCTGCAGTGATTCTCTCCAGTGGAGGTAAAGCTGAATTGTCCTGCTCTGAGTTGTGTGCTATACAATGTGCTTAGTGAATTTTGTTGTCACTTAAGCATGTGGCTGGGGAGATGGGGAGGGGATGGAGAAATGGAACCAAATTCACTTGGGTTTGAAATGACACCGCTATAAATAGTAGAAATCATTTTCTGAAAATATTTGGCCTAAATTTTTTTTCCAGTGTAGAACAACTTTTCAACCAAATCAAACGTGTTCCCAGCAAATTTTTGCTTTGGTCAAAATTTTCTCGCTTTTTCCTTGAAACAACAGAAAACAAAAGCCAGTTTCCCACAAAAATTATGGGGGGGTTTCCTTGAAAAAGTGGAAATCAGACATTTTTGGGGTGAAACTTTTCCATTTTCAATAAAAATGTTCCATTTTCAGTTACAAAAAAGTTCAGATTTTGAATACTGAAGAGAATCAAAATTTTTTTTTCTGAAAATGGAAAACATTTTTACAGAAAAAAAAATCTGTTCCGGAGCAGGGCCTGTCTCTCGCTGTGTGTCTGTGCAGCACCCGGCACAATGGGGTCCTGATCTCAGCTGGGTCCTCTAGGCGTTACCATCACGTATACAATAATGTCCCAGGAATCTTTTAATACTCTGAAGACAATATTAGAAGCACCGTGGAAAAAATTATAGATTTATTTATTTTTTTAAATAATCAAAGGGCCAGATTCCCAGCTGGTGTGAACTGGCCGTAACTCCATTGGAGTCAATGGGCCCAGACCTCCAATGGGTGTAAATCAGCATTGCACCATTCACTTTATCGGCGTTACCCGGATTTATGCTGCCTGAGGCTTTGTTAGCTGAAACAGAGATGAGAACCCAGGATGTTCTGCATTCCATATATGCAGACAGAGTCCCCAATCCAGCCATTTAAATGAGCACAGCTTCCTTTTGGCAAATCCATTTATATTGAGTGTTGCAGATTTCAGACTTGATCTGACTCTTCTTGACTGCAGCACAGCTGTTCTCTTCCGCAGGACCCGAAACCGTGAACCTGTGAGAGGAGTGAAGGAGACAGTCACAATCACTGGGTTTAGAGGTGCAGAAAAGCAGCTTTTCTCTTTCCTTCCAGCATGCTGGGGTTCCAGCGTCATCTCTAGTCCTTCCCCAGATAGGCTAATACATGAAACAAGTTGATATGTTAAGTCCAGACCTGGGGGAGAGGTGCACAAACTGCACATGGTTCAGAAACTTGCAGCAAAGTGATTAATCAGAGTGCTAGTGCAGAGAGGCCAATCTTTAGAACTGATGCAAATGTTCCGCTTTTGAAACTTACATGAAAAGTTAAGTCAATTTCAAATTTCAGTGAAAAAACAGGGAAGTTTTGATGAATTTTGAGTGATCTAGTTTTTGGACCAACTTTGGAGGCAGTTGGGACTTTCTCAGTTTTGTAACTGAACAGCTTTTGAATTTTAAAGTCTCAGATGTTGACAAAAACAAGAAAAGATTGAAAAAAATCCCGTTTCTCCCCATTTTGTAACTAGCTCTGCCCTGGAGTGTGGGGCCGAGCAAAGAGAGACCCGGATCCTGCAAACCTTTATGCACTTGCTTTGATTTCCTGCCATGCATACTGCCATTCACTTCAATGAGACTTAACCCCAGGTGTGTCTGCAGGATCAAGGCCCTTACACTGTAAGATTTAATGGATGAAATCCTTGCCCCATGGAGGTCAATAGCAGATTTGCCATTGACTTTAATGGGGCCCAGGGTTTCACACTATGTATTTATTGCAGACTCATGTCAAATACTAATCAGGAATCACTCACAGTGTTTGATTTAACGGGGAACCATCCACCCAGGTCCACTTCCTCCCTGCGGAGGTGATGTTGAGTCCAATCCACACCGGATTTTGATTTCCTGTAAGATTCTGTGTGAACTCCTGTGAAATGGACACAGTGTCAGAGAACAGAACATGGTGGAATTCTCTGGCTCCTTTGCTCACGATGCAAACGAGACCTGATCTCTCATTTGGGTTTTGATCTTTAATACTGGTGACAACTCAGAACCAGATGAAACTCCAATTGAAAGTAAACATAACAAACAATGTATAGGATTAATTAATAACTGAGTCAGTCCTGTTCCCCTCCATCAAGATTTTGATGAATTTTGGTTATCATTTTCGGTGAACATCAGTAAACATTCTCCATTTTTTAAAATAATTTTTACAATTTTTTTTTAAACACAGCTCTAATAAATAATTAATAGCACTTGGGCAAACATGTCAGCTGTTACCCGCCTACTGCACCTCTTTCCATATAGGATTCTGTACTGAGTGACCAAACCCTGTGCAACGTTGCTATACAGCTGTTACCCAGCTGCCCCACCCCAGAAGCAGCCGCAGCCCAGTGATAGCTGAAGAATCCCTGTCTCCAGTTTGTACCTAATCATTTTAACACTGGACAACGTTTTGGAATCTACTATTAATGTATTTATTTATATAAAAATGTAATAATTCTAAGCCTAAGTATATAGGCTTGGGATGGTTCGATTTTTATCGGCAAATGTTGACTTCACCATACACACACAAACTGATGAAAAATAGTTCCACTGACAATAAACAAAATTTACGGAGAGGCAAAGAAAAATGTTATTTGAGAACTTAGCATTTGATTTAAGGATTCTTACTGTGTATATGTTGACTGTTACAAAACTCAACCTCTTTGAATCTCAACATCTACTGTCATTAACTAATTATGGTCCGACCTCGCTTTCCAGTGGCTGACCCCGCCCCATGATTTTCCACAACTGTGAAAATTTACAGCAATAAAAATTGATAAAAAATACTTCAAACCCATAATTCTGCACAACTGAAAATTTAAATTGTTAAAAAATGATTAAAAATAAATGGAGAATATCTGTCGAAATTCTGAAAAAACCTAACGTTTCATTTCACTTTAAATTTTTCCGATGAAAAACAGAAAAATTGTGAATGAAAATTTTACTTTCAAAAGTTTGTTGCTGGAAAAATAAAAGAGGGCTTCGTGACCTGCTCTCATGAACAAGGACACAAATATGTTAGGTGAAGTTTAGCACGTTCTTTACCAGCTCCTCCCGGTCCTGGATCACTAGCAGGTGAGATCTCCTCCGTGAGCAGTCATCACGGCCCCAGCTCCAGTATTGATTCTCTTTAGAAAGCCAGTAGCACTTGTCCCTGTGCGGCACCCAGTGCCTGGGGCAGAGTTTGCACCCGGGGCCCTCTGGACGGGGAAATGGAACAGTTATTAAAGTAATGGATCTGATTGTTCTGACCTGCTCCACCAGCAGAGACACACGGAGCCTTCACACTCAACGTTTTAGCGAGACAAAGTGCAGCGTGTTGGCAGAACACTGGGGAGCATGGCAAGACCATAACACCACGGGGTGCTCAGAGTAAGTGCTGGCTCCAATACCTCAGTGTGATGCAAGGGGGCGCTGTGCTACAGGTTAGCAGAGCTGGAGGATTAGCAGGGAGCACTCTCCCCTCCCAGTCAGTGCTGGCCCCAATGCCCCATTGTGGTGCTATGGGGGCACCGGGGGGCTGTGTTCAGTTATCAGGGTAGAGGCTCAATAAAGTGCTCTCACCTTGCAGTAGGGAGACCAGAGGTCCCAATTTCATAGGGACAGTCCCAATATTTGGGGCTTTTTCTTATATAGACACCTATTACTCCCCACCCCCATCTCGATTTCTCACGCTCACTATCTGGTCAGCTTACCTTGCAGCCACTGCTGACCCCAGTGCACCAGTGCAGTGCTAGGGGGCGCTGTGCTGCAGGGCTCAGTAGGGCGTATGCTAATGTCAGTCAGTGCTGGCCCTGATCTCAGCTGGGGCAGGGCCTGTCTCTCCCTGTGTGTCTGTGCAGCGCCCGGCACAACGGGGCCCTGATCTCAGCTGGGGCAGGGACTGTCTCTCGCTGTGTGTCTGTGCAGCGCCCGGCACAACGGGGCCCTGATCTCAGCTGGGGCAGGGACTGTCTCTCCCTGTGTGTCTGTGCAGCGCCCGGCACAACGGGGCCCTGATCTCAGCTGGGGCAGGGACTGTCTCTCGCTGTGTGTCTGTGCAGCGCCCGGCCCTGATCTCAGCTGGGGCAGGGCCTGTCTCGCTGTGTGTCTGTGCAGCGCCCGGCACAACGGGGCCCTGATCTCAGCTGGGGCAGGGACTGTCTCTCCCTGTGTGTCTGTGCAGCGCTCGGCACGACGGGGCCCTGATCTCAGCTGGGGCAGGGACTGTCTCTCGCTGTGTGTCTGTGCAGCGCCCGGCACAACGGGGCCCTGATCTCAGCTGGGGCAGGGACTGTCTCTCGCTGTGTGTCTGTGCAGCGCCCGGCACAACGGGGCCCTGATCTCAGCTGGGGCAGGGACTGTCTCTCCCTGTGTGTCTGTGCAGCGCCCGGCACAACGGGGCCCTGATCTCAGCTGGGGCAGGGACTGCCACTGTGTGTCTGTGCAGCGCCCGGCACGACGGGGCCCTGATCTCAGCTGGGGCAGGGACTGTCTCTCGCTGTGTGTCTGTGCAGCGCCCGGCACGACGGGGCCCTGATCTCAGTGCCTCTAGATGCTACACATGTAATACACATATCAGGTAAAGAACTATAAAATCATAATTCACTATTATCACTAATGCTGCCTGTATCTTTCAAAGCTCAGATCACCCTGGCTGGCCAGCAGCAGTCACTGTTGAGGCTGTAGATTCCTGGCGATATTAAAGAGGCTCATGAAAGGAGAGATGGGATAGAGGGTGTGGGAACGAAGGTGTCTCGGCTTTATGTATGGATCCGGGTGTGTAACAGTGAGGATGAGTGACGGGTTGTATACAGGATGCTGGGGGGTTACCTGCTGAGCTGTTTTCCACTCCACACAAATTTCGCTTCAGGCAGGATCGGAAACCCTCCAATGTACGGTTGCATGTTGTGTTTTCATTGATCTCACATGAATTGCTCTGCTGAGCAGTCGGCGGGACGGCTGCCGTCGGGCAAGTCTGGGATGGGCGCTGGCCAACTTCAAGATAAATAGAAGCGAAAAATTGGAAAAGACAAGGCCAGATTCCAGCTGGGGTAGATCAGCCGTAACTCCATCCACAGGCGCTGATTTTTGGTTTTCCCAGAGGGTGATACACCCCCGCTCTGTCCTGAGGCCCGGCCCTCGCTCCGCCTCTCCTGCCGAGGCCCCGCCCTCGCTCCGCCTCTGCCCCCAATGCCCTACCCTCACTATGCCTCTTCATGCCCCCCACTTCACCCCCTTTCCCCTCCCCCTTCCTCTCCCCACTGTCCCCTACTCCATCTCCTTCTCTTCCCCCTGTCCCATCCCCCTCCCCTCCGAACAGCTGATCAGCAGCCAGCCCTCAGGCCACGCTGAACCACTGTGGCTGGTGGGTTCTGAGGACCCCCTATTATTTTTCTGTGGGTGCCTGAGGCCCGGAGCACCCCTGGCGTAGGTGCCTATGGCTCCATCGGAGTCAGTGGGCCAGGTCCCAGCTGGTGTGACTCGGCCATAGCTCCATGGGAGTTGATGGGCAGATCCCCAGGCAGAGTAAATCAATGACCATAAGGCAATTTATAGCAACTGAGAACCTGGCACAGTTGTCCCAGAAGCACAACGTTCAAGGCTAGAAGAGACCATTTGGCTCATCTAGTCTGACCTCCTGTATCACCCAGGCCAGAGGCCGCCGCTCAGCGATTCTCACATTGAGCCCCAACAAGGTGTGTTGAGTTCCCGGAGCGTTGCTGGGTCGCAGCCCAAAACCCACAGCCAGGGGGCTACTCACCCAGGACAGCCAGCGCGATCACAGCTCCCAGCAGGACGATGTTCCCGGCCCAGCCCACCCGCAGAGCGATCCGATGCCAAAGCGGGCACTGCGGACAAGCTGCAAGAATCAACGGGGAAATGCAGAGCTGGTTTGCATGCACCAGGGGAGATAAGTGCCTTTGGTGCACCCACACCCATTGACATCTGCAAGGCAACATCTCTGCCCTTTAACGCTCTGGCCTGGCCTGTTTGCAGTTCTCACCTCTCAGTGGAAAGAAGCCCCCTGGTTTGACTGTGGCTAGCTGAGCAAATAGCCTGCAAAAGTCTCTGAGAAGGAGGTGGATCTGACACTGCTCTTCTCAGCTCAGCAGATCAGGAAACCCACTGCCGGAAGTGTGGGGGTGGGGGGAGGTGAACGTGTGTTAATGATCATACAGAGAGACAGTAAACTAGTGTAAACCATCAGCTAAACTGAGGCTGGACAGGATGATTCCGAGCAGCTCAACTCATCTCCTGCAACAGCCGGGGCTGGGAATTTCACCCAGGATTTCCTGCCTCCAGCCCAGCAATACGTGGTGGGATGAAAGCGAGATGCAGAACACATTGCTCAGTGACACACCTTGCAGAAGGTGTCATCTCCTAGGGATCCCTTTGTACTGTGAGCTCAATTCAGCGAGGGGGAGGAGCTGTCAGACCCAGCGCAGAGAGACCAACACTCGCCTTGGTTGTGAAGCCCACAAAAAAACTTGACAATGGCTAGGCTGAGGGTGCAGCCGCCGCAGCTCGTCACGGTGACCGTTATGGGCTCGTCGTGCTCCCCATCGTCTGTCTGTAACCTTCTGTCGTCTCCTGCCTTAGGCCCAGATTGCAAATGCCATAGGGCAGGGCACTGCCTTTTTAATCCCAGGTTTGTGCAGCACCCAGCACAACAGTGTCCTGGTAAATGACTGGGGCTGCCAGAGGCCACAATAATACAAATAATAATTAAGTGACTTGATCGAGGTCACACACACAGTCAGTGGCAGAGCCAAGAACCAAAACCAGGTTTTCCACGTGCTAGTCTGGTAGCCTAGCAACAAGGACATCTGGCCAAAAGAGGCACTCGCACTGATACACTGGAGTGGGACGGCCTCGGGGTGGTGACTCAGCGAAAGCCCTGCGCCCTCGGTGGTTCAGAGCCACGGCTGATCGGTTTAGGCACTAAAAATTTGTTGCTGTTTTTTATCTCCTCCAGGAATCAGCCCAACTCTAGAAGGAACTGGAGTCGGTAACAGAATTCTGTTCTCCTAAGGAACTCACCTGGACCCGTTTCTGTAGTTTCTGGGTTGTGATGGTTCCTCATCAAAACCCGGGAAATATTTACCCTCTCTGCACTGCTCTGAGACAGGGCAGCGCTGTTATCAGCACCTTGTGTAGATACCAAGCATAGGCACCGACTCAGTGGGTGCTCCAGGGCTGGAGCACCCCCAGGGAAAATTAGTGGGTGCTCTGCACCCACTGGCAGCCAAGCTTCTCTCTCCCCCCGCATGCCCCACCTCCTCCTCCACCTACCTCTCAGCGCTTCCCGCCTTGCTGCTGCCAAACAGCTGTTTGGCAGCATGCTGGAAGGGAGGGGGAGGAGCGGGAACGCGGCATGCTCAGGGGAGGAGGTGGGGAAGAGGCACGGCCGGGGTGGGGATTTGGGGAAGGGGCTGGAATGGGGGCGGGGCAGGGGTGGGAGGGGGGCTGGGTAGGGGTGGGAGCCAGGGCAAGAGGGAGGTCGACCACCCACTGGTGGAAGCAGAAGTCGGTGCCTATGATACCCAGGGGCGGCTCTAGGAATTTCGCCGCCCACAAGCAGGGCGGCAAGCCACGGGGGGTGCTCTGGCGGTCGCTGTTCCCGCGGTTCCGGTGGGCCTCCCGTAGGCACGCCTACGGATGCTCCACCGAAGCCGCGGGACCAGCGGACCCTCTGCAGGCACGCCTGCGGGAGGTCCACCGGAACTGCCTGCCGCCCTCCCGGTGACAGGCAGAGCTCCCCCTGTGGCATGCTGCCCCAAGCATGCGCTTGGCGCGCTGGGGTCTGGAGCCGGCCCTGATGATACCAAGGCCAGAAGGGACCATTGTGATCATCTGGTCTGACCTCTAGGATAGCACAGGCCAGAGACCTGCCCCAAAATAATGCCTGCAGTGGAGCTGTCAGAAAAACATCCCAGCTTGAGTTAAAAACGGTCAATGATGGAGAATCCCCCGTGACCCCAGTAAATTGTTCCACGGGATAACTACTCTCCCTGTTATTAATGTACCTGTATTCCAGCCTGAATTTGTCTAGCTTCAAGTTCTAGCCATTGGGTTGTGTTAGACCTTGGCTAGACTGACGAGCCCGTCATGAAATATTTGTACTGACAGCCTGGGATCAAGTCACCCCGTCACCTTCTCCTTGTTACGCTGACGAGATGGAGCTCCTGGAGGCTCTCACTGTAACGCAGGTTTTCTAACCGTTTAATCATTCACGTGGCTTTTCCTTGACCTCTCTCTAGTTCATTAACCTCCTTCGTGATCCGTGTGCACCAGCACTGGCCGCAGAGCCCAGCAGCGGTGGTACCGGTGACAGAGACAGAGGTAATAGAACTCTGCCCTGTCTCTCTACACCTGCTTACAGGTGGGAAACTGAGGCAGCGAGTGATGGAGGGCCAGCTTTCCTAAGGGATTTACGCACCTAAAAACAGCCAGATGTGATTTTTTTAAAGCCTCTAAGTCCCTCTGAAGCCAACTTGCTCAGGCACCTAAGTACCTGTGGGGGTCTGACCCTATGTGCCCGGCTCAAGGCGACACAGGGAGTGTGCAGAAAAGGACCTAACCCCAGGTCCTCCAAGCTCTGGGCAAGTGTCCTTCTCCCCCCACTCCGCCCCCCCGGGCCTCACTGCTTCTTCCTCTTGGTCTCACTACGTGTTGGCTGCATTCCAGTCGGGCAACGTGACGGCACAGGAGGGCAGAGCTGTGCAATATACTGTGTCTTGCTCTCACTACGCCCACAGCCTGCACGAAATAGTTTTCTGTGCCAAGTAAAGCTGCAGTCACTCAGTGCTGGGGTCATTTTCCTCACCACCCCCAATCCGGGCTCGGTGGCTCAGGACACAGCTTTCCAGATGGCCCCAGTCCAACAGCACCTCCGGCTGTGGGGTCTATGGGCAGATTTCCAGAGATTAGCACCCAATGCGCTGGGCTCCCCTGGAACCTAGCCACTGAGCTGGGTGCCCACACGAAAGCCGAGAGCCCCTGCAAATTTGGTCCCTGTTGTGGTGCTGAGCATTGTGGGAAAATGAATAAATAAATCAAGGCATAAAGGCCAGATGCTCAGCTGGTAGAAATCAGCAAAGCCCTGTAGACGGGAGTGGTGTCACCATGATTTACACTGGGGCCAACCTGGCTCTTAGACTGTCGCTGGCTTGGAAGAGTTCAGAGACACTGTCTCATTTACCAGTGCAGAAGCGAGTCAAAGCCTTATGCTGAGCTTCTCCTACGAGCTAGACCAGTGGTTCCCGAACTTCAACAACCCACGAACCCCTTTCACTAAAATGTCAAGTCTCGCGACCCTCCTCCTAAAAATGAATATTTCCAGGGATTTTCTCCTTTACCTGAGTATAAATTACAAAAGCAGTGATCTAGGAAATATAAAATTTGTTCTTATGACGTGCTTATTACACACTTTATTAATCATTATTATTTATCATTACAGTATTTTTATTACATTATGAAAATGGCAACACTCTTCCCAGATCTCCCTTTCGTAGCTTGTATCACTTTGAATAAGCCTGTTCTAAGACACGGCTCCTAGGTTTCACCAAGGAGTATCAGATGTGAAACAGCAGGAAGGTATTTATGAAGCTAACTCAAAGAGTTCCTCCTACACAAGCATTCAGGTCTTGAGCAGTCCAGGCAAACAACACACGTTACAACAAAGCTTAAACTTGTTCTTCATAATAATTTTACAGACACCACTAGCTACCTACTTAATTTTAAAGACAGCAAAACATATCCCCCTCCCTTTCCATTTCTTCTAAGGAGTCTTGACATTTCAATCTCCTCAGTGGGATAGAGATGCTCGCTTTGATCTGCTTAGCTCTTGGAAGTCTAGGGGCTCTGGGCTGCTGGCCCCGTGCTGCCCAGGGTCCCTCGGGACAGCTCTGTGTGCCATTAGGGATTTTTTTCCAGAGACCCCCCCTGTAACATTTCACAAAGCCCCAGGGGTTCCCAAACCCCAGTTTGGGAGCCACTGGGCTAGAGAAACCTAAACCCAGACCCCCAGCTGGTGCAAATCAGCTGAAACTAGAGTGACCAGACAGCAAGTGTGAAAAATTGTGATGGGGTGGGGGGTAATAGAACCTTTTTTAAAAGAAAAAGACCCCAAAATCAGGACTGTCCCTATAAAATCAGGACAGCTGGTCACCCCAGCTGAAATGCCAGCACGGAGCTGATTTGCACATGTTGATTCTCTAGCCCTGCATAGTGATGCCCAGACAAAAATCTGTGTGAAGGTGGAAAGAAGGTGGCATGTAATTTAATGGCAAAAGCTTTCCAGGGATGTTATAATCATCCTACCACCAAGCACTGCCCCAAAATTGAGAGTTAAGGTTACCCTGAAAAGGAATCCAGGTCTGGAACTGCACAATTAAGGTGACCACACAACTTAAATCTGCTCTGTAGTGATGCCATGAAATGCATATACAATTAGGATGAACACGTTTTAGCGTTTTGGATGCTGGGTTTGATGAAGCTGATTTGAAAGAGACATTAGATTGTCTTCAGGTTATTTTCTTTCATAGAGCCAGAGCTGATTTCAGATCTCAGTGACCCTGTTCCAAATCTGGAGTGACTCCACTGCAATGAATTGTGCCAGGGCTGGATTCAGATCTCAGTTACCTTGTTCCAAATCCAGAGTGACTCCACTGCAACGAATGGGGTCAGGGCTGGATTTTCACCTCAGTGACCAGAGGTAAATCCAGAGCAACCCCACTGAAGTCACTGGAGTTAGGACCAAATTCTGATCTCTGTGACCCTGGTGTAAATCCGGAGTTAATGCACTGAAATCAGTGAAGCTGTGCCCGCCTACACCAGATAGGGATCTGACCCCTCGTGCATTGCTAGACCTGCTATTTATCAACATTACAGCAGCAAAAATGGAATCCCAGCCTCCCAAAATCCACCCCCCCCCTGAAAAAACGCCACAAAGTGAAGTGCACTCACTGTGATGCTGATCCGGGGCCGACCTGTCGCTGGGCAGGGAGCCTGCCGGGTGGGTTAGATAAGTGTAGATTACTCCCCCCTCAGCCATAGCCAGCAAAGGTGACAGGCAGGGAGCTGGGTGTGAAGGCACCGTCCTTGTGTCTGAGGTAAAATGACCGACACCTCTTCTATCAGGAAATATTGTCTCAGTTGAACTATATCCACTTCTGACCACTGCATGGGCTTTGGCGAATAGCTGAATAATTTGTACCTTCTCTCCCAGCTGCAATTTGAGGGTTGGGTGCTCGACTCAGATTCGATGGCGATTCCAACTCAGGCAGCGAATCCCAGCCTGGAGCACCAGGCAGAGCCAGCGTAGACAGTCGTGTGTCTAGCTCCCTGCCCCTCTGCTTTTCTCAGTGCTCGGAGAATAAATGGTCTTTGAGGGGGCTGTCCACAGCAGCCAGCTGTCAAAAGCCTGTGTTGCTTTCTTAGCTCAAGAGGCGGAAATGAGCTCGAAAACAGGGTGGGTGGACAGTTTTCTAACAAAAGGGTGGCTTGGGGGTTTCACTCAAATGACATTTTTTGCAGCAAGCAGCCACTTTCCCGGGAAAGTTTGAAATGTTCGTCCCCCAACTAAACTCCCCCCACACACCCGAAAAGGAAAAGCTTTGGTCAGAGGATTTGGTGGGGAGGTTGCAGAAGAAGTGGAAAGTTTCCACTGAAAATGTTGATGAAACTGGCGGGAAAAAAAATCATTTCCATCAACGTGGTCCATGGAGAAACAACCAGCATTTCCCAACGGTTGAAATCAAACTTTCCTGGCACGGTTCAACGGCATGGTCCAAGGAGCGGGAAATTGGTGGGTTTAATATTCATTGTTTGCATATGGACCTTGGAGCAGTTGTTTCATTATATGTGTGGCGAGGCTTGTGTTTCCTTCACTGCCGCTAGCACCTTAAAAACAGCAGTGTGGATGTTGCCTCAGGCGAGCAGCTCAAGTCCAGGCCTGTCGTCTGCCTTCCCTCAGGTCTTAGCTGAGGGGACTTGCCCAAGTCACTAGCACCGTCCCAGCCACCCTGCCATTTTTTTGCATGCTAGCTCCAGGGAAGTCTTTGCACAAGCAGCCCTAAGTGGGAGCAGAGCCTGGCAATGACCTACTCTCCTGCACGTGCCCCCCGCTGTCCTTCAAACCTCCTGGCTCGTTGACTAGAAGCTGGAGAAAAAGGTCACACACACACACACACACTCCCCACTCCCCGTCAGTGAAGTTTTTCTTTCCACTGCAGAAGACCTTTCCAGCCCACCCACTGCTCTGAATGTGGTGCTACTCCCCGGTGACCTACCGTGAGGTTTAGAACCCAGCATCAAAACAGCTGGCGAATGTGGCTGTGACAAGTGATTAATAGTTTCATAGATTTAAAGGTCATTAGAGTGTCCTGTCTAACACCAGAGAACGGCAGTAGTGCAGATGTCGAGTCCCCAGCAGCTATTTGAGTTAGAGCAGAGGTTCTCAAACTGGGGGTCGGGCCTCCTCAGGGGATTGCGAGGTGATTACATGGGGGGATCGCGAGCTGTCAGCCTCCACCCCAAACCCAGCATTTACAATAGTGTGAATTATAAAAAGAAGTGTTTTAATTTATGAAGGGAGTCGCACTCAGAGGCTTGCTGTGTGAAAGGGGTCCCCCACGTCACAGAGCGCTTCACTGCTCATCCCAAAAATCAGTCGGAGACCACTTAATATGCAAGCACCAGTGCCCACCACTGTGTCAGTGCCCACCACTGTGTAATATTAAAGGTAAAGATAATAATTGGAGATATACCAATCTCCTAGAACTGGAAGGGACCTTGAAAGGTCATTGAGTCCAGCCCCCTGCCTTCACTAGGTGGACCAATTTTTGCCCTAGATCCCTGGCCCCCCCCCCCAGATTTTTCACAACCCTGGGCTGCTTAGCCAATGCTCAAAAAAACCTGCTAGCCCCCTACATGTGTATGTACAGTCCATTCCAGCCAGCTCCCTGGGAGACACCTAGCTTCTTCAGCCAGTTGGGACCTGCCACCACAATCTCCTCCCTTTCCTGTCCCACCTTCTGCTTCCTTCCTGCCAGCTTTATATAGCTTCCTGGCTAACAAGGCCCGCAGGTGTTTTTCCCTAAGCCTTTTGGTGAGCCACACCCAGCCCGCACCAATTAATACCCCTTAATTGGAGCTGGGCTAACGGAGACCTGACCAGAACCTTTTGGGCCAGCACCCTGTTACACTCTAACTCATTGGTTCTCAAAGTTTTATATTGGGGGTGTATCTTTTCGAAAGTTTAACGCTCTTTGACAATACTTCCCTCCGTGGTGTATAGATGTATCGCACAAGGACGGGCCCCGATAGACTTGTCAAAAGTGAAAGTGTTAACCATGTGGGGGTTGAAAAAAATGGCCTTTTCAAAACCAGATCTTTTCACCCAGAAATGTATTTTGGGGGTATGGCTTTTTTGGAAAACAAAATATTTAGTTACTTATTTTTCCTCTCCCCCATCCCCTTTTTGTCTCTCCTCTTGTTTTTTTTTCCATTGACAAAAGGAAAAAGATCAGGGGGGTGGGTGGAAAGAAGAAAAAAATCCACACAATCCTCCCCCTGAAAAATGGGGGGCAGGAATTGAAAATGAAAAAGTTCCAAAAAATTTCTGATGAAAATTTCCACTCACAAAAAAACTTGAATAAATGAAGCAGGGAATGTGCTCCGGTCCTGGAAGAGAGCCGTGGACCAAGAAAGACGGCGGGCTGGTCTGCACTGAAAACTTATGGCAGCATCGGTGCATGTCTCAGGGGGGAAATCCAGGCCCCTGAGAGATGCAGCTGTACCAACCTAACCCCTAGCGTAGACAGCGCTAGGTCGACAGAAGAATTCTTCCACCGCCCTACGTACCACCTCCTGGGAGAACCCGTTCCGGTGCCATAGTAAGAGTCCAGCGTTTTAACTGTAGCCATCACAGGGCTGTGTGACTGTCCCATTGTTAGGTACGCAGACAAAACGGGGGCAGCTGGAACTAGCCTCAGGGGCATCAGGGTTTGCAAACAGCTGCAGCAGGTCACACCTCTGCAAGCAGCCTCACGGTCACGCTGGCCCACAGGAAACCGTCTTCGGGCAAGAACGCCGCTGCTAGCTGAGCAGCCCTTCGCACCCACAGGTTTTCATCTCCTGCTCATCAGTCCACCCCTGCACTGTCCCTGCTGCGTCCTACTTTCTCAGCTGCTGGGATTCCCACAGTGTCACAGAGCAGGGCCGCCTGCAGCGGGGGCGGGGGGGGGCAGGGCTGCAGAGCCATTTGCTGTAGGCGTGTCATAGTCGGCTGGGCCCACTAGACTGACATTCTGTATAAGGTGATGTCCCGAGATGACCTGTACCTGCCCATAGTGGGGGGAACAGAGCGAGGGCGGCAGCTTCAGCAGATGTTACTGAGCATGCTCTGTCCTCGGGAGCGTGCGCAGAACAAGCCAAGCAGCAAATCTGGAGGGAGGGAGGCACGTGACCCCCCCCACACACACATACCACAGTTACCAACTTTCCCATCGTAAATAAGCACCCCGACTTTCACAACCAGCCCCAAATCAAGCTAATCCCATCTCAAAACAAGCCAAACCCTAAGAACCCCAACACTCTGTGTGACTAGATCCCCGCGGCGTGCAGGATGGGACTGAGGGGGGCCTGCTGTGCACCCCTGACTCTCTCCCCTCCTTGCCCCTGCTGGCCCCTTGTCCCCGATGCCCCCCCTTTCCCCTGCTTTTCCCTCCTTGCCACTGCTTCCCAGGAGCCGATCAAAAAAGAAGAAACGTGCGTCCCTGACCGCCTTGGCTAACAGCCATTGATGGACCTGTCCTCCGTGCACATATCTAATTCTTTTATTCACACCCCTAACTGATGTAGCTAGGTCGACTCTGACTTTTAAGAGCTAGTCGACACGTCTCAGAGCTCACCTACAGCTGTGCCGCTGCTGGCGCCCGTCAGTGCAGGCGTTTACTACATTGATAGGACAGGTTCTTCCTCCTTTCTGAGCGGCAGTAGCTAGGTCAGTGGACAAATTCTTCCATCGACTAGTTAAATCTGTCAAATCGCTCTCTTCGTGAACAAGGGAGGCATCTAGCTGGGAATAGTGACCAGATACACAGAATACAAGGGTTAAATACAATCATAGCTGCTTATATTTACACACATGGTTGTGTATTTCATTACAACTCTGGCCACGCTCCCGCCATTGGTGCAGAGTCAGACCCTGCCCCCTAGGGGTGACAAGCGGATAAAACAGTGACTGAATTCTGCAATGAGTCTCTCCAGCAGAGTAAAGCTGAATTCTCCTGCTCTGAGCTCTGTGCTATATAATGTGCTTAGTGAATTTTCTTGTCACTTTAGCATGCAGCTGGGGGTGGGGAGGAGGGCAGGGGATGGAGAAATGGAATGACATTCACTGGAGTTATGAAACGACACCACTATAAATAGCAGACATTTTTAGACATTTTTTTGGTCTAATATTTTTTTCCAGTGAAGAAAGATTTTTAACCCAAGCAAACATGTTCAAAGCAAATTTTTGCTTTGGTTAAAATTTGCTGGTTTTTTTTTTTTGAAACAGCAGAAAACAAAAGCCAAACAGTTTCCCACAAAAATTGTTTTTTTCCCCCCTTGAAAAAGTGGAAATCAGACATTTTTTAGGAAAAAAATTCCATTTTCAATACAAAAAATATTCAGGTTTTGAAAACTGAAGAGAATCATTTTTTCCCCCTGAAAACAGAAAATACTTTTACAGAAAAGTTAGTCTTTAAGCTGCCACAAGTACTCCTGTTCTTTTTAAGAAAAAATTCTGTTCCTGAGCACAACGGGGCCCTGATCTCAGCTGGGGCAGGGACTGTCTCTCCCTGTGTGTCTGTGTAGCGCCTGGCACAACGGGGCCCTGATCTCAGCTGGGGCAGGGCCTGTCTCTCCCTGTATGTCTGTGTAGCGCCTGGCACAACGGGGCCCTGATCTCAGCTGGGGCAGGGCCTGTCTCTCCGTGTGTGTCTGTGCAGTGCCCGGCACAATGGGGCCCTGATCTCAGTTGGCTTCACATTAAAGCAGGTGCTGAAATCCTATTAATGCAACATTAAGCAGATACTTATACACTTTACTGAGTAACTGGACTCAAGCACTTGAGATTGTGGTAGAACTGGGAATAGAGCCCAGGATTTCACACTGTTTTCTTTATCCATTGCGGATAGGACAAGAAGTTATGGATTCAAATTGCAGCAAGGGAGGTTTTGGATGGACGTTAGGAAAAACTTCTCAACTGCCAGGGGAGTTAAGCACTGGAACAAATTACCTAGGGAGGTTGTGGAATCGCCATCACTGGAGAGTGTTAAGAAAAGGTTAGACACATACCTGTCAGGGATGGTCTAACTCAGTGTTTCTCAATGACTGGTCCGTCATGGACCTGCATCGGTCCCTGGGATGGTCCTGACACAGTTTAGGAAGGCTGCAAGCCGGTCCCTGGCATCAAAAACATTGAGAAACACTGGTCTAGATAATACATAGATCTGCCTCAGTGAAGAGGACTGGACTCATTGACCTAGTGAGGTCCCTTCCAGACATACATTTCTAGGATTTCTATTCTATTTCCACTGCACTACAAAACTAAAACTACCAAGAGTGCACAGCTTCCTTCTCTGTTATTCTGTTAATGTGGCGGATCAGGCACCCCAGTGCCCCTTTGTGGCAGGGGTAGGATGGGGTGCTGGTGCCTCACCACTCTCAAGTCCTTACGTTCGCCTCCCTGCGGGCGGTCAATGACAGTCTCTTGGCCTTCCTCCCTACTATCACCCCTGTCTGGCGTGGTAGCGTGACCTAGTGGTCATAGTCTATATAACCTCCCTTACGAGCAGGGTAGTGCAGCCTAGCAGACAGAATCCATATAAACCCCCTTACAAGAAGGGTAGCACGGTCTAGCAGCCAGAGTACATATAAAACCCCTTATGAGAAGGGTAGCGCAGCCTAGTGGCCAGAGTCCATATAAGATCCCTCACGGTTCAGGGGTAGGAGGGCTTGGGCCTGCCCTCTCCACCGAGCCCCAACCCAGGGCTCTGGTAGTAGCAAGCTCTCGTTGCCCCTCACTCAGCGGGGATCTGCCCGCAACACGCCAAGCTTCCCCACAGCTCTAATACTGCTTGTCTCTAGAGTTCCCCTGGGTCACTTCCTACCGTAAATACCAGTTCATCTGGGGCAGAGGATCCTCCGGTCTGTTTCTACCCTGTGACGTCCCCCGTCAGGGTCCCAGGTAGTGCCTTGGCTTGGCTGACTCCTGGATCCTGATGCGCAGGCTCTCCCTCCTCAGGAGCAGGCAGCGTGCATCCTCCTCCTCCGGTGGTCAGCCCAGACTGAGCTGATCTGCAGGCTTTTATACCTGTTCTCCAACTGGAGCATGCCTAGCAGAGCCTCCGGGGCGTGGCTTCCTCTGGTAGGAAGGAAGGGTTAACCCTTGTTGTACCAGTGTGGGGCCACTCTGCCCGGTCACAGGTAATGACTGCTTGGATGTTATAAGGCTTCCCACAGATAGATTAGCCAATTGCCACTTGACTAAAAATAGTGTGACCTTGAAACACCTTTTTCTGCCCACCACAAACTACCCTAGGGCTGCCCTGTTTACGTCTCGCTTCATCATCAGAATTTCTGATTGTCTCAGGGTTCGTTTAAACGGCCAGCCAGGCGCTACACTGACAAGCGATCCAGAAAATTTTCTCAGTCAAATTAGCATCTATCGATTTACAGCTACTTCCGGTCAATCTAAACCCAAATCCTAATCTGTTTGAATCTGTTTCATCTCAGCTGAATCCTAATAAGGACAATCTAACCCTAAATTGTCCATTTATATCCAGCTTATCTAAATCTAAAGAAATTTGCAGATTACACAAAAATTGGGAAGTGGTAAATAATTAAAAGGAGACGTCACTGACTCAGGGCGATCTAGATTGTATGGTAAATTGGGTGCAAACAAACACTATGCGTTTGAATCTGGCTAAATGTTAATGTGCACATCTAGGGAGCGAGCACACGGGCCAGGCTTACAGGATGGGGGACTCTCTCCTGGGGAGCAGGGACTCTGAAACAGATTTGGCATTCGCCATGAATAATCAGGTGAACATGAACTCCCATTAATACACCTTAAACAAATGTTATTCCATTCAAACACAGTGTATTTCAATTTAATCTGTCAAATGGAGTTATATTCTGTTTTAAATGAATCTATTTAAATCTAATTCTAATCAAATCCATTAAACTCTAATCTAAATGCATCTACTCCTAATCTATAATCGATTTAAATCTAAATCTAATCTATCAAAACCCAATATGATTCATTCTGATTATTTATCGCTATATCTAAATCTAATCTAAGCATTTATTCTATGTTCACCACCCTGCTGCCAGATTCAGAGCCCTGCTCAGAATAGTATTTACTAGTTAATTCTGTTTCTTGCGCCATCTGCCTGTGTCATAGCAGAGCTACAGGATACATGTGATAAAACATTAAGGCAAATATGCAGGTTTCAGAGTAGCAGCCATGTTAGTCTGTATCCGCAAAAAGAACAGGAGTACTTGTGGCACCTTAGAGACTAACAAAAAAACCCAAAAGCTTATGCTCAAATAAATTTGCTAGTCTCCAGGGTGAGGGGGAAGGATACCTCAATGATTTGAGTATTGGCCTGCTAAGCCAAGGGTTGTGAGTTCAATCCCTTAGAGGGGCATCAGGGGGCAAAAATCAGTACTTGGTCCTGCTAGTGAAGGCAGGGGGTTGGACTCAATGACCTTTCAAGGTCCCTTCCAGCTCTAGAAGATAGGTATGTCTCCTATTTAAAAAGTGCCACAAGTACTCCTGTTCTTTCTTAGGCATATGAGTGTCCTCCTCTTTATGGTGAAAGCTGCCAGAACTGGATGGTAGGAGCTTTATCATCCTGTTCAAGGGGATATTTCATGATCCTGTCACTATCCCTGCGTCCGAGGAACATAAAGTAAATACAATGTAGGCAGAATAACCAAGACAACAGGAAATGTAAGCTTTCACCCAGTGCCCCTTGAAGTCACTGAAAGGCTCCTGTAGCATGCTCCAGGATATAGGACAACCCTTTGGTACATATGCGTAAGAAACAGATTCGCTCTGAAACTTACCTGGCAGGCTAAGAGTGATCACAGCCCGCTCCACAGCAATGTTCTCTGAGAACAAAACCCCTACAGTGATTTTATACCAGTGAAGAGTCAGGGAAAAATCTGTAGAATTAAAACCACTGGTGAAACCTTGTCGGTAGCTGTTGAGTGGCGAGCTGAAATCAGTGAAAAAATCCACTAACATTGGGTATGTCTACACAGCAAAAGCTGTGTATGGGCTACCCGAACTAAGCTAGCTTGAATCCAGCTCAGATGGGTGTCATGGGGTATACCAGACCCTCTGAGGCCCCCTGCTGAAGGCCTCATGGCCCTGCCACACTGTGGCCCAGAAAAGGGCAGTGGAGAGAGTCCTCCAAGCTGCCTAGAGTGGCTGTGTGGGACACAGCCAATCAGGGCCCAGCAGGCTAGTATAAAAGGAGCTGCAGGGCCAGAGTGAGTTTGGTTCCTTGCTGGAGCTGGAGGAGGGTGGATGGTGTGTGGCTGGCTGAGGGAGCTGCAGGTCCTCAGATAGGGCAGTGCTGCAAGAGCGAGAAGGAGCTCTGGGCTTGTTGCTGGGACTTCATCATGACAAGGCCCTGAGGTAAGGGTGGTGATGTCGTGGGGCTGCAGGGAAATGGCCCAGGGAATTAGAAAAGTGGTGCAGCTTAGCTAAAGGGATACACCAGATGGCTGCTACCTACAGGGTCCCTGAGCTGGGACCCGGAGTAGTGAGCAGGCCTGGATCCCCCCCCCCAACATTAGCCCCAGGGGGAAGTGACCTGACTTTGAGGCACCCCAGAAGGGGAACTGACCCCTTTAGTGGCCCAGCAGGAGAGCTGAGGCCTGAAATGAGGTGAGGACATTCACTCTAAGGGGAAGCCCTGGAGTATGGCCCAATACCAGGGCTGGGACCATTGTGAGACCACGGGACTAATTAAGGGCCTAAGGCCAAGAAGGGCTACAGGGAAAGAAAGTGCAGGCCCACACACACTCCACCAGGGGGCGCTCATGAGAGATGACCACGCCCCATCACAGTGGGTAACAATAACAATTAAGTGCTGGCTAGAGAGCCCAAGCTAGGCCCTGGGTGTGTACTCTGCTTCTAGCTCATGCTGAAGCCTGGGCTGTCACCCTTTTCACTGCTAGCGTTACCCGTGCTAACTGGATTCAAGGCAACTGGAACTAGAGGTCCTGGGGGTGCTGCCGCACCACGTGGCTTGAAGAGGTTTCCATCAGTTTGGTTCAATGGCCCCCATTGGACAAATTGTTCCAGTGCCACTGGGATAATGTTTCTGCTCCTGGTTGCTGGACAGATTTTCATTGGTGCTACACTGCAGACTGCTGGACAAATATGGTCCAGAAAAATTGGAGACAGCAAAGACAGCTGTTTCAGAACAGAAATGGAAATCCACTGGTGACCCATGGAATGGATCATTAAATGCCGGGATTGAAATGGTATGCCCATTTGTGGACTGCTGCTTCTGGTCCCGGAGGACCAGTGTGGTGTGGTGGGACCACATTGTCTTGGAAACCTGGGATGGCAACCAGTGGCTGCAGAACTTCAGAATAAGAAAGCAGACCTTCATCGAGTTGAGCAAGGAGCTCGCACCAGCCCTCCAGTGCTTTGCAAGCTGGCAACACTTGACAGATACCGGTTGGCTGCAAACCAGTTTGGAATTACAAAGTCACCTGTTGGTGGTGATTAAACAGGTGTGCCAGGCTTTTACTACTGTGAGTTATCCATGGGGGGCTGAAAGTCTTTGAAATTATAGCAGGATTTCAGTGGACAGTTTTTTCCGAACTGTGTGAGGGCCATTGATGGAACACACATCCCTGTACTTTGCCCACTGAAAAGGGCCAGTCAATTTGTGAACTGAAAAGGACGCTATTCATGGTTCTCCAAGGCTTTAGTGGACCACAGGGATCAGTTCATGAACACCAACCTTGGACACATGGGAAAGGTCCATGATGCCAGGGTGCTCAGGAGGTTGGGATTGTACCGCATGGGGAAAAGGGGACATTATTTCCCAGAAATAATGTGATTATTCATGGAGCTTCTGTGCCAGCATTTATTTTGGGAGACCCCCCTCATACCTGCTCCTACCATGGCTCACGAAGCCATACCCTGACAACGCCAACCCAAGAGAAAGGGAATTCAACTACAGACTGAGTAGCTGCCGAATAGGAGTGGAGCGCCCCTTTGGGCATCTGAAAGCCTGTTGGCGATGCCTCCGGACCCATCTGTTGCCAATGTGACCAATCCGGATCATATCAGCATGCTGTGCTTAGCAAAATGCAGATGAAGCTAAACGAGAACATTTCCACAATGAGTAGGCACAGGACAGAATTTCTTTCCAAAGCCAGACCCCACCTGTAAGCACACTGCTCCTAGTTCCTGATGGTCCAGGGCAATTCATGATGCTGTGTGTTTGAACATCATGAAAGGGTGAGGAGCTGAGCTAACAGGTGACTTGGGACTGTGGCAAGGCACAGTATTGCGATGCTGTGGTGGTGCTGAAAAAGCTCAATAGACCCTTGAAGCACACTTGTGTAATAACTTACTTTGGTGGGTTTCAATCCCCTGCAGCTGCCAGTAATGTACTAAGTGAAAGCAGACAGATGTGGGAGGTCCTCATGGTTAACATCTTTGGATGTGGTTTTGTGCTAAGAGAACTGTTGATGTACTTTAACACATTAATGTTTTTGTTGCATGTTCACTGTTCTGTTTTGAGGTGGTTTATGGGGAGCATTTAAGTATTATTGAAGTAATTCAAAAACAGTTCTGTAAGGTTTGGTGAGTGACTTCACACACTCCTTCCTCACCATTATGTCTGACCAAGACCTTGTCTACACTACAGGTTACTTTGGTATACATTATGTCGGGAATAATCCACACCCTGGAGGGACATAAGTTTTATACTGACACAAGTGCTGGTGTAGACAGTGCTATGTCGGCGGAAGAGCTTCTCCCACCAACATAGCTACCCCTCTCGCAGAGGCAGGAGTTATTAAATCGATGGGCGAGCTCTCACCCATCAGCTTAGAGAGTTTCCGTCACAAGCACTACAGTGGTACAGTTGCACCGATGCAACTGCCGCAATGTAGATGTAGCCATGACTGCCTACAGCTCTTACGAAGTGCTACGCGTGACTACTCCCAGGGTGTGACTACTCCCACACGTGCATGTGGTAACTATGAGGAGAGTCATAAAAGCACGCTCGGTATCTGATATCTTCATTGTTTCTTTACTTTTGCTTTCTTTGTCTATGTCATCAGTGAATTGTGGGGATGGCCCTGGAGGACTAGCGATATCCACGACCTGGTACATTCCCCTTCCCCCGCCCTGTCCTTGCTGCATGGTAGAACACGTAGGGGGCCAGGCCTCAGCAGAGGCCTGAACATACTCACACCCCTTATGTGTGCTAGTGTTCATGCACGTCACTCTCCTTCAGGAGCTCAGATCTGGCTGAGCAAGGGTTAGGGCACAACAATGCATAAGTAACTGTGTACAGTCACAAGTGTATATGCACCCTTATTGTATTGTTGTATAGTACTACCTATCCCTCTTCTACCAGTAGGGGTAATCATTTGTCTATATGTTGTTCCTACTCTAGATAGTATCTCTTTTTGTGTCAAGCTAGGTATCCCATTACTGCCACCAGCATCCATCCATAGTTTAGACCTTCTATAGAACCACTATCCCTCATTGTAATAAGCAGTCTACCATATTTCCTGCCATTGGTGGTCAGTGTGTGCCCAATCCCATTCTTTGCTCCTACAACAGAAATACGGTCCGTCATCGTAACAAGTCGCCTATTCTACTAGCAGATTCCAGCATCTGTTCATATTAAGCTTAGATGGTCAATTTTTTTGGAGTGGATCTTGTCCACAGATTGACTTTTTTCATAAACAAAACTCATGACGTAAACATTTTAGATTTTTCCTGAAATGTTTGTTTTTGACAAACATTTTCAGCTATCGTTTTCATTTTCTCAGGCTAATTTTTGATTGGTTGGCTTTGTTGGGAATGGGGGTGGGAGAAGAATGTTTTCAAAATGAAAAAAAATTCAAAAATCCATATAAAATTTACAGATTTCAAAAAGTGGAAAAATGTGTCTGTTTGGAAAACTAGCCGGACAAGCTCATTTTTCAAGCTTTTCACTAAAACGTTATTTGTAAAGTGCTTTGAATGCCAAAAACAGCATGTGAGTGTTGATTATTAGTGTTTTTCAACCAGCTCTAGAATTAAATATTTGCAGGATTAACCTGTTAACTATTGCTTCTCTTCTCCAGTATCCCACCACTCACACCAGTTTCATCCCGCTGATGAACGGCAGTAGAATCCAGGGCTTTACAGATCATCTTCCTATTGGAGGAAAAACCAGCGATGTAGAATTTATGTATTTTCTTAGTGTAAATGAACAATTTATACTATGTACAATAGTCCTTGAACAGGTATGTCACAAATGGCACACAGGCAATCCCCTCTTTTGGTATTCTCAGCTCAAACAACAGTGCTCATTCAGCCCCAAGAATAGATTGTCTACTACTACTCTGGGTTTTTACATTGCCTACCATAATAGGTCCCCAATCTTGTTTCATTCCTGGGCACTCATGTAATAAACATTAAGAATAGGAAGAATTTTCCAGAAGCTGGGAATGGGTGACAGGGGATGGATCACTTGATGATTCCCTGTTCTGTTCATTCCCTCTGGGGCACCTGGCACTGGCCACTGTCGGGAGACAGGATACTGGGCTAGATGAACCTTTGGTCTGACCCAGTTTGGCCGTTCTTATGAATAATTGATTCTAGTTAGAGAGATTTAAGCAGGGAATAAATGTTCTTGCCACCACCAACAGATTGTTTTTGTGATACAGATTATTTTGGAGGCAATGAAACCCCATGTCTGGTCGCATGTTGAGATTATACAAGATTATGTGTAACAGTGTCACCAGCTGACTTCCGCCATAACATTATTGTAATCTTGACACAATCCTAAGAGTTCGGCCAACTAATGAGAACCCATAGTAAACATCTCTTAGAGTCAGGTAGCATTACAGTATAATACAGTATTTTTTTCAAATGATTATTTATTTAGTATAGACAAATAGATACATCACAATAATGAAGACTTGACAATTTTTTGTTTTGTCAATGGAAGCTAAGATTCTGATATCATCCCGGGACTCCAGGAGCTGGGGAATCTAGGCCTTGTTTACGCTCACAAGCTGCACCCATTTAAACAGAAGCAGTTTTAGCTCAACTCCTGCAAACCCCTGTATGTAAAATCAGTTTGCTGATATTTATGGCTGTAGATTTTTATCCGTAAATGCCAGTGGATCTTGATTCCACCACACACACAAACCAATGATAAAATATTTCCGTTGATGATAATCAAAATTTACAGACAGGCAAAGTAAGCAAAATAGAGCTTGCAAACGTAATAGAGTTTGATTGAAGGATATTGACTTTGTATGTTTTGACTTATAATGTTGACAGTTTGTGCTTTAACAGTTACAAAGCTTTAGCTTTTTGAATCTCAACATTTACTGCCATTAATTAATTATTCTTTGACCCCCTTCATATTTTTGGGCAACTGTGAAAATCTAAATCAATACAAATAAAAGCTTAAAGCCTATAACTTTGCACAACTGTGAAAATTCAAATAGATAAAAATAGAAAAAAACCCGCTTAAAATAAACATCAACATTATCCATCAAAATTATTTAAAAAAAGAAAGTTGAATTCTGCCAAGCCTATGTGTATTGCTTAATCTTGCAGGTTTAAAGTTATGGAGATGAGCCAAACTGCTACAAATTAGAACAGGTTGGAAAATGGTTATTTTTTTTTCCTCCCCACTGAAAATGTTGACAAAATTAAATTTCCATTTCAATCATTTAAAAAAAAATTGACTTTTTTTCAAGACAAAAAACATTTCTCAGAAGTGACCCTTCCCTGCAAAAGTTTTAGTTTTGACAGCTCGGTATAATTCAATGACAAAACAATCTGTCAACCAAAAAAAAAAATCATGACTAGAGCTAACCATGAGTGCCAGACACTTGCCTCTACTTACCGAGAAGTGAAACACCAAATAGCGTGACCCAGGAATCAGCACATTCTGTGTGTGCATGGCAGGGGCAACAGGAAGGAACTGTGTTTCTGTATTTTTGTTGTTAAACAAAACCACAACCCTTTGACTCCAAATCAAAGGCTGAGAAAAGAAAACATTTTTATCAGCTTCCCCAGCCACCTTGGCGGGACAGAGCCTCATTAGGCTACATCAGTGAGATCTGGGTGTAAACTGATTTAAAACAGTAGCACCAGTTTCACTAAACTGACTTAAAAATGATTTGTCTTAAACTGGTGCTACTTTTTGAGTTTAGACAAGTGAACCTACAGAGAATCAGAGAGCAGCAAACCACAGCTCAAGGCTCACTTCACTCCCTCCCCACTTATCTGAATGACGCACGCCAGCAAACCTCAACCCGCTGCTTCCTTGTCGCGTGTTTTACTCTGTGTGCACACAGTCGTGTCTCAGAGGTCACGCTTCCTCTCCCCGGGAGCCCAAGCACATACAGATGGGGAGACATATTCTTTAAAACGGCTACCTCTAGCCAGAGGTGATAGGTGTGCATAGTGCCCAGTGATGGGATAATTATTAATAATGTTAAGGGTAGAACGGACCATCAGCTCATCTGACTTCCTGTATATCTATCACAGGCCAGAGGATTTCACCTACCTACTCCTGTTTTGAGCCCAATGTTGGCTAAAGCATCTCCTCCAGAAAGGCATCCAGTCTTGATTTGAAGACCTCACGAGATAGAGAATCCACCACTCCCCTTGGGAGTTTGTTCCAAGGATTAATGATCCTCACTGTTAGACATCTGGGCCATATTTCCAGTTGGAATTTCTTTGGCTTCAGCTACCAGCCATTGGTTCTTGTTCTTCTGCCTTTTTCTGCTAGATTATAGATTCTGCTAGTATTTTCTCTACATGAAGGTACTTACACCCAGTAACCAAGTCACCTCGGTTTCCTTTTTCGTAATCTAAATAGATTAAGCTCTGAAAATCTCTCTCATTATGAGGCATTTTCCCCAAACTTTCTGTAACACTGACAAACGCTGGTCATCAGCAGGCAGGATCGAACTTGGGACCTCTGGAGCTTAGTGCATGAGCCGCTACCGCATGAGCCAAAAGCCAACTGTCCGGTAGCTAAGGCTTAGAGCAGATTCATTTTGTCTCTCTCTAAGTGGTCTCAGTGCCACTGGATGGGACAGAACACCACACCCAGGAGGTGTGTGGGTTACACTTGGATCATTGTTGTGGTGCTTCTCTGCACCCCCTCCAATTTTCCAAAGTCCTTTTGAAAATATGGACACCAGAACCGGCACATTGTTGTTATCAGTCTCCCCAGTGCCGTCCGCAGAGGTGAAATCACCCCCCAGCTCCTGCTCACTTCCCCCTTCTTTATACATCCAAGGAGCACCCGTTTGGCCACAGCATCACACCGGGACTTCACATTCAGCTGTTCGTCCATTATAACCCCTACATTCTTTTCTGGGTCACTGCTTTCCACGAGACAGTCCTCCATTCCATAGGTCTGACCTGAGTTCGTTGGCCCTACATGTCCGACCTTGAGTTTGGCCGTTTTAACGCACGTTTTGTTTGAATGGGCCCTGTTTACCACGCTAATGAGATTGCTCCTCAACGGTAATTACTGTTCCACCAGTCTTTGTGTCTTCCATAAATGGTTGCAGCCAAGGATTTTAGGCTTCCTTCCAGATCGTTGATGAAGATGTGGAATCGCGTCAGGCCGAGCTAGGAACACTTCCATGGGCGGCGGGTGAAACTTCCCACGGAGAAGGCTAGCTCCCTGTTCCACCTCTTCTGCCCAGGCTCCACCCCCACTCTGTCCCAGATCCTGCCCCCTCCCCCGCTTGGCTCCCTTCGCGCTCAGGCCCTCTCACACAAACACTTTCCACGTCCCTCCTCTCCTCCACCCCTTCTGCACGGAGGCAGGGGGTGAGGAGGCTGCAGCGAGTGGCGGGTCTCACTGGGGAGGGGGTGGAGGAGAGCTGCAAGGAGGGACTCAGCCAGGCAGTGGTAGGCGGTGGGGGCATTGGGGAAGGAGCAGATGAGGGAGGGGACAAGGCGGAGCACGGACGGGGCCGCCATGGTCCAGGCATCCGGCGGCGGGCAGCAGCGGCTCCACCAAGGGAGGCTTAGCCTCCCCTGGCCTTTTATACCTGCCACCCATGAACACCTCCATCCAGTGATATTCCCCTTTGACAACTGCTTTTTGAGAGGCGTCAGTTAACCTGGAAGCACGTACTTTATTAATGTTGCGTCATCCTAGATTTGTATTGACACTGGGCCAGATTCAAGCTTCCAGGCACGTGGATGCAGCTCTGCTAGGCCAGCGTGTTTATGATGGCTAGAGATTACTCTCCCCAGAGTGAAGGCTAGAACTTGCTTTTTATTATGCACCTGATTCTGACACCCATCATTTTTCCAGGAACAGAGTTTTAGCTTTCACCCTGCACCTGTACTGACAAAAGGGAAAGGACCTTGCATGACTGATGCATGTGTAACCCAAGGTCCAGTGTGCTTCCCCAGCAGCCCTGGGAATGACAAGTTGTGGACTATAAACGGCAGGGACTACAAATGGTGGGAGAATGTCCTGGTTCCTGCCAGATGTACCCTCTGCCCTCCCAGCCTGGGGTCTCA
Source organism: Mauremys reevesii (assembly GCF_016161935.1). Classification (NCBI taxonomy): domain Eukaryota; kingdom Metazoa; phylum Chordata; order Testudines; family Geoemydidae; genus Mauremys; species Mauremys reevesii. The sequence continues at coordinate 2,886,758 of NW_024100715.1, forward strand.
GCCCTGACCGGGCTGGGAGCACGTAGCAGGCAAGCAGAGAGGAGGTTGCCGGACTATAATCCTGTTCTATGTTCTTTACAGAATAAAGCCTGTTCCTGGTGGTTTATCTGAGTGGGTCTGAGGTGGACACACACTGACGCACAATGCAGAGCACACAAAGGAGCCTAAGGCCCACTTCCCGTAAGTTGTGTAAAAAGTCACAAGGCAGGCCAGGCATTCCATCTCTTGAACAATCTCATACTGGGCCAGTGAACCAGGGGGAAGGGGCTACACATGCATGGATGTGACCAGATGCAAGAGCCAGGAATGGAGGCTGTGAAATGCTAGGACTATGCATGGATGTAACGAGTTGTGAGGACCATGCTTGGAGGATGTGACATGCAAGGACCTTGGTAAGGACATGGCCTCACTAGGCCTGACCATGGCATCTTTCCTTCATTAAACTTAGAATTAATTTGTCCTTCCATGTCTTGCATCATTCACGTGTGACCACTGCACACTTGCCTGTAGGCAAACAGTGGGGGCACCCTGTGCTGTAGGGAAATATTATTATTCCCATTTTACAGGTGGGAAAACAAAGGCAGAGAGGGGAAGGGACTTGACTAAGGCCGCAGAGGGAAGAAGTGTCACAGCTGCGATTAACATTCAGGAGTCCCTTCTCAGTCTTGGGTAATCAAGCTGCCTCTCAGTTCAACCCAACTCTTGTGGCCAAATTTCCATTTAATGCCTCAATTTAAAGTGTCCATTTATCCTTTTCCTTAGAGACTGTCCAGTAGGCCCATATGGAAAGCAGAGGGAGATTGCTGAAAGATGATGGCATATATTATATTAAGAGACAAAGAAAGAGACAGGCAAGGCTCCATTTGCTTCTTCAATGCAGACCACATCCAGGTGGACTTCAGTTTTCTAACAGGAATAAGCAGCAGGCAGATCTTGCCGTGAATCTTGCTTCACATAAATGGCGCCTACATCCTGTGGTGACAGGTGAGTTAGAGATGGAGATAAAAGATACAGTAAAACACAAACACTAGAATCAGAGTCAGGACACCTGGGTTCTATTGTCTGTTCCCCCACTGACTCAGGCAAGCCATCGAAACTCTCTGTTCCTCATTTAACTCGTCTGGGGCTAATGTTAGCTTCCCCTTGCAAAGCAAGCTGTGGTTCTCGGCTGGAAAGAGCAGAGCAGCGCACAATGGTTTGGTTTCTGTCTCTCAGCTCTGCGTGACTACAGATGTGGAGACCACAGGCCTCCGTGCTAATTTGCCTGCGGTAGTCTCTGAGGTTTCCTAAGGCTGTATGAAGTGTCGAGAGGTTCGCTCTCACGGCCATGAACACAGTTCCTGTACTACAGCAGCTCTCCGAAGCAAAAGCCGTCCCTCTTTGCCCTCCCCCTGCCTTTCTCAAACAGGGAGTGTCCAAAATGCTGGTTCACAACTTCGTACAAGCAGGATTTTCTTTCCCACCTTAAGGGGAGTCGGATTTTGAGTCCAACCTCATGGGTGGCAGGTGTCAAAGGCCAGGGCAGGCTACGCCTCCCGTGATCCAGGCCACGGCCCCGCCCATGTTCTTCCCTGAGGCCCCGCCCACCCTCCCTCTCTATCCACAAGCCGGCGGGGACTCACTCAGCTCCAGTCAGTGGCCCGGGTCCAGTCCAGCGCTGGGGCCAGTGGCTTGGGCTGGCACTGGGGGGCTGGCCAGCATAGCTGGGGCAGGCTGAGGGTCCGCCAGCTGTGGTGTGGTGGAGGATGGGAACTCGGGGCTCTGGCAGGCAGAGAGGGTGGGGCCTCAGGACGATGGGGAAGGGTGGGTTCACCCAGGACCGCCCAGAGGGGAGGGGCAAGTGGGGCAATTTGCCCCAGGCCCCCACGAGAATATAGTATTCTATAGTATTGCAACTTTTTTTTATGGAAGGGACCCCCAAATTGCTTTGCCCCAGGCCCCCTGAATCCTCTGGGTGGCCCTGGATTCACCCACTGCCAATATCCAACCACCACTCCACGCAATAAATAACAACCCAGCTCCTGATTCGCTCATTGACCATTAGAAGTTGCTCTGAGGTCTTCGAATAAATTGAGCTTTTTGAGGGGGTGAATTTTAGAGACAGGAAACAGATGAGTTAGAGCAAATGGCTCATTTTCATCACGGCCAGGAGCTTAGCAGTGGGGATATCTGCTGTCTAAGGGACTTATCTGTCCCCCACCTCTGTACTATCTGAGCAGCTCACCGTCTTTAATGTATTGCCTCTCCCAATGCCCCTGGGAAGCAGGAAAGTGCTGTGATCCCCATTGTACACATGGGGGACTGAGCGAGGCTAAGAAACATGCCAAGGTTCATACAGGGAATCTGTGTCAGAGCAAAGACTTGAACCTAGGCTAGTGCCTCAGACTATGTCTACACCGTACACTAAGCCCGGGCTGTAGCCTGGGGCCTTTTAGAGCAGAGATGGGCAAACTATGGCCCGTGAGTGACATCCGGCCCGCGGGACCATTCTGCCAGGCCCCTGAGCTCTTGGCCTGGGAGGCTAGTGCCCCGCCCCTCCCTTCACTGTCCCCCCTCCACCCCGCAGCCTCAGCTCACTGTGCTGCTGGCGCAAGGCTCTGGACAGTGGGACTGTGAGCTCCTAGGGCGGCGCAGCTGCTGAACCCTGCATGACCCGGTACTCTGTGCTGTGCGGCACGGCTGTCTGTCCTGGTGCAGCCGCGCTGCCAGCCACCGGTGCTCCAGGCAGCGCGGTAAGGGGGCAGGGAGTGGGGGAGGGGGGTTGGATAGAGGGCAGGGGAGTTCAGGGGGGTGATCAAGGGGCGGGGGTGTGTATACGGGTCGGAGTGTGGGGTGGGGAACAGGAGGGTTGAATGGGGGCAGGGATCCTGGGGGGGCAGTCTGGAAGGAGAGGGAGGGTTGGATGGGGTGGTGGGGGGGCAGTTGGGGTGGGAGGTCTGGGGGCTGTCAGGGGACAGAGAGCAGGGGCCTCGGGGGGGCCATCAGGGGGGGTCAGATAGGGGGCAGGGGCCGGGCCACGCCTGGCTCTTTCGGGAGGCACAACCTCCCCTAACCAGCCCTCCACACAATTTCTGAAACCCGATGTGGCCCTCAGGCCTGGCCCTGTTTTAGAGCTTTCTCAGTCAAACTCAGCACCTTCAACTCCACTCTGAACCTGGTCAACATCCAGTGCATCTCCCAGAGCACTGCTGTCACGCGCTCCCGGTGCGTTCCTTCACTCCCTTCCCGAGCGGCTTGCTGTATTCTGCACCAGCTGCCTTTTGCAACTGGACTTCTGGTGGTCGAGCTAATCTGGAGGCGACAGAGACCTGGGTCACTGGAGCAAAGTCCATGTCAGAGAGAAACACTACCTTTGAGGTTCCAGGTAGCCATGGAGACTGCAATGTCTTGGTAAAGACTCTGGTGAAAATTTAGGCCACTTTGGATGACCATCATAAAGATCTGACCTGGTATCTCATGAAGAGAAGAAAAAGAAATCAGTTTCATTTTCCCTCTGCGTCACTGATAGGGGTGGTTCTTGAGCTCTGGTTTCCAGTAACACTCAGATCAGTCAAGGACACAGAGGCTGGACAAGGAACTGGAGTATATGGGATCTCCGGCTTACAAAGGTGTCTGGAGGATGGAAGACCCGAATACAAACTGATCCATACACGGTTGGAGTTCAACTGGTGCAAGGTAACAAACTGAATTCAGGTCAGAGGCTGGATTCAGTCATTAGCTTCACTTTGCTTCCCTTCGCTGTGTCTGTTTATAGCAGTAGATCCAGTTCTGTTCGGATTATTTTTTCCCCTTTATGACTAGATTTGCTGGGGGCTCTCGGAGGAGAATCTTGGGACAATTCTCCCAACAAACTGACGGCTGTTTTGGGGGTGATCTCTCCCTACCTCACATGGCATCACCATCTGTCTGGATGGTGCTAAGTCATCATTGGCATAAATCTCTTATCCAAAAGGTTTACCAAAATCATTCATCTGAGGAGCAAGTTTTTGGTGCTGTTGAAATACAGCAGATCGAATCAAGGGCCAGTAGTTTAAAAACCTTCCCCTTTAAGCCTCAACCGAGAAGAAGCCTTCCCCAGTTCAGTCAAACAAAATAAACACTGTCTTATGCTCTCTATACACTTAAGAAATCCAGGATGACGGGAGTTTTGCTGTTGACATCAATGGGACCAGAATTTCTCCCACGGGTGTTGGATTTTTCAGGATCAAAGTAGGAAATATTTGCAAGTACTCTTAGCAGCCGCTGGTCCATAGGCTGCTGTTGCTCTGTTATTCATCGTGGTTACGTCCAGAGAGATTTTAGCAGAGAGGTTCAAAGCAAGCTGGGGAGGATTTGAATTAACAAAATCAATAGGAATTGGAGGTCCCTGAGTCCCATTGAAAATACCTTCCCACTTGCGATTGACCTCAAAAAGTGAGTTCAAAGCAGTTTCAGCTGCTAACCCCAGCGACAGGTTCCTCTTCTTTTTGATCAACATTGTGGCTTAATTATAATGACTCAGTTTTTGCTTTCAGGATATTACCTAACGCATCCCAGTGACTAATTCCAGTGTTGTGCTTTGCTGTCACTGACGGCCTATTTTATTTTGAGCTCGTGACACTGTTACTTTCACAATTGTTGATTTATTTGGGTGATTGTTCGGGGTGAGTGCCTGACATCAGTCGTTACGAATGACCGTGACATAGTTAATTTCATGTTCACAACCTAAGGCTGTGGATTAAATGAAGTTTTTCCTTAGCAAGATGATAATAATAATAATAATAATCTCTAGCTCATATCTAGCATTTCGCATCAGTACATCTCAAAGCGCTTTACAAAGGAAATCAGTATCTTTATCCTCTGGGGGTGGGGGTGAACTGAGGCACAGAGCGTCCGTCGCTGGTTACTTGCCTGCAGTCACCCAGCAGGCCCGTGGCAGAGCCAGGAATAGGAGCCAAGTCTCCTGAGTTGCTGCCCACATATTATTTATTCCCACTTTCCTGGAAGAGGGACCTTACCCCAGCTGGCTTCAGGCCTACCCTTTGCCTTAGTTACCCTTGAGATGGGTCTCTCATGTCCCAGCACTGTTAGGCCTTAACCCTCTTGCTAAGGGCTTGTCTGCCCATGGGCGTTTACCCACATAGTATTCCAGAATAGCTATTTTGGTATAAACCCCCCATGTGGACGCCCTTTCTCCAGAATAAAAGCTTCCACACAGGGGATGCTATTGAATCAGCCAGTCCAGAATCATTATTCTAGGGTAGTTATTTCAGTACATTTTCAAGTGTAAACAAGCCCTACATGACAAAAAGCCCGTCCTCTCCGGAGTTCAAGTCCAAACGGTCAAACACACAATCAAAATATTCCATCTTAGCCCTTCGTGACCCAGCCCTTCCTTTTTCCTCTTCCTCGTTTGTCAGCAGCCTCTGTCCTGGGTCTGGCTTGCAGCCCACCTGCTCACCCCCTCCAATCCACTCCTCCTTCTCCCCAGGGAAGCCTGCAAACCCCCACCTCCCAGGGAAATGTCCACCCACCTCTACCTCCCAACAGTTGGGCCTTTTGCATTCTCTACGATTTCCCCTTTGAACTCTGGGTGGGACTCGCTGACCCCACAGAGCAATAGGTGCTGTGTCCGGGATGCTTTGCTCGGCACTCATTGTCCAGTGCCTAGTTTTGAACTCCCCCATTCCTGTTTTTACTTTCGTTTTCTCCTTCTCCCACACAAACAGTCATCTTCTATGGCCTGTAGTCCCGCCCCCACTGCCAGGGCGGGCCTTGAACTCTGGTGGGCTGTCCTGGGTTTCAAACAGGCCAGGAAGGAGCAGCGGGAATTCATGGGGCGTTTTCCATGAGGGTGGGGTCTTTCCCATCCACTGGTTCCCGCACACATCTGGACAGAGCTCCTCTGAGCAGCATCCACGGATGTAGCTTTGCAAGGCAGTGGGCGTTGACTGGGGTTCTCTGCTTGGCGTTCCCATCCGGTTCCCCCATTTTGTTCTCAAAGTCCATCCCAAGTATTTAATTTATTTCTGGGCTCTATGGTGCCTCCTGTGCTGATGGGGTGCTTAGGCTGCTCTGGAGGGTCTTAGGTCAGCAGTGAGGGGGCTGACGGGAACGGTAGCTCCCAGCTTGGCAGATACAGCAGATCTGTTTCTATTGTTGCATAACTCTAGAGAGTCCCACCTGTTGGTTTTTTTTTTTAGATGGTCTCCTACTAACATTTGCTAAGACGAGTGGGGTACAAAGTGTCTCCACCCTGATAGCAACAAGTGCTTCCCGGACTCCCTGTCTGGGAAGCTCAGCCCATAAAGGCACATCCCCCCCACTGCACCACCCTCCTGCGCTAAGGATAGTGGTTTTGGGATGGATCCCCCCAGTCTGAGCTCTTCTCCTGGTAGGAGCTGTTATTTAGTGGGCTGCACAGTAACCTCATCCCCAGTTCACGTCACCGAGACAGGGCAACGTTAACAAAGAGAAGGTTAAGAAGTGACTTGATCCCAGGCTATGAGTACTTACATAGGGGGACAGATATTTGATAATCAGTCAGTCTAGCACAGAAAGGTCTCGCACGGTCCAAGCTGAAGCTAGACCAGTTCAGACTGGAAGTAAGGTGTACTTTTTTAACAGTGACGGTAATGAACCAACTATTTACCCAGGAGTCGGGGTGGATTCTCCAGCACCGGCAATTTTACAATCAAGATTGAATTTTTTTTTCTCTAGTTCAAACAGGAGTTAATTGTAGGAAGTCCAGTGATCTCAGGAGTCTCTTGTGATTTATTAGGAATCTCTACATCTCTCTGTGTGGCAACCTCGTGGTAGGAAAATACAGAGTCACGCAAAAGGAATTTCCTCTTCCATATTTATATTTGCAGACAAGCAGCCTCCCCTTTCCAGTCTCCCTGTTCAAACACGGAACGTTAACTTCAAGGGAGCTCTCCGGATCTGGGCGTACGACCGGCATCTGCGCTAAACACTGGTAAGGGACCCCTGTCACCGAATGACTCCTGATTCTCTGTCCCACACTCATTTTCCCTCCTCCAGCCCCGAAGCTGGGATGGGGGGACATAAGAGGGCGGGGCAAGCAATTTAGGGGAACCACTGGGGAGGTAGTGACGTGTGGAGCTGGAAATGGGCAGTCGTGGGAGGCGGAAGAACAATGCAGAGGATGGGCAGTGGCAGATTACCGGCCCTGGGGCCATAGCGGGGTGGGGGCAGGGAAGAAAGGAGTGAGTGGGGGCGGGGAAGAATGTGGTGGGGCCCTGAGTGGCATGGGGGCAGGGCTGTGGGGACGGGACAGAATGGGGGCAGGGCCACAGATGGAAAGGCTGGGGTGGGGCCATGGTTCTAGGGCTGGGCTCCCCCCTCCCAATTTGTTCCAGTCCAGGGCCCCAGGAGACCTTAATCCACCTCCGATCATGGGATGGCGCAAGCAGCCAGGACATGCAGCTCCCAAATCCAGTGGCTGGATCCTCAGCGGGTGTTACTGAAGCTAATCAACGTACCTAGCGCTCTCCATCGGGAGATCTCAAAGCCTCGTGAATAGCTGATCTTCCCTGGTTTTACTGGAAGTCTCCTGGGATGTCTCAGATATGGATTGGGAGCTTTCTCTGCCCATAGCTGAACGGGGCGGGGCCGTGACACCGATAAAAGATTTCTTTTCCAACTTCTTTCTCAGACGCTCCCCCACCTCCAGGGAGGTGGGGCAACCCCCATGGCTTGGGAGTTTTCAAACAGGACTGTAACTGATGTAAATTAGAACTGGTCAGGAAGTGGCTCTCCCTCCCCGCCACGGGCAGCTCTAAGAATCTGGCCGTCCCAAGCAGGGCGGCATGCCGTGGGGGGTGCGCTGCCGGGCGCCGGTCCTGCGGCTCCTGGTGTCCTCTTGCAGACGTGCCTGCGGAGGGGCGGCTGGTCCCGCGGCTCCGGTGGAGCATCCACAGGCATGACTGCGGAAGGTCCGCCGGAGCCGCCTGCCACCCTGCCGGCAAAATGCCGCCCCACACGCGCGCTTGGCACGCTGGGGTCTGGAGCCGGCCCTGCTCCCTGCAACATGGAAAATGTTGACTTTGCTGAAAATCCAAAAAATCTGTGTGTAGTGGGGAGGGAGGAATCTGTTTTTAGGCAACTGAAAATATTTTGCTTTTCTGAATTAAAAGTCAAAAATGTTCAGGGCAAACACTGTAAAAAAATCATGATGATGAAAATCCAATATTCCCTTGAAAGCCAGTTTTGATGGAAACATTTAAACCAACCCTAACATGGAACCCAGCCTGATCCCATGGCAGTCAGCGAGGGTCAGGGCTGGATTCTTAACTCGTTGCCCCCTCCACCCCAGTAAACCCAGAGTGACCCCAGTGGAGTTAATTGAGTCGGGGCTGGATGCCGATTTTATTTACCCTGGCACAAATCTAAAGTTACTCAATCTCCTGTAAGTAGAAACAATGCTTGTTATAAGGCAAGTAAACAGCCCCAGTGACGTGCGTTGCTTTCTGTGACTTTCCATCTCTCCAGTAACACATCCAATTTCTGTGTTCGGTCTCTCTCTCTCTCCAGCTAACCTTTTGTGCTCCTTCTAGCGTCTAACGGGATTTTTCTTGTTCTCCTGTCCCAGGATCGGCTTATCCAGCTGAAGGATTCCAGCTCTCATCCCCTGCTATGGCTCCCATGCACGGGGTCGCACAGGCCGGGGGCTTCCGGATGACAATCCCCAGGGGTTTGCTGCTCAGCGTGCTGATTTACAGCGCTGTCTCTGATATCCAATGTCCAGAGAAGGCGCCAAGTAAGGAGGAAGCCCAGTACAACGCTGATCCCTTGAGTCCACAGCACAGGCGCTGACTTTTATTTTTCCCCGGGGGTGCTCCACCCTGCTCTGCCCCCACTCTGCCCCTTCCCCCGAGTCCCCGCTCTTGATCGCCTCTTCCTGCCCTGCTCCACCCCCTCCACCAAGGGCCCACCCTTGCTCCACTGCTTCCCACCCCGTCTGCTCCCTCCCCGAGGCCCTGCGCTCGCTCTGCCCCCGCTCCAACCCCTCCCTCGAGACCCCCGCCCACTGCTCACTGCTTTCTGCCCTCCCCAGTCCACAGCACAGGCGCTGACTTTTTTTTTTCCCGGGGTGCTCCACCCTGCTGCCCCTCTGCCTGCTCCACCCTCCACCAAGGGGCCCACCTTGCCCACTCTTCCCACCCCCCCGCCTCCTCCCCCTGAGGCCCTGCGCTCGCTCTGCCCCCGCTCCAACCCCTCCCTCGAGACCCCCACCCACCGTTCACTGCTTTCTGCCCTCCCCCAAGTGCCTCCCGCAGCCGCCAATCAGCTGATCGGTGGCCCTGCCGAACAGCTGATCTGCAGCCCCACCGATCAACTGTGGCTGATTTTTTCTGTGGGTGCTTCAACCCCGGAGCATTCCCGAAGTCAACACCTAGAGTCCACAGAGCCCAGGACCCCCGACTCCCAGCCCCCTCACCCTCCACTCTAACCCAGTAGACCCCGGTCCCCTCCCAGATCCAGGGAGAGAATCCAGGAGTCTTGTCTCCCAGCCCAACCCATTAGACCCCACTGCCCTCCCAGACCTCCGATTGGAACCCAGGAATCCAGAGTCCCGGTTCAGTGCCCTGTCGGTTCTACCGTGTTCTCGTCTATGTTCCTGCTGCCCCCAACAGGCTGTTTCTGCACCGTCCCAGGCTTCCTCCAAGCAACCCAAACTCTGTGTTCGCTGTTCCGTCTAGGCCCTGGAGATTGCTCCTATGTGTCCAGATCTGTCGCCAAAGGGGGCTCGGTGAACATCTCCCTTAACACATCACAAACCACCCTGGATCTCTGCAAGCAGAACGGGTTGACTTCGAAATGGGATCCTGTCTACAGCTTCGTTAAGGGGGGCAAGACGAGGCTCAGCAGCGACTTCCAGGAGCAAGTCTCGGTCTCTAATGGCATCTTCATGGTGGAGAGCGTGAGCCAAGGGGCTGATGGGAATTATGTATTTCAAGACACCAGTGGAACGTGCCTGGCTCATATAAATCTGACAGTGGTGGGTAAGTTCTGCCTTGTGGGACTCTGTGTCCCAGTTTAATCCTTGGCGTGGGTGCTGGAAGTTGTGACTTTTCTGGAGTAGGTGGGGGGCTCCCAGCACTGGAACCGTGGCCCTGTCCCGCCCCTTCTATCTGCGACCCTGCCCACAACCCCACCCATCCCGCCCCTTCCACTTGTAGCTCTACCCACTGCCCCACCCCTCCCACCTGCCATCCTGCCCCCCTTCTGCTGGTGGCCCCACCCACTGCCCCACCCCCTTCCACCTGCAGCCACCCCATCCCTCCCTTCCCCTGGGTCCCTGCCCACTGCCCCACCCCATCCCACCCTTTCAATTTGCGGCCCCACCCATTGCCCCATTCTATTCCCCATGGCTCCATCTCTGTTCCACCCGCAGCCCTGCCCCATTCTGCCCCTTCCTCAAGGCCCCCCCCAACTCACTGTGGCCCCGAGATGCTCTGTGCCCCCACCGCAGCCCCAGTGTCGTGGCGGGGAGCGAGAGATCCTCCAACCCCGGGGCCTCAGTGGCAGAGGGAGATTTTTCCAGGGGCCCCAAATTGGCCGGGGCTGCTGGGAACAGGCCCTGTTAGCCCATGTGGCAATCCGCCACTGCCTTGCTGTATTCACTCCGCTTGTGTTGTGCCTCCCATGCAGCATGGAGAGCTTGTACAGCTCATGAAATCCTTTAATTCTCTCTGCCCACCTCACGCCACATCTGCCCCGCTCTCCCCTGCAGCGCTGCGTGGCACTGACCAGCCCCAGAGCCCTGCATTGTGCTAGGCAGGGCAACCTTGTGATCTGTCCGAGGCAGGCCAGGAGCCCAAGGAACTGACTGGGGAGTTGTTCATAGAATCATAGATTATTAGGGTTGGAAGGGACCTCAGAAGATCTAGTCCAACCCCCTGCTCAAAGCAGGACCAATCCCCAAATGGCCCCCTCAAGGATTGAACTCACAACCCTGGGTTTAGCAGGCCAATGCTCAAACCACTGAGCTATCCCTCCCCCTGCCCAGTTCAGTCTTAGTCCGTGGGATTCCTCCGGCTCCTCGTGATCGGATGCGCCCTGAGACACCTCTGCTCCTTCTTGTCTCCTTCCAGGCTCTTCTGGCAGCCGGTCCCAAAGCAGCGCTCATCAGAAGGGTGAGTGAAGCTAAGGGAGGAGGCTCGGGAGGGAGAGAGGGAGGAAGGGAGGGGGGCGGGGGTCTCAGGGCAGTCAGGCTGGCTTTGTAATGAAGGCGCTTGGGTCATGCCCAGCTCTGTTATAGGCACCTTCTATGATCTGGGGTAAATCATTTCATCTCTCTAGGCTGCAGTTCCCTCCAGCTGTAAAGTGAGGAGAGGAATCCTTCCTTTATCTGTTCAGACTGGGGCAATTTACACCATGTCTGTGTGCAGCGCCCGGCACAATGGGGCCCTGATCTCAGCTGGGGCAGGGACTGTCTCTCCCTGTGTGTCTGTGCAGCACCCGGCACAACGGGGCCCTGATCTCAGCTGGGGCAGGGACTGTCTCTCGCCGTGTGTCTGTGCAGCGCCCGGCACAATGGGGCCCTGATCTCAGCTGGGGCAGGGACTATCTCACAGAGTGTGAGAGATTTGCCCAAAGCTAAAAATAAACCAAGGTCATCCTGCCTGGATTTTCCCCTGCATTTGTATGTGACATCCGCTCTAGGGGAAGATAACAGCTGGACCTGAGTCTCTAGCAAGAAGTAACATCAGCCAGAGGAAGAATACTGTCTCCCACCCCCATAGTTCCAAGAGACATAATGTCCTCCTTGCCAATGTGGTGTTCACTCTGAAGCCTACTGATGACAATCTAAATGACACCCTGGGTAAACACTTTGTGACTTAGCCCAGGTGGCCTCAGCAAGCCCAGACAGAAGAGAGAACTTGTGGCTAGGTAGACACCATTAAGGTACTTGCCAGTTTAGTTTCAGGAGTCAGGCTTGCAACGGCACTTGTGCCCTTCTTCCTTTACATGCAGGTGCCGCGGCGGCCTGGTACTGGTGTATGTTTCCTCTCTTGAGTCTGCTCCAATGGCCGTAGATTTGCATCTCTGCTCATGAGCTAAAGCACGAACCCGAGAAGCGTAACTGGGAGCAGCTTCACCGTACGAAGAGTTCTTTACTCACCCATAAACACCCAGAGCAGTAACCAAACAACTCAGCAGGAGTCAGCTCCCTGCAGCCTAAGGGCCTCCTGAAAGCTGTTAACCACACACCATCTGTGTCACTCAGACTCTGTCTCTCTCTCTCACACACACACACACACACACACACACACACACACACACACACACACAGAGGCCCTTTCACACTCACCTCCAAACACAAACTTGTATTATTATTGTTGTTACTACATGGTACTTCATATATTCCATGCACATATATTCTCTGTAATATTATTCTTTCAAAGAGTGCTATTTTAATGTTTTGACTGCTCTGTGTTTTGACTGCTCTCTTACACTTACATTTAATTCTTTGAGTAGTGAGTTCTAAAATGCCGAACCTGGGCTGGCCGGACAAATAATCCATCTGGTCATTTAAAATATATTTTTAATATATATTTTAATATATATATATAATATCTAGGTTCTTTGTTTCCACTTGTGGCGCACATTCGCCCATGCCTTGGTGCACATAACACAATGTATTCCGCACATGGATGGAAAAAATTAGAGGGAACATTGACGTGGGATTGCATTATCCCTATGCTGCCTTGGTGGAAAGTTACAGCAGCAGGACAACAAGAACAGAGGAGTTAGATAAAGTTGTTATGAGAAAGTTGAGAGCTAGCCCGTGGGAGACAGATGCCAGGTGGCCTAGCTGGGATCGGTTTCAAGGTGATAAACAAGGCCATAATCAGATGAGTTGCATGGGAAATGGGAAATCAGTAAGCAAAGGGCCGTGCATGTGAAAAGCGTGTGTATCGGACTAAGAACCAATCAGCAGCAATGTAATGTTGGTGTGTCTGACGTTTGCTAATATGGAGAAGCCTATATAATATGATGCATTGTACACAATAAACGATTTTAGCTTGCAATCACATTGGTTGTCGTGCTATATCCCGGCCCGCATGAGATGCATGAGATGCAACAAATGGTGACCCCGACGTGATTCGAATTGGATCGAGTCGTTGTCCTGAACAGGCGGGAGAACAGCCGCGGCAGGAGGTACTGGAGAAGAGCCAGCTCCTGGGCGTCCGAAAGGGAGACGCATTTGAGCTCAAAGGTGAGCGGCTAGTGAATCATGGGTACCGCTGCATCAGCGGAAGAAAAAACGGTGCATGAATATTTGATACACATCGCAGAACGGCAGGGAGAAAAGCTCCCCTCTGATACATTGTCCCGCCTGCTGCGGTGGGGACAGAGAAGGGGACTTTTCATTAAGCCGAGTACAATCTTCGATAAAACTGTCTGGGAGCGGCTAGGCTCCGAGCTTTGGGAGTCGGTGACTCAGGGCGATAAGGAAGCCTTCTCCCTGAGTCAAGTATGGAGTAAAACAAGGAAGATAGTAGACACTCTCGCAGCCGAGGCGGGAGTGCAGGCGGCCCTTCATGAGATCCTCCGCCCAACGCCCGAAATGCCTTCTGTGTTGCCGGTTGGAGCCAGGGAGTTTTTCGGTGGCGAGGACACGGTGATACCTTTGGCTCCCGATCTGGATGATTTTGCCCCTGTTACGGTCCCACTACCCTCCAATGTGGCCCTCGGCCCCGACATGATTGATCCTGTTACGGTCCCGTTACCCCCTGATACGACCGAGCCTGGGACAGTGCCGGGAAAACCGTTATGCTTCTCCGGTATGAGCAGCAACAGCTGGGTGTTCTGACACAGGATGCACAGATTAAAAGAAGCCAAGCAGGGAAGGAAAAAGAACAGAATGAATTAACCAAAGAAATCTTTCTGGCCCCAGTCAAGGACACGCCGCTCAGCTAAGACTTGGCAGACAGCCAAGGAAAAGGGAGGCTTGACTGGGCCCAAAAAGCTGTGAGAGCTGAAAAACCCTGCCAGGCACTAACGGAATGTGTTAGCTGTCTCTTCTCACAGGTATGGAAGAGCTGCCCAAAGACCCTAGCAGCCCTGCCACTCCTTGGAACCAGGAGACTGACTGCCTGGACCCATGATTCTTACTGCAAAAAGACCCCTTCACATCAGGAGAATTTTCCTACTGATGATTGGCCTATTTTTTTTTTAGCTCCATTGTGCTTCTAAACAGCAGGAAAAAAGGACAAGGTGACGTGCTGGCTAACCTCTCCCTTGTCAGCTGCAGCCCCCATTGTGTCATTGGATTTTTTTTTGAAAGAAGCAAAACCACTACAGGATGATGTCCTGGTAATCTCCCCCGTAGAAGCTAAACCACAACGGTGGTGGAAAAGGAAAAAAAAACACTCACATCATTGATATTGCCAAAGTCCAGGAATTCCTAACTAAAAGGACATTGAGAACTGACCCTGGTGAAAAAACAAAGAATTGTACACTGGCAGGAAGAAATTTGGGACTCCTGCTGAGAAATGTGGTATTAATTGGATTTTGGGATTTATTCTACAGGCTGCGCCCTGTGTTTTGGATAAATCCTTCAGTATGTATTGCCCTCCCTAATTGGATTGTAAATGATATTGCCCTTATCCAGTTTTTTATTGTTGGAGCTCTGCTAATCCAAGTACAGGCTGGAGTTGGTGAGTTACATGTCATTTCCGCCATTAGTTTTAGGATCCAAAGGCTACTGGCAGAGATGGTATGGGCTATTACTGAGGCTGGGAAAGCATTGCTGTGGGATTTAGTATGTTTAAAATCCTGATTAACCAGCGGATGGCCATTCGGAGTGATTTTAAGCACCAGGATGGCCCACTGCCCTTATTAATACATCAGAAGTACCATCTGATCTGGGGTTGTAGAGACATACTTGGACTCTTTCTGGGTGGAAGTGTGAATATTCGCAGTGCTCCTCCCCAGCATTGTGGACCGGTTAGGGGGGTGTGGGCTCCCACATACCGAATCCTGCCGGGTCCATGGGGAGGATGAATGTGGAACTAATTACCCCCTTATTTTTAACCCCAGCTCCCTAGAGCTTAATTGTTTTTTGTCCTCAAAGTTTGAGAAAACTCAGCCAAAAGTTTGAGTATTCTCAAAGGGGGGAGGAGTTGGTGTTACTAGGCATAAATCTAGGTAATTTGGGAGGATGGCTTTGGGTCTATGTGACCCAAAGTACCTTTATGTAAAGTGCTTTTGTTAGCCTTATTAGATTTTGTAATTTTTGTGTTATGTGCTGATTATTGGCAGTTGCTAGGCTGCTTGATATTAGATGTAGCCAGTATTAAATAAGATAGGTGGAAAGTAGATGCTGTAATTAAAGTTATATGCATGAGAATGTAGCCCCCACGGTGGGAAAGTACAGATAATTGTTTACAGAAGAATATCAGAAGGGTGGGGGCTAGTTAAAAAGCACACCCTCCTAGTTAAATTGATAGTGGAATAAGTTTGTGTTTATGAAAGGAACGGTTCAGTGAGAAAAAGGATCGGGCCCAGGTGGGCAGGCAACAGACAGAGAGCTTGGAGAGCAGATTGGAAACTTTTAAGGGTGTAGCGGGAGAAAAAGGTAATTAAGCATAAGCATGGGAATTTCAAATATCCAGGAGGATATTTGGAATGGTGATTTTGGATTAGTAAGTGGCTGTTGGGAGACAAGCGAGTGATTTAAGGCACAGTGAAATTTAACTTTGTAGTTGCTGGAGAAAATAGCAGTTGAATTTTGTAAAGATGCTAAAGAGAAAAGTTTTTGGTGTTTTTGAAATGTTTGTAAATAAATTTAGGGGAAAAAATTAGTTTGCAATCGTTTGGCTATGAACAATTTTGTTAAATTAATTAAAGAATGTATATAGTGCTATGTAATTAAAATTGTATTAGGCTCTAAGGGCACTGTAAGTAGTGATTTTTTTTTTTAGTGTTTAAAAGTAGAAGTTAAAAGTAAGAGCAAGCCAAAAAGCATTTGTATTAATGTTCCCCTGTTTTGCCTAAAATTAACAAGGGTATTTGTATATTTTAAGTAATGATTGATTGCCCAGTAGGGGTAGATTTGTTTTTGTTTTTTAGATAATTAAAGAAAATTAATGCCAGCTGCACAGCATTTTATATACCATGCATTTACTAACAGAGTAAAAATTATGTTTTGTGCTTTATGTTTTGTTTTGTGATGTTTGTCTTGTGGCCAGAATTGTTGTGTTGAATATTTTTATGAGATGGTCTGATTTGAAATTAAGCTGAAGGGTTAAATTGAAATGCAGATACTGGTTCTGTTAATTTAGAATACAAAGTGTTTGGATATATCAGAAGAAAAATGTGATATGCTAAAGTTTAATGCATTTTCTTAAGTAAGAGAGAAATTTTATTGGCCAATTCTTTTGTTTTAGAATGGTTATTAAAATTTGCATACCAATAGTCTTGGAAAGCAAGAACATGGTTGTAAGAATTTTGAAGGTATGTGTTGTATAAATTTATTTGATTATTTGCATTTTATGTATGCGTTGCTTTAGCAATTGCAGGATAATATGTATAAGCTTACGCGTGATTATAATCCTTTGTGGGACTGGCTTAATGGTTTTGGCTGGCCCACTTGGGTTATTTTTTTTCTCCATATGGGAATAAGTGTGTTGGGAGTTGTTTTTTGTTTTTTTATTTGCTTGCCCTGTTTTGTATGCCTTTTGCAATGAAGTTTGAAGCGGTTTGTTGAAAGTTTCTTTAAGAAAAGAGGGGGAGATGTGGGATTGCATTATCCCTATGCTGCCTTGGTGGAAAGTTACAGCAGCAGGACAACAAGAACAGAGGAGTTAGATAAAGTTGTTATGAGAAAGTTGAGAGCTAGCCCGTGGGAGACAGATGCCAGGTGGCCTAGCTGGGATCGGTTTCAAGGTGATAAACAAGGCCATAATCAGATGAGTTGCATGGGAAATCAGTAAGCAAAGGGCCATGCGTGTGAAAAGCGTGTGTATCGGACTAAGAACCAATCAGCAGCAATGTAATGTTGGTGTGTCTGACGTTTGCTAATATGGAGAAGCCTATATAATATGATGCATTGTACACAATAAACGATTTTAGCTTGCAATCACATTGGTTGTCGTGCTATATCCCGGCCCGCATGAGATGCATGAGATGCAACACATTGATGACTGAAAGTCCTTAAAAAAACCAAAAACGTATTGTAAGAAAGCCCTGGCAGTCAGGGCTATATTGATTCACCGGCCCCTCAGCACTTCACAGCAACCCTGGGGGAAGGAGGCCTGTTACTGGAGAACTGAACCGTGGAGCCAGGCGAATCTCTCAGAGCCATTAGCAGCTACACAGTAGTAGCTATGATGCACTTTTTGCAGATTCCTATTCTGTTCATTAGACTAGAAGGTGGTAGAGTAAACACTAATTATGTTAGTAATTACACACACGCAGACCAGGTCTGCTTCCTTCCAGCAGGGGACAGTAACAGACACAGAGTAGGTGCAGATGGCACACACACAGAAGGTCTGATTTCCCCAACAGGGGGCAGTAACACAAAC
The DNA here is from genome assembly GCF_016161935.1 of Mauremys reevesii. Taxonomy (NCBI): domain Eukaryota; kingdom Metazoa; phylum Chordata; order Testudines; family Geoemydidae; genus Mauremys; species Mauremys reevesii. The sequence goes on from NW_024100715.1 coordinate 2,904,295, forward strand.
ATACACACAGAGTAAATCTGGACATGCGCACACACACAGTAGGGCTGATTTCCCCCAGCAGGGGGCAGTAACACACACATACAGAGTAAGTCTGGGTGCACAGCCCCCCCCACCGCCCCGCCCACAGCAGGTCTGAGTCTGCCCACCAGGGGGCAGTAACTCACCCAGAGAAGCAGGTTGATTTCCCCCAGCGTGGGAGCAATAACACACAAGAAATCTGATCCCACCCTGGACACACTCACACACACACACACACACACACACACACACACACACACACACACACACACACACACTCACACACACACACACACAGAGTAGATCTGCTCCCTCTCCCACCCCTACACACACACACTGGTTCATGACAACATTTTGCATCAATCTCTCTCCTTTCATCCCCACATATCTGGGGCAAATTCCCAGCTCTTAGGGATTCCTATTCTAAAATAAATGCCATGGGGTCTCCTTGCCACGCACGGGAGGACCGTGGGATGTTTTGCTTACAAGAAGCACACGGGATCTTTTTCATTGGAAAAGCCAATATGCCGTGTTTATTGAAGCTACAACAATTAGCATATGCATTCAATCACACACACACACACACACACACTGTCCCACCCGTCAATGTTAGAGTTACCAGTCCAGAGTCGGGCTCAACCTAGTGGCCAGCTAGGTTGATCTTGGGTAGGGAGGAGCCGGGTTCCGTCGGTCATGACACGATGCTCTGGGGAAGTCTTGGCAGGATGAACCCAAAGTTTCATGGCAAGGCATCCTGTTTATATAGTGATTTTCCTTCATTGGGACCAATGAGTTTTGCACCGTCATGCTGTAATCAATTGTTGTTTGACGAGTGCTTCTTTTCTTAAATTGTCCTTCTCATCCTTTACATCGAGTTCCTCAGGGAGTTACCCCAGGCTGGTTTTGATCACCGGTATCTTGTCCCCATGGATAGGTGCCTGTCTCATCTTTAGAGTCGTCAATCTGCCCTCCTCTGTTGCTTCACTAGGGGCGTGTTGCAGCCTCCTGGCACCCTTGCATCTCCGGCTCCTTCCTCGACCATCTGGTTCAGCAATGGCCTTCATACTTCTCTCTTAACCCACATGTTCCTCATTCACACACAAAACAGAGTTAATTTACACGGAACATTTTGAACAGGAACATCAAATTGCAATGCCGGAAAAAAAACCCCATCCTGGCATTCCTTTACTTATTTAAAAATGCTAAAGCTACAACAAATTGGTGACCCTGAAAGGATCGATGATGACCTCCTGAGGTCCCTTCCAACCCTTATATTCTATGATTCTATGAGCTGTTACTGCCCTGAAATCAGTCCAGACACAGATTCTGGCTGATGGCACATTAGGCCATTCCTTTCTGCTATTCAAAAAGGGTGGCTGGCAGAATATGATCGAATCACACACCAATACATTCAATACATATTATATTATTATTTTTTAGCCTTCATTCTAAATTATATAAAATACAAACATAAGATCCTACTACTACAAAATCACCTCCCAGCTCCTGCTCACTTCTCCCGTCTTTATATGTCCAAGGATCACCCTTTTGGCCACAGCTTTGCGCTCGGACATCACATTCAGCTGTTTGTCCATTATAACCCCTAAGTCCTTTTCTGGGTCACTGCTTTCCAGGAGCTGTCCTCCATTCTGTAGGCCTGAACTGCCTTCTTTGGTCCTACGTGTCTGATCTTGCATTTGGCAGTTTTGACACACATTTTGTTTGCATGGGCCCTGCTCGCCACATTAACGAGATTGCTCTGTTCGGCTGCCCTTTAATTACCGTTCCACCAATCTATGGGTCTTCCACAAATTGTCGCAGCAAGGATTTTAAGTTGCCTTCCAGATCGTTGATGAAAATGTTGAATCGCATCAGGCCTAGAAACACATTGAATGATGATTCCCCTTTGACAACTACTTTTTGAGAGCTGTCAGTTGACCCATTAGTCATGTACTTTATCGGTGTTGCCTAGTGCTAGATTTTTATTGACACCGGGCCAAATTCATGAATGGATGCTGCAAGATGGATGGATGGATGCTGTGAAATGTTAGGACCATGGATGGATGCAACAAGTTGCATGGACCATGCTTGGCTGATGTGAAATGCAAGGACTGTGGTAAGGATATAGTCTCACTAGGCATGGCCATGGCATCGTTCCTTCATTAAACTTATAATTGATTTGTCCTTCCATGGCTTGCATCATTCATATGTGCCTGCAGCACACTTGCCTGTAAGCAAACAACAGGAGGATTTTCAGCCCAACTCTTGTGGATTGGCCAAATTTCCATTTGGTGCCTCAGCTTAAAGTGTCTATTTCTGAGAACTGGGCCCATAAGGAAAGAGTGGGAGATTCGGAAAGATTAACACAGTGTGGCAGAGCTCTGACCTTGTCCCTGTGGGTCCCGCGCTTCCAGGCGCTTTATGCTCGCCTCAGAGGCTCACTGCGACCCTCCACGTAGCTCTGCTCTCTCTAGGGACAGGGTTACATACTGAGCCCTTTTCATCATAAGCCAGCAAGCAGGTTGGTGAGAGAACTCCCACAGTCTCTGTTATCCCTACGGGCTTATTCAAGAACAGTTTAGTCTCCTGTCCTGACAGAGGCCTGTCTTCCCTACCCAGGAGGTGTTTCTGTAGTGATGGGTTGGGGGGGAACCCGGGCCCGCCCTCTACGCCGGGTTCTGGCCCAGGGACCTAGTGACAGCAGCTGTTGGCAGCCAACCTTTCACTGCCAGAGTTGCTACATTTCCCTGGGACACTTCCCCACAGCTCCCCCGCTCCTCTCTCTTAACGCCTTCTTCACCCTGACCTTAGGGCTCCCTTTCCAGTGGCTTGAGGGTGTCTTCATTACCCAGCCCTTCAGCCGCACTTCCTCTCCTCTGGCTCCCTTTTCCTCCCCCCGGCCTGACTGGAGTGAGCCCTTTTACAGTCTCAGAGGGGCCTTAATTAGAGTTGGGTGTTCACATTAGCTTAACGGCCTCACCTGACTCTTTGCAGGTTAATTAGAGTCAGGTGTTCTCATTAACCTAACCTGGATCAGCTCCCGCTCTGGTCAGTCAGGGAACAGAAAACAGTATATCTGCCTTCTGCTACTCTGCTGTACCCAACGGGCCTGGGTCTGTCACAATGGACAGAGAGGCAATGAAAGAGACAGAGAAGGCTGCATTGGCTTCTGCAGTGCAGACCACACCAGGGTGGACTTCAGTTTTCTAACAGGAATAAGCAGCAGGCAGATCTCGCCACAAATCTTAGGTCACCTACATCCTATGGTGACAGGTGAGTTAGAGATGGAGATAAAAGATACAGTAAAACACAAACACTAGAATCAGAGCGATGGAGTCAGGACACCTGGGTTCTCTTGTCTGCTCCCCCACTGACTCAGGTAAGGTGACCAGATGTCCCGATTTTATAGGGACAGTCCCGATTTTTGGGTCTTTTTCTTATATAGGCTCCTATTACCCCCCCACCCCCGTCCCAAGTTTTCGCACTTGCTGTCTGGTCACCCTAGACTCAGGCAAGTCATTGAAACTCTCTGTTCCGCATTTAACTCGTCCGGGGATAACGTTAGCTTCCCCTTGCAAAGCAAGCCGAGGTTCTCCGGTGGAACGAGCAGCGCACAATGGTTTGGTTTTTGTCTCTCAGCTCTGCGTGACTACAGATGTGGAGACCACAGGCCTTCGTGCTAATTTGCCTGCGGTGGTTGCTGAGGTTTCCTAAGGCTGCATGAAATCTTGAGAGAGAGGTTTGCTCTCACAGCCCTGAACACAGTTCCTGTACTACAGCAGCTCTCTGAAGCAAAAGCCGTCCCTCTTTGCCCTCCCCCTTGCCTTTCTCAAACAGGGAGTGTCCAAAATGCTGGTTCACAACTTCGTACAAGCAGGATTTTCTTTCCCACCTTAAGGGGAGTCGGATTTTGAGTCCAACCTCATGGGCGGCAGGTGGCAGGTCAAAGGCCAGGGCAGGCTACGCCTCCCGTGATCCTGGCCATGGCCCCACCCATGTTTTGCCCCGAGGTACCGCCCCCCCTCCCTGCCCCTCTACCCCACAAGCCGGTGGGGGCTCACTCAGCTCCAGCCGGTGGCCTGGAGCTCGGGCCTGCTGGCGGCCTGGGGCAGCGCTCATGCCTCCCTGGGGGCCAGTGGCTCAGGACAGCACTGGAGCCAGCCCAGTGAGGCTCTGGGGCCAGCCTGGCGCTGCTGGGGGTGGGCGGACACGGCTGGGGCAGGTAGGCCAGGGTTCCTCCAGCCATGGGGGTCAGTCTCAGGGCTCCTCTGGGCGCAGGTGGGGCGGGGTCTAGGGTGGAAAGGGCGGGGCAGGCGGGCTAGCCTCCCCAAAAGGGGGGGTTCACCCACCACCCATGTCCAACCTCCACCCCACAGCCCCACGCAATAAATAACAACCCAGCTCCTGATTCTCTCATCAAGAATTAGAACTTGCTCGATTTGGAGTAAGCACTTTTTGAGGGGGCGAATTTTAGGGACAGGAAACAGATGAATTAGAGCAAATGGCTCATTTTCATCAGGGCCAGGAGCTTAGCAGTGGGGATATCTGCTGTCTAAGGGACTTATCTGTCTGCCACCTCTGTAGCCTCTGAGCAGCTCACCGTCTTTAATGTATTTTCTCTCCCAATGCCCCGGGGAAGCAGGAAAGTGCTGTGATCCCCATTGTACACATGGGGGACTGAGCAAGGCTAAGAAACATGCCTGAGTTCACACAGGGAATCTGTGTCAGAGCAAAGACTTGAACCTCGGTCAGCCAAGCCCTAGGCTAGTGCCTCAGTGTACATCTACACTGGACACTAAGCTCAGGCTCTGAATCAGGTTTGAGCCCCAGCCCCTGCTTCTGTCCACACACAAATCACTGTGACTCAGGCCAGTGAGTACTCAGGACCTGGGCCTAAGACTCAGATGAGGGGGGGGATAAGAGACAAGTCCCACAGTGAAGCAGTTCCAAACCCACTCATTTTGCAGTGTGGACGCAGCTCAATCAGAGACCTGAATGGAAGGCCTGCGTGGTGCAGAATGGATGAGTTAGCATGGCTGTGAGGCCTGGTCCAGGAGCCCAGTATGTCTACACTGCAATGTAAACTCAGGGTTCGAACTCAGGCTCAAGCTTAACCCCCTTTCTGTCTACACACAAATAACACCAACATAGGGCTCATGTCCAAGGTCCTCAGGCCCCACAGGGATAGAAGGTCCGAGTCTGAGTCAAGCCACGACCCAGGGTTCAAGCCCTATTGCTTTGCAGTGTAGATGCAGTCCAAGTGGACTCATGCGCCGGGAGTCTGCCAGTATTGCTGTATTCTGCACCAGCTGCCTTTTGCAACTGGACTTTTGGTGGTCGAGCCAATCTGGAGGCGACAAAGGCATGGATCACTGGAGCAAGGTCCACATCAGAGAGAAACTCCATCTTCTGGGTTCCAGGTAGGTGGAAAGAAGCCACGGTGTCTGCAACGTCTTTGTAAAAACTTTGTGAAAACTGAGACCCCTTTGGAGGAGCACCTTAAAAACCTAACCAGGTATCTCACGAAGAGAAGAAAAATAATCAGTTTCATTTTCCCTCTGAGTCATTGATACAAGTGGTTCTCAAGTTGCTGTTTGCCGTAACACTCAGATCAGTCAGGGACACACAGGCTGGACAAGGAACTGGTGTATACGGGGTCTCCGGCTTACAAAGGGGTCTGCAGGATGGAAGACACGGATTGAAGTTGATCCACATGGAGTTGGAGTTCCAACTCAAAGGCCGGTTTTGGTCATTGGCTTCACTTCGCTTCCCTTCGCTGTGTCTGTTTCTAGTGGTAGATCCAGTTTGTTTGGATTTTTTTTCTCTTTTACTATTTGATTTGTTGGGGGTGCTGAAGGACATACAAGTCTTCCACCCAACTGAAGGATGTTTTGGGGTGATCTCCCTGCCTCACACGGCATCATGGTGCTAAGTCATCGTTGGTGGAAATCTCTTATCCCCAAGGTTTACCAAAATCACTCTTCTGAAGAACAATTTTTTGGTGCTGTTGAAATGCAGCAGATTGCATCAAATGGCCAGTAGTTTAAAAACCTTCCCCTATAAGCCTCAACCAAGAGGATTTTCAACCCTTCCCCAGTTCAGTCAAACAAACTAAACACTGTCCTATGCTCTCTATACACTCAAGAAATCCGAGATGACAGGAGTTTTGCCATTGACTTCAGTGGGACCAGGATTTCACCCACAATACTTTTTTTTTTCTTCAGGATCAAAGTAGGAAATATTTGCAAGTGCTCTTGGCAGCAGCTGGTCCACTGGCTGCTGTTGTCGTCATTCACTGTGGTTACGTCCAGAGAGATTTTAGCAGAGAGCTTCAAAATCATCTGGGGGAGGATTTGGATTAGCAAAGCCCTTAGTCACACTGAAAATCTCAGTCTCTGTTGAGACACAATCAACTTGTGATAGACCTCAAAAAGTGAGTTCAAAGTAGTTTCAGCTCCTACCCCAGCACTGTGTGTTCCTCCTCTTTTTGGTTAATATTGTGGGTTAATTATGATGACTCATTTTTCTCTTTCAGGGTATTGCCTAATTAATCCCAATGACTAATTCCAGCATTGTTTTTTCCTGTCATTGATAGTGTATTTTATTTTGAGACTGTGACTCTATTACTTTCACAATCCGTTGGCTTCTAATTGTTGATTTATTTGTGTGATTGTTCAGGGTGAGTGCCTGACATCAGTTGTTATGAATGAATGTGTTGTCGTTAATTTCATGTTCACAACCGAAAGCTGTTGTTTAAATGAAGTTTTTCCTTAGCAAGATAACAAAAATAATAATTAATAATCCCTAGCTCGTAGCTAGCATTTTTCACCAGTACATCTCAAAGTGCTTTACAAAGGAAATCAGTATAATTATCCCCAGTCACAGGTGGGGAAACTGAGGCATGGACCGTGGATGTGACTTGCCCACAGTCACCCAGCAGGCCAGTGACAAAGCCAGGAAAAGCAGCCAGGTCTCCTGAGTTGCCCCTCATAAATTATGTACTCCCACTTTCCTTTAAGGAACCCGTCAGAGGGACCTATCCCAGCTGGCTTCAGGCCTATCCACTGCCTCAGTGTCTCTTGAGATGATTCTCTCCGTTCCCAGTGCTGTTAGGCCTTAACCCACCTGCTAAGAGCTTGTCGACACTTGGAACTGTACCCATACAGTATTCCAGAATGGTTATTTTGGTATCAACCCCCATATAGACCCTCTCGCTCCAGAATAAAAGCCTCCGCACGGGGGATGCTATCGAATCAGCTGTTCCAGAATCATCATTCGGGAGTGGTTATTTCAGTACATTCCCAAGTGGAAACAGGCCTTACGGGACAATAATCTGATCCTTTCCGGAGTTAAACTTCAAACGATTAAACACACAATCAAAATATTCCATCTTAGCTCCTTAGTGACCCGGCCCTTCCTTTTTCCGCTTTTTCTTTTGTCAGGAGCCTCTGTCCTTGGCTTGCAGCCCACCCGCTCAGCCCCCCGATCCACTCCTTCTCCCCAGCACAGGGAAGCCTGCAAACCCCTCCCCCAAGGGAAACACCTACCCACCCTCTACTGTAGGTCCTGGCCATGGTACTTTCTCTCAAACAAGCAGTTGTCTCCTATGGCCCGTAGCTCCGCCCTCACTAAAAGGGGCGGGCCTTGAGCTCTGGTGGGCTCCTCCCACTGCCTTGGGTTTCAAACAGGCCAGGAAGGAGAAGTGGAAACTGACGGGGAGGTTCTCTATGAGGATGAGATCTTTCTCACTCCCTGGTCCATGGACACATCTGGTTAGAGCTCCTCTTAGCAGCCGCCGCCGATGTGGCTTTACAAAGCAGCAGGCGTTGTGTGGGGTTCTCAGCTCGGTGTCCCCGTCCAGTTCGTTCCCTCACCCCGTCCCAAGTAATTAATTTATTTATGGCTTCTGTGGTGCCCCCTTCCTCTCCATTTTGTTCTGATGAGGCTCTTAGGCTGCTCTGGAGGGTCACAGGTCAGCAGCGAGGGGGCTGATGGGAATGGTAGTTCCCAGCTTGGCAGATACCAATATAGAATAGACATCAGATTTGTTTCTATTGTTGCATAACTAGAGATTGCCACCTATTTTTTTTAAATGGTCTCCTGGTAACATTTGCTAAAACTAGTAGGGTACAAAGTGTCTCCTTTCTTGGAGTCCACCGTGATAGCAAGACGTGCTTCCCAGATTCTTGGGGGTCGGGAGTACAGAATCTCACAAGAGAAGTTTCCTCTTCCACATTTATTGATATTTGCAGCCAAGCAGCCGCCCCTTTTCAGCTTCCCAGTTCAAACACAGAACATTAAAATCAAGGGAGCTCTCCAGATCTGGACATACTACCAGCATCTGTCTCTCACATCTGTCTGTGCAGCATCTGGCACAAAGGGGCCCTGATCTCAGCTGGGGCAGGGACTGTCTCTCCCTGTGTGTCTCTGCAGTGCCCGGCACAATGGGAACCTGATTTCAGCTGGGTGATACTAAAATGTAAGTAATAATTAAATTTTGCCCAGCCATCCACAGGCTAAGATAAAGGGAACCAGATACCAGGTTTGGGGATATGAAGTGCTCACAGGCAGATATCAGGAAAGATTTTGCCCCCCCCGCTCCAAGACAAATTCCAAGAGACATGATCTCCTCCCTACCAATGTGATGTTAACTCTGAAGCCTAATGATGACACTTTAATCACCTCTCATGGTAAACAATTTGTTGCCAGTCCCAGCACAGGAAATGTGAAGATTTGCACAGTCTGTGAGTACAGTTTAATTTTTGACTGGAGTAGGAAGCATCTCGGTGGTGGGCAGAACCTCCTCCCCCTTCAAAATTGCACTAACTTCTTTTTAATTCTTGACATTGACTGTGGCTTAGCCCAGGTGGCCTCAGCAAGCCCAGACAAAAGAGAGAACTCGTGGCTAGCTTGACACCATTAAGGACCTTGCAGGTTTAGTTTCAGGAGCCAGCCTTGCATTGGTTCTCATCCCTTTTCTCTTTATATGCAGGTGCTGCGGTGGCCTGGTACTGGTATATGATTCCTCCCCTGAATGTGCTCTGATGGTCGTAGATTTGCATCTCTGTTTGCAGGGCCGTCCTTGGGATTTTGGGGGTCCTATGCAGTATTATTAAACTGGTGACCTTATGCCCAATGGCAGCTCAGCACTTCCCAGCAGCCCTGGGGGAAGGAGTCCTGTTACTGGAGAACTGACCCCTGGAGCATCTCTCAGGGCCATTAGCAGTAGAGAGAACTATGATGCACTGTTTGGAGATTCCTATTCTGTTCATTAGAGGGTGGTAGAATAACACACATGCACCCTCAAGCACCTGTGCACACACACAGACCAGATCTGCTTCCCTCCAGCAGGGAACAGTAACACACACAGTAAGTCTGGACACACAGCAGGTCTGATTCTCCCCAGCAGGGGGCAGTAACATGAACAGGACGTCTGATCCCACCCAGGATGGACACACACACACACACACACACACACACACACACACACAGAGTAGATCTTCTCCCATTAGGGGTAGTGCCCCTCTCCCAACTCTATGTACACGCACTGGTTCATTACAACATTTTGCATCAATCTGTCTTTCTTTTCATCCCCCAATATCTGGGACAAATTCCCAGCTCTTAGGGATTCCTTCTAAACTAAATGCCACGGGGTCTCCAGGCCGGGCAGGGCAGGACCTTGGGGGAATCAGGGCCGGCTGTAAATTTTTTGCGTCCCCAAGCAAAAAAAAAGAGCGCTGCCCTCTGTAATACCCCCCACCCTGAGTGCCGCGCCGCAGAAGTCCCTGCCCCCCCGAGCGCTGCGCCAACGAAGCCCCCGCGCCCCTGAGCACTGCACCGCCGACGCCCCCCCCCCCCCGAGCACCGCACTGCCAAAACCCACTGCCCCCTCTGAGTGCCACGCTGCCGAAACCCCCTGCCCCCTCCGAGTGCCGTGCCACGCCACCCAAAAAAAAACCCGAGTGCTGCCCCGTCCCGAGGTGCCGCCCCAAGCCCGTGCTTGGTTGGCTGGTGCCTGGAGCCGGCCCTGGGGGGAATGCCCATAGTGTGAGGTTGGAGAGAAAAGCTCTCCGGTCTGTTTCCATGTCACGCGCCTGCTCTACCCAGTGCAAGACGAGAAGCAACAAGTGTGATACACGCAGATGTCAAATACGCCTTGAATGTCTTAGGAACCATTTATCACCATGGTTAGTAAGAGGGATAAAACCCATCGCTCGAAGACATTTAGCTGGCCTCTCTCTTTAGAAGGTGCGCTAGCATTTGTGCAAAGATCCCAGCATTTGAATGAGTCAGCTACCGCTGCCTAGGCTCAATGGAAGGGGTTGTCACTGTTAAACTTCCTATGAGTATGAGCTGTGCTAGTTGCTAAAATTGGTAGATCTCAGGTTTTTTTAGAGTGGGCTATAAAATCTCACTGGGACTCTGGCAAATTCATGACTTTAACCCCCATTCACATTTACAACCCCCAGACAGAGCTACAGAAGTAGCTTGTGATTCATCTGCTTCTGTTACTTTCCCCCAGCAGGGACGAGCACCAGAGACTGCGGATGTACAGATCTGGAATGGTCCCCCATGCAGCCTCAGTACAAATATACCGCAGCCCTAATAATACCAGTGAATGGAATTAAACCAAACACCAGAACATTCACCTTCTCCACCACTAGCGTATCGATGACGTATTCTGCATTGTAACAAATTGCCTTTCTCTCTGTTACCACTGCGGGTCAGTATTTGCCTGTGTACCTTGTCCCTACTGCAGAGAGGTTAGCACATAAGCAGGATCTGAATGAGCTCTCCCCTGACATCTAGTGAATTGCACTCAACCACCTGAACTGTCATTTAATACAGGTTTCAGAGTAGCAGCCGTGTTAGTCTGTATCCGCAAAAAGAACAGGAGTACTTGTGGCACCTTAGAGACTAACAAATTTATTTGAGCATAAGCTTTTGTGGGCTACAGCTCACTTCTATGCATCTGATGAAGTGGGTTTTAGCCCACAAAAGCTTATTCTCAAATAAATTTATTAGTCTCTAAGGTGCCACGCGTACTCTTGTTCGTTTTGTGATTTAATACAGTTTGTTTTCTTTTCATTTTGCTTTACTTTTGGAATCTTAACACTGTGAATATATTCATAAACGTGAGACCAGAACATTTAATCTCTTTCACCTTTTTCTTCCTGTCATCCAGGCAGCACGTGGACAAAGGTAAACGTCTGGGATCAAGCGAAAGTTTTCATATGAATGATGGCGGCTCATCAGCAGCCCCACAGTTGAGGTTTTGTTTCAATTTTGCATTTGACAGGAGCTGACCATCGTATTACTGGGGGCTACACAGGTCTTTGCTAAAAACAGAAGAGTGGATTCTTTTCTCTCTCATGGTTTAGAATATTTTAATAGTGACCAGATGGGCTGGGGAGAGGAGGGCAGAGTGTCTCAGTAGGGATCTGAGAGTTTACAAATGAGCCTTTTAGAAAATCAGAGACGGACAACTCACCTTTTTCAGAGCTCTTTATCAGGGCCGGCTCCAGGCACCAGCTTATCAAGCAGGTGCTTAGGGCGGCAACTCCAGAGCGGGGCAGCACTTTCAGGTATTCGGCACACTCCCGCTTGGAGCAAAGGACCTCCTTCTGAATTGCCAGATTGTGATCATTTTTTTTTTTGGCTGCCCCTGCTCTTTATGTCCATATCACAGCCCCTGGCTACAATATTAGTGAATGCACAAGTGGTACAATAAAAATGGGAAAAAGTTCAACATACAAAAATATGAAGTAGGAGATAAAACAGAAATGTATAAGTCAAAAAAGAAATGTTAAAAGTGTCCAAAGGTCTTAAGTAAGCATCACACACTTCAGCCGTTCGGCAGCCTCGGGGCCAGCACTTTGCAGTCTGGAAGTCCCCCTGGGATTTTTCCTTGCTTGTTGCAGATCAGAACAAGCCACCTGCACTCCCTGATTGGTCCCTCGATAGGACCCGCGTGATCCAGATCCTGTGCACCCTCGCCCAGCTTGGCCTAGCAGGTAAGTGGAGCTGCCAAGCGCCTCTCGGCTGAGTCACTCGCCCCACCACGGAGCATCAGAGCCTGGCCAGGAAGGGTGACAGAGCAAGGCCCCAGCTCCCTGCCATGGGGACGGGGAGAGGCCTGCAGGGAGGCACTGACTGACGGGCTGGTGTTGCATCCCGGGCCTCAGTGGCAGATTAGGAATCTCTTGCTGTATAATCTCCTGTTTCTTTTATACTTACATATAAACTTAAAATATGGCTTTAATTGGTGTTTTTCTATATGTTTATCTTTCTTTACATAGGAATTAGGGCTGTCAAGTGATTAAAGAAATGTATTGCGCGATTAATCATGCTGTTAAACAATAATAGAATACCATTTATTTAAATATTTTTGGATGTTTTCTACATTTTCAAATATATTGATTTCAATTACAACACAGAATACAAAGTGTGCAGTGCTCACTTTATATTTATTTTTTATTACAAACATTTTCACTGTAAAAAAGAAACTACAATTCGCCTCATTGAAGGACTGTTGTGCAATCTCTTTATCATGACAATTGAACTTACAAATGTAGAGTTATGTAAAAAAGAATAACTGCATGTAACCATCAGACAGTGTAGAACTTTAGAGCCTACAAGTCCACTCAGTCCTACTTCTTGTTCAGCCAATCGCGCAAACACGCATTCAGTGCTGGGGGAGGGGAGAAGTAAGCAATGACGTGTGCAGGAGGAGGGTGAGGGAGATGTCTTGCTGCTGCTTCTGGAATGGTGGTTTCTGGTACTAAGCTCGCCAGTCTCGCCTCCTTTTACTGAGCTAGTTGGTCTCCCTTCCACTGAGTGAGCCCTTGTTTGCAAGGGAGGGTGGGTTTTACTTCAGGGACTTCCATACTGCAGGGGAGCAGAAGCTGGTGCAGAGAGGATGAGCTCGCCAGGCCATGTTCTCTATGGGATACCCCGGAGCAAGCAGCCAGCTAGGGGCAGTGGGGCATGATGCAGGGGGGTTGGTCCTGGGAGTCAGAGGCTGGCTGGGAACAACAGGGCCTGGCTGGGTAGGGTGACGATACGTCCCATTTTGGCCAGTACAGGGCCCTTTCCCAGCTCAGTCCCGGCCGTCCTTACTTCTTCACCAAACTGGGCATTGTCCCGGCGGCCAGGCAGAGCAGAGAGAGGCGGCTGCTGCCTGGGGGTCACCTGAAGGCAGCGATGCCCCTGCCCGCCAGCAGAACAATGGGGACATTTGCTGCTGGCGGGAGATGCTGGCTTCAGAGATGACCCCTGGGCAGTGCAGAGTTTCGGGGGGGGTTTCAACCCCAATCCCGGGCAGCACGGGGCCTGAGTGGGGTGTCAGCCCCAACTGCGGGCAGCACGGGCTGGGGGGAAGTCAGTCCCAGCCCCGGGAGGCATGGGGAGGGCAGTTCGGGTGAGCCCTACAAGTGTGTGTTGGGGGGCACTCCGGCGAGCCCCTGGCCGTCCTGTTTTTACTTTAAAAATGCAGGGATGAGAACTACCTCACTCTCTGTAGCCTCTTCTCTTACCGCCCTCTGGTGGCGGCTTGTGTTAGTGCCCCTGACCAGACAGGTTTTTCGGAGCCGCTCCTGCTGCTCTCCCGCCCAGTGTGTCTGTGATTAATGCACGTTAAAAAATGTAACGCGTTAATTGTGCCGTGCATTATGGCAGTTAATTGACAGCCCTTATAGGAATTAGATACAGTGTCCTGTCAGCTAATTTCTAAGTAATAATCTGCAAAAAACCTCTATAGTTTTCAGGTGCCTAAGAAGCTCCCGGAATCACAGTTAAAGTTGCCCCCCCCACACCAAAATCTGAAATGGCCCCTCTGGGCTCTTACCATGGCCTGCTTCAGGCCTGGCTGGGGGTGGGACCTCGGGGAGAGAGGAGCAGCAGGGGGTGGGGCCCCGTGGCGAAAGGGGCTAAGGCCCACCTCAGCCCCGCACTGGGAAGATGCTTCCTCTGCCAATCCATGTCTGCCCCAGGTAGGGTGACCAGATGTCCCGATTTTATAGGGACGGTCCTGATTTTGGGGTCTTTTTCTTATATAGACTCCTATTACCCCCCACCCCCGTCCTGATTTTTCACACTTGCTGTCTGGTCACCCTAGCCCCAGGCTACTCCGCTTGTGTTAAAAAATGGGTTGCCACGAGGGGCCATTGATGGAATCACCCCATGCAGAGTATTTTTAAGAAGGTTGAGTTGTTGGACCCACACCGCCTCCCTCATTCAGCTAAAGCTCTGATACCCCTTTCTGCTGGCAGCACAGGGTGTGTGTGAAAGGGGAGGCCACATGGCCCTATCACAGGAGTGGAGATCTGAAGCAGTTGGCACCTCTGGGGGCTGTTTACAGTATTCAGTGACGCCCCTTAATCCCTCTCCCACCCACACACCCTTTCGAGTTCCTGGAGGACTTGTGGGACCCTCCCCCATGGAGTAAGACACAATCACACATAAACCTTTCATCAATGTCATACAGTGGTCGCCAAAGATACTGCATGGGGTTGCAATGTATGTCACAACATGATGTCTAATGGCCAATCAGAACACAGGACTTCCTAATGCTGTTTTTTAATTTCCCATAAATTCTAGACTCACCCTTCTCCAAGAACAGGGGTAGGCTGGACTTCGGACATCAGATTAGCAGTGATACAGTTAGATAGAATTATAATACACATGAACTCTTGCCACACACTATGATGATTCCTGATCATATTAGCCCCATCCTCAGAATGAAACCTCCCAACACAAAGTGGAAACTTGAGTGGCTTGTGTTGTTTTAAAATTTGGAAGAGCAGCTCGGAGACCTCTCTCCTTAACTTAAGAATAGAAGCTTGTGGCAGCCTGCATGAAAAGGTGCTCAGGGCAGACAGGAAATTGCAAAGCACGACCTATGGGATCCCCCTAGAAAGGACAAAGTCACTCGAGTGTAGCGCTATGAGCTACAATTCACCATAGTCAGTGTATCAAAGACGTCTGACAGATGTACAAGGGTCAGCGTGATTGACTTGATCTTCACCCATGATCTGGAGAAGGTCCGTTACCAATGTAGTCTGTGCGCTAAACGCTGGCTAATAACCAGACTGACAGGAATCAAGGAAATCTGAGGTCCCCCAACTAGCACTAGAGTGGCCTTGACAAAAGATTCTTGATGACCTTTCCCTTAAAAAGGAGATAATAGACAGGGCAATAACTGAGAACATTTTTACTGTCAAAAAAGGATGTCTTTAGTAAGGGCCTATTGGTCACTTTCTTGCCCTAAATCTCTTCTGATAATAGGCCCAATGTCTCCCAGCTGGATTGTATTACTGTCTAACTCACGGGTTATAACCCAAAGAGCAGTAGGAACTTCCACTCCCTTGGCCAGTGACAGTGGCTCATACTCAAGCAGAGATGACAGTGTTTGTCCCCCACAGATAAGTCCACCGCTCTGGAGTCTGAAAACTTGGTCTGAATCTGCAGGTTATTTTCTGAGAAATGGGTTAAAACCCCCTCACAGTGAAAACTACTTGGTATCATATGTCACTGGAAGCAACACAGATCCACCAGGCCTTTTTGTCACTTGGAACAGCTTTGCTGATCAGGACTTTGTAGAAGTTAGATGGAGGCTAAGAAGCCCAGCTGTGCCTCATGCAAAGCCCTTGGCACAAGATATCAAAATGTTCTCATGCTGCAGTTGGTGAGAATCAGGCAGTGACTCCGGCCCCCATTGTTCCAGCCACCTGTTTTCCTCTTCCTCAGTCGCAGACCATGTGTCTATCCCCTGCTGACCTGTGAGAACATGGCTAGGAAGACGGTATTTAGAAATTATTGTATCAATTGCAGAGGGCAAATATTAAGCAGAAAAAAAGATGGTTAATGCCACAGTTATTGGATTAGAGGTACATGACTCTGGCAGCCCACAGTACTTTGTAAATTTTCCCAGAACCACCTGCTGCAGAGAGCTGTGCCATGAGCTAGGCTGTAGGTCCCTCTGGAGTCCCACAATACAGGGACACAGCAATGGCGGGAAGAAATGCTGTATAGAGCGGAGTGTGGATGTGGCAGGTGCTGTTTTTCAAACAACTGTTCTGCAGAGTGGCCAGGCTGCACCATTGCAGGGACTGACAGCGTCAGGTGCTGCCTCTCCACAGTCTTTCGTGGTAGAGCCTCCCCTTGCCAACTGAGACGACAAGGTGTTTCTGGACTCCCAAGAGTAACATGAAACAATAAATACACAGGAAGTGCCTGTTTGGTGTGCAACGTTCAGAATCAGCCCATTTCTGAGAACAGGAAAATGAAACTAAATTTGTCTCTTCGCTACAGAAGCAGCCATGGCTGCTGTGAATCCAGCAGAAAAGCTCCTAGCTGAACTGACTTGTTCAGTGTGTAAAGATTATTTTAAAGATCCAGTGTGTCTAGATTGTGGGCACAATTTCTGCCAGGCCTGCATCACTCGCTGGTGGAAGGGATCGACTACAAACTTCCGCTGTCCTGAGTGCAGAAAAACCTTTTCCCAGAGAAACTTCAAACGAAACAGACATCTAAGGAATATTGTAGAAGCTTCCAGAACACTTACATTGGAGTCAGCAAAAGAACCAGAAGTTGAGAGAGTGGGTGAAAAACGCAAGAGGACTTTAGATGTCTTCTGCCAAGAAGATCAAATACCCATTTCTGTGGTTTACCATCTGCCCCGAGATCACAGAGAACACACTGTGGTTCCCATAGATGAGGCTGCCAAGGATTACAAGGTAAGAAATTACGGGACAGTGTAAAAGATGGAATGGCCAGGAACGGCATTTTAATTAAAAAAAATTGCAAAAAAGAGCGGATAATGTTAGAGACCCTTAAGAACAATATTTTAGCAATGAGAACAGACATATAAGACACTGTTATTAACCTGTTCTGGCCCCAAACCATTTTTAACACCAATAAGGACTCAGAAAAGTCAGTTCCGAACTGGTCACGGGCTGAAATTTATACATATTGCACAGAACTATTACATTGGAACTGCTGCTGACCTCGGACACATATTTTGCTAGAGATTATAAATACATCTTTTATATAGTTACCAATTTTGGTTGGAAATATTCCTGGAGGTGTCATAACCTAATCTTTAACTAATCCTGGAAGGTTGGCAACACTAATCTTGTGTGCATGTGTTGTGCACATGTCATGAGTCGGTGTAGCCTCAGGAACGGCTGGATTTTCGTCCAAAAAAGGCACATCAATGGGGAGAGGAAAAGTTTCCTAGCTGAAACATGGCATATGAAAGAAGTGTAGTTGGCTTCAATATTGTCACCTCTTAAAAAATTCCAGTAACTTCTGGAAGATCCAAACTTACAGAGATTTCAGGGACCTGAGTGTACTGACGCACAAATCCTTCCAGAGCATCATGAAGGTCCTACTCACCACATAAATCATTGTGACTGATTCTGCTTTTCATGTTATTTTGTATTTGTTGTGTATTTTTGGGAAGAGTCACTCTCATATATGGAGGTGAGACTTTCGAGTCTGTTATTTTTCACTGGTAATTTTTAGATAGGCCTAAATATTTCTGCTCCACAACTTTTGACAGTGTTAGAACGTGGTTCTAGGCTGAAATGAGTTAATATGCGTCTGCTACTAATTGGTTCTCATTCCGAAAATATTGTCCTCAAGGTAATATGCTAGATGGATACATTTAATCTTCTGGGTCACTTTGGAACCGTGTGTTCCAGGTCCTATTTGGTGTTTAAAAAACAGTTCTGGGCTGGAATGGGTTGATAACAGGGTGCTAGAAATCAGTTCTCATTGGTAAGATATTGTCCTCAAGGTGTTTTTTGGTGTTTAAAATATGGTTCTGGGCCAAAACAGGGTATCACAATTCGTTATGAATCTGTTCTCTTAAGTGTCTGTAACAGCACCTGCTGGTTTTTGCAACAATTTTATTGATTAAAATGCCATTCTGGGCGTTACTGGCTCGTTCCAGCTTTTACACCATCATCATCCCTATATTTCTGCCTCTGGGCATGCACCCTGCTGTCTCTTTCTAGGTATTCAGATGCCTATTTCTCACTTAAGCCCCAGACTGATTCACAATCTGGAGGAAGACAGACGTTTGGCTGCCTGGCTAGAGTGTGCGGTCTGACCTGGCAGGTGGCCTCTAAGCACACCTCCCGGATCAGACTCACCCTTCTAACCTTTAGCCCAGGGGTTAGGGTGCTCACCTGATATGTAGGAAACACTGGTTCAAGTCCCTCCTCCACCTGATGAGAAGAGATTCGAACAGGGATCAACCACCTCTCAGGTAAGTGCCCTAACCATGGGCTATAGGATATTGTGAGTGGGGCAGGCTCCCTCCATCTCCTCTGTCAAAACTGTTTCACTGGGGATAAAAAGTCATTTGGACCAGAAAGAGAGAGACGAAGCATGAGAATGATTATATGGCCAGGTAGTTAGAGCACTCACCCATTTTATTATGTATTTAATATTCTTGAAAATATAAAAAATGTGTGAAAACCCTCCAAAAGCACCAAAACTAAACCACTTTTTCTTTTTTTAGGACCAAATTCAGAGCCGTTTGGAGATTTTGAAGAAAGAGAGAGAAGAGATTCAGTCATTTAAATTGACTGGGGAAAGTAAAAGCCAGGAACTGCTGGTAGGTGCCGTTATTACTCAGAAGCAAATATGCCCAGGGACATTATTAACACATGGCTTAGCCTGAGGCCTGGTCCACACTAGGTGGGGGATTGATCTAAGTTACACAACTTCAGCTACGTGAATAACGTCGCTGAAGTCGACGTACTTACATCTACTTACCATGGTGTCTTCACTGCAGTAAGTCGACAGTTGATGCTCTCCCGTTGACTCCGCCTGCGCCTCTCGCCCTGGTGGAGTACCGGAGTTGATGGAAGAGCACTCGGCGGTCGATTTATCGTGTCTAGACTAGACGTGATAAATCGAACCCCACTTGATCGATCACCACCCGCCGATCCGGCGGGCAGGGGCAGCTCTAGCTTTTTTGCTGCCCCAAGCACGGCAGTCAGGCTGCCTTCAGTGGCATGCCTGCGGGAGGTGTGCCCATCCCGCGGCTTCAGCATACCTGCCGCCAAATTGCCGCTGAATCTGTGGGATCGGCGGCCCTCCCACAGGCATGCCGCCGAAGGCTGCCTGACTGCCACCCTTGGAGCGAACGGCAGGGCACCCCCCGCGGCTTTACGCCCCAGGCACGTGCTTGGAGCGCTGGTGCCTGGAGCCGCCGCTGCTGGCGGGTGGAGTAGACAAGCCCTATGTGTCATAAGAAGAATAGTGAGCAACATGTTCCCTTTTGAGAGAGACTATTACTTATTTATTGTCATTGTAAAGAGAAATTTCTAGTTTATGGAAAATAGAGCATTAAAGAAAGAGTTTTAATAATCCTAATATTTTCACTGATAATGTGAGCGTAATTTGTAATTTGGTTACTTAACAGTAGTTTCTCCTTTAGTCTTTCAACTACGTCTGGTCAACATTTTTCAACTAAAAACCCTTCCTGAAGATAGATGGGGTTTAGTAGAAAACAACTTTTTTCATGGAAAAAAATCATTTGCAACAAAATTTTCATTTTTGACAGGCAATTTCAAAATGAAGCAAACGTTTTTGTGTCATTTCCTTCTGAAATTTTAATTTTGGTTTTAAAAAGCTGACAAACTTTCAAAATTTCAGATTTTTTAAAATCCTTTTCTTGCCCTTTTTATTCACTCCTTTTAGCCAATGAGTACACAAAAATGAATAAATTCCAGGGTTTTTTTTACCTAGTTTTTATTTTTGTCGCTTTTTGGAAAATGGGAGAATTTTGAAGGGGTACAGAGAAAAATAAATAAAAAGAAAAAAGGGGGGAATGAACATTATTTTGTTGCATTTTGGGAAAAGAGAGGGAATGGGAGAAACAAAAATGTGAAAATTTTCAAAAGTTATTTTAAGGTATTTTTCAGAGAAATTAAAACTAGTTCCATTTTGAACATTGAGAAACAGAAACAACTTTGAAATTTCAATTATTTTTGCAAATTCGCCCCACACCCCAATTTTTTGGCCAACTTTACTTTCCACTGAAATAACCACAAAAGGACAATCAGTGCAGCTGCTATAAGAATCGGCTGCCCCACAGGCTGGTCACTTAAGGCCTAAAACAAAGCACAAGGACGTCATTGGAACAACTCCGGGTCAGTTCAGTGAGCTTTGGAACAGCCCTTAATGGTATCACTGCTAGACATTGACATGGAGAAGATCTGGGTTCCAAATCTGGTCTGATTTCCTTGCTCCTAGGGCATCAGGGGCCAGAGAGTGCTCCAGAAACAGCATGAATTGGTGGACATCTGTCCAGTTCACATGCACTCATTCCTAAGCAACCTGCAAACTCAGATTTGCATGTACAAAAAGGGGTCTTCTCAGCAGCCCAATTTGTGCTCAAGGTCACTGTGTGGCTTAAAATTCAAGATTTATGATTTGCCAAATTTTATGTATCCAAAACTGTTTTCAGAACTCATGAGAGCAAATGATAGAGCTCAAATTTTAGTACCTTTTTTTTTAAGGCCCTTTATGTCTATATGTATTTTGTGGACAGCTTGTGTTCCCCAGTTCAAGTCTAGTGCTTCTTAGTTTGGGTTCTGCTGTTTCCTCTACTAAAATTATCCTTGCCAGTCAGTTCTGAATCCCACACCTGCTGTGCTTCCTGTTACTAGAAGGATCTGGTTTTCTACAAGCCACAGATCACAGATTATCCAATTAATGCGAGAAAAATTCATATTCTAAACACCAGTTAGGACTCTTGAAAATCTATTGGAAAATCTTATCTCTGCATAGCATAGAGTATGTTCTCCATAAAATGTCAGAAGTTAAATTCTGTGGGGTTGCAATGACATGCTACCATGTGCAAAAAATGTCCCATGGCTCACTCCGTATTCTTGTCCTTCACCTGTGCTTTTCCTGTTCGTATCTTGTCATTTCAGAAACAGCTACAAACTGAGAAGCAGAAGATTGTGTCTGAATTTCAGCTACTGCACCAGTTTCTGAAGGAACAAAAGCGACTCTGGCTGGCCCAGCTGGAAGAGCTGAATAAGGAAATTAAAAAGAGGAGGGATGAGTATGTTACCAAATTATCTGAGGAAATATCTTCTATCAGTTCCCTGATCCGGGAGATGGAGAAGAAGTGCCAGCAGCCAGTGAGTGAATTCCTGCAGGTGAGACGGTGTTAGAAACACCCCAGATCCTTTCACAGTTAAAGAAAGTCTCCTAACTCTTCACTTTTGGAGTGTACGAATGAATGGTCATAACATAGAGTATTGCTACAATATACATTATTTGGATCGAGCCCTAAATGAAAAGAAATTCCTCTTTTGAATTCTAGTGGGAGAAAACTCCTCCAAAAATGGCAAACTCCAAACTCTGTTCTTCCTGTCTCCTAATGCAAGAACAAAGGGACATTCAATAAAATTAGAATTCAAAATTGATCCAACTAACACTTTTTCACACATCACATAATTAGACCATGGAACTCATTGTCACCGGATGTTGTTTAGACAAAGCATTTAGCAAAACTCAAAAAGTGATCAGATATTTATATGGATAACAAGAATATGCAGAGTGATATTAAACCTCATGCTTCATTGCTTCAACTAGTCGCTAACTATTAGAGAGAAGGATGAGAATGTGGGAGGCAGATTATTTTATACCTTCCTCTGAAGCATCTGATATTGTCCACTTTTGGAGACAGAATACTGACCAGATGGACCTCCTGTCTGATCCAGACTGGCTTTTTCTGTGTTCCAAACACTAACTTCTGAAGATCTAAGATGGAACCTATCATTAATTATGGAAATAGCTAAGAAGCTGAGTTTCCATTTAAAGCCTCATTTTGCCACTCTTCCTACCTACCACAAAAAGGGAAAATATTGGCCTTAACATTGATACATGAGGTCTGAGGCTGTGGTGATTTTTCTGACAGAACTGAAGTTAGTTAGGGAAGCTGTTCATTTCTTATGGTACCCTGAAAGTATAAGTAGTCGTTAGAATTCCAAAAGCCTTCTAATGACTTTAATTTTCAAAAAATGCCTCCAACTAGGAAAAAAAGAAAAAAAAGATGAGAAATAAAACAAATCATACTGGACTTCTGAGGCTGATATCTAGGGTCAAATTCTCTGTTGCAACCAATATCTGCTGTGGGCAGCATTCTTCACTCCTCAGGTTTCCTGCATTCATCCTGGGGCTTGGGATAGTGAATGGCCCTCTGTTACTCTGTACCCCACACCCATTGTTCTCAGCCAGCCCCAGCTTCCTGTGGATGTCAAGAAGTCCACAGGATGGGCCTTCAGAGTGTTTGTGGGCGAGTGGGGAGAGAGTTTACAGCATGGGGGCAGCACAGCATGGGGGCATCCCTCCCTCTGCACCCACTGGAGTCTGCAGGAGGGGATCTTCTCCACACCTGTGAGTGTTAGGAAGATCCTTGTTCAATACTGAGCCCTCTGATTCCGTGTGCCAGCTGATTATCCAAATGTCATTACACGAAGAGTTGGTGTGCCTCCTTATACAAACTTCCTAGGCCCAGATCCTGCAGTCAGAGCACTTCTCCAAAAGAACAAAGTTAACTCATTTAATGCTTTTGTTTGCATTAATAAATAACAAATAATTTCTCTTTGAACCTCAATCTGTGAAGACAAAGTGAATCCCCTCCAGAGCAGGAGGGATCTCCAATATGTGATAAATGGGACTGAATTTCCTTTTCTCTCTCTCCTCTAGGACATCAAAGGCACCGTGAGCAGGTAGGTGGCTCCTTCTCACTCTCCCTTTCACTTCCCAGGGCAGGGAAGGGATTTTAAACATGAGACATTTCTCCCCATGGTCCAGCAGTGCAGAGTGTGGGGCTGGTTCCCAATCTCCCTCCATTAAATCTAATCTTGAGGCTGTTGTCATTTTGACCAGACTCCAGAATAGAGCAGCCTGAGAAAAGAGTGATTGACCTATAGACGGGTATTGATTTGTAGTGTGGCTGGTGAAATGGAGACCTCAGGGGACTGCAGATGGAGAACAAGTTTTTCATTTCTAAGTCATAGACTCCAAACTCCACCTAGGTCGGTAGGGATGGAAAGTCGGTGCCATCTGATGACTATTCAATGAGCTGTTTATTAATTGTTTCTTAATTATGCAGTGAGCTCTAGCCGTGTGCTGGGCGTGGCAACAGATATGATGGAAGAGACGTTCCCTGCTCTGAGGAGTTTATAACGTGCTGTTATCAGTAGCGCTATGGCAGTGCCTGGAGGCTCAAGGCAAAATCAGGGCCCCACATGCTGGGTGCTGCACAGACACACAGACAGAGACAGTCCCTGCCCCAGGGAGGTTACAGTCTAAATAGACACAAGAGACACAGGGCGGAGGGAGGAAGGATTAAAATCAATTTAAGGGGACATTCAATAAAGTCAAAGTGCTGCACTTTGGAAGGAAAAATCAAATGTACAACTATGAAATGGGGAATAACTGGGGAGGCAGCAGGACTGCTGGAAAAGATCTGGGGGTTGCAGTGGATCACACAGTGAAGGAGTCGGCAGTGTGATGCTCTTGTGAAAAAGGCAAATGTCATTGTGGGATGTTGTCCCAGGTTGCTGTATTCACCGCAGGTGGTGCAACCTCCTGGCTGCTCTGGGGATTAGCTCTTCCAGGGCCAACCCCTCCCCTTGCGTCTCTCCCCCGTTGTGTCTCTCTAACTCTGCAGCCTCATCTCTCACTCCAGGAGCTGCAGCTTCCTCTCCATGACTCAGCCTCCAGCCAGGTCACTGAATGGTTTCCCCTTCTGGGGTGCAGAGTCTCACTGGTCCCACTGCCCAGGCAGGAGCGCCGCCAGCTTTTTTCCTGCCCTAGGCGGCGGAAGGTCCCGCCCCTGAAATGCCGCCCCCGACAGAGGTGGCCAAAGATCCGGTCGCCGCCCCCCAAATGTTAGTGCCCTAGGTGACCGCCTAGGTTGCCTAATGGGTTGTGCCGGCCCTGTGCCCAGGCATTGCCGCTCCATCCGTGGCTGGTAGGGGAACTCGAGCTGCCCACTGCTCCAGGGTCCAGCCCAGGGACCCTACCACACGCAGGCAAGGTCTGCTGTCTCCCTGGGCTGCTTCCTACTCACCTCCCATAGGCTTTCTTCTCCACCCTTCTCTCTTAGGCCTGGTCTACACTGGGGGTGGGGGGGTCGAACTAAGGTACGCAAGTTCAGCTACGCAAATAGCGTAGCTGACCTCGAACTACCTTAGTTCAAACTACTCACCCGTCCAGACGCCGCGGGATCGAAGTCCACGGCTCCCCCGTCGACTCCGCCGTTCGCGGTGGTGGAGTTCCGGAGTCGACGGGAGCGCGTTCGGAGTTCGATATATCGCGTCTAGATTAGACGCGATATATCGAACTCCGAGAAGTCAAACGCTACCCGCCGACCCGGGCGGGTAGTATAGACGTACCCTTACAGGGGTTAGGCTAGGTGACCCTGGCAGTCCCCTCTAGCCCTATGATTCTAAGTACGCCGTTCCCTCAGGGCCCGGCTCCCAGCAGGCTGTTCTCTCCCTGGGTCCCCTCCTGCCCTTTCGAATGCACAGAGGGGGGCTGCAGACTTCCTCACTGCAGCCAATTTCTGTTGTCAGCTTCCTGGCTTTATACTAGTCCAGCCCCCACCTGCTCAACTGAGCTTCATCGTCCAATCAGAGGTTACTTCTCTGGCCTAAACCCCCCCAT
The DNA here is from genome assembly GCF_016161935.1 of Mauremys reevesii. Taxonomy (NCBI): domain Eukaryota; kingdom Metazoa; phylum Chordata; order Testudines; family Geoemydidae; genus Mauremys; species Mauremys reevesii. Next base: position 2,929,021 of record NW_024100715.1, read on the forward strand.
GTGTGGCCTGTCTCACTAATCTCCTCTTCCTCTGCTTCCTTCACTCTTTTCGGGGGCTGATGTGGGGTGAACACCCCACCACATATGTATTAACAGGAGTGTCGTATGTAAGACACAGGAGGACATTGTTCCACCCTTCTTGCCACGGTGCGGCCTCAGCTGGAAAACTGTCCGGTTTGGGGCATCACACTTTAAGAAAGATGTGGACAAATTGGAGAAAGTTCAGAGGAGAGCAACACAAATGATCAGAGGCTTAGAATGGATGAGCTGTGAGGAAAGGTAGAAATAAATGGGTGTGTTTAGTCTAGAGAAGAGAAGACTCAGGGAGGGCCTGATAACAGTCTTCAGATCTGTCTGAGGCTGTTCTACAGAGAGCGGTGATCAGTTGTTCTTCACGTCCCTTGAGGGCGCAGAACAAGAAGTAATTTATACCCCACACTCAAGTGCTAGGGATCTCTCAGTGCAAGGCATTTTTACAAGCCCTCAAATCATTTTTGTGGGTCTTCTCTGCACCATCTCCACTTTCTAAACGTCCATTTTAAAATAGGGACACCAGAACTGGATGCAGTTTTCCAATATCGGTCTCACCAGAATGAAGGGGAAGCTTGTAGTGTCAAAACTGGTATTGGACCTATTCCTGGGGCAATAGAGAATTTAAACCTCCAGGGTCTGCTGAGCTACAACCATTCACAAGAGTAAAATACATTTTAGTAAAACACAAATATGAACGAACTCCACAATGAGTAACACTGAGTTGTTCTTCAGATGCAAGAGGGAGAAGTTTGAGAACCCAGTGGCCTTTTCTTCTGACCTGAAATGGAGAATCTGGGAATCTTCTCAAAACTCTGCGGTTCTGGTGACCATAGTGAAGAAATTCAAAGGTAATAAACAGTCAGCTGGGGGATTTTCTCACATATATTACACTGATAATTGACAGAGCTGGGGAAATCTCTGAGGGAAAATAACTGTGGATGGAGATAGTCAGCTAATCATTTGGAACCTATGAATTCCCTACTCAGCTCTCAATACAGCACATACACACTGGGTTAGAGTCCTAAATTCAGACTGCTTGGGGGTTTTCCTTTCTTAGCAGCTATGAACGTTAACCTGAGCTTGAGCTTCCTGCTGAATTAACTGTTTCTGGAGTATGTTTGTTTGGATTTTTTGTCTGCAAGTCCTCCTGGGTCATCACAGTCCCTCTCTTGCTTTAGAGCGGGTGGCGTGGGGAACCTTTTTCTGTCACGGGCCACTGACCCACAGAAAAAAAACAATGGCGGGCCACTCACCCACGGTGGGATAGAGAGGGAATGTGGAGGCTCATGGCTTCCCCCCCGCAGGAAGCCGAGCTGGTATTCGCGGCTCCAGCCCCGCGGAGGGAGCAGAGGAAGTGGCACTAGGACAATTTTTACAGTGGGGGTGCCGAAAGCCAGTGGTCCCAAAACTTTTTCCCTGGCAGCCCCCTTACCCCTGTCTGTGCCCCCTCTCCCCAAAGCTGGTGCCAAGACTGGACCATGGCTCCGGGGTGGCGGGGGAGGGACACAGACAGGGGTAAGGGGGCTGAGGCTGAGACCACAGCTGGGGGCAGGAGCAGGGGCCCAGGTGCGGGGCCACCAGACAAGACCCCGCGTGAGGTGCTGGGGACAGAGCCTGGGAGTGGGGCCGGTGGCTGGGACCCCCGCGCAAAACCTGGGCCTCCTGAAGCAGCACCCTCTGCACTCCTAGTTCCCGTGGCTAGTCGGCACTCGCGGCTCCAACCCTGCGGTGGGGGGTGGGTCCTGCGGGCTGGATGAAATTTAGCAACAGGCTGGATCTGGACCATGGGCCATAGGTTCCTCACTCCACCTTTTATCCTCCTGAGCTGGAGATAATGAGACACCAGTTCTGTCAGGAAGGATGAGCCAGATTTACTGAGTACTAGTGGTTCAGGGGCAGATTTAAAGGTGATTGAATGCTAATCAGTGAAAAAGTGTCTGTGTATTGGTCTGTCTGTGAATGATGTGTTGGTTTCAGAGGGTTTGTCTACACAGCAATTAAACACCCATGGCTGACCCGTGTCCGCTGACTCCGGCTCACAAGGTTCGGGCTCGGGCTGGAGCCTGGGCTCTGTGACCTTCTCCCGTCATAGAGTCCCAGAGCCGAGGCCTCTGCCCAAGCCTGAGCATCTACACCGCAATTAAACAGCCCCATTGCCCGAGCCCTGCGAGTTTGTCAGGTGTCAGCTGCCATGGGCCAGCCACAAATGTATAATTGCTGTAAAACATCTCTGGGTCTATCATGTAACCTTAGGTCATGTCCTTAGTTTTTAATGTTTGGGGTTTATTTTTTAGTGAGGTGTGTAATGGTGTGAATTGCACTTAGTCTCCTTAACTATAACTTAATAAAGTTTGTTTTCTTTTCATTTTGCTTTTGTGTTAGAACGTGAACAATGTGAATATATCCCTAAACATGAAAACCTGACATTTCATCTTTTCCCCCCATTTCTTCCTCTAGACTCACTGTCGTCTAGACAGCAGTTGGACATAGGTAAATTTCTTGGATCAAAGGGGGAATGAAAACTTTCCTATGAATTATGGTGGCTCATTGGCAGCACCATAGTTCAGGTTTTGTTTCAATTTTGCATTTGACAGGAGCTGAACATGATATTAGTGGTGGCTACACAGATCTTTCCTAAAAACAGAAAAGTCGATTATTTTCTCTGTTATCATTTAGAATTAAGCCTCACTCATGATCTCGCGATAGAACTGTAGCTCATGAAAAATCCCAATATTTGACAGTTCTAAAAATGAGGCTTAATTTTGCTTATAAATCCTGTCAGCTGCCCTGGGTGCAGCTGAGGCTCCCGCTGTCACCACCCCAGTGCGGCAGCTCCCCTGCCAGCCTGGGAAGTGGGAGAGGGGATCTCACTGTAGCCCCCAGGCCTAGGGAGGGTGAAGAAGGAGGAGCAGAGATGAGGCTGGGAGGGCTTTATTATGGCCTGGGGGCTGCAGGGGGCCTGAAGTGATTCGGGGGGCTGATGGGGGCTGTATTGATGGTGGGTTCTGAGCAGAGAGGGTGAGTGCTGGGAGGATGAACTGAGGGCAGTGGGGTAGGGGTGCTGAACTGATGGGGCGGTGATGATGGGAGCTGGGAGACTGAATTGGGGGGGTTGGATGGGGACAGAACTGATGGGGGCTGGGAAACAGGATTAATTGCTGGGCAGGAGACGGGCAGATGTGGGGTGAGAGCTCCTGCAGCAGGAGCCAAAATCCCCTTCTCCAGGACATGTGGGAGAGTGGGCAGCACTGATTGTCACATGCGCAAACCTGGGGAGGGGCCAGGGGAGTTCAAACATCAAGAGACTGAGCTAAAACCCACAACAGAATCTTTCTTAAAATGTCATGATTTTGGGGCAAATCTCATGAGATTTGATCTCTTGAAGTTGGCAATACTGTATTAGCCACTGCATAGCCTTGGGGCCAGCAGTGTGGGGTCTGGAAAGTCCCTGATAGACCAGCACAAGCCGAGCAGCCATGCAGGAAGTGTGCGGTGTCCTCAACCACACCGCAGCAACACAGAGTCATGGTGGGGCAGTGGTGTCTCTATAATAGCAGTTTTTATATTGCTCGGCTGGCTGATCGTTAGGAGGGAGGGGGCTCTGCAAGGAGACGGGATGTGCAGAGTTGCATCATTGGACAGGGGGACTTTGGATTCCCTGTGATCTGCTGGAAGCCTCCTATGATGCCAGGGTCTCTAATCGCACCTGTGGAGCGAGGTGGGTGCAGGTGGGGAAAGATTCCATGGGCCTGATTGTCAGGCCCTTTTATGCTGCTCTGTCAGAGCAAAGGGGCCTTAATGTGCGTGGAAAAACTCCCAGAAAATAGCTCCAGTGCAAGGCTGCCCCCCACCCCGTCTCCCTCACCCCCGTCCATGTGAAGTTGGCATTGGAGCTCTTCAGCAACTCTGCTCCCAGCCGTTATTGTAGGAGTGGGTTGGGGCCATGCTGGGGGCCAGGGCCGGCCCTAGGGGGGTGCGGGGTCCAGGGCGGAAGTGATGGATTCATCTCTTCTGGGACCAGCCGCACCAGCCAATAGCACCAGCCTGTGGGGCTCCCCAAAGTGCAGGGCCCGGCACGGTCGCCCCGATTCGCCCTTCCCAGGGGACGGCTCTGCTGGGGGCACAGACAGGAGGCATCACACTCTGGCTGCTCTCTGCTTCGCAGCCCTGAGGCCCCTGGAGCAAGGGGCCAGGCAGACTAACGGAAGGACAAAGATGGCTTAAAACCAGCTCCCTCTGACCCCCCTCGTCTTCGCCCCAGCACAAGGATGGAATCACAGAGACTCAGACTCGGGGTCTGGGGCCTGGCTCAGCCGAGCTGATCCTTTCGCTCTGTCCCTGAACTGGCTCTGTCAGGGTGTGAATCCCTCCTGCCCATGGCTGAGATCTCAGCGCTGCTCTCCATGCAGAGCTGGGTAAATCCGGGAGGGGGGAGGTTGCCTGGTTCACTCCCCAGCTGGGGCAGGTTCTGTCACTGACACGATCAGACCCTCCCCGAGGGCTGAGCTCTGCCCCTCACGCTCTGATTCTCTCTCTGCAGCGAACATGACTCTGGATCCAGACACGGCCCATCCCGACCTCACCGTCTCTGCAGATCAAAAAACTGTGAGATTGGGATGCACACGGCAGGCTCTGCCCGACAACCCTGAGAGATTTGACACTGCGCCCTGTGTGCTGGGCTTCGAGGGATTCACCTCCGGCCGACATTCCTGGGAGGTGGAGGTGGAGGAGATGGGAGTCTGTGCTGTGGGGGTGGCCAGAGAGTCTGTGAGCAGGAAGGGAGGGATCCAGGTTAACCCTGAGCAGGGGATCTGGGCTGTGGAGGGCTGGGGGGATCAGTACTGGGCTCTCATGTCTGCTGAGCAGCGCATCCGCTTGTCCCTGAGCCAGGCACCCCGCAGGATCCGGGTGTATCTGGACTATGAACGGGGGCAGGTGATGTTTTTCGATGCTGGTCACAGGGACCCGATCTTCACTTTCCCACCGGCCTCTTTCGCCGGGGAGAGAATCCGCCCGTTCTTCCAGGCTGGTGTTAGTGTCCCGGTCTTTGGGGTTCTTGGTACTGTGCGGCTCACACTGTGTCCCTGAAGTGCCAGGTCTGTCCCCATGAAACAGGCTCCTCTAGCCCCCACCCTCCTGATCTCTATGACCCTGGAGGACTCAGCCAGTCTCCCTCCGCACAGACAGGGCTGAAGGGGGGTGACTCTGTACCCTTAGCTCTATGGCTGTGGAGGTCTGTGTGAGGCTCTTCGCTGGGTCTCTATGCTCCTAGGAGGCCAATTTAGTGTGGAGTGGGATGGGGGGAATCTTACCAAGGAAGGAGGGAGACCCCTGTGGGAGGGACCAAGCCGAGGGCCAGGGAGAGACCCCTCAACGGGGGATAGGGGAGAGCAGGGAGGAGACCTGGCTGAAGAAGCTGAGGGGGGGAGTGTTTAAAATAATTTTAGTTGATTGTTATTTAGCCACAACCAGCTAATATATACTTAAATACAACTGTTAGCGTGTGTACGAGGTGCGAAGGCTGGAATTTTCAAATGAACCGAAGTGACGTAAGACTCATTGATTTTCAGTGGAACTTGTGCTGCTAAGTAATTTCAAGTGGGATTTTCAAAAGCACCTAAGTCATGGAAAGCACCTTAACCTTATTAAAATCCCTCCGTAAATGGACCTGAGAGGGAAATTTGTCTGTTTAAAACTTTCTGGAAAACACTGGTTTGCTGTGTGAGGTGAATTTTGAGACAGAAACAAAAGGTCAGTTTCCATATGAATTTTACCAAAAGTTTTTTAAAATGAACAGAGCCCTGAAAGCCCAATCAGTTCCCTTGTGTCTGCTGCCCAATATAGGATGTAAAAGCAAAACCAGATGAGAAATGTAGGATTGATGACAAATATACAAATGATGCTGGATTCCATCATACACTACATTTTCTGCTAGATCATCTCTCCCACCCCCATTATACTGTCAAGTAAATTATCTAAGGGTATGTCTACACTATTTAATTAGGTCGATTATATAGAAGTCGATTTTTAGAAATTGATTTTATACAGTCGATTGCGTATGTCCCCACTAAGCACATTAAGTCGGCGGAGTGGGTCCTCATGACCGTGGCTAGCATCGACTGATGGAGCGGTGCACTTTGGGTAGCTATCCCACAGTTCCCACAGTCTCCGCCGCCCATTGGAATTCTGGGTTAAGCTCCCAATGCCTGATGGGGCAAAAACATTGCCGTGGGTGGTTTTGGATACATGTCGTCAGTTGCCCCTCTCTCCGTGAAAGCAATGGCAGACAATCGTTTCACGCCTTTTTCCTGGGTTACCCATGTAGACGCCATACCACAGCAAGCATGGAGCCCGCTTAGCTCACCATCACCACTGCTGTTCTGGGCAAGTCTACTGTGGGGAGTGCTGTGATCCAAGTAGCCAATGCAATCATTGACGTTCTGTTATCAAGGGCAGTGACTCTGGGAAATGTGTGGGCCTTTTTAGATTTTAGGTGCATCATCTTCCTGTCCTTTGTCACTGGTGAAGAAGTCTTGCAGCCAAACATTCCAGTCCAGTCGGTGCTGTAACACCCAATAGCACTTCTTTGGTTGACACATGTAACAGCTCCAGGGCTCTTGCTCTTTTGCCTTTTCCGAGGTACCTTGCCCTACCAGGACCGCCAAGCATTCGACACAGAAGCACCTGCAGCAGCTGGCATTGCTACACAGCAGCAGCTCCTTGCCTTTGCAGCAGACAGTGCAGTAGGACAGGTACCTGTCCTCGTCGGATATGTTGCTTGGCCAGGGGTTCTGGGAACATCTTCCCTGCCCAGCTCCTAGCAACCTCCAGGGCATGGTGTACAGTCCACCACTTTCCCTGCAACTCAGCTCTCCTGCTGTCCTGCAACTCAGCTCTCCTGCTCCCCAGCAATGAGCTTGGGGGATCCGTTTTGGTCCTTTTGGGAGCTGCTGGCAGACATGGTACTGCTGCTCTGGGAGGACTCCTTGGAATCCCCCTCAGTGAGGTCGATCAGGGGCACCTGGACAGACATGGCCATCTTCCTCTTAGAGCACCGAATGGCAGTCCTCTGTTGCTTGGGCCATCCTCTGGAGTGGAGTGGTTGGGTGCCCAGAGTTGTCTCCCCTCTCCCCCCACCCCGGCCGCGTTGTTGGGCATCTGGGTGAGGAGGGTATAGAACATGGGAAGGAGGGCAGGCGATTATACAGTGGATGCAGCGGGAGTCTGTGCTCTTGTTGGCTTTCCTGCAGCTCCAACAGACACTTCATCATGTCCGTTTGCTCCCCCAACAGACGCTTCATCATATCCATTTGCTCCCCTATTAGCCTCAGCATCGCGTCCTGCCTCCGCTCTTCACGCTCTCTTAATTCTTTCCGGGCCTCCATGCATTAAGCTGTGCCCTATCAGTGCGGGAGGACTGCCTGAGCTCGACAAACTCGTCATCACGAGTGCATTTTTTTCGCCTTCTAATCTGCGATAACCTCAGGGACAGAGATGACAGGGGGAGCATAGAAATATTCTATGCTCGATGATTCTGGGGGGACTGCATGGTCACCTGTGCTGCTGAGTTCATCACGCTGACCAAACAGGAAATGAAATTCAAAAGTTCCTGGGGCTTTTCCTGTGTACCTGGTTAGTGCATCAGAGTTCAAAGTGCTGTCCAGAGCGGTCACACTGGAGCACTCTGGGATAGCTCCCGGAGACCAATAACATCCATTTGTGTCCACACTACCCCAAATTCAACCCAACAAGGTCAATTTTAGCGCTACTCCCCTCATCGGGGAGGAGTACAGAAGTCGATTTTAAGAGCCCTTTAGGTCGACGGAACGGGGTTGGTTGTGTGGACGCATCCATTTTTAAATTGACCTAACGCGACTAAATTCGACCCAACCCCTTAGTGTAGACCAGGGCTAACTGTAAGGGTGGGAATTACTCTGGCAATACCAGGAATGTGAAATAAAAATGAACAGATCATATGGAAAGCCCCTTGAGATGCACTGAATTAAAACCGAAATATCCAGCATCTGTCACATCAGAGTTGTTTTCATGCGGTGCAAACTGTGTATAAAAAAATGACCATATTTGGTCTTCATGTAACTCATTTTTCTTTTAGAAATCTCCCTGATTTTGCTGTCAGCAATTGATTGTATCTGACTTTCCTCTCAAAGTGGTCTTTCTAAAATGTGGATAAATGCATATCTGGATGGTGTATGTTCATATTATTAAATTTGCTGATAGTAGAATTGTCACTGGTGTGATTGTTGCCTGGTTTGAATCACCACTGAGAATGCCCAATTCGGGACAGGGCAGATACACCCCAAAACTGTTAGATAAATAGATTCACGAAAACAGTAAGAAAATGAGCTCTTATATCCCCACACTGGTTAGCAGGAAGTCAAAGCATAGTCCCCTCTCAGCATTCCAGCTCCTGGCTTGTCCACTCAAACTGGTCTTTTGTGATAAATGATCATTAAAACCAGAAATCACATATACAGTTCTTCCAATCGCAAAGCCACTGTCCTCAGGTCAATATATACTTTAGATCTTATCAAAAATCACGCTCCAGCCAATCCCCTTAGTAACTGAAAATGAAAGTGATGCATCTGATGAAGTGGGTTTTAGCCCAGGAAAGCTTATGCCCAAATAAATTTGTTAGTCTCTAAGGTGCCACAAGGACTCTTCATTGTTTTCACTGATACAGACTAACATGGCTACCACTCTGAAACCTAAAAACTAAAGGTTTATTAATAAAAAAGAAAAGGAGTTAGCAAATGGTGCAAAGAATCATCTCCATTACAATTGATGTAGAGAGTCTGTAGATCTGGATCATAGCAGAGATGGTCGTTCTGCTACTTTGCAATGAGTCTTTCTGGATCATCCAAAAGGTTAGATACCAAATGGCAGTTTAGATGTTAAAAACAACGAGGAGTCCTTGTGGCACCTTAGAGACTAACAAATGTATTTGGGCATAAGCTTTTGTGGGCTAAAACCCACTTCATCAGATGCATGGAGTGGAATATACAGTAACAGGTATAAATACACAGCACATGAAAAGGTAGGAGTTGCCTTACCAAGTAGGGGGTCAGTCTAACGAGACAATTCAATTAACAGTAGGATACCAAGGGAGGAAAAATCACTTTTGTGGTGGTAATGAGGGTGGCCCATTTCAAACAGTTGACAAGAAGGTGTGAGTAACAGTAGGGGGAAATTGCTATGGGGTCACCCCCCATCCTCCGAGCAGTTAGAGGCACTGCTCAACCCCTCCCTTTAAGGGTGGGAGGGGAATCCACGGGAACTCACCCCTTTATTTTGGGACTTTGCTGATTTTGGACAACCAGTTGCTAGTGGTTTGCGGCAGAAGGAAAGGGGAATGGTGCGTTAAAGGGACATTTGTCTGTCAGACTTAGAGCGATCAGACAGCACATGTGAAAAATCGGGACAGGGTGTGGGGAGTAATAGGAACCTATATAAGAAAAAGACTTAAAAATCGGGACTGTCTCTATAAAATCGGGACATCTGATCACCCTAGTCAGACTGTCACGCTGCAATGTGGGAAACTGAGGCAAAGGACACTCCCCAACTGACTGTGAGGTGAGTGTTTCCTTATGATTTGCAAACTTTTGAATCATTGTTGTGGTGTCTTCCCAAATTAACACTGAGCTCTCTGTGTTATCACAAATCATAAATGTGAGACCAGGACATTTAATCTCTTTCGCCTTTTTCTTCCTCTAGACACACTGTCATCCGGGCAGCACGTGGACAAAGGTAAATGTCTGGGATCAAGTGAAAGTTTTCATATGAATGATGGTGGCTCAGCAGAAGCCCCACAGTTGAGGTTTTGTTTCAATTTTGCATTTGACAGGAGCTGAGCACCATATTACTGGTGGCTACACAGGTCTTTGCTTAAAACAGAAAAGTAGATTCTTTTCTCTGTCATGATTTAGAATGTTTTAATAGTGGTTGGGGCTGACCAGATGGCCTGGGGAGAGGAGGGCGGTGTGTCTCAGTAGGGATCTGAGGGTTTACAAATGAGCCTTTTAGAAAATCAGAGACGGACGTCTCACTTTTTTCAGAGCTCTTTATCAGGGCCGGCTCCAGGCACCAGCTTATCAAGCAGGTGCTTGGGGCGGCAACTCCGGACCGGGCGGCACTTTCAGGTATTTGGCGGCAATTCGGCAGAGGGTCCCTCACTCCTGCTCGGAGCGAAGGACCTCCTGCTGAATTGCCACAGATCGCGATCGTGGCTTTTTTTTTTTTGGCTGCTTGGGGCAGCAAAACCCCTGGAGCCGGCCCTGCTCTTTATATGCATATCACATCCCCTGGCTACAATATTAGTGAATGCACAAGTTGTACAATAAAGATGGGGAAAAGTTCAACATACAAAAATATGAAGTACAGAGATAAAACAGAAATGTATAAGTCAAAAGAAGAACTGTTAAAAGTGTCCAAAGGTCTTAAGTAAGCATCACACACTTCAGCCATTCAGCAGCCTCAGGGCCAGCATTTTGCACTTTGCAGTCTGGAAGTCCCCCTGGGATTTTTCCTTGCTTGTTGCAGATCAGAACAAGCCACCTACACTCCCTGATTGGTCCCTCGACAGGACCCGCGTGATCCGGATCCTGTGCACCCTCGCCCAGCTCGGCCCAGCAGGTAAGTGGAGCTGCCAAGCGCCTCTTGGCTGGGTTGCTCGCCCTACCACGAAGTCTCAGAGTCTGGCTGGGATGGATGACAGGGCAAGGCCCCAGCTCCTTGCCTTGGGGAGGGGCAGAGGCCTGCAGGGAGGCACTGACAGACGGGCTGGTGTTGCATCCCGGGCCTCAGTGGCAGATTAGGAATATCTTGCTGTATAATCTCCTGATTCTTCTATGCTGATGTAAGCAGAGTCAGGATGAGCTCTACCCTGACATCTGGTGGTAAATTATGAGGAGTGGGAAAAGGAATTTCAAGCATTTGCATTGGAGTGGGGAAAGGAATTTCAGGAATTTATATTTGCATTGGCAAACCCACCCCACTTAGTATAGAGCACAGCAGCCTGGGATGGTTATTTTCCCAGCCGTGGGATCCCCAATTTCTTTGTTATTGGGGCAGGAGGAATAAAATGTTGTCACCCTGATTAAGTAAATGAGGAACTATAAGACTGCTTTATGATAGAAATGACTCAACCTACATTAAATAGCACTTGCTAGACAAGGGACATGGGTTCCAAAACCCAGTAAATTGAGAGAGGTTGGAGATTGGTGTGTGTACTTGATGGTATGAGCCCCCTTTTGAGGGCCTGGTACACCAATTACACATCCTTCTCTCTCCACTGTTAAAGAGCAGAGCTAATTTTGAATCCTTTAGGAGTCCATCTAGAGGCTGCTGACCTGAATTCATGTTGGGCCAACGGTGCACCAGCACTGGGGCTCCCCTACTACAAGCTGAAATCACTAAAAGAGCTAAGCTTACTGAGCTGAGATCACTGAGTGCTGTGTTAGCTAGTGGGGGAGCCTGAAGATCTATCGCTAAGCGGCTGGCAGAGCGGAGCAGTTTGCAGTGTGTTGGAGCAGCCCATGGAACAGTGAGCGGAGCGGAGCGGTTTGTGGGGATGGCTGAAGCGGTTCACGGGTCGGCTGGAGGAGCGGCACAGCCGGTGTAGTGGAGCCAGTCGTGGTGAAGGCTGCAGCAGAACTCCACGGAGAGGCGGAGCAGTCGGCTCTGGCCCACGTAAGGTGCCCCTTAACACCCTGTGTGCGCCCCCCCCATTTCCACCCAGGCTGGGGGGGTAAAACTCTGCAGATAAACTTTTGAACTCTGGGGTGGCACTGACCAGAGACAGAGACTTTTGGGTTGTTGGACTTTGGGGTGATTGGACTTAAGACCCTAAGGGGGAAAGGACATTGCCAAACGTACTTGGAGGTGGGTTTTTTGCTTATGGTTTGTGTATAGTCCTGTTTGTGGTGTCTCTCCAATGTGATGCCGCATTGTTTCCCTCCTTTATTAAAAGGATTTTGCTACACTCGGACTCTGTGCTTGCGAGTGGGGAGGTATTGCCTCCTAGAGGTGCCTGGGGGTGGGGGGGGTGGTATGTAATTGTCCCAGGTCACTGGGTGGGGGCTCGAGCCGGTTTTGCATTGTGTTATTGAAACGGAACCCCTGGATACTGAACCCGGCCCTTGTTGCTGCCAACTCAGAGGGGCAGAAGGGTTACACTTACATATAAACTTAAAATATGGCTTTAATTGGTGTTTTTATATATTTTTATCTTTCTTTACATAGGAATTAGGACTGTCAAGTGATTAAAAAAATGTATTGCGTGATTAATCGTGCTGTTAAACAATATTAGAATACCATTTATTTAAATATTTTGGATGTTTTCTACATTTTCAAATATATTGATTTCAATTACAACACAGAATACAAAGTGTGCAGTGCTCACTTTATATTTATTTTTTATTACAAACATTTGCACTGTAAAAAAGAAACTACAATTCGCCTCATTGAAGAACTGTTGTGCAATCTCTTTATCATGACAATTGAACTTACAAATGTAGAATTATGTAAAAAAGAATAACTGCACGTAACCATCAAACAATGTAGAATTTTAGAGCCTACAAGTCCACTCAGTCCTACTTCTTGTTCAGCCAATCGCGCAAACACGCATTCAGTGCTGGGGGAGGACAGGGGAGGGGAGAAGTAAGGAATGACATGTGCAGGAGGAGGGTGAGGGAGGTGTCTTGCTGCTGCTTTTGGAATGGTGGTTTCTGGTACTGGGCTCACCAGTCTCGCCTCCTTTTACCGAGCATGGTGGGCTCCCTTCCGCTGAGGGAGCCCTTGTTTGCAAGGGTGGGTTTCACCTCAGGGACTCCCCATACTGCAGAGGAGAGGCTGGTGCAGGGAGGCTGAGCTCACCAGGCCCATGTTCTCTATGGGGTACCCCGGAGCGAGCGGCCGGCTAGGGGCAGTGGGGCACGAAACAGGCGGTTGGTCCCAGGAGTGAGGGGCTGGCTCGGGACAACAGGGCCCGGGCTGGGTAGGGTGACGATATGTCCCGTTTTGGCCAGGACAGGGCCCTTTTCCAGCTCTGTCCCGGCCATCCCTCCTTCTTCGCCAAACTGGGCGTTTGTCCCGGCGGCCAGGCAGAGCAGAGCGAGGCGGCTGCAGCCTGGAGTCAGCTGACGGCAGCAATGCCCCTGCCCAACAGCAGGAAAGTGGGGACATTTGCTGCTGGCGGGAGATGCTTGCTTCAGAGCTGACCCCTGGGCAGTGCAGAGTTGGGTGGGCGGGGGAATGTCAGCCCCAAACCCAGGCAGCACAGGGCTCGGGATGGGAGGGGTGTCAGTCCCAGCCCCGGGAGGCATGGGGAGGGCAGTTCGGGTGAGCCCCACAAGTGTGCGGGGCGGGGGCACTCCGGCGAGCCCCTGGCCATCCTGTTTTTACTTTAAAAATGCGGGGATGAGAACTACCTCACTCTCTGTAGCCTCTTCTCCTCCCGCCCTCTGGTGGCGGCTTATGTTACTGCCCCTGACCAGACACGTTTTTCGGAGCCGCTCCTGCTGTGCTCCCGCCCCCAGAGGGTCTGTGATTAAAGCACGTTAAAAAATGTAATGTGTTAATCGTGCCATGCGTTAATTGTGCCGTGCATTATGGCAGTTAATTGACCACCCTTATAGGAATTAGATACAGTGTCCTGTCAGCTAATTTCTAAGTAATAATCTGCAAAAAAACCTCTTATAGTTTTCAGGTGCCTAAGTAGCTCCCGGAATCACAGTTAAAGTTGCCCCCCCAACCAAAATCTGAAATGGCCCCTCTGGGCTCTTATCAGGCCTGGCCGGGGGTGGGGCCTCGGGGGGAGAGGAGGAGCAGGGGGCGGGGCCCCGTGGTGAAGGGGGCTAAGGCCCACCTCAGCCCAGCACTGGGAAGATGCTTCCTCTGCCAATCCGTGTCTGCCCCAGGTAGGGTGACCAGATGTCCCGATTTTATAGGGACAGTCCCGATTTTTGGGTCTTTTTCTTATATAGGCTCCTATTACCCCCCAACCCCGTCCCGATTTTTCACACTTGTTCTCTGGTCACCCTAGCCCCAGGCTACTTCACTTGTGTTAAAAAATGGGTTGCCATGAGGGGCCATTGATGAAATCACCCCATGCAGAGTATTTTTAAGAAGGTTGAGTTGTTGGACCCACACCACCTCCCTCATTCAGCTAAAGCTTTGACACCCCTTTCTGCTGGCGGCACAGGGTGTGGGGTGTGTGAAAGGGGAGACCATGTGGCCCTATCACAGGAGCGGAGACCTGAAGCAGTTGGCACCTCTGGGGGCTGTTTACAGTATTCAGTGACTCCCCTTAATCCCTCTCCCACCCACACACCCTTTCGAGTTCCTGGAGGACTTGTGGGACCCAGGGGTGGCTCTACATATTCGGCCGCCCCAAGCAGTCATGCGCGGGAGATGCCCCGGAGCCCCGGGAGCAGCGGACCTCCCGCAGGCATGACTGCGGAGGGTCCGCTGGTCGCGCGGCTCGGCTGGACATCCCGCAGCTGTGGACGGTTGACTGGTCCGGCGGCTCCAGTGGAGCTTCCGCAGTCATGCCTGCGGGAGGTCCAGCCGATCCGCGCGACCAGCGAACCGTCCGCAGTCATGCCTGCAGCAGGTCTGGTCATCCCGGGGCTCTGGTGGACCTCCCGCAGGCATGACTGCGGCAGGTCCACTGGCCCAGCCTGCCGCCCCTGCTGGCAAATGCCGCCCCACGCGCATGCTTGCCGCGCTGGGGTCTGGAGCCAACCCTGGTGGGACCTCCCCCCCCCATGGAGTAAGATACAATCACAAATAAACCTTTCATCAATGTCATACAGTGGTCACCAAAGATACTGCGTGTGGTTGCAATGTATGTCACAACATGATGTCTAATGGCCAATCAGAACACAGGACTTCCTAATGCTGTTTTTTAACTTCCCATAAATTATAGACTCACCCTTCTCCAAGAATAGGGATAGGCTGGACTTTGGACATCAGATTAGCAGCGATACCATTAGATAGAATTATAATACACATGAACTCTTGCTACACACTATGATGATTACTGATCATATTAGCTCCATCCTCAGAATGAAACCTCCCAACACAAAGTGGAAACTTGAGTGTTTTAAAATTTGGAAGAGCAGCTCAGAGACCTCTCTCCTTAATTTAAGAATAGAAGCAGATCGCAGCCTGCATGAAAACGTCCTCAGGGCAGACAGAACATTGCAAAGCACTAGCTATGAGATCCTCCTAGAAAGAAAGGGACAAAGCCATTCAAGTGTAGCGCTATAAGTTACAATTCACCATAGGCAGTAAATCAAAGGCAACTGACAGATGTCAAAGAGTCAACATGATTAACTTGATCTTCACCCATCATCAGGAGAAGGTCCTTTACCAATGTAGTCTGTGTACTAAACACTGGCTAACGACCAGACTGACAGGAATCAAGGAAATCTGAGGTCCCCACAACTAGCACTAGAGTGGCCTTGACAACAAATTTTTGATGACCTTTCCCTTAAAAAGCAGATAATAGACAGGGCAATAACTGAGAAGATTTTTACTGTCAAAAACTGATGTCTTTACTAAGGGCCTATTGGTCACTTTCTTGCCCTAAATTTCTTCTGATAATGGTCCCAATGTCTCCCAGTTGGATTTTATTAGAGTCTAACTCACGGGTTATAACCCAAAGAGCAGTAGGAACTTCCACTATCTTAGTGAGTGACAGTGGCTCATATTCAAGCAGAGATGACAGTATTTGTCCCCCACAGATAAGTCGACCGCTCTGGAGTCTGAAAACTTGGTCTGAATCTGCATGTTATTTTCTGAGAAATGGGTTAAAACACCCTCACAGTGAAAACTACTTGATTTCATATGTCACTAGAAGCAACATAGATCCACCAGGCCTTTTGTCACTGGGAATAGCTTTGCTGATCAGGACTTTGCAAAAGTTAGCTGGAGGCTAAGAAGCCCAGTGGTGCCTCATGCAAAGCCCTTGGCACAAGATATCAAAATGTTCTCATGCTGCAGTTGGTAAGAATCAGGCAGTGATTCTGGCCCCCATTGTTCCAGCCCCCAATTTTCCCTCTTCCTCCGTCACAGACCATCTGTATATACCCTGATGACCTGTGAGAACATGGCTAGGAAGACGGTATTTAGAAATTATTGTATCAACTGCAGAGGGCAAATATTAAGCAGAAAAAAAGATTATTAATGCCACAGTTATTGGGTGAGGGGGGAGGGGCATGACATTAGGATCATCCCTTGCACTGGCAGCCCACAGTACTTTGTAAATTTTCCCAGAACCACCTGCTGCAGAGAGCTGTGCCATGAGCTAGGCTGTAGGTACCTCTGGAGTCCCACAATACAGTGGCACAGCAAAGGCAGGAAGAAATGCTGTATAGAGCTGGATGTGGATGTGGCAGGTGCTGTTTTTCAAACAACTGTTCTGGAGAGTAGCCATGCTGCACCATTGCAGGGACCAACAGCATCAGGTCATTGCCAATAAGAACATCGAAGGAGTTAGATGGAGGCTAAGAAGCCCAGCTGTGCCTCATGCAAAGCCCTTGGCACAAGGTATGAACATGCTGCAGTTGGTGAGAATCAAGCAGCAGCTCCTGCCATCAGTGTTCCAGCCACCTGTTTTCCTTCTTCCGCTGTCAGATTATCTGTATATACCTGGTGGCCTGTGAGAACATGGCTAGGAAGACAGGATTTAGAAGTGATTGTACCAATTGCAGAAGGCAAACGTTAAGCAGAAATAAAGATTGTTACTGCCACAGTTATTGGGTTGAGGTGGAGGGGTATGACTCTAGGATGTTGCCCTTCTAAAGGCTGGAATACCATTGGCAGCCCACAGTACTTTGTAAATTTTCCCAGAACCACCTGCTGCAGAGAGCTGTGCCATGAGCTAGGCTGTAGGTACCTCTGGAGTCCCACAATACAGTGACACAGCGATGGTGGGAAGAAATGCTGTATAGAGCTGGGTGTGGATGTGGCAGGTGCTATTTTTCCAACAGCTGTTCTGCAGAGTGGCCATGCTACACCATTGCAGGGACCAACAGCGTCAGGTGCTGCCACTCCACAGTCTTTCGTGGTAGAGCCTCCCCTTGCCAACTGAGACCACAAGGTATTTCCGGACTCTCAAGAGTAACAGGAGACAATAAACACAGGAAGTGCCTGTTTGTTGTGCAAGGTTTAGAATCAGCCCATTTCTGAGAACAGGAAAATGAAACTAAATTTGTCTCTTCCCTGCAGAAGCAGCCATGGCTGCTGCAAATCCAGCACAACAGCTCCTAGCTGAACTGACTTGTTCGGTGTGTCTGGATTATTTTCAAGATCCAGTGGCTTTAGATTGTGGGCACAATTTCTGCCAGGCCTGCATCAGTGTGTGGTGGGAGGGACTGAAGACAGACTTCTGCTGTCCTGAGTGCAGAGAAACCTTTTCCCAGAGAAACTTCAAACCAAACAGACAGCTAAGGAATATTGTAGAAGCTTCCAGAAAACTTACACTGGAGTCAGCAAAAGAACCAGAAGTTGAGAGAGTGTGTGAAAAACACAAAAGGGCTTTAGATGTCTTCTGCCAAGATGATCAAATACCCATGTGTATGGTTTGCCATCTGTCCCGAGATCACAAAGACCACACTGTGGTCCCCATAGAGGAGGCTGCCGAGGATTACAAGGTAAGAAATCACGGGACAGTGTAAGAGCTGGAATGGCCAGGAATGGCTTTTAATTAAAAAATTATTGCAAAAAAGAGCAGATACTGTTAGACACTCTTAAGAACAATATTTTCGCCATGAGAACAGACTTATAACAGACTGGTATTAACCACTTCTGCCCCAAAACATTTTTAGCACCAATAAGGACTCAGAAAAGTCAGTTCTGAATTGGCCCAGAGCTGAAATTTATATATATATATAGCACAGAGCTATTACAGTGAAACTGCTGCTGACCGCAGACACATGTTTTGCTAGAAATTATAAATACATCTTTTATATAGTTGCCAATTTTGGTTGGAAATATTCCTGGAGGTTTCATAACCTAATCTTTAATTAATCCTGAAAGGTTGGCAACCCTTATCTTGTGTGCATGTGTTGTTCACTTGTCATGAATCAGTGCAGCCACAGGAACTGCTGGATTTTCCTCAAAAAAGGCACATGACGGGGGAAAGTAGAAGTGTCCTAGCTGAAACGTGGCATATGAAAGAAGTACAGTTGGCTTCAATATTGTCACCTCTTAAAAACCACCAATAACTTCTGGAAGATCCAAATTTACAGAAATTTCAGGGACCTGGCAGTACTGACACACAAACTCTTCCAGTGAAGGTCTTACTCACCACATAAATCATTGTGACTGATTCTGCTTTTCTGTTTTTCATGTTATTTTGTATTTGTTGTGTATTTTGGGGAAGAGTCACTCTCAAATATGGAGGTGAGACCTTCGAGTCTGTTATTTTTCACTGGTAAATTTTAGATAGGCCTAAATGTTTCTGCTCTACAACTTTTGACAGTGTTAGAAAGTGGTTCTGGGCTGAAATGGGTTAATAAGCATGTGGTACTAATCAGTTCTCATTCCTAAAATATTGTCCTCAAGGTAATATGCTAGATGGATATATTTAATCCTCTGGGTCACTTTGGAACCGTGTGTTCCAGGTCCTATTTGGTGTTTAAAAAACGGTTCTGGGCTGGAATGGGTTGATAACAGGGTGCTAAAATCAGTTCTCATTGGTAAGATATTGTCCTCAAGGTGTTTTTTGGTGTTTAAAATATGGTTCTGGGCCAAAACAGGGTATCACAATTCGTTATGAGTCTGTTCTCTTAAGTGTCTGTAACAGCACCTGCTGGTTTTTGCAACAATTTTATTGATTAAAATGCCTTTCTGGGCGTTACTGGCTCATTCCAGCTTTTACACCATCATCATCCCTATATTTCTGCCTCTGGGCATGCACCCTGCTGTCTCTTTCTAGGTATCCAGATGCCTATTTCTCACTTAAGCCCCAGACTGATTCACAATCTGGAGGAAGACAGACGTTTGGCTGCCTGGCTAGAGTGTGCGGTCTGACCTGGCAGGTGACCTCTGAGCACACCTCCCGGATCAGCCTCACCCTTCTAACTTTTAGTCCAGGGGTTGCAGTGCTCACCTGATATGTAGGAAACACTGGTTCAAGTCCCTCCTCCACCTGTTGGGAAGGGATTCGAATGGGGATCAGCCACCTCTCAGGTGAGTGCCCTAACCATGGGCTATGGTGATGTGGGGCTCCTTCCATCTCCTCTGTCAAAGCTGTTCCACTGGGGATAAAGAGTCATTTGGACCAGAGAGAGAGACCACAAGCATGAGAATGACTGTCTAGCCAGGTAGTTAGAGCACTCACCCATTTTATTATGTATTTAATATTCTTGAAAATATAAAAAATGTGGGGAAACCCTCCAAAAGCACCAAAACTAAACCAGTTTTTCTTTTTTTTAGGACCAAGTTCGGAGCCATTTGGAGATTTTGAAGAAAGAGAGAGAGGAGATTCGGTCATTTAAATTGAGTGGGGAAAGTAAAAGCCAGGAACTGCTGGTAGGTGCCATTATTACTGAGAAGCAAATGTGCCCAGGGACATTATCAACACACGGCTTAGCCTGAGGCCTGGTCCACACTAGGTGGGGGATTGATCTAAGTTACACAACTTCAGCTACGTGAATAACGTCGCTGAAGTCGACGTACTTACATCTACTTACCATGGTGTCTTCACTGCAGTAAGTCGACAGTTGATGCTCTCCCATTGACTCCGCCTGCACCTCTCGCCCTGGTGGAGTACCGGAGTTGATGGGAGAGCACTCGGTGGTCGATTTATCGTGTCTAGACTAGATGTGATAAATCGAACCCCACTTGATCGATCACCGCCCGTTGATCCGGCGGGCAGGGGCAGCTCTAGCTTTTTTGCTGCCCCAAGCACGGCAGTCAGGCTGCCTTCAGTGGCATGCCTGTGGAAGGTGTGCCCGTCCCGCGGCTTCAGCATACCTGCCGCCAAATTGCCGCTGAATCTGTGGGATCGGCGGCCCTCCCACAGGCATGCCGCCGAAGGCTGCCTGACTGCTGCCCTCGGAGCAAACAGCAGGGCACCCCCCGCGGCTTTACGCCCCAGGCACGTGCTTGGAGCGCTGGTGCCTGGAGCCGCCGCTGCTGGCGGGTGCTGTAGACAAGCCCTATGTGTCATAAGAAGAATAGTGAGCAACATGTTCCCTTTTGAGAGAGACTATTACTTATTTATTGTCATTGTAAAGAGAAATTTCTAGTTTATGGAAAATAGAGCATTAAAGAAAGAGTTTTAATAATCCTAATATTTTCACTGATAATGTGAGCGTAATTTGTAATTTGGTTACTTAACAGTAGTTTCTCCTTTAGTCTTTCAACTACGTCTGGTCAACATTTTTCAACCAAAAAACCTTCCTGAAGATAGATGGGGTTTAGTAGAAAACAACTTTTTTCATGGAAAAAAATCATTTGCAACAAAATTTTCATTTTTGACAGGCAATTTCAAAATGAAGCAAACGTTTTTGTGTCATTTCCTTCTGAAATTTTAATTTTGGTTTTAAAAAGCTGACAAACTTTCAAAATTTCAGATTTTTTAAAATCCTTTTCTTGCCCTTTTTATTCACACCTTTTAGCCAATGAGTACACAAAAATGAATAAATTCCAGGGTTTTTTTTTACTTAGTTTTTATTTTTGTCGCTTTTTGGAAAATGGAAGAATTTTGAAGGGGTACAGAGAAAAATAAATAAAAAGAAAAAAGGGGGGAATGAACATTATTTTGTTGCATTTTGGGAAAAGGGAGGGAACGGGAGAAACAAAAATGTGAAAATTTTCAAAAGTTATTTTAAGGTATTTTTCAGAGAAATTAAAACTAGTTCCATTTTGAACATTGAGAAACAGAAACAACTTTGAAATTTCAATTATTTTTGCAAATTCACCCCATGCCCCAATTTTTTGGCCAACTTTACTTTCCACTGAAATAACCACAACAGGACAATCAGTGCAGCTGCTATAAGAATTGGCTGCCCCACAGGCTGGTCACTTAAGGCCTAAAACAAAGCACAAGAACGTCATTGGAACGACTCCGGGTCAGTTCAGTGAGCTTTGGAACAGAAGATCTGGGTTCCAAATCTGGTCTGATTTCCTTGCTCCTAGGGCATCAGGGGCCAGAGAGTGCTCCAGAAACTGCATGAATTGGTGGACATCTGTCCAGTTCACATGCACTCATTCCTAAGCAACCTGCAAACTCAGATTTGCATGTACAAAAAGGGGTCTTCTCAGCAGCCCAATTTGTGCTCAAGGTCACTGTGTGGCTTAAAATTCAAGATTTATGATTTGCCAAATATTATGTATCCAAAACTGTTTTCAGAACTAATGAGAGCAAATGATAGAGCTCAAATTTTAGTACCTTTTTTTTTTAAGGCCCTTTATGTATATATGTATTTTGTGGACAGCTTGTGTTCCCCAGTTCAAGTCTAGTGCTTCTTAGTTTGGGTTCTGCTGTTTCCTCTACTAAAATTATCCTTGCCAGTCAGTTCTGAATCCCACACCTGCTGTGCTTCCTGTTACTAGAAGGATCTGGTTTTCTACAAGCCACAGATCACAGATTATCCAATTAATGCGAGAAAAATTCATATTCTAAACACCAGTTAGGACTCTTGAAAATCTATTGGAAAATCTTCTCTCTGCATAGCATAGAGTATGTTCTCCATAAAATGTCAGAAGTTAAATTCTGTGGGGTTGCAATGACATGCTACCATGTGCAAAAAATGTCCCATGGCTCACTCCGTATTCTTGTCCTTCACCTGTGCTTTTCCTGTTCGTATCTTGTCATTTCAGAAACAGCTACAAACTGAGAAGCAGAAGATTGTGTCTGAATTTCAGCAATTGAGCCAGTTTCTGAAGGAACAAAAGCGACTCTGGCTGGCCCAGTTGGAAGAGCTGAATAAGGAAATTAAAAACAGGAGGACTGAGTATGTTACCAAATTATCTGAGGAAATATCTTCTATCAGTTCCCTGATCCGGGAGATGGAGCAGAAGTGCCAGCAGCCAGTGAGAGAATTCCTGCAGGTGAGACGGTGTTAGAAACACCCCAGAACCTTTCACAGTTAAAGGAAGTCTCCTAATGCTTCACTTTTGGAGTGTACGAGTGAATGGTCATAACATACAGTCTTGTTACAATATACATTATTTTTTCATTAAAGTCAATGGAAATATACTTCTTGAGTACAATGAGCATTAGATCGAGCCCTAAATGAAAAGAAATTCCTCTTTTGAATTCTAATGGGAGAAAACTCCTCCAAAAATGGCAAACTCCAAACTCTGTTCTTCCCGTCTCCTAATGCAAGAACAAAGGGACATTCAATAAAATTAGAATTCAAAACTGATCCAACTAACACTTTTTCACACATCACATAATTAGACCATGGAAGTCATTGTCACCGGATGTTGTTTAGACAAAGCATTTAGCAAAACTCAAAAAGTGATCAGATATTAATATGGATGACAGGAATATGCAGAGTGATATTAAACCTCATGCTTCATTGCTTCAACTAGTCGCTAACTATTAGAGAGAAGGATGAGAATGTGGGAGGCAGATTATTTTACACCTTCCTCTGAAGCATCTGATATTGTCCACTTTTGGAGACAGAATACTGACCAGATGGACCTCCTGTCTGATCCAGACTGGCATTTTCTGTGTTCCAAACACTAACTTCTGAAGATCTAAGATGGAACCTATCATTAATTATGGAAATAGCTAAGAAGCTGAGTTTCCATTTAAAGCCTCATTTTGCCACTCTTCCTACCTACCACAAAAAGGGAAAATATTGGCCTTAACATTGATACAAGAGGTGTGAGGCTGTGGTGATTTTTCTGACAGAACTGAAGTTAGTTAGGGAAGCTGTTCATTTCTTATGGTACCCTGAAAGTATAAGTAGTCGTTAGAATTCCAAAAGCCTTCTAATGACTTTAATTTTCAAAAAATGCCTCTAACTAGGAAAAAAAGAAAAAAAAGATGAGAAATAAAACAAATCATACTGGACTTCTGAGGCTGATATCTAGGGTCAAATTCTCTGTTGCAACCAATATCTGCTGTGGGCAGCATTCTTCACTCCTCAGGTTTCCTGCATTCATCCTGGGGTTTGGGATAGTGAATGGCCCTCTGTTACTCTGTACCCCACACCCATTGTTCTCAGCCAGCCCCAGCTTCCTGTGGATGTCAAGAAGTCCACAGGACAGGCCTTCAGAGTGTTTGTGGGCGAGTGGGTAGAGAGTTTACAGCATGGGGGCAGCACAGCACGGGGGCATCCCTCCCTCTGGACCCACTGGAGTCTGCAGGAGGGGATCTTCTCCACACCTGTGAGTGTTAGGAAGATCCTTGTTCAATACTGAGCCCTCTGATTCCGTGTGCCAGCTGATTATCCAAATGTCATTACACGAAGAGTTGGTGTGCCTCCTTATAGAAACTTTCTAGGCCCAGATCCTGCAGTCAGAGCATTTCTCCAAAAGAACAAAGGTAACACATTTAATGCTTTTGTTTGCATTAATAAATAACAAATAATTTCTCTTTGAACCTCAAACTGTGAAGACAGAGTGAGTCCCCTCCAGAGCAGGAGGGATCCTTGATATGAGATATGAGACTGAATTTCCTTTTATCTTTCTCCTCTAGGACATCAAAGGCACCGTGAGCAGGTAGGTGGCTCCTTCTCACTCTCCCTTTCACTTCCCAATGCAGAGAAAGGGATTTTAAACATGAGACATTTCTCCCCATAGTCCAGCAGTGCAGAGTGTGGGGCTGGTTCCCAATCTCCCTCCCTTAAATCTAATCTTGGGGCTGTTGTCATTTTGACTAGACTCTAGAATAGAGCAGCCTGAGAAAAGAGTGATTGACCTATAGACGGGTATTGATTTGTAGTGTGGCTGGTGAAATGGAGACCTCAGGGGATTGGGGATGGAGAATGAGTCTTTCATTTCTAGGTCATAGACTCCAAACTCCACCCAGGTTGGTAAGGATGGAAAGTCGGTGCCATCTGATGACTATTCAATGAGCTGTTTATTAATTGTTTCTTATTATGCAGTGAGCTCTAGCCATGTGCTGGGCGTGGCAACAGATCTGATGGAAGAGACGTTCCCTGCTCTGAGGAGTTTATAATGTGCTGTTATCAGTAGTGCTATGGCAGTGCCTGGAGGCTCAAGGCAAAATGAGGGCCCCACATGCTGGGTGCTGCACAGACACACAGACAGAGGCAGTCCCTGCCCCAGGGAGGTTACAGTCTAAATAGACACAAGAGACACAGGGCAGAGGGAGGAAGGATTAAAATCAATTTAAGGGGACATTCAATAAAGTCAAAGTGCTGCACTTTGGAAGGAAAAATCAAATGTACAACTATGAAATGGGAAATAACTGGGGAGGCAGCAGGACTGCGGGAAAAGATCTGGGGGTTGCAGTGGATCACACAGTGAAGGAGTCGGCAGTGTGATGCTCTTGTGAAAAAGGCAAATGTCATTGTGGGATGTTGTCCCAGGTTGCTGTATTCACCGCAGGTGGTGCCTCCTCCTGGCTGCTCTGGGGATTAGCTCTTCCAGGGCCAACCTCTCCCCTTGCGTCTCTCCGCTGTTGTCTCTCTCTAACTCTGCAGCCTCATCTCTCACTCCAGGAGCTGCAGCTTCCTCTGCGTGACTCAGCCTCCAGCCAGGTCACTAAATGGTTTCCCCTTCTGGGGTGCAGAGTCTTGCTGGTCCCACTGCCCAGGCAGGAGCACCGCCAGCATTTTTGCCGCCCTAGGCGGTGGAAGGTCCCGCCCCTGAAATGCCGCCCCCGACAGAGGTGGCTGAAGATCCGGTCGCCGCCCCCCAAACGTTAGTGCCCTAGGCGACCGCATAGGTTGCCTAATGGGTTGTGCCGGCCCTGTGCCCAGGCATTGCCACTCCATCCGTGGCTGGTAGGGGAACTCGAGCCGCCCACTGCTCCAGGGTCCAGCCCAGGGACCCTACCACACGCAGGCAAGGTCTGCTGTCTCCCTGGGCTGCTTCCTACTCACCTCCCATAGGCTTTCTTCTCCACTCTTCTCTCTTACAGGGGTTAGGCTAGGTGACCCTGGCAGTCCCCTCTAGCCCTATGATTCTAAGTACGCCGTTCCCTCAGGGCCCAGCTCCTAGCAGGCTATTCTTTCCCTGGGTCCCCTCCTGCCCTTTCGAATGCACAGAGGGGGGCTGCAGACTTCCTCACTGCAGCCATTTCTGTTGTCAGCTTCCGGGCTTTATACTAGTCCAGCCCCCACCTGCTCAACTGAGCTTCATCGTCCAATCAGGGGTTACTTCTCTGGCCTAAACCCCTCATGTGTGGCCTGTCTCACTAATCTCCTCTTCCTCTGCTCCTTTCACTCTTTTCGGGGGCTGATGTGGGGTGAACGCCCACCACATATGTATTAACAGGAGTGTCGTATGTAAAACACAGGAGGACGTTGTTCCACCCTTCTTGCCACGGTGCGGCCTCAGCTGGAAAACTGTCCGGTTTGGGGCATCGCACTTTAAAAAAGATGTGGACAAATTGGAGAAAGTTCAGAGGAGAGCAACACAAATGATCAGAGGCTTAGAATGGATGAGCTGTGAGGAAAGGTAGAAATAAATGGGTGTGTTTAGTTTAGAGAAAAGAAGACTGAGGCAGGGCCTGATAACAGTCTTCAGATCTGTCTGAGGCTGTTCTACAGAGAGCGGTGATCAGTTGTTCCTCACGTCCCTTGAGGGCAGAACAAGAAGTAGTTTATACCCCACACTCAAGTGCCAGGGATCTCTCAGTGCAAGGTATTTTTACAAGCCCTCAAATCATTTTTGTGGGTCTTCTCTGCACTGTCTCCACTTTCTAAACGTCCATTTTAAAATGGGGACACCAGAACTGGATGCAGTTTTCCATTATCGGTCTCACCAGAATGAAGGGGAAGCTTGTAGTGTCAAAACTGGTATTGGACCTATTCCTGGGGCAATAGAGGATTTAAACCTCCAGGGTCTGCTGAGCTACAACCATTCACGAGAGTAAAATACATTTTAGTAAAACACAAATATGAACGAACTCCACACCGAGTAACACTGGGTTGTTCTTCAGATGCAAGAGGGAGAAGTTTGAGAACCCAGTGGCCTTTTCTTCTGACCTGAAATGGAGAATCTGGGACTCTTCTCAAAACTCTGCAGTTCTGGTGACCATAGTGAAGAAATTCAAAGGTAATAAACAGTCAGCTGGGGAATTTTCTCACATATATTACACTGATAATTGACAGAGCTGGGGAAATCTCTGAGGGAAAATAACTGTGGATGGAGATAGTCAGCTAATCATTTGGAACCTATGAATTCTGTACTCAGCTCTCAATACAGCACATACACACTGGGTTAGAGTCCTAAATTCAGACTGCTTGGGGGTTTTCCTTTCTTAGCAGCTATGAACGTTAACCTGAGCTTGAGCTTCCTGCTGAATTAACTGTTTCTGGAGTATGTTTGTTTGGATTTTTTGTGTGCAAGTCCTCCTGGGTCATCACAGTCCCTCTCTTGCTTTAGAGCGGGTGGTGTGGGGAACCTTTTTCTGTCACAGGCCACTGACCCACAGAAAAAAAACAATGGCGGGCCACTCACCCACGGGGGGATAGAGAGGGAATGTGGAGGCTCATGGCTTCCCCCCCGCAGGAAGCCGAGCTGGTATTCGCGGCTCCAGCCCCGCGGAGGGAGCAGAGGAAGTGGCACTAGGACAATTTTTACAGTGGGGGTGCCGAAAGCCAGTGGTCCCAAAACTTTTTCCCTGGCAGCCCCCTTACCCCTGTCTGTGCCCCCTCTCCCCAAAGCTGGTGCCAAGACTGGACCATGGCTCCAGGGTGGCGGGGGAGGGACACAGACAGGGGTAAGGGGGCTGAGGCTGGGACCACAGCTGGGGGCAGGAGCAGGGGCCCAGGTGCGGGGCCACCAGACAAGACCCCGCGTGAGGTGCTGGGGACAGAGCCTGGGAGTGGGGCCGGTGGCTGGGACCCCCGCGCAAAACCTGGGCCTTCTAAAGCAGCATCCTCTGCACTCCTAGTTCCCGTGGCTAGTCGGCACTCGCGGCTCCAACCCTGCGGTGGGGGGTGGGTCCTGCGGGCTGGATGAAATTTAGCAACAGGCTGGATCTGGACCACGGGCCGTAGGTTCCTCACTCCACCTTTTATTCTCCTGAGCTGGAGATAATGAGACACCAGTTCTGTCAGGAAGGATGAGCCAGATTTACTGAGTACTAGTAGTTCAGGGGCAGATTTAAAGGTGATTGAATGCTAATCAGTGAAAAAGTGTCTGTATATTGGTCTGTCTGTGAATGATGTGTTGGTTTCAGAGGGTTTGTCTACACAGCAATTAAGCACCCATGGCTGACCCGTGTCCGCTGACTCCGGCTCACAAGGTTCGGGCTCGGGCTGGAGCCTGGGCTCTGTGACCTTCTCCCGTCATAGAGTCCCAGAGCCGAGGCCTCTGCCCAAGCCTGAGCATCTACACCGCAATTAAACAGCCCCATTGCCTGAGCCCTGCGAGTTTGTCAGGTGTCAGCTGTCATGGGCCAGCCACAAATGTATAATTGCTGTAAAACATCTCTGGGTCTGTCATGTAACCTTAGGTCATGTCCTTAGTTTTTAATGTTTGGGGTTTATTTTTTAGTGAGGTGTGTAATGGTGTGAATTGCACTTAGCCTCCTTAACTATAACTTAATAAAGTTTGTTTTCTTTTCATTTTGCTTTTGTGTTAGAACGTGAACAATGTGAATATATCCCTAAACATGACAACCTGACATTTCATCTTTTCCCCCCATTTCTTCCTCTAGACTCACTGTCGTCTAGACAGCAGTTGGACATAGGTAAATTTCTTGGATCAAAGGGGGAATGAAAACTTTCCTATGAATTATGGCAGCACCATAGTTCAGGTTTTGTTTCAATTTTGCATTTGACAGGAGCTGAACATGATATTAGTGATGGCTACACAGATCTTTCCTAAAAACAGAAAAGTCGATTATCTTCTCTGTTATCATTTAGAATTAAGCCTCACTCATGATCTCGCGATAGAACTGTAGCTCATGAAAAATCCCGATATTTGAGAGTTCTAAAAATGAGGCTTAATTTTACTTATAAATCCTGTCAGCTGCCCTGGGTGCAACTGGGGCTCCCGCTGTCACCACCCCAGTGCGGCTGCTCCCCTGCCAGCCTGGGAAGTGGGAGAGGGGATCTCACTGTAGCCCCCAGGCCTAGGGAGGGTGAAGAAGGAGGAGCAGAGGTGAGGCTGGGAGGGCTTTATTATGGCCTGGGGGCTGCAGGGGGCCTGAAGTGATTCGGGGGGCTGATGGGGGCTGTATTGATGGTGGGTTCTGAGCAGAGAGGGTGAGTGCTGGGAGGGTGAACTGAGGGCAGTGGGGTAGGGGTGCTGAACTGACGGGGCGGTGATGATGGGAGCTGGGAGACTGAATTGGGGGGGTTGGATGGGGACAGAACTGATGGGGGCTGGGAAACAGGATTAATTGCTGGGCAGGAGACGGGCAGATGGGGGGTGAGAGCTCCTGCAGCAGGAGCCAAAATCCCCTTCTCCAGGACATGTGGGAGAGTGGGCAGCACTGATTGTCACATGCGCAAACCTGGGGAGGGCCAGGGGAGTTCAAACATCAAGAGACTGAGCTAAAACCCACAACAGAATCTTTCTTAAAATGTCCTGATTTTGGGGCCAATCTCATGAGATTTGATCTCTTGAAGTTGGCAATACTGTATTAGCCACTGCAGAGCCTTGGGGCTAGCAGTGTGGGGTTTGGAAAGTCCCCGATAGACCAGCACAAGCCAAGCAGCCATGCAGGAAGTGTGCGGTGTCCTCAACCACACTGCAGCAACACAGAGTCATGGGGGGCCAGTGGTGTCTCTATAATAGCAGTTTTTATATTGCTCGGCTGGCTGATCGTTAGGAGGGAGGGGGCTCTGCGAGGAGACGGGATGTGCAGAGTTGCATCATTGGACAGGGGGACTTTGGATTCCCTGTAATCTGCTGGGAGCCTCCTATGATGCCAGGGTCTCTGATCACGTCTGTGGGGAGAGGTGGGTGCAGGTGGGGAAAGATTCCATGGGCCTGACTGTCAGGCCCTTTTATGCTGCTCTGTCAGAGCAAAGGGGCCTTAATGTGCGTGGAAAAACTCCCAGAAAATAGCTCCGGTGCAAGGCTGCCCCCCAACTCCCCCTCACTCCTGTCCATGTGAAGTTGGCATTGGAGCACTTCAGCAACTCTGCTCCCAGCCGTTATTGTAGCAGTGGGTTGGGGCCATGCTGGGGGCCAGGGCTGGCCCTAGGGGGGTGCGGGGATCCAGGGCGGAAGTGACGGATTCGTCTCTTCTGGGACCAGCCGCACCAGCCAATAGCACCGGCCCGCGGGGCCCCCCAAAGCGCAGGGCCCGGCGCGGTCGCCCCGATTCGCCCTTCCCAGGGGGCGGCTCTGCTGGGGGCACAGACAGGAGGCATCACACTCTGGCTGCTCTCTGCTTCGCAGCCCTGAGGCCCGTGGAGCGAGGGGCCAGGCAGACTGAAGGAAGGACAAAGGTGGCTTAAAACCAGCTCCCTCTGACCCCCCTCATCTTCCCCCGCAGCACAAGGATGGAATCACTGAGACTCAGACTCTGGGTCTGGGGCCTGGCTCAGCCGAGCTGATCCTTTCGCTCTGTCCCTGAACTGGCTCTGTCAGGGTGTGAATCCCTCCTGCCCATGGCTGAGATCTCAGCGCTGCTCCCCAGGCAGAGCTGGGTAAATCCGGGAGGGGGGAGGTTGCCTGGTTCACCCCCCAGCTGGGGCAGGTTCTGTCACTGACACGGTCAGACCCTCCCCGAGGGCTGAGCTCTGCCCCTCACGCTCTGATTTTCTCTCTGCAGTGAACATGACTCTGGATCCAGACACGGCCCATCCCGACCTCACCGTGTCTGCAGATCAGAAAACTGTGAGATTGGGATGCACACGGCAGGCTCTGCCCGACAACCCCGAGAGATTTGACACTGCGCCCTGTGTGCTGGGCTTTGAGGGATTCACCTCCGGCAGACATTCCTGGGAGGTGGAGGTGGAGGAGATGGGAGTCTGTGCTGTGGGGGTGGCCAGAGAGTCTGTGAGCAGGAAGGGAGGGATCCAGGTTAACCCTGAGCAGGGGATCTGGGCTGTGGAGGGCTGGGGGGATCAGTACTGGGCTCTCATGTCTGCTGAGCAGCGCATCCGCTTGTCCCTGAGCCAGGCACCCCGCAGGATCCGGGTGTATCTGGACTATGAACGGGGGCAGGTGATGTTTTTCGATGCTGGTCACAGGGACCCGATCTTCACTTTCCCGCCGGCCTCTTTCGCCGGGGAGAGAATCCGCCCGTTCTTCCAGGCTGGTGTTAGTGTCCCGGTCTTTGGGGTTCTTGGTACTGTGCGGCTCACACTGTGTCCCTGAAGTGCCAGGTCTGTTCCCATGAAACAGGCTCCTCTAGCCCCCACCCTCCTAATCTCTATGACCCTGGAGGACTCAGCCAGTCTCCCTCCTCACAGACAGGGCTGAAGGGGGGTGACTCTCTACCCTTAGCTCTATGGCTGTGGAGGTCTGTGTATGGCTCTAGGCTGGGTCTCTATGCTCCTAGGAGGCCAATTTAGTGTGGAGTGGGATGGGGGGAAACTCACCAAGGAAGGAGGGAGACCCCTGTGGGAGGGACCAAGCCGAAGGCCAGGGAGAGACCCCTCAACAGGGGATAGGGGAGAGCAGGGAGGAGACCTGGCTGAAGAAGCTGAGGGGGGGAGTGTTTAAAATAATTTTAGTTGATTGTTATTTAGCCACAACCAGCTAATATATACTTAAATACAACTGTTAGCGTGTGTACGAGGTGCGAAGGCTGGAATTTTCAAATGAACCGAAGTGACGTAAGACTCATTGATTTTCAGTGGAACTTGTGCTGCTAAGTAATTTCAAGTGGGATTTTCAAAAGCACCTAAGTCATGGAAAGCACCTTAACCTTATTAAAATCCCTCCGTAAATGGACCTGAGAGGGAAATTTGTCTGTTTAAAACTTTCTGGAAAACACTGGTTTGCTGTGTGAGGTGAATTTTGAGACAGAAACAAAAGGTCAGTTTCCATATGAATTTTACCAAAAGTTTTTTAAAATGAACAGAGCCCTGAAAGCCCAATCAGTTCCCTTGTGTCTGCTGCCCAATATAGGATGTAAAAGCAAAACCAGATGAGAAATGTAGGATTGATGACAAATATACAAATGATGCTGGATTCCATCATACACTACATTTTCTGCTAGATCATCTCTCCCACCCCCATTATACCATCAAGTAAATCATCTAAGGGTATGTCTACACTATTTAATTAGGTCGATTATATAGAAGTCGATTTTTAGAAATTGATTTTATACAGTTGATTGCGTATGTCCCCACTAAGCACATTAAGTCGGCGGAGTGGGTCCTCATGACCATGGCTAGCATCGAATTACGGAGCAGTGCACTTTGGGTAGCTATCCCACAGTTCCCGCAGTCTCCGCCACCCATTGGAATTCTGGGTTAAGCTCCCAATGCCTGATGGGGCAAAAACATTGCCGTGGGTGGTTTTGGATACATGTCGTCAGTGAAAGCAATGGCAGACAATCATTTCGCGCCTTTTTCCTGGGTTACCCATGCAGATGCCATACCATGGCAAGCATAGAGCCCGCTTAGCTCACCGTCACCACTGCTGTTCTGGACAAGTCTACTGTGGGGAGTGCTGTGATCCAAGCAGCCAATGCAATCATTGACGTTCTGTTATCAAGGGCAGTGACTCTGGGAAATGTGTGGGCCTTTTTAGATTTTAGGTGCATCATATTCCTGTCCTTTGTCACTGGTGAAGAAGTCTTGCAGCCGTACATTCCAGTCCAGTCGGTGCTGTAACATTCAATAGCACTTCTTTGGTTGACACATGTAATAGCTCCAGGGCTCTTGCTCTTTTGCCTTTTCCGAGGTACCTTGCCCTACCAGGACTGCCAAGCATTCGTCACAGAAGCACCTGCAGCAGCTGGCATTGCTACACAGCAGCAGCTCCTTGCCTTTGCAGCAGACAGTGCAGTAGGACTGGTACCCGTCCTCGTCGGATATGTAGCTTGGCCGGGGGTTCTGGGAACATCTTCCCTGTCCAGCTCCTAGCAATGTCCAGGGCATGGTGTACAGCTCCACCACTTTCCCTGCAACTCAGCTCTCCCGCTCTCCTGCAACTCTGCTCTCCTGCTCCCCAGCAATGAGCTCGGGGGATCCGTTTTGGTCCTTTTGGGAGCTGCTGGCAGACATGGTACTGCTGCTCCGGGAGGACTCCTTGGAATCCCCCTCAGTGAGGTTGATCAGGGGCACCTGGACAGACATGGCCATCTTCCTCTTAGAGCACCAAATGGCAGTTTTCTGTTGCTTGGGCCATCCTCTGGAGTGAAGTGGTTGGGTGCCCAGAGTTGTCTCCCCCCTCCCCCCACCCCCGGCCGCGTTCTTGGGCATCTGGGTGAGGAGGGTATGGAACATGGGGAGGAGGGCAGGCGATTATACAGTGGATGCAGTGGGGGGCTGTGCTCTTGTAGGCTTTCCTGCAGCTCCAACAGACACTTCATCATGTCCGTTTGCTCCCCCATTAGCCTCAGCATCGCGTCCTGCCTCCACTCTTTACGCTCACTTAATTCTTTCCTGGCCTCTGCCACTGAATGCCTCCATGCATTAAGCTGTGCCCCATCCGTGCGGGAGGACTGCCTGAGCTTGACAAACGCATCATCACAAGTGCATTTTTTTCGCCTTCTAATCTGCGATAACCTCAGGGACAGAGATGACAGGGGGAGCATAGAAATATTCTATGCTCGATGATTCTGGGGGGACTGCATGGTCACCTGTGCTGCTGAGTTCATCACGCTGACCAAACAGGAAATGAAATTCAAAAGTTCCCGGGGCTTTTCCTGTGTACCTGGCTAGTGCATCGGAGTTCAAAGTGCTGTCCAGAGCGGTCACACTGGAGCACTCTGGGATAGCTCCTGGAGACCAATAACGTCCATTTGTGTCCACACTACCCCAAATTCGACCCAGCAAGGTCAATTTTAGCGCTACTCCCCTCATCGGGGAGGAGTACAGAAGTTGATTTTAAGAGCCCTTTAGGTCGACGGAACGGGGTTGGTTGTGTGGACGCATTCATTTTTAAATCGACATAACACGACTAAATTTGACCCAACCCCTTAGTGTAGACCAGGGCTAACTGTAAGGGTGGGAATTACTCTGGCAATACCAGGAATATGAAATAAAAATGAACAGATCATATGGAAAACCCCTTAAGATGCACAGAGTTCAAACTAAAGTGTCCAGCATCTGTCACATCAGAGTTATTTTCATGAGGTGTATAAAAAAATTACCATATTTGTTCTTCATGTATCTCATTTTTCTTTTAGAAATCTCCCTGATTTTGCTGTCAGCAATTGATTGTATCTGACTTTCCTCCCAAAGTGGTCTTTCTAAAATGTGGATAAATGCATATCTGGATGGTGTATGTTCATATTATTAAATTTGCTGACAGTAGAATTGTCACTGGTGTGATTGTTGCCTGGTTTGAATCACCGCTGAGAATGCCCAATTCGGGACAGGGCAGATACACCCCAAAAACTGGTGGTTTATTCTGTAATTTGATTCACCAAAACAGTAACAGAATGAGCTTTTATATCCCCACACCAGTTAGCAGGAAGCCAAAGCACAGTCCCCTCTCGGCATTCCAGCTCCTGGCTTGTCCACTCAAACTGGTCTTTTGTGATAAATGATTCCTAAAACCAGAAATCACATATAAAATTCTTTCAATCCCAAAGCCACTGTCCTCAGGTCAATATATATTTTAGATCTTATCAAAAATCACACTGCAGCCAATCCCTTAGTAACTAAAAACGAAAGTGATACATCTGATGAAGTGGGTTTTAGCCCACGAAAGCTTATGCCCAAATAAATTTGTTAGTCTCTAAGGTGCCACAAGGACTCCTCGTTGTTTTCACTGATACAGACTAACACAGCTACCACGCTGAAACCTAAAAACCAAAGGTTTATTAATAAAAAAGAAAAGGAGTTAGTAAATGGTTAAATGAATCATCTACATTACAATTGATGTAGAGAGTCTGTAGATCTGGATCGTAGCAGAGATGGTCATTCTGCTACTTTGCAATGAGTATTTCTGGATCATGCAAAAGGTTAGATACCAAATGGCAGTTTAGATGTAAAAACAACGAGGAGTCCTTGTAGCACCTTAGAGACTAACAAATGTATTTGGGCATAAACTTTCGTGGGCTAAAACCCACTTCGTCAGATGCATGGAGTGGAAAATACAGTAACAGGTATAAATACACAGCACATGAAAAGATAGGAGTTGCCTTATCAAGTAGGGTGTCAGTCTAACGAGACAATTCAATTAAAAGTAGAATATCAAGGGAGGAAAAAATAACTTTTGTTGTGGTAATGAGGGTGGCCCATTTCAAACAGTTGACAAGAAGGTGTGAGTAATGGTAGGGGAAATTAGTATGGGGTCACCCCCCTCCCTCGAGCAGTCAGAGGCACTGCTCAACCCCTCCCTTTAGGTGTGGGAGGGGAATCCACGGGAACGCACCCCTTTATTTTGGGACTTTGCGGATTTTGGACAACCAGTTGCTAGTGGTTTGCAGCAGAGGGAAAGGGGAGTGGTGCGTTAAAGGGACATTTGTCTGTCAGACTTAGAGTGACCAGACAGCACATGTGAAAAATCGGGACAGGGTGTGGGGGGTAATAGGAACCTATATAAGAAAAAGACCTAAAAATCGGGACTGTCTCTATAAAATCGGGACATCTGATCACCCTAGTCAGACTGTCACGCTGCAATGTGGGAAACTGAGGCAAAGGACACTCCCCAACTGACTGTGAGGTGAGTGTTTCCTTATGATTTGCAAACTTTTGAATCATTGTTGTGGTGTCTTCCCAAATTAACACTGAGCTCTCTGTGTTATCACAAATCATAAACGTGAGACCAGGACATTTAATCTCTTTCGCCTTTTTCTTCCTCTAGACACACTGTCATCCGGGCAGCACGTGGACAAAGGTAAATGTCTGGGATCAAGTGAAAGTTTTCATATGAATGATGGTGGCTCAGCAGAAGCCCCACAGTTGAGGTTTTGTTTCAATTTTGCATTTGACAGGAGCTGAGCACCATATTACTGGTGGCTACACAGGTCTTTGCTAAAAACAGAAAAGTAGATTCATTTCTCTGTCATGATTTAGAATGTTTTAATAGTGGTTGGGGCTGATCAGATGGGCTGGGGAGAGGAGGGCAGTGTGTCTCAGTAGGGATCTGAGGGTTTACAAATGAGCCTTTTAGAAAATCAGAGACGGACGTCTCACCTTTTTCAGAGCTCTTTATCAGGGCCGGCTCCAGGCACCAGCTTATCAAGCAGGTGCTTGGGGCGGCAACTCCGGACCGGGCGGCACTTTCAGGTATTCGGCGGCAATTCGGCAGAGGGTCCCTCACTCCTGCTCGGAGCGAAGGACCTCCTGCTGAATTGCCACAGATCGCGATCGTGGCTTTTTTTTTTTGGCTGCTTGGGGCAGCAAAACCCCTGGAGCCGGCCCTGCTCTTTATATGCATATCACATCCCCTGGCTACAATATTAGTGAATGCACAAGTTGTACAATAAAGATGGGGAAAAGTTCAACATACAAAAATATGAAGTACAGAGATAAAACAGAAATGTATAAGTCAAAAGAAGAACTGTTAAAAGTGTCCAAAGGTCTTAAGTAAGCATCACACACTTCAGCCATTCAGCAGCCTCAGGGCCAGCACTTTGCACTTTGCAGTCTGGAAGTCCCCCTGGGATTTTTCCTTGCTTGTTGCAGATCAGAACAAGCCACCTACACTCCCTGATTGGTCCCTCTACAGGACCCGCGTGATCCGGATCCTGTGCACCCTCGCCCAGCTCGGCCCAACAGGTGAGTGGAGCTGCCAAGCGCCTCCCGGCTGGGTCGCTCGCCCCACCACGGAGCCTCAGAGCCTGGCTGGGACGGGTGACAGGGCAAGACCCCAGCTCCCTGCCGTGGGGAGGGGCAGAGGCCTGCAGGGAGGCACCGACTGACGGGCTGGTGTTGCATCCCGGGCCTCAGTGGCAGATTAGGAATATCTTGCTATATAATCTCCTGATTCTTCTATGCTGATGTAAGCAGAGTCAGGATGAGCTCTACCCTGACATCTGGTGGTAAATTATGAGGAGTGGGAAAAGGAATTTCAAGCATTTGCATTGGAGTGGGGAAAGGAATTTCAGGAATTTACATTTGCATTGGCAAACCCACCCCACTTAGTATGGTACACAGCAGCCTGGGATGGTTATTTTCCCAGCCGTGGGATCCCCAATTTCTTTGTTATTGGGGCAGGAGGAATAAAATGTTGTCACCCTGATTAAGTAAATGAGGAACTATAAGACTGCTTTATGATAGAAATGACTCAACCTACATTAAATAGTACTTGCTAGACAAGGGACATGGGTTCCAAAACCCAGTAAATTGAGAGAGGTTGGAGACTGGTGTGTGTACTTGATGGTATGGGTCCCCTTTTGAGGGCCTGGTACACCAATTACACATCCTCCTCTCTTCACTGTTAAAGAGCAGAGCTAATTTTGAATCCTTTAGGAGTCCATCTAGAGGCTGCTGACCTGAATTCACGTTGGGCCAACGGTGCACCAGCACTGGGGCTCCCCTACTACAAGCTGAAATCACTAAAAGAGCTAAGCTTACTGAGCTGAGATCACTGAGTGCTGTGTTAGCTAGTGGGGGAGCCTGAAGATCTATCGCTAAGCGGCTGGCAGAGCGGAGCAGTTTGCAGCGTGTTGGAGCAGCCCATGGAACAGTGAGCGGAGTGGAACGTTTTTTGGGGATGGCTGAAGCGGTTCATGGGTCGGCAGGAGGAGCGGCACAGCCGGTGTAGTGGAGCCAGTCGTGGTGAAGGCTGCAGCAGAACTCCACGGAGAGGCGGAGCAGTCGGCTCTGGCCCACGTAAGGTGCCCCTTAACACCCTGTGTGCGCCCCCCCCCATTTCCACCCAGGCTGGGGGGTGTGGTAAAACTCTGCAGATAAACTTTTGAACTCTGGGGTGGTACTGACCAGAGACAGAGACTTTTGGGTTGTTGGACTTTGGGGTGATTGGACTTAAGACCCTAAGGGGGAAAGGACATTGCCAAACGTACTTGGAGGTGGTTTTTTTGCTTATGGTTTGTGTATAGTCCTGTTTGTGGTGTCTCTCCAATGTGATGCTGCATTGTTTCCCTCCTTTATTAAAAGGATTTTGCTACACTCGGACTCTGTGCTTGCGAGTTGGGAGGTATTGCCTCCTAGAGGCGCCCGGGGGTGGGTGGTGGTGGTATGTAATTGTCCCAGGTCACTGGGTGGGGGCTCGAGCCGGTTTTGCATTGTGTTATTGAAACGGAACCCCTGGATACTGAACCCGGCCCTTGTTGCTGCCAACTCAGAGGGGCAGAAGGGCTACACTTACATATAAACTTAAAATATGGCTTTAATTGGTGTTTTTATATATTTTTATCTTTCTTTACATAGGAATTAGGACTGTCAAGTGATTAAAAAAATGTATTGTGTGATTAATCGTGCTGTTAAACAATATTAGAATACCATTTATTTAAACATTTTTGGATGTTTTCTACATTTTCAAATATATTGATTTCAATTACAACACAGAATACAAAGTGTGCAGTGCTCACTTTATATTTATTTTTTATTACAAACATTTGCACTGTAAAAAAGAAACTACAATTCGCCTCATTGAAGAACTGTTGTGCAATCTCTTTATCATGACAATTGAACTTACAAATGTAGAATTATGTAAAAAAGAATAACTGCACGTAACCATCAAACAATGTAGAATTTTAGAGCCTACAAGTCCACTCAGTCCTACTTCTTGTTCAGCCAATCGCGCAAACATGCATTCAGTGCTGGGGGAGGACAGGGGAGGGGAGAAGTAAGCAATGACATGTGCAGGAGGAAGGTGAGGGAGGTGTCTTGCTGCTGCTTTTGGAACGGTGGTTTCTGGTACTGGGCTCACCAGTCTCGCCTCCTTTTACTGAGCTAGGTGGGCTCCCTTCTGCTGAGTGAGCCCTTGTTTGCAAGGGAGGGTGGATTTTACCTCGGGGACTCCCATACTGCAGGGGAGGAGAAGCTGGTGCAGAGAGGGTGAGCTCATCAGGCCATGTTCTCTATGGGGTACCCCGAAGCGAGCAGTCGGCTAGGGGCAATGGGGCATGATGCAGGGGGGTTGGTCCTGGGAGTGAGAGGCCGGCTGGGAACAATAGGGCCCGGGCTGGGTAGGGTGACGATACGTCCCATTTTGGCCAGGACAGGGCCCTTTTCCAGCTCTGTCCCGGCCGTCCCTACTTCTTTGCCAAACTGGGCATTTATCCCGGCTGCCAGGCAGAGCAGAGAGAGGCGGCTGCAGCCCGGGGTCAGCTGACGGCAGCAATGCCCCTGCCCAACAGCAGGAAAGTGGGGACATTTGCTGCTGGCGGGAGATGCTTGCTTCAGAGCTGACCCCTGGGCACTGCAGAGTTGCATGGGTGGGGGAATGTAAGCCCCAAACCCAGGCAGCACAGGGCTCAGGGGGGGGAGGGGTGTCAGTCCCAGCCCCGGGAGGCATGGGGAGGGCAGTTCGGGTGAGCCCTACAAGTGTGTGGGGGAGGGGCACTCCGGCGAGCCCCTGGCCGTCCTGTTTTTAATTTAAAAATGCGGGGATGAGAACTACCTCACTCTCTGTAGCCTCTTCTCTTACCGCCCTCTGGTGGCGGCTTGTGTTACTGCCCCTGACCAGACAGGTTTTTCAAAGCCGCTCCTGCTGCTCTCCTGCTCAGAGGGTCTGTGATTAATGCATGTTAAAAAATGTAAAACTTTAATTGTGCCATGCGTTAATCGCAGGCATTAATGGCAGTTAATTGACAGCCCTTATAGGAATTAGATACAGGTTCCTGTCAGCTAATTTCTAAGTAATAATCTGCAAAAAAAACTCTATAGTTTTCAGGTGCCTAAGTAGCTCCTGGAATCACAGTTAAAGTTGCCCCCCCCCACCAAAATCTGAAATGGCCCCTCTGGGCTCTTATCAGGCCTGGCCGGGGGTGGGGCCTCGGGGAGAGAGGAGGAGCGGGGGGTGGGGCTCTGTGGCGATGGGGGCTAAGGCCCACCTCAACCCCGCACTGGGAAGATGCTTCCTCTGCCAATCCAGGAGCAGAGACCTGAAGCAGTTGGCACCTCTGGGGGCTGGTTACAGTATTCAGTGACTCCCCTTAATCCCTCTCCCACCCACGCACCCTTTCGAGTTCCTGGAGGACTTGTGGGACCCTCCCCCCATGGAGTAAGACACAATCACACATAAACCTTTCATCAGTGTCATACAGTGGTCACCAAAGATACTGCGTGGGGTTGCAATGTATGTCACAACATGATGTCTAATGGCCAATCAGAACACAGGACTTCCTAATGCTGTTTTTTAATTTCCCATAAATTATAGACTCACCCTTCTCCAAGAACAGAGATAGGCTGGACTTCGGACATCAGATTAGCAGTGATACAGTTAGATAGAATTATAATACACATGAACTCTTGCCACACACTATGATGATTACTGATCATATTAGCTCCATCCTCAGAATGAAACCTCCAAACACAAAGTGGAAACTTGAGTGGCTTGTGTTGTATTAAAATTTGGAAGAGCAGCTTGGAGACCTCTCTCCTTAACTTAAGAATAGAAGCTTCTGGCAGCCTGCATGAAAACGTCCTCAGGGCAGACATACAATTGCAAAGCACAACCTATGGGATCCTCCTGGAAAGAAAAGGACAAAGCCACTCAAGTATAGCGCTATAAGTTACAATTCACTATAGTCAGTATATCAAAGACGTCTGACAGATGTAGAAGAGTCAGCATGATTGACTTGATCTTCACCCATGATCTGGAGAAGGTCCGTTAGCAATGTAGTCTGTGCGCTAAGTGCTGGTTAACGACCAGACTGACAGGAATCAAGGAAATCTGAGGTTCCCCAACTAGCACTAGAGTGGCCTTGACAAAAAATTCTTGATGACCTTTCCCTTAAAAGCAGATAATAGACAGGGCAATAACTGAGAAAAATTTTACTGTCAAAAACGGATGTCTTTTCTAAGGGCCTATTGGTCACTTTCTTGCCCTAAATTTCTTCTGATAATAGTCCCAATGTCTCCCAGCTGGATTTTATTAGAGTCTAACTCACAGGTTATAACCCAAAGAGCAGTAGGAACTTCCATTCCCTTAGTGAGTGACAGTGGCTCATACTCAAGCAGAGATGACAGTGTTTGTCCCCCACAGATAAGTCCACCGCTCTGGAGTCTGAAAACTTGGTCTGAATCTGCATGTTATTTTCTGAGAAATGGGTTAAAACTCCCTCACAGTGAAAACTACTTGGTATCATATGTCACTGGAAGCAACACAGATCCACCAGGCCTTTTTGTCACTTGGAACAGCTTTGCTGATCAGGACTTTTAGAAGTTAGATGGAGGCTAAGAAGCCCAGCGGTGCCTCATGCAAAGCCCTTGGCACAAGATATCAAAATGTTCATATACTGCAGTTGGAGAGACTCCGGCAGTGTCTCCGGCCCCCATTGTTCCAGCCACCTGTTTTCCTCTTCCTCCGTCGCAGACCATCTGTATATCCCTTGCTGACCCGTGAGAACATGGCTAGGAAGACGGTATTTAGAAATTATTGTATCAATTGCAGAGGGCAAATATTAAGCAGAAAAAAAGATGGTTAATGTCACAGTTATTGGATTAGAGGTACATGACTCTAGGATCCTCTCCTTCTAAAGGCTGGAATACCACTGGCAGCCCACAATACTTTGTAAATTTTTCCAGAACCACCTGCTGCAGAGAGCTGTGCCATGAGCTAGGCTGTAGGTCCCTCTGGAGTCCCACAACACAGTGACACAGCGATGGTGGGTAGAAATGCTGTATAGAGCTGGGTGTGGATGTGGCAGGTGCTGTTTTTCAAACAACTGTTCTGGAGAGTGGACCTGCTGCACCATTGCAGGGACCAACAGTGTCAGGTGCTGCCACTCCACAGTCTTTTGTGGTTGAGCCTCCCCTTGCCAACTGAGACGACAAGGTGTTTCTGGACTCCCAAGAGTAACATGAAACAGTGAATACACAGGAAGTGCCTGTTTGGTGTGCAACGTTCAGAATCAGCCCATTTCTGAGAACAGGAAAATGAAACTAAAATTTTCTCTTCTCTACAGAAGCAGCCATGGCTGCTGTGAATCCAGCAGAAAAGCTCTTAGCTGAACTGACTTGTTCAGTGTGTACAGATTATTTTAAAGATCCAGTGTGTCTAGATTGTGGGCACAATTTCTGCCAAGCCTGCATCACTCGCTGGTGGAAGGGATCGACTTCAAACTTCCGCTGTCCTGAGTGCAGAACAACCTTCTGCCAGAGAAACTTCAAACCAAACAGACATCATGATCTAAGGAATATTGTA
Source organism: Mauremys reevesii (assembly GCF_016161935.1). Taxonomy (NCBI): domain Eukaryota; kingdom Metazoa; phylum Chordata; order Testudines; family Geoemydidae; genus Mauremys; species Mauremys reevesii. The sequence goes on from NW_024100715.1 coordinate 2,970,598, forward strand.
GAAGCTTGCAGAACACTTACATTGGAGTCAGCAAAAGAACCAGAAGTTGAGAGAGTGGGTGAAAAACGCAAGAGGACTTTAGATTTCTTCTGCCAAGAAGATCAAATACCCATTTCTGTGGTTTACCATCTGCCCCGAGATCACAGAGAACACACTGTGGTTCCCATAGATGAGGCTGCCAAGGATTACAAGGTAAGAAATTACGGGACAGTGTAAAAGTTGGAATGGCCAGGAACAGTATTTTAATAAAAAAAATTGCAAAAAAGAGTGGATAATGTTAGAGACCCTTAAGAACAATATTTTAGCAATGAGAACAGACATATAAGACACTGTTATTAACCTGTTCTGGCCCCAAACCATTTTTAACACCAATAAGGACTCAGAAAAGTCAGTTCCGAACTGGTCACGGGCTGAAATTTATACATATAGCACAGAACTATTACATTGGAACTGCTGCTGACCTCGGACACATATTTTGCTAGAAATTATAAATACATCTTTTATATAGTTGCCAATTTTGGTTGGAAATATTCTTGGAGGTGTCATAACCTAATCTTTAACTAATCCTGGAAGGTTGGCAACACTAATCTTGTGTGCATGTGTTGTGCACATGTCATGAGTCGGTGCAGCCTCAGGAACGGATGGATTTTCCTCCAAAAAAGGCACATCAAGGGGGAGAGGAAAAGTTTCTTAGCTGAAACATGACATATGAAAGAAGTGTAGTTGGCTTCAATATTGTCACCTCTTAAAAAATATCAGTAACTTCTGGAAGATCCAAACTTACAGAGATTTCAGGGACCTGAGTGTACTGACACACAAACCCTTCCAGGGCACCATGAAGGTCCTACTCACCACATAAATCATTGTGACTGATTCTGCTTTTCATGTTATTTTGTATTTGTTGTGTATTTTTGGGAAGAGTCCCTCTCATATATGGAGGTGAGACTTTCGAGTCTGTTATTTTTCACTGGTAATTTTTAGATAGGTCTAAATATTTCTGCTCCACAACTTTTGACAGTGTTAGAACGTGGTTCTAGGCTGAAATGAGTTAATATGCGTCTGCTACTAATTGGTTCTCATTCCGAAAATATTGTCCTCAAGGTAATATGCTAGATGGATACATTTAATCCTCTGGGTCACTTTGGAACCGTGTGTTCCAGGTCCTATTTGGTGTTTAAAAAATGGTTCTGGGCTGGAATGGGTTGATAACAGGGTGCTAGAAATCAGTTCTCATTGGTAAGATATTGTCCTCAAGGTGTTTTTTGGTGTTTAAAATATGGTTCTGGGCCAAAACAAGGTATCACAATTCGTTATGAGTCTGTTCTCTTAAGTGTCTGTAACAGCACCTGCTGGTTTTTGCAACAATTTTATTGATTAAAATGCCTTTCTGGGTGTTACTGGCTCGTTCCAGCTTTTACACCATCATCATCCCTATATTTCTGCCTCTGGGCATGCACCCTGCTGTCTCTTTCTAGGTATCCAGATGCCTATTTCTCACTTAAGCCCCAGACTGATTCACAATCTGGAGGAAGACAGACGTGTTGGGAATGGAATGTGAAATGCTGAGATTGTTTAGGCTTCTGGGACGAGCCGATTACGCTGGGAACTGTGTGTAAGGGCTGGCCTTCAGCCCATTCTCATCGGCCAGCTAATTGTAAATAGGATGATAAGTCAAACAGGTGTTAGGATGATAATTACCCTATGGGGTTACAGCTGCGGCTGTGTAAATTTAATTAACCAATTAGCAATTGTTTGATTGCTTGCTATAATGGTATATAAGAGCATGCTGGAAATGAATAAAGAACTCTCTGTTTTATCATCACATGGGTTGTCAGACTGTCCATGCTCTCCTGCGATGCAACACAGACGTTTGGCTGCCTGGCTAGAGTGTGCGGTCTGACCTGGCAGGTGACCTCTGAGCACACCTCCCGGATCAGCCTCACCCTTCTAACTTTTAGTCCAGGGGTTGCGGTGCTCACCTGATATGTAGGAAACACTGGTTCAAGTCCCTCCTCCACCTGTTGGGAAGGGATTCGAATGGGGATCAGCCACCTCTCAGGTGAGTGCCCTAACCATGGGCTATGGTGATGTGGGGCTCCCTCCATCTCCTCTGTCAAAGCTGTTCCACTGGGGATAAAGAGTCATTTGGACCAGAGAGAGAGACCACAAGCATGAGAATGACTGTCTAGCCAGGTAGTTAGAGCACTCACCCATTTTATTATGTGTTTAATATTCTTGAAAATATAAAAAATGTGGGGAAACCCTCCAAAAGCACCAAAACTAAACCAGTTTTTCTTTTTTTTAGGACCAAGTTCGGAGCCATTTGGAGATTTTGAAGAAAGAGAGAGAGGAGATTCGGTCATTTAAATTGAGTGGGGAAAGTAAAAGCCAGGAACTGCTGGTAGGTGCCGTTATTACTGAGAAGCAAATGTGCCCAGGGACATTATCAACACATGGCTTAGCCTGAGGCCTGGTCCACACTGGGTGGGGGATTGATCTAAGTTACACAACTTCAGCTACGTGAATAACGTCGCTGAAGTCGACGTACTTACATCTACTTACCATGGTGTCTTCACTGCAGTAAGTCGACAGTTGATGCTCTCCCGTTGACTCCGCCTGCGCCTCTCGCCCTGGTGGAGTACCGTAGTTGATGGGAGAGCACTCGGCGGTCGATTTATCGTGTCTAGACTAGATGTGATAAATCGAACCCCACTTGATCGATCACCGCCCGTTGATCCGGCGGGCAGGGGCAGCTCTAGCTTTTTTGCTGCCCCAAGCACGGCAGTCAGGCTGCCTTCAGTGGCATGCCTGTGGAAGGTGTGCCCGTCCCGCGGCTTCAGCATACCTGCCGCCAAATTGCCGCTGAATCTGTGGGATCGGCGGCCCTCCCACAGGCATGCCGCCGAAGGCTGCCTGACTGCTGCCCTCGGAGCAAACAGCAGGGCACCCCCCGCGGCTTTACGCCCCAGGCACGTGCTTGGAGCGCTGGTGCCTGGAGCTGCCGCTGCTGGCGGGTGCTGTAGACAAGCCCTATGTGTCATAAGAAGAATAGTGAGCAACATGTTCCCTTTGGAGAGAGACTATTACTTATTTATTGTCATTGTAAAGAGAAATTTCTAGTTTATGGAAAATAGAGCATTAAAGAAAGAGTTTTAATAATCCTAATATTTTCACTGATAATGTGAGTGTAATTTGTAATTTGGTTACTTAACAGTAGTTTCTCCTTTAGTCTTTCAACTACGTCTGGTCAACATTTTTCAACCAAAAAACCTTCCTGAAGATAGATGGGGTTTAGTAGAAAACAACTTTTTTCATGGAAAAAAATCATTTGCAACAAAATTTTCATTTTTGACAGGCAATTTCAAAATGAAGCAAACGTTTTTGTGTCATTTCCTTCTGAAATTTTAATTTTGGTTTTAAAAAGCTGACAAACTTTCAAAATTTCAGATTTTTTAAAATCCTTTTCTTGCCCTTTTTATTCACTCCTTTTAGCCAATGAGTACACAAAAATGAATAAATTCCAGGGTTTTTTTTACCTAGTTTTTATTTTTGTCACTTTTGGGAAAATGGGAGAATTTTGAAGGGGTACAGAGAAAAATAAATAAAAAGAAAAAAGGGGGGAATGAACATTATTTTGTTGCATTTTGGGAAAAGAGAGGGAATGGGAGAAACAAAAATGTGAAAATTTTCAAAAGTTATTTTATGGTATTTTTCAGAGAAATTAAAACTAGTTCCATTTTGAACATTGAGAAACAGAAACAACTTTGAAATTTCAATTATTTTTGCAAATTCGCCCCACGCCCCAATTTTTTGGCCAACTTTACTTTCCACTGAAATAACCACAAAAGGACAATCAGTGCAGCTGCTATAAGAATCAGCTGCCCCACAGGCTGGTCACTTAAGGCCTAAAACAAAGCACAAGGACGTCATTGGAACAACTCCGGGTCAGTTCAGTGAGCTTTGGAACAGCCCTTAATGGTATCACTGCTAGACATTGACATGGAGAAGATCTGGGTTCCAAATCTGGTCTGATTTCCTTGCTCCTAGGGCATCAGGGGCCAGAGAGTGCTCCAGAAACTGCATGAATTGGTGGACATCTGTCCAGTTCACATGCACTCATTCCTAAGCAACCTGCAAACTCAGATTTGCATGTACAAAAAGGGGTCTTCTCAGCAGCCCAATTTGTGCTCAAGGTCACTGTGTGGCTTAAAATTCAAGATTTATGGTGGGCCAAATTTTATGTATCCAAAACTGTTTTCAGAACTCATGAGAGCAAATGGTAGAGCTCAAATTTTAGTACCTTTTTTTTTTTATGGCCCTTTATGTCTATATGTATTTTGTGGACAGCTTGTGTTCCTCAGTTCAAGTCTAGTGCTTCTTAGTTTGGGTTCTGCTGTTTCCTCTACTAAAATTATCCTTGCCAGTCAGTTCTGAATCCCACACCTGCTGTGCTTCCTGTTACTAGAAGGATCTGGTTTTCTACAAGCCACAGATCACAGATTATCCAATTAATGCGAGAAAAATTCATATTCTAAACAACAGTTAGGACTCTTGAAAATCTATTGGAAAATCTTCTCTCTGCATAGCATAGAGTATGTTCTCCATAAAATGTCAGAAGTTAAATTCTGTGGGGTTGCAATGACATGCTACCATGTGCAAAAAATGTCCCATGGCTCACTCCGTATTCTTGTCCTTCACCTGTGCTTTTCCTGTTCGTATCTTGTCATTTCAGAAACAGCTACAAACTGAGAAGCAGAAGATTGTGTCTGAATTTCAGCTACTGCACCAGTTTCTGAAGGAACAAAAGCGACTCTGGCTGGCCCAGTTGGAAGAGCTGAATAAGGAAATTAAAAAGAGGAGGAATGAGTATGTTACCAAATTATCTGAGGAAATATCTTCTATCAGTTCCCTGATCCGGGAGATGGAGCAGAAGTGCCAGCAGCCAGTGAGTGAATTCCTGCAGGTGAGACGGTGTTAGAAACACCCCAGAACCTTTCACAGTTAAAGGAAGTCTCCTAATGCTTCACTTTTGGAGTGTACGAGTGAATGGTCATAACATACAGTCTTGCTACAATATACATTATTTTTTCATTAAAGTCAATGGAAATATACTTCTTGAGTACAATGAGCATTAGATCGAGCCCTAAATGAAAAGAAATTCCTCTTTTGAATTCTAATGGGAGAAAACTCCTCCAAAAATGGCAAACTCCAAACTCTGTTCTTCCCGTCTCCTAATGCAAGAACAAAGGGACATTCAATAAAATTAGAATTCAAAATTGATCCAACTAACACTTTTTCACACATCACATAATTAGACCATGGAACTCATTGTCACCGGATGTTGTTTAGACAAAGCATTTAGCAAAACTCAAAAAGTGATCGGATATTTATATGGATAACAAGAATATGCAGAGTGATATTAAACCTCATGCTTCATTGCTTCAACTAGTCGCTAACTATTAGAGAGAAGGATGAGAATGTGGGAGGCAGATTATTTTACACCTTCCTCTGAAGCATCTGATATTGTCCACTTTTGGAGACAGAATACTGACCAGATGGACCTCCTGTCTGATCCAGACTGGCATTTTCTGTGTTCCAAACACTAACTTCTGAAGATCTAAGATGGAACCTATCATAAATAGCTAAGAAGCTGAGTTTCCATTTAAAGCCTCATTTTGCCACTCTTCCTACCTACCACAAAAAGGGAAAATATTGGCCTTAACATTGATACATGAGGTCTGAGGCTGTGGTGATTTTTCTGACAGAACTGAAGTTAGTTAGGGAAGCTGTTCATTTCTTATGGTACCCTGAAAGTATAAGTAGTCGTTAGAATTCCAAAAGCCTTCTAATGACTTTAATTTTCAAAAAATGCCTCCAACTAGGAAAAAAAGAAAAAAAAGATGAGAAATAAAACAAATCATACTGGACTTCTGAGGCTGATATCTAGGGTCAAATTCTCTGTTGCAACCAATATCTGCTGTGGGCAGCATTCTTCACTCCTCAGGTTTCCTGCATTCATCCTGGGGCTTGGGATAGTGAATGGCCCTCTGTTACTCTGTACCCCACACCCATTGTTCTCAGCCAGCCTCAGCTTCCTGTAGATGTCAAGAAGTCCACAGGACAGGCCTTCAGAGTGTTTGTGGGCGAGTGGGTAGAGAGTTTACAGCATGGGGGCAGCACAGCACGGGGGCATCCCTCCCTCTGGACCCACTGGAGTCTGCAGGAGGGGATCTTCTCCACACCTGTGAGTGTTAGGAAGATCCTTGTTCAATACTGAGCCCTCTGATTCCGTGTGCCAGCTGATTATCCAAATGTCATTACACGAAGAGTTGGTGTGCCTCCTTATACAAACTTCCTAGGCCCAGCTCCTGCAGTGAGAGCACTTCTCCAAAAGAGCAAAGGTAACTCATTTAATGCTTTTGTTTGCATTAATAAATAACAAATAATTTCTCTTTGAACCTCAATCTGTGAAGACAAAGTGAGTCCCCTCCAGAGCAGGAGGGATCCCCAATATGTGATAAATGGGACTGAATTTCCTTTTCTCTTTCTCCTCTAGGACATCAAAGGCACCGTGAGCAGGTAGGTGGCTCCTTCTCACTCTCCCTTTCACTTCCCAGGGCAGGGAAGGAATTTTAAACATGAGACATTTCTCCCCATGGTCCAGCAGTGCAGAGTGTGGGGCTGGTTCCCAATCTCCCTCCATTAAATCTAATCTTGGGGCTGTTGTCATTTTGACCAGACACCAGAATAGAGCAGCCTGAGAAAAGAGTGATTGACCTACAGATGGGGTATTGATTTGTAGTGTGGCTGGTGAAATAGAGACCTCAGGGGACTGCGGATGGAGAACAAGTTTTTCATTTCTAGGTCATAGACTCCAAACTCCACCTAGGTGGGTAGGGATGGAAAGTCGGTGCCATCTGATGACTATTCAATGAGCTGTTTATTAATTGTTTCTTAATTATGCAGTGAGCTCTAGCCATGTGCTGGGCGTGGCAACAGATCTGATGGAAGAGACGTTCCCTGCTCTAGGGAGTTTATAACGTGCTGTTATCAGTAGTGCTATGGCAGTGCCTGGAGGCTCAAGGCAAAATCAGGGCCCCACATGCTGGGTGCTGCACAGACACACAGACAGAGACAGTCCCTGCCCCAGGGAGGTTACAGTCTAAATAGACACAAGAGACACAGGGCGGAGGGAGGAAGGATTAAAATCAATTTAAGGGGACATTCAATAAAGTCAAAGTGCTGCACTTTGGAAGGAAAAATCAAATGTACAACTATGAAATGGGGAATCACTGGGGAGGCAGCAGGACTGCGGGAAAAGATCTGGGGGTTGCAGTGGGTCACACAGTGAAGGAGTCGGCAGTGTGATGCTCTTGTGAAAAAGGCAAATGTCATTGTGGGATGTTGTCCCAGGTTGCTGTATTCACCGCAGGTGGTGCCTCCTCCTGGCTGCTCTGGGGATTAGCTCTTCCAGGGCCAACCCCTCCCCTTGCGTCTCTCCCCCGTTGTGTCTCTCTAACTCTGCAGCCTCATCTCTCACTCCAGGAGCTGCAGCTTCCTCTGCGTCACTGAATGGTTTCCCCTTCTGGGGTGCAGAGTCTCACTGGTCCCACTGCCCAGGCAGGAGCGCCGCCAGCTTTTTTGCCGCCCTAGGCGGTGGAAGGTCCCGCCCCTGAAATGCCGCCCCCGACAGAGGTGGCCGAAGATCCGGTCGCCGCCCCCCAAACGTTAGTGCCCTAGGCGACCGCCTAGGTTGCCTAATGGGTTGTGCCGGCCCTGTGCCCAGGCATTGCCACTCCATCCATGGCTGGTAGGGGAACTCGAGCCGCCCACTGCTCCAGGGTCCAGCCCAGGGACCCTACCACACGCAGGCAAGGTCTGCTGTCTCCCTGGGCTGCTTCCTACTCACCTCCCATAGGCTTTCTTCTCCACTCTTCTCTCTTACAGGGGTTAGGCAAGGTGACCCTGGCAGTCCCCTCTAGCCCTATGATTCTAAGTACGCCGTTCCCTCAGGGCCCAGCTCCTAGCATGCTATTCTTTCCCTGGGTTCCCTCCTTCCCTTTCGAGTGCACAGAGGGGGGCTGCAGACTTCCTCACTGCAGCCAATTTCTGTTGTCAGCTTCCTGGCTTTATACTAGTCCAGCCCCCACCTGCTCAGCTGAGCTTCATCGTCCAATCAGGGGTTACTTCTCTGGCCTAAACCCCTCATGTGTGGCCTGTCTCACTAATCTCCTCTTCCTCTGCTTCCTTCACTCTTTTCGGGGGCTGATGTGGGGTGAACACCCCACCACATATGTATTAACAGGAGTGTCGTATGTAAAACACAGGAGGACGTTGTTCCACCCTTCTTGCCACGGTGCGGCCTCAGCTGGAAAACTGTCCGGTTTGGGGCATCACACTTTAAGAAAGATGTGGACAAATTGGAGAAAGTTCAGAGGAGAGCAACACAAATGATCAGAGGCTTAGAATGGATGAGCTGTGAGGAAAGGTAGAAATAAATGGGTGTGTTTAGTTTAGAGAAGAGAAGACTCAGGGAGGGCCTGATAACAGTCTTCAGATCTGTCTGAGGCTGTTCTACAGAGAGCGGTGATCAGTTGTTCTTCACGTCCCTTGAGGGCAGAACAAGAAGTAATTTATACCCCACACTCAAGTGCTAGGGATCTCTCAGTGCAAGGCATTTTTACAAGCCCTCAAATCATTTTTGTGGGTCTTCTCTGCACCGTCTCCACTTTCTAAACGTCCATTTTAAAATGGGGACTCCAGTACTGGATGCAGTTTTCCAATATCGGTCTCACCAGAATGAAGGGGAAGCTTGTAGTGTCAAAACTGGTATTGGACCTATTCCTGGGGCAATAGAGGATTTAAACCTCCAGGGTTTGCTGAGCTACAGCCATTCACAAGAGTAAAATACATTTTAGTAAAACACAAATATGAACGAACTCCACAGCGAGTAACACTGAGTTGTTCTTCAGATGCAAGAGGGAGAAGTTTCAGAACCCAGTGGCCTTTTCTTCTGACCTGAAATGGAGAATCTGGGACTCTTCTCAAAACTCTGCGGTTCTGGTGACCATAGTGAAGAAATTCAAAGGTAATAAACACTCAGCTGGGGAATTTTCTCACATATATTACACTGATAATTGACAGAGCTGGGGAAATCTCTGAGGGAAAATAACTGTGGATGGAGATAGTCAGCTAATCATTTGGAACCTATGAATTCTCTACTCAGCTCTCAATACAGCACATACACACTGGGTTAGAGTCCTAAATTCAGACTGCTTGGGGGTTTTCCTTTCTTAGCAGCTGTGAACGTTAACCTGAGCTTGAGCTTCCTGCTGAATTAACTGTTTCTGGAGTATGTTTGTTTGGATTTTTTGTGTGCAAGTCCTCCTGGGTCATCACAGTCCCTCTCTTGCTTTAGAGCGGGTGGCGTGGGGAACCTTTTTCTGTCACGGGCCACTGACCCACAGAAAAAAAACAATGGCGGGCCACTCACCCACGGTGGGATAGAGAGGGAATGTGGAGGCTCATGGCTTCCCCCCAGCAGGAAGCCGAGCTGGTATTCGCGGCTCCAGCCCTGCGGAGGGAGCAGAGGAAGTGGCACTAGGACAATTTTTACAGTGGGGGTGCCGAAAGCCAGTGGTCCCAAAACTTTTTCCCTGGCAGCCCCCTTACCCCTGTCTGTGCCCCCTCTCCCCAAAGCTGGTGCCAAGACTGGACCATGGCTCCGGGGTGGCGGGGGAGGGACACAGACAGGGGTAAGGGGGCTGAGGCTGGGACCACAGCTGGGGGGCAGGAGCAGGGGCCCAGGTGCGGGGCCACCAGACAAGACCCCGCGTGAGGTGCTGGGGACAGAGCCTGGGAGTGGGGCCGGCGGCTGGGACCCCCGCGCAAAACCTGGGCCTTCTAAAGCAGCATCCTCTGCACTGCTAGTTCCCGTGGCTAGTCGGCACTCGTGGTTCCAACCCTGCGGTGGGGGGTGGGTCCTGCGGGCTGGATGAAATTTAGCAACAGGCTGGATCTGGACCACGGGCCATAGGTTCCTCACTCCACCTTTTATCCTCCTGAGCTGGAGATAATGAGACCACCAGGTCTGTCAGGAAGGATGAATCAGTTTTACTGAGTACTAGTGGAACAGGAGCAGATTTAAAGTTGATTGAATGCTAATCAGTGAAAAAGTGTCTGTATATTGGATTGTCTGTGAATTGTGTTGGTTGGTTTCAGAGGGTTTGTCTACACAGCAATTAAGCACCCATGGCTGACCCGTGTCCGCTGACTCCGGCTCACAAGGCTCGGGCTGGAGCCTGGGCACTGTGACCGTCTCCCGTCATAGAGTCCCAGAGCCGAGGCCTCTGCCCAAGCCTGAGCATCTACACCGCAATTAAACAGCCCCATTGCCCGAGCCCTGCGAGTTTGTCAGGTGTCAGCTGTCATGGGCCAGCCACAAATGTATAATTGCTGTAAAACATCTCTGGGTCTATCATGTAACCTTAGGTCATGTCCTTAGTTTTTAATGTTTGTGGTTTATTTTTTAGTGACGTGTGTAATGGTGTGAATTGCACATAGCCTCCTTAACTATAACTTAATAACGTTTGTTTTCTTTTCATTTTGCTTTTGTGTTAGAATGTTAACAATGTGAATATATCCCTAAACATGACAACCTGACATTTCGTCTTTTCCCCCCATTTCTTCCTCTAGACTCACTGTCGTCTAGACAGCAGTTGGACATAGGTAAATTTCTTGGATCAAAGGGGGAATGAAAACTTTCCTATGAATTATGGTGGCTCATTGGCAGCACCATAGTTCAGGTTTTGTTTCAATTTTGCATTTGACAGGAGCTGAACATGATATTAGTGGTGGCTACACAGATCTTTCCTAAAAACAGAAAAGTCGATTATTTTCTCTGTTATCATTTAGAATTAAGCCTCACTCATGATCTCACGATAGAACTGTAGCTCAGAAAAATCCCGATATTTGACAGTTCTAAAAATGAGGCTTAATTTTGCTTATAAATCCTGTCAGCTGCCCTGGGTGCAGCTGAGGCTCCCGCTGTCACCACCCCAGTGCGGCAGCTCCCCTGCCAGCCTGGGAAGTGGGAGAGGGGATCTCACTGTAGCCCCCAGGCCTAGGGAGGGTGAAGAAGGAGGAGCAGAGATGAGGCTGGGAGGGCTTTATTATGGCCTGGGGGCTGCAGGGGGCCTGAAGTGATTCGGGGGGCTGATGGGGGCTGTATTGATGGTGGGTTCTGAGCAGAGAGGGTGAGTGCTGGGAGGATGAACTGAGGGCAGTGGGGTAGGGGTACTGAACTGATGGGGCGGTGATGATGGGAGCTGGGAGACTGAATTGGGGGGGTTGGATGGGGACAGAACTGATGGGGGCTGGGGAACAGGATTAATTGCTGGGCAGGAGATGGGCAGATGTGGGTATGAGAGCTCCTGCAGCAGGAGCCAAAATCACTGTATCCAGTGCATGGGGAGAGGAGGCAACACTGATTGTCATATGCGCAACCCTGGGGAAGGGCCAGGGGAGTTCAAACATCAAGAGACTGAGCTAAAAACCACAATAGAATCCCTTTTCAAAATGTCATGATTCTGGGGCCAATCTCATGACATTTGATCTCTTGAAGTTGGCAATACTGTATTAGCCATTGCATAGCCTTGGGGCCAGCAGTGTGGGGTTTGGAAAGTCCCCCTGATAGACCAGCACAAGCCAAGCAGCCATGCAGGAAGTGTGCGGTGTCCTCAACCACACCGCAGCAACACAGAGTCATGGTGGGGCAGTGGTGTCTCTATAATAGCAGTTTTTATATTGCTCGGCTGGCTGATCGTTAGGAGGGAGGGGGCTCTGCAAGGAGACGGGCTGTGCAGAGTTGCATCATTAGACAGGGGGACTTTGGATTCCCTGTGATCTGCTGGAAGCCTCCTATGATGCCAGGGTCTCTAATCACATCTGTGGGGCAAGGTGGGTGCAGGTGGGGAAAGATTCCATGGGCCTGATTGTCAGGCCCTTTTATGCTGCTCTGTCAGAGCAAAGGGGCCTTAATGTGCGTGGAAAAACTCCCAGAAAATAGCTCCGGTGCAAGGCTGCCCCCCCACTCCCCCTCACCCCCGTCCGTGTGAAGTTGGCATTGGAGCTCTTCAGCAACTCTGCTCCCAGCCGTTATTGTAGGAGTGGGTTGGGGCCATGCTGGGGGCCAGGGCCGGCCCTAGGGGGGTGCAGGGTCCAGGGTGGAAGTCACGGATTCATCTCTTCTGGGACCAGCCGCACCAGCCAATAGCACCGGCCCGCGGGGCCCCCCAAAGCGCAGGGCCCGGCACGGTCGCCCCGATTCGCCCTTCCCAGGGGACGGCTCTGCTGGGGGCACAGACAGGAGGCATCACACTCTGGCTGCTCTCTGCTTCGCAGCCCTGAGGCCCCTGGAGCGAGGTGCCAGGCAGACTAAAGGAAGGACAAAGGTGGCTTAAAACCAGCTCCCTCTGACCCCCCTCGTCTTCCCCCCCAGCACAAGGATGGAATCACTGAGACTCAGACTCGGGGTCTGGGGCCTGGCTCAGCAGAGCTGATCCTTTCGCTCTGTCCCTGAACTGGCTCTGTCAGGGTGTGAATCCCCCCGGCCCAGGGCTCAGATCTCAGCGCTGCTCCCCATGCAGAGCTGGGTAAATCCGGGACGGGGGAGGTTGCCTGGTTCACTCCCCAGCTGGGGCAGGTTCTGTCACTGACACGATCAGACCCTCCCCGAGGGCTGAGCTCTGCCCCTCACGCTCTGATTCTCTCTCTGCAGCGAACATGACTCTGGATCCAGACACGGCCCATCCCGACCTCACCGTCTCTGCAGATCAGAAAACTGTGAGATTGGGATGCACACGGCAGGCTCTGCCCGACAACCCTGAGAGATTTGACACTGCGCCCTGTGTGCTGGGCTTCGAGGGATTCACCTCCGGCCGACATTCCTGGGAGGTGGAGGTGGAGGAGATGGGAGTCTGTGCTGTGGGGGTGGCCAGAGAGTCTGTGAGCAGGAAGGGAGGGATCCAGGTTAACCCTGAGCAGGGGATCTGGGCTGTGGAGGGCTGGGGGGATCAGTACTGGGCTCTCATGTCTGCTGAGCAGCGCATCCGCTTGTCCCTGAGCCAGGCACCCCGCAGGATCCGGGTGTATCTGGACTATGAACGGGGGCAGGTGATGTTTTTCGATGCTGGTCACAGGGACCCGATCTTCACTTTCCCACCGGCCTCTTTCGCCGGGGAGAGAATCCGCCCGTTCTTCCAGGCTGGTGTTAGTGTCCCGGTCTTTGGGGTTCTTGGTACTGTGCGGCTCACACTGTGTCCCTGAAGTGCCAGGTCTGTCCCCATGAAACAGGCTCCTCTAGCCCCCACCCTCCTGATCTCTATGACCCTGGAGGACTCAGCCAGTCTCCCTCCGCACAGACAGGGCTGAAGGGGGGTGACTCTCTACCCTTAGCTCTATGGCTGTGGAGGTCTGTGTGAGGCTCTAGGCTGGGTCTCTATGCTCCTAGGAGGCCAATTTAGTGTGGAGTGGGATGGGGGGAATCTCACCAAGAAAGGAGGGAGACCCCTGTGGGAGGGACCAAGCCGAGGGCCAGGGAGAGACCCCTCAACGGGGGATAGGGGAGAGCAGGGAGGAGACCTGGCTGAAGAAGCTGAGGGGGGGAGTGTTTAAAATAATTTTAGTTGATTGTTATTTAGCCACAACCAGCTAATATATACTTAAATACAACTGTTAGCGTGTGTACGAGGTGCGAAGGCTGGAATTTTCAAATGAACCGAAGTGACGTAAGACTCATTGATTTTCAGTGGAACTTGTGCTGCTAAGTAATTTCAAGTGGGATTTTCAAAAGCACCTAAGTCATGGAAAGCACCTTAACCTTATTAAAATCCCTCCGTAAATGGACCTGAGAGGGAAATTTGTCTGTTTAAAACTTTCTGGAAAACACTGGTTTGCTGTGTGAGGTGAATTTTGAGACAGAAACAAAAGGTCAGTTTCCATATGAATTTTACCAAAAGTTTTTTAAAATGAACAGAGCCCTGAAAGCCCAATCAGTTCCCTTGTGTCTGCTGCCCAATATAGGATGTAAAAGCAAAACCAGATGAGAAATGTAGGATTGATGACAAATATACAAATGATGCTGGATTCCATCATACACTACATTTTCTGCTAGATCATCTCTCCCACCCCCATTATACTGTCAAGTAAATCATCTAAGGGTATGTCTACACTATTTAATTAGGTCGATTATATAGAAGTCGATTTTTAGAAATTGATTTTATACAGTCGATTGCGTATGTCCCCACTAAGCACATTAAGTCAGCGGAGTGGGTCCTCATGACCGTGGCTAGCATCGACTTACGGAGCGGTGCACTTTGGGTAGCTATCACACAGTTCCCGCAGTCTCCACTGCCCATTGGAATTCTGGGTTAAGCTCCCAATGCCTGATGGGGCAAAAACATTGCCGTGGGTGGTTTTGGATACATGTCGTCAGTGAAAGCAATGGCAGACAATTGTTTCGCGCCTTTTTTCCTGGGTTACCCATGCAGACGCCATATCACGGCAAGCATGGAGCCCGCTTAGCTCACCGTCACCACTGCTGTTCTGGGCAAGTCTACTGTGGGGAGTGCTGTGATCCAAGTAGCCAATGCAATCATTGACGTTCTGTTATCAAGGGCAGTGACTCTGGGAAATGTGTGGGCCTTTTTAGATTTTAGGTGCATCATATTCCTGTCCTTTGTCACTGGTGAAGAAGTGTTGCAGCCATACGTTCCAGTCCAGCCGGTGCTGTAACACCCAATAGCACTTCTTTGGTTGACACATGTAACAGCTCCAGGGCTCTTGCTCTTTTGCCTTTTCCGAGGTACCTTGCCCTACCAGGACCGCCAAGCATTCGACACAGAAGCACCTGCAGCAGCTGGCATTGCTACACAGCAGCGGCTCCTTGCCTTTGCAGCAGACAGTGCAGTAGGACTGGTACCCGTCCTCGTCGGATATGTAGCTTGGCCGGGTTCTGGGAACATCTTCCCTGCCCAGCTCCTAGCAACCTCCAGGGCATGGTGTACAGCTCCACCACTTTCCCTGCAACTCAGTTCTCCCTCTCTCCTGCAACTCAGCTCTCCTGCTCTCCTGCAACTCAGCTCTCCTGCTCCCCAGCAATGAGCTCAGGGGATCCATTTTGGTCCTTTTGGGAGCTGCTGGCAGACATGGTACTGCTGCTCCGGGAGGACTCCTTGGAATCCCCCTCAGTGAGGTTGATCAGGGGCACCTGGACAGACATGGCCATCTTCCTCTTAGAGCACCGAATGGCAATCTTCTGTTGCTTGGGCCATCCTCTGGAGTGGAGTGGTTGGGTGCCCAGAGTCGTCTCCCCCCTCCCCCCCCGGCCGTGTTCTTGGGCATCTGGGTGAGGAGGGTATGGAACATGGGGAGGAGGGTAGGCGATTATACAGTGGATGCAGCAGGGGTCTGTGCTCTTGTAGGCTTTCCTGCAGCTCCAACAGACACTTCATCATGTCCGTTTGCTCCCCCATTAGCCTCAGCATCACGTCCTGCCTCCACTCTTTACGCTCACTTAATTCTTTCCTGGCCTCTGCCACTGAATGCCTCCATGCATTAAGCTGTGCCCCATCCGTGCGGGAGGACTGGCTGAGCTTGACAAATGCATCATCACAAGTGCATTTTTTTCACCTTCTAATCTGCGATAACCTCACAGACAGAGATGACAGGGGGAGCATAGAAATATTCTATGCTCGATGATTCTGGGGGGACTGCATGGTCACCTGTGCTGCTGAGTTCATCACGCTCGCTGACCAAACAGGAAATGAAATTCAAAAGTTCCTGGGTTTTTTCCTGTGTACCTGGTTAGTGCGTCAGAGTTCAAAGTGCTGTCCAGAGCGGTCACACTGGAGCACTCTGGGATAGCTCCCGGAGACCAATAACGTCCATTTGTGTCCACACTACCCCAAATTTGACCCAGCAAGGTCAATTTTAGCACTACTCCCCTCATCGGGGAGGAGAACAGAAGTCGATTTTAAGAGCCCTTTAGGTCGACGGAACGGGGTTGGTTGTGTGGACGCATTCATTTTTAAATCGACCTAACGCGACTAAATTTGACCCAACCCCTTAGTGTAGACCAGGGCTAACTGTAAGGGTGGGAATTACTCTGGCAATACCAGGAATGTGAAATAAAAATGAACAGATCATATGGAAAGCCCCTTGAGATGCACTGAATTAAAACCGAAATATCCAGCATCTGTCACATCAGAGTTGTTTTCATGCGGTGCAAACTGTGTATAAAAAAATGACCATATTTGGTCTTCATGCATCTCATTTTTCTTTTAGAAATCTCCCTGATTTTGCTGTCAGCAATTGATTGTATCTGACTTTCCTCCCAAAGTGGTCTTTCTAAAATGTGGATAAATGCATATCTGGATGGTGTATGTTCATATTATTAAATTTGCTGACAGTAGAATTGTCACTGGTGTGATTGTTGCCTGGTTTGAATCACCACTGAGAATGCCCAATTCGGGACAGGGCAGATACACCCCAAAAACCGGTGGTTTATTCTGTAATTAGATTCACCAAAACAGTAACAGAATGAGCTTTTATATCCCCACACCAGTTATCAGGAAGCCAAAGCACAGTCCCCTCTCGGCATTCCAGCTCCTGGCTTGTCCACCCAACCTGGTCTTTTGTGATCAATGATCACTAAAACCAGAAATCACACATAAAGTTCTTCCAAGCCCAAAGCCACTGTCCTCAGGTCAATATATACTTTAGATCTTACCAAAAATCACACTGCAGCCAATCTCTTAGTAACTAAAAATGAAAGTGATGCATCTGATGAAGTGGGTTTTAGCCCAGGAAAGCTTATGCCCAAATAAATTTGTTAGTCTCTAAGGTGCCACAAGGACTCTTCATTGTTTTCACTGATACAGACTAACATGGCTACCACTCTGAAACCTAAAAACCAAAGGTTTATTAATAAAAAAGAAAAGGAGTTAGCAAATGGTGCAAAGAATCATCTCCATTACAATTGATGTAGAGAGTCTGTAGATCTGGATCATAGCAGAGATGGTCGTTCTGCTACTTTGCAATGAGTCTTTCTGGATCATCCAAAAGGTTAGATACCAAATGGCAGTTTAGATGTTAAAAACAATGAGGAGTCCTTGTGGCACCTTTGAGACTAACAAATGTATTTGGGCATAAGCTTTTGTGGGCTAAAACCCACTTCATCAGATGCATGGAGTGGAATATACAGTAACAAGTATAAATACACAGCATATGAAAAGGTAGGAGTTGCCTTATCAAGTAGGGGTCAGTCTAACGAGACAATTCAATTAACAGTAGGATACCAAGGGAGGAAAAATCACTTTTGTGGTGGTAATGAGGGTGGCCCATTTCAAACAGTTGACAAGAAGGTGTGAGTAACAGTAGGGGGAAATTACTATGGGGTCACCCCCCCATCTCCCGAGCAGTCAGAGGCATTGCTCAACCCCTCTCTTTAGAGGTGGGAGGGGAATCCATGGGAACGCACCCATTTATTTTGGGACTTTGCTGATTTTGGACAACCAGTTGCTAGTGGTTTGCGGCAGAAGGAAAGAGGAATGGTGTGTTAAAGGGACATTTGTCTGTCAGACTTAGAGCGATCAGACAGCACATGTGAAAAATCAGGACAGGGTGTGGGGGGGTAATAGGAGTCTATATAAGAAAAAGACCCAAAAATCGGGACTGTCCCTATAAAATCAGGACATCTAGTCACCCTAGTCAGACTGTCACGCTGCAATGTGGGAAACTGAGGCAAAGGACACTCCCCAACTGACTGTGAGGTGGGTGTTTCCTTATGATTTGCAAACTTTTGAATCATTGTTGTGGTGTCTTCCCAAATTAACACTGAGCTCCCTCTTCTTTTTAATTAAAGTTTTCTTTTGTTAAACACAGACTCAGTGCTTGCGAGTGGGGAAGTATGGACCAGGGGCGGCATTTAGTTTTCTCAGATTACTGGGTGGGGGTTCAGGCCGGTTTTGTTCTTTACTGTGAAGAGGAAACCCTAGATATTGACTCCAGCCCTTGTTGCTGCGGACACCACCTGGCAGAAGGGTTACACTACAGCTGGCTGAAAAACTTCAACAGAACCATGTTCCACCAGAGAAAGCAGTTCTGCAGAAGTTGAAACACTACACAAAATAGTGTCGAACGGCAGATATTTCATTATGGAGAAAAGACGGAGAAAAATTTCCAACAATGTCAAATTGCTCCCTTTTGACATTTTTCTGAATGAAAAGTTTCAGTGTTTCATTTTTTGCAAAAGACTTTTCGTTTTGACTTTTTTCTTCATTGTGTAGTATACAATATAAAATAAAAAGGCAAAATCGAAATGAAGGCATTTCAAAATAAAACGTTGAAACCGTTCGTTCTGAGAATGTCAAAATGGGATGTTTTGAGATTGAAAGATTTCCCCTTCGGTTTTCTCCTAAATAAAAGCATTTTGTGGAAATGAAACACTTCCAATTAATGCCAAACAATTTTTTTTTAATTCTTTCACTGACAATTTTGAAATTTACAAGTTTTGTTCCTAAGTAGAATGAAGACAAATGTCAAAACCTCAAAATCTGTCATGAAATGGTATTTCTGTCCTCCCCGGAGCTTTAGATGGGATCCCAGTAATGTGCTAGGATGATGTGGCAACTCATGGTATCAGGCGCCACCAGGCGGACAAGGGACATCTATTTAGAACACATCACCGAACATCAGCAATACCAGGAGCGATACGGGAGTGCCACTGAGAAGGGAAGTCAGGAAAGTAACCAAAATACTTCCCTGATGGATTGTATTTACTGAGGGACAACCTGGCCTAAATTCTCAATTTCTGAGGGACAATCTACCCACATTTCAATATTTGCTTTCCACAAGCTACTGTTAGTGTAACCTTTTATGAGTGATGTACCCGAATAATTGGATGCTAATATCTAAACTGTATCATTAAATTGATTAGCCTTAATTTTGGACATTGCAGATTATGGACTATATTTATTTTAGGACTTTTAAATCAAACTTTGTTCTTTTGGATAATTTAAGCATTATGCCCACATGGATAGACACTCTTTCCTTAACCTGTGTATTAGATAATTTTAACATTAGTTCTCCTGGTAATTAATTTTCTCTTTCTTACCATTAGGGGTTTCATCCATCTTTATCTTTGTTCCTACTGCAGAAATAATATTGCTCATTGTAGCATATTGTCTATCCTTCTGCTACCAGTCGATGTCCATGTCTATCCACATTCCATTAATCAAACCTATTTATTTATTTAGAGGAAAACATTATTTGACCCAAAATGGCCTTCTTTCTCAACATTTTCCAGTTTTCTATGCAGATTTGGTTTGTGTTTTCATTTTCTACTGCCAGTTTTGACTGGTTATCTTAATCCCAAGCTTTGTGCCTTTCCAAATCTATTTTTTTAAAATGAATACATTAAAATAATTGCAAAAATGCAACAACAAAGATTGATAATGTGCAGGATGAAACAATTTTCAATTTTTTTGTGAAAAATTTCTCTTTTTAACCTGGTAAATTTAAAAAGAAAAAAGAGATTTCGTTTGGTTTTGAAAATTGATGGGATGAAACTACGGGCAGCGGGTATTGTAGGCAGGGGGAGGCTGGGCCTCCCCAAAGAGCCTAGCATGGCCCCGCCCACGCTCCGCCCTCACGCCAGGCCCCCTCCTGCTGTTCCCAGCACTCTGCCCGAGCTGGCCCAGGGACTCCAGGCAGCTGGTGCTGGGGCCACACTACTCACCCAGTGCACAGACCTCACCACCTGGCGCTTTGGGGGCTCGCCGCCTGGAGCACTGGTGCTGGGGGCGCTGCAGCCATGCTGCCCAGGGGTGGGGGCGCTGTCACCAGGTCCTTCCCCCCAGCTGTGCTCTCCAGGCAGCCGGGTCACCCGCCACCCATGGATGAAACCATTTTTGTATTTTAGGCCATTTAGTAAAGGGGCCCTGATCTCAGCGGGGGCAGGGACTCTCTCTCCCTATGTGTCTGTGCAGCACCTAGCACAGCATGGCCCTGATCTCAGCTGGGGCAGGGACTGGCTCTCCCTATGTGTCTGTGCAGCGCCTAGCACAGCATGGCCCTGATCTCAGCTGGGGCAGGGACTGTCTCTCCCTATGTGTCTGTGCAGCGCCCAGCACAGCATGGCCCTGATCTCAGCGGGGGCAGGGACTCTCTCTCCCTATGTGTCTGTGCAGCGCCTAGCACAGCATGGCCCTGATCTCAGCTGGGGCAGGGACTGTCTCTCCCTATGTGTCTGTGCAGCGCCCAGCACAGCATGGCCCTGATCTCAGCTGGGGCAGGGACTGGCTCTCCCTGGAGATTGATTAATGCTTTACAATGCTTTTGTGCTCATATCCCTCCTCTAGGCTCTGAGACCTGAACACCAGATAAACGGCACATCACACAGCTAGAGGCCTTCCATATGCGGTCTCTGTGCACCATTACAGGGATCCACTGGCAGGATGGATTCTGCAAAAGTCCAATGCCACAAGCATCAAGGCCATGCTGATAAAACCCCAGCTACGCTGGGTTGGGCACGTCATTCAGATGCCTGAACATCGACTCCCCAGAAAAATGTACTCTGGAGAATTGGCACAAGGACACTGGACTCGAGGTCACCCCAGAAAGCGGTACAAGGACGGCATCAGGAACAGCACACACTTCAGTGCAATAAAACTGGATGATCTCGAGAAGGCTGCGTAAAACAGATCAGCCTGGCAGCACACAACACTCGGAGCTTTCCAAGCCTTTGAAGAGGACAGAAATGATCGATTGTTAGCTGCCAGGGAAAAGCATCACATTACAGCTGTAGCTACCAAGACTCTCACCAATGACTCCATCTGCCCAATCTGCTCACGAGCCTGCGTGTCATGCTTTGGACTTCGGAGTCATTGATCCTTAGAGAGAACAGTGGCAGTATCTGAAGTAGGGATTGTGTCAGTGTGAGAAGGTGATGTGTGTTATGTAGCTGTCTGGCTTTACTCCTTATTGCCTGGCTTTTCTAGTTCTAAATTGGGAATTATTTGCTCTTTGCAACTTGAACTGGTTTAAACTAAGTTTTTTGTTTGTTTGAATAATGCAATGGGTTGCCAGAAGTGGCCATTGATGGAATCACCGCACCCAGAACATTTTTAAAAAGCTTAAATGGTTTAATCCCCTTGACCTTCCTCATACAGTTAAAGCTTTGACACCCCTTTCAGTTGGCTGCACAGGGTGTGGTGTGTGAAAGGGGAGGCCAGGTGGCCTGAGCCAAGAAGCCTGGAGCAGAAGGGGGAGGTGCCTCTCAGGTTGTTTACAGTTTTAGTAACTCACTTTAATCACTCCCCCTCGTCTTTTTTTTTAGTTCCTAGAGGAGCTGGGGTACCATCCCCTATGGAATCAGACACAATCATACATAAGCCGTTTATTAATTTAATACAATGGTCCCCAAAGATACTGCATGGGGTTGCAATATATGTCTCAAGATGTTGTCTAATGGCCAATCAGAACACAGGACTTCCTAACACTGTTCGGTAATTTCCTTTAAATGATAGATTCACCCTTCTCCAAGAGTAGGGATGGGCTGGACTTTAGCCTTCAGATTTGCAGTGATAAAGTGAGATGAAATCATAATGCCCATAAGCTCTTGCCACGCAATATGTTGGTTACTTGTCATATTAACTCGATCCTCAAAATGAAGCCTCCAAACACAAAGTGCAAAGTTGAATGACTTGTTTTAAAACGTGGAAGAGCAGCTCAGAGACCTCTCTCCCCTTAACCTAAAGAATAGACGCTTGTGGCAGCCTGCATGAAAAAGTCCTCAGAGCAGACAAAAAATTGCAAACCACTACCTATGGGATCCTCCTAGAAAAAAAAAGAACAAAGCCACTCACCAGCGGGGCTATGAGTTACAATTCATCATAGTCAGCGTATCAAAGGCATGTGACAGATGTTAAAGAGTCAGCGTGATTGATGTGATCTTCCCCTTTATCAGTGTAGTCTGTGTACTAAATGCTGGCTAGCAACCAGATTGACAGCACTCAAGGAAATCAGCTGAGTTGCCTTGACAAAAAATTCTTCATAAAGTTTCCCTTAAAAAGGAGAATGTGGACAGAGCAATAACAGAGAAGATTTTTACTGTCAAAATAAATTCTTTAGTAAGGCCCTAATGGTCACTTCCTTGCCCTAAATCTCTTCATATTATAGGCCCAATGTCTCCCAGCTGGATTTCATTAGACTCCAACTCACAGGTGATAACCCAAAGAGTGGTAGATACCTCTATTACCTTGGCAAGTGACAGTGGCTCATACACGAGCAGAGATGACAGTGTTTGTCCCCCCAAAATAAATCCCACCGCTCTAGAGTCTGATAATGTGGTCTGAATCTGCATGTTATTTTCTGAGAAATGGGGTTAAAAAACCTTCACAGTGAAAACTATTTGATTGCATATGTCACTGGAAGCAACACAGATCCACCAGCAGTTTTTGTCACTTGGAACAGCTTTGCCAATCAGGACTTTGCAGAACTTAGATGGAGGCTAAGAAGCCATCTGTGCCTCATGCAAAGCCCTTGGCACAAGATATCAACATGCTTTCGTGCTGCAGTTGGTAAGAATCAGGCAGTGACTCCGGCTCCCATGATTCCAGCCACTTGTTTTCACTCTTCCTCTGTCACAGAGCATCTGTATATCCCTGGCTGACCCGTGAGAACATGGCTAGGAAGACGGTATTTAGAAATTATTGTATCCATCACAGGGGCAAATATTAAGCAGAAATAAAGATGGTTACTGCCATGGTTACTGAGTTGAGGGGGAGGGGCATGACTCTAGAATCCTCCCCTTCCAAAGGCTGGAATACCACTGGCAGCCCACAGCACTTTGTAAATTTTCCCAGCACCACCTGCTGCAGAGAGCTGTGCCATGAGCTAGGCTGTAGGTACCTCTGCAGTCCCACAACACAGTGACACAGCGATGGCGGGAAGAAATGCTGTATAGAGCTGGGTGTGGATGTGGCAGGTGCTATTTGTCAAACAACTGTTCTGCAGAGTGGCCAGGCTGCACCATTGCAGGGACCGACAGCGTCAGGTGCTGCCACTCCACAGTCTGTCCTGGTGCTTCCTCCAGGTGCTAACTCAGATCAAAAGGAGTTTCCAGCCTCCCAAGAGTAACATGAGGCAATGTATACACAGGAAACACCTGTTTAGTATGCAAAGTTCAGAGTCAGCCCCTTTCTGAGAACAGTAAAAGGAAACTAAATTTGTCTCTTCCCTGCAGAAGCAGCCATGGCTGCTGCGAATCCAGCAAAAATGCTTCTAGGTGAACTGGCTTGTTCGGTGTGTCTAGATTATTTTAAAGATCCAGTGTGTCTAGATTGTGGGCACCATTTCTGCCAAGCCTGCATCACTCAGTGCTGGGAGGCATTGAGTACAAACTTCCACTGTCCTGAGTGCAGAAAAACCTTTTCCCAGAGAAACTTCAAACCAAACAGACAGCTAAGGAATATTGTAGAAGCTTCCAGAAAACTTACACTGGAGT
The DNA here is from genome assembly GCF_016161935.1 of Mauremys reevesii. Taxonomy (NCBI): domain Eukaryota; kingdom Metazoa; phylum Chordata; order Testudines; family Geoemydidae; genus Mauremys; species Mauremys reevesii. The sequence continues at coordinate 2,994,164 of NW_024100715.1, forward strand.
CAACAAAACAACCAGAAGTTGAGAGAGTGTGTGAAAAACACAAGAGGGCTTTAGATGTCTTCTGCCAAGTGGAAGAAATGCCCATTTGTATGGTTTGCCATCTGCCCCAAGATCACAGAGAACACACTGTGGTTCCCATAGAGGAGGCTGCTGAGGATTACAAGGTAAGAAATCACGGGACGGTGTAAATGCTGGAATGGCCAGGACTGGCATTTTAATTAAAAAAATTATTGCAAAAACCAGCGGATACGGTTAGACACCCTTACGAACAATACTTTAGCAATGAGAACAGACTTATAACACACTGTTATTACCCTGTTCCAACCCAAAAGCATTTTTAACACCAATAAGGATCCAGAAAAGTCAGTTCCAATGTGACCCAGGGGGTGAAATTTATACCTATAGGCCAGTACAATTACAGTGGAACTGCTGCTGACCTGGGACACATATTCTGCTAGAACTGGGCTTGTGTTGTGCACTTGTCATGATTCAGTGCAGCCACAGGAATTGCTGGATTTTCCTGAAAAAAGGCACATTAAGGGGAGAGGAAAAGTCTCCTGGCTGAAATGTGGCATATGAACAAGTATAGTTGGCTTCAATATTGTCACCTCTTAAAAATGCCAATAATTTCTGGAAGATCCAAACTTACAGAGATTTCAGGGACCTGGCTGTACTGACACACAAACCTTTCCAGGGCACAGTGAAGGTCATATTCACTACATAAGTCATTGTGACTGATTCCACTTTTCTGTTTTTCATACATGATTTTTCATTTGTTGTGTATTTTTAGGAAGAGTCACTCTCACATGAGACATTAGAGTCTGTTATTTTTCACTAATAATGTTTAGAGAGGCCTAAATGTTTCTGCTCCACAACTTTTGACAGTACAGACGGCATTGTACGAACATGAGATCTCAAAGGATATTTTCTCCTATTCCTATGGGGCACACGTGGGTCAGGTGTTGTATCTTGTCCCAAAAAACGAACAATCACCTTGTCCACATTACTATCAAGAACTTCATATCCGTATCTGTGACACAAAACTTCATCAGTATCCATCAGTCTTCCAAAATATCTCTTCCTTACCAGAGGATCTCCTGTTGGGGAAAGATGTCTTCCTCTGTGGACCCATGTGTATCCATCACACCTCCAGTCATCTTTTTTGTCCTTTTGCCCTTCATAACTGTATGCGAGCAGCTGGCCATTTTTTGGCTTAGAAGCTGGAAGACTCAATATTTTCTCTTTTATACGATTTCTTAAAATGTCCACTGCTGCTTGCAGTGAATGGTCCCAATTTATACATATAAACTAAACTACACATACTGGAGAAAAAAAAGACTAAACAATCTATTTTATTGTACTTGTGCACCTGTGAATTTTAGGTTTTGTTAGAACTTCGGCAAAGCTTTGCGCAAATCAGATTAGAGTTGCGGGTGAGACACACCACCGGCTGGACAATTGTCAAGACACAACCGATGAGAGAGTAGGGTGATTAAAGTAGAATAATGTATTGCATTGAAGCAACACACACTACCAAGTCAGTGATTGGCAACAATGATAGGGACCTAGGAGGTTTGTTGCCTATTCTGAGCCTACTTACGTGCAGTGGTGAGCTGGAGCCTGTTTGCACAGGTTCCCGGGAACCAGTTGTTAAATTTAGAAGCCCTTTTAGAACTGGTTGTCCTGCGTGGGACAACTGGTTCTAAAAGGGCTTTTAAATTTAACAACCAGTAAAGCTCCAGCAGCTCTCCCCCCGCCCCCAGCCCCAGCTCACCTCCTCCTCTGAACGCTCCACCCCTCTTCTCCTCCCCCTCCCTTGCTTCCCACCAATCACCTGTTCGCGCGGGAAGCCTGGGAGGGCTGAGAAGCAAGCGGAGGCTTCGCGCAGGTGAGCTGGGGTAGGGAGGCGCGAGGAGGGTTCCAAGGAGGTGCGGCCGGGCCTGGCCCAGCTGAGCGGCTCTGACCCAGCCCCGGCCCCAGCCGACCTGGGACCTAAACTTGGTGCTGGCCAGGCTAACAGGACGTCCATTTGAGCTGCTTGCTACATGCTCCTGGTCCCACCTCTCATGGAAAGTAGCCTTTCTTGTGGCAATCATGTCTGCTAGAAGGGTCTCGGCGCTCCGGGCCCTGATCTCCGAAACTCCGTACACGGTATTCCATAAGGATAAGGTCCAGCTCTGCCCACACCCTTTGTTCCTCCCTAAGGTCGTCATATGGACCAGGACATTTTCCTGACGGTGCTTTGTCCCAAGCCTCATGTGTCCAGTGAGGCACGCCGCCTCCACATGCTGGATGTAAGATGGGCTTTGGCCTTTTACCTGGAACATATCAGACCCAGACACTCACAGACACTATGTCTCCAGAGCCCAGGGATCCAGAAGGAGAAACAGCCTGATGCTGGATCTCAGCTTGCACAGTTTCCTGCTTGCTGCTGCCCCCTTCCTTCCCTCAGGGCGTGCTGGCAACTGCAATGGCTGCTGGGAACACTCCAGTTCCCTCCCGCTGGCATTGTCTTTCATTTGCGAGCTGGGCTCTGCCAAGTCCAGCAGCTCCTAGTGGCAGCCAACATCTCTGCAGCCCATTTCTGTGGGGAAAAACAGAAATTCTGCGTGCCCAACGTTAATTTCTGAAAAATTCTGCATTGCGCAGTGGCACAGAATTCCCCCAGGAGTACAATGTGTTATGAGTCTGTTCTCATTACTAAAATATTGTTCTTAACTGTCTATAACAGTAACTGCTGGGTTTTGCGACCATTTTATTGACTAAAATCTTGTTCTGGGCCTTTCTGGCTCGTTCCAGCTTTTACACCATCCCTATATTTCTAGGCATGCGCACTGCAGTGCTGCCTCCCTCTAGGCATCCGGACGCCTATTTCCCACCTAAGCCCTAGAGCAATTCAGTCTGGAGGAAGACAGGCATTTGGCTGCCTAAGTAGAGTGTGGGACCCAACCTGGTAGGAGGCCTCTGAACAGAACTGCCAGATCAGGCCCCACATAAGCTAGTACACACAGAGGCAGCCTCCGTCCTAACTCTTAGCCCTGGGGTTAGGGTACTCATCTGGGAAGTAGGAAACACTGATTCAAGTCCTTCTTCTACCTGATGAGGAGAAGAGATTTGAACAGGGATCTGCCATCTCTTGCGTGACTGCCCTAAGCATGGGCTATTGTGATGTGGGGCTCCCTCCCTCTCCTCTGTAGAAGCTGTTCCGCTGGGGATAAAGAGTCATTTGGGCCAAAGAGGAGAAACCACAAGCATGAGAATGACTGTCTAGCCATGTGGTTAGAGCACCCAGCCATTTTATTATGTATTTGATATTCTTGCAAACATAAATAAATGGGGGGAAAATCCTCCAAAAACAACCAAAACTAAACCAGTTTTTCTTTTGTCAGGACCAAATTCGGCGCCGTTTGGAGATTTTGAAGAAAGAGAGAGAAGAGATTGGGTCATTTAAATTGAGTGAGGAAAATAAAAGCCATGAACTGCTGGTAGGTGCCGTTATTACTCAGAAGCAAATGTGCACAGGGACATTATCAACACACAGCTTAGTCTGAGTATTGTAAGAGGAATAGTGAGTAACACGCTCTCATCTGTGACAGGTGATCACTTATTTCTTCTCATTGTAAAGAAAAACTTCTGCTTTAATTGAGAGTCAGCAGGAAAATGTTTCATTTAAGAAAGAGTTTTAATAATCCAAGTATTTTCACTGATAATTCTAGTGTAATTTGTTTACTTAAGAGTAGTTTCTCCTTTAGTCTTTCAACTAAAGCTGGTTGAAAATTTTCAACCAAAAAAATCTTCCTGCAGATAAAAGGGGTTTAGTAGAAAACTTTTTTCATGGGAATAAGTCACTTGCAACAAATTTTTCAATTTTTTGACAGGAAATTTCAAAACTAAACAAACATTTTTGTGTCATTTCAAACTGAAATTTTCATTTTGCTTTTTTTTTATCTCTTTCTTTCTCTTTTTCATCCTTTTTTCTACTGAATGCACTAAAACTAATTTCCAGGGTTTTTTTCCCTTCATTTTTTCTTTTTCTTTTTGCCACTTTTTCAAAAATGGGAGATCTTTTGAAGAGGTACAGAGAGGAAGTACTAAAAAGAAAAATGGGGGGAAATTAACATTCTTTTGTTCCATTTTGGGAAAAGGGAGAAAGAAAAATGTGACATTTTTCAAAAGTTATTTCAAGATATTTTTCAAACAAATCAAAAGAAGTTCCATTTTGAAAACTGAGAAATGGAAACAACTTTGAAATTCAATTATTTTTGCAAAATTCTCCCAATCCCCATTTTTTGGCCAGCTGCACTTTCAACAGAGAGAACCATAGCTGGCCAATCAGTGCAGCTGCTCTAGGAATCTGCTGCCCCAGAGGAAGAGGCTCACTTAGTGCCTAAAACAAAGCACAAGGACGTCTTTGGAAAGACTCCTGTTCAGTTTGGTGAGCTTTGGAACAGCCCCTTAATGGTATTGCTGCTCGACATTGCCGTGAAGAAGGTCTGGGTTCCAAATCTGGTCTGATTTCTTTGCTCCTAAGGCATCAGGGGCCAGAGAGTGCTCCAGAAACACCATGAATTGGTGGGCTTCTGTCCAGTTCACATGCACTCATTCCTAAGCAACCTGCAAACTCAGATTTGCATGTGCAAAAAGGAGTCTTCCCAGCAGCCCAATTTGTGCTCAAGATCCCGGTGTGGCTTAAAATCCAAGATTTATGGCGGGCCAAATTTTATGTATCCAAAACTGTTTTCAGAACTCATGAAAGCAAATGACAGAGCTCAAATTTTAGTACCTTTTTTTTAAGGCTCTTTGTGTCTATATGTATTTTGTGACAGTATGTGTTCCCCAAGTCTAGTGCTTCTTAGTTTGGGTTCCACTGTTTCCCCTACTAAAATAATCCTTTCCAGTCAAGTTCTGATTCGATCCCACACCTGCTGTGCTTCCTGTTATTAGAAGGATCTGGATTTTTTGGAGGAACCAATGATCACAGATTATCCACATCATGCAAGAAAAATTCATATTCTAAACACCAGTTAGGGCTCTTAAAAATCTATTGGAAAATCTTCTGTCTACTGAGCATAGAGTATGTTCTCCATAAAATGTCAGAAGTTAAATTCTGTGGGGTTACAATGACATGCTACCACATGCATAAAATGTTCCATGGCTTTATAAAATGACTCACTCCGTACTCTTGTCCTTGACCTGTGCTTTTCCTGTTTGTATCTCTTCATTTCAGAAAGAGCTGGAAACTGAGAAGCAAAAGATTGTGTCTGAATTTCAGCAGTTGAGCCAGTTTTTGAAGGAACAAGAGCAACTCCTGCTGGCCCAGTTGGAAGAGCTGAATAAGGAAATTGAAAAGAGCAGGGATGAGTATGTTGCCAAGTTATCTGAGGAACTCTCCTCTTTCACTTCCCTGATCAGTGAGATGGAACAGAAGTGCCAGCAGCCAGTGAGTGAATTCCTGCAGGTGAGACGGTGTTAGAAACACCCCAGATCTTTTCACAGTTAAAGAAATTCTCCTAACTCTTCACTTTTGGAGTGTACGAGTGAATGGTCAGAACATACAGTATTGCTAAAATATACATTATATTTCCTTAAGTGCTTGATCCAATGTCCAGTAAAGTCAATGGAAATATACTTCCTGAGTACAATGAGCATTGGATCGAGTCCTAAATGAAAATAAATTCTTCTTTTGAATTCTAGTGGGAGAAAACTCCTCCAAAAATGGCAAACTCCAAACTCTGTTCTCCCTGTGACCGTCAATAAAATTAGAAGGTGACAAATTCAAAACTGATGCAATGAACGCTTTTTCACACATCACGTAATTAGACTGTGGAACTCATTGCCACTGGATGTCATTGAGACCAAGCATTTAGCAAAACTCAAAAAGTGAAGGGATATTTATATAGATAACAAGAATATGCAGAGTGATATTAAACCTCATGCTTCATTGCTTCAGCCAGTCGCTAACTGTTAGAGAGAAGGATGATCATCTTCCACCTTCCTCTGAAGCATCTGGCACTGTCCACCTTTGGAGAAGAATACTGATTAGATGCACCTCCAGTCTGAGCCAATCTGGCATTTCCTGTGTTCCAAACACTAACGCCAAAAGATTAAAGATGGAACCAGTCTTTAATTATGGAAATAGCTAAGGTTGAAGCTAAGATTCCATTTAAAGCCTGATTTTGCCACTTTTCCTACATATCACAAAAAGGGAAAATACAGGCCTTAAAAATGGTACATGAAGTCTGAGGCTGTGGTAATTTTGTCTGCCAGAACTGAAGTTAGTTAGGGAAGCTGTTCATTACTTATGGTAGCCTGAAAAGTGTAAGTAGTCGTTAGAATTCCAAAAGCCTTCTAATGATTTTATTTTTCAAAAAATGCCTCTAACTAGCAAAAAAAGAAAAAAGGTGAGAAATAAAATGTAGCATCCTGGACGTCTCTAGCTGATATCTAGGGTCAAATTCTTTGTTGCAACCAGTGTCTGCTGTGGGCAGCATTCTTCACTCCTCAGGTTTCCTGCATCGAACCTGGGGTGTAGGATAGTGAATGGCCCTGTGTTACTCTACACCACAAACCCATTGTTCTCACCCAGCCCCTGCTTCCTGTGGATGTCAACTAGTCCACAGGATGGGCCTTCATAATATTTGTGGGAGAGTGAGGCGAGAGCTTACAGCGTGGGGGCAGCACAGCATGGGGGACATTCCTCCCTCTAGACCCACTGGAGTCTCCAGGAGGGGATCTTCCCTTAATCTGTGAGTGTTAGGAAGATCCTTGTTCAGCACATCACAAGACTGAGCCCTCTGATTTCATGTGCCAGCTGGTTATGCAAATGTCATTATACAAAGTGTTGGTGTGCCTCCATATACAAACTTCCCGGGCCCAGACCCTGCAGTCAGAGCACTTATCCAAAAGAGCAAAGGCAGCACATTGAATGCTTTTGTTTGCATTAATAAATAACAAATAATTTCTCTTTGAACCTCAATCTGTGAAGACAAAGTGAGTCCCCTCCAGAGCAGAAGGGATCCTTGATATGAGATATGAGACTGAATTTCCTTTTATCTTTCTCCTCTAGGACATCAAAGGCACCGTGAGCAGGTAGGTGGCTCCTTCTCATGCTCCCTTTCACTTCCCAGGGCAGAGAAGGGATTTTGGACATGAGACCTGGCTCCCCACGGTCCAGCAGTGCAGAGTGTGGGGCTGGTTCCCAATCTCCCTCCATTAAATCTAATCTCGGGGCTGTTGTCATTTTGACTAGACTCCAGAATAGAGCAGCCTGAGAAAAGAGTGATTGACCTACAGACAGGGGTGTTATTTGTAGTGTAGCTGGTGGAACGGAGACCTCAGGCGATTGGGGATGGAGAATGGGTCTCTCATTTCTAGATCATAGACTCCAAACTCCACCTAGGTTGGTAGGGATGGAAAGTCGGTGCCATCTGATGACTATTCAATGAGCTATTAATTGTTTCTTATTATGCGGTGAGCTCTATCCGTGTGCTGGGCGTGGAAAGAGATCTGATGGAAGAGACATTCTCTGCTCTAAAGAGTTTATAACGTGCTGTTATCAGTGGTACTATGGCAGTGCCTGGAGGCTCAAGACAAAATCAGGACCCAACATGCTGGGTGCTGCACAGACAGAGACAGTCCCTGCCCCAACGTGTTTACAGTCTAAAACAGAGGTGGGCAAACTACGGTCCACGGGTCACATCCGGCCCGTTGGACCATCCTGCCCGGCCCTTGAGCTCTCGGCCGGGGAAGATAGCCCCTGGCCCCTCCCCTGCTGTCCCCCTTCCCCTGCAGCCTCAGCTCGCTGTGCTGCCAGCGCTCTGGGCGGTGGGGCTGCGAGTTCCTGCTGGGCAGCATGGCGGCATGGCTGGCTCTAGCTGGGCAGCGTGGCTGCCAGTCCTGGTACTCTGAGCATCATGGTAAGGGGCAGAGAGCGGGGGGTTGGATAAGAAGCAGAGGGTCCCGGGGGGCAGTCAGGGGACAGGGAGCAGGGGGTGGTTGGATAGGCATGGGAGTCCCGGGGGGCCTATCAGGGAGTGGGGGTGTGGATAGAGGTTGGGGCAGTCAGGGGACAGGGAGCAGGGGGCGGTTGGATACAGGGTGGGGTCCCGGGGCGGTTGGGGTGGGGGTCCCAGGAGGGGGCAGTCAGGGGACAAGGAGCGAGGGGGGTTGGATGGGTCGGGGTTCTGAGGGGGGCAGTCCGGGGGTGGGAAGTGGGAGGGGGCAGATAGGGGATGGGGGCCAGGCTGTTTGGGGAGGCAGAGCCTTCCTTACCCGGCCCTCCAGACAGTTTCAGAACCCTGATGTGGCCCTCAGGCCAAAAAGTTTGCCCACCCCTGGTCTAAATAGACACAAGAGACAAAGGGCAGGGGGAGGAAGGATTAAAATCAATTGAAAGGGACATTCAATAAAGACAAAGTGCTGCATTTTGGAAGGAAAAATCAAATGTACAACTATGAAATGGGGAATAACTGGCTAGGCAGCAGTGCTGCAGAAAAACATCTGGGGGTTGAAGTGGGTCACACAGTGAAGGAGTCGGCAGTGTGATGCTTTTGTGAAAAAGGCAAATGTCATTGTGGGATGTTGCTGTATTCACTGCAGGTGCTGCCCCCTCCTGGCTGCTCTGGGGATTAGCTCTTCCGGGGCCAACCCCTCCCCTTGCGTCTCTCCCCCATTGTCTTTCTCTCACTCTGCAGCCTCATCTCTCACCCCAGGAGCTGCAGCTTCCTCTTCGTGACTCAGCCTCCAGCCAGGTCACTGAATGGTTTCCCCTTCTGGGGTGCAGAGTCTCACTGGAGCAGGCAATGCCACCACATCCGTGGCTGGTAGGGGAACTCGAGCCCGCCCACTGCTCCAGGGTCCAGCCCAGGGACCCTGCCACATGCAGGCAAGGTCTGCTGTCTCCCTGGGCTGCTTCCTACTCCCCTCCCACAGGCCTTCGTCTCCGCCCTTCTCTCTTACAGGGGTTAGACTAGATCAGGGGTTCTCAAACTGGGGGTCGGGACCTCTCAGAGGGTCGCTAGGTTACTACATGGGGGGTCGTGAGCTGTCAGCCTCCACCCTAAACCCCGCTATGCCTCCAGCAGTTATAATGGTGCTAAATATATAAAAAAGTGTTTTGAATTTATAAGGGGGGTCGCACTCTGAGGCTTGCTGTGTGAAAGGGGTCACCAGTACAAACGTTTGAGAACCACTGGACTAGGTGACCCCGGCAGTCCCTGCTAACCCTACGATTCTAAGTACTCTCTTCCGTCCGGGCCCAGCTCCTAGCATGCTGCTCTTTCCCTGGGTTCCCTCCTTCCCTTTCAAATGCACAGAGGGGGGCTGCAGACTTCCTCACGACAACCACATTGCATTCGCAGGTCCTTAAATTTCACCCCGTTATTCCTGTGTTCAGCCCAATAACTTTTATTTGACTATATCCTAGCTTGCGTTGACTACAGCACCTTCCAGAAAGCCAGTCAGTCTTGATTTAAAGACATCAACAGATAGTTATGCTTGAAGCTCCCTGGAAGTGGGGAGGCCACCGGTGCCCAAACCATGGCCCCACTCCTGCTCCACCTCTTACCCCGAGACCACACTCCCTCCTCACTCCTCTCTGCCCCCTCCCCCCATCACTTCCCTTTAAGTCATGTACAAAGGGCAAGAGCAGAGCTCTCCCACTTTTAAAAGTGATGGGGCCGTGGCCCTCATGTTCTGGTGCCCTGTCAAGAGATGGAGAATCCACCACTTCCCTTGGCAGTTTCTGCCAATGGTTAATCCACCCACACTGTTAACAATGTCTGTCTGATTTCCCATTGGAATTTCTCTGGCTTCAGCTTCCAGTAATTGGTCCTTGTTTTGCCTTTGTTTGCTAAACTGAGGAGCCCTTTAGTACCAAGTATATGCTCCCCATGACGGTATTTATACCCCACACTCAAGTGCCAGGGATCTCTCAGGACAAGGCGTTTTTACCAGCCCTCAAATCAGTTTTGTGGGTCTTCTCTGCACCGTCTCCACTTTTTCAACGTCCATTTTAAAATGGAGGACACAGGAACTGGATGCAGTTTTCCAATATCGGTCTCACCAAAATGAAGGGGAAGCTTGTAGTGTCCAAGCTGGTATTGGACCTATTCCTGGGGCAACAGAGAATTTAATCCTCCAGGGTCTGCTGAGCTACAACCATTCACTAGAATAAAATACATTTTAGTAAAACACAAATATGAACGAACGCCACAGCGAGTAACACTGGGTTTTTCTTCAGATGCGAGAGGGAGAAGTTTCAGAACCCAGTGGCCTTTTCTTCTGAACTGAAATGGAGAATCTGGGACTCTTCTCAAAGAAATGCATCTCTGGAGACCATAATGAAGAAATTCAAAGGTAATAAACAGGCACCTGGGGAAGTTTCTCACCTATATTACACTGATAATTGACAGAGCTGGGGAAATCTCTTAGGGAAAATAATTGTGGATGGAGATAGTCAATTAATCATTTGGAACCTATGGAACCAGCAGCTGTGACCCAACGCAAAAGCTGGGGGTGCTGCAGCACCCTCCACACTCCTAGTTCCCACAGCTCTGCGCAGAGACTCAGGGCTTCCCCCCTGTAAGAGGGGGAGTCAGCACTTGCGGCTCCAACCCCGTGGTGGGGGAGGGGAGTGGTGCTGCCGGTCAGATGAAATTGAGCAACAGGCCGGATCTGGACCGTGGGCTGTCGGTTCCCCGCCCCTGCTTTAGAGATTCTCCACCTTTTCTGGGCATTGGTCTGTCTGTGAATTATGTGTTAGTTCAGAGGGTTTGTTTACAAAGCAATTAAACACCTGTGGCTGGCCTGTGTTCTCCCATCACAGGGTCCCAAAGCCCAGGCTTCTGCCCAAGCCAGAGCATCTACACGGCAATTAAACAGCTCCGTTGTCCAAGTCCTTAGTTTTTAATGTTTGTGGTTATTTTTTAGTGATATGTTTAATGGTTTGTATTGGTCTGAATTGCACTTAACCTCCTTAACAGTTTGTTTTCGTTTCATTTTGCTTTTGTGTTAGAACATTAAGAATGTGAATATATTAATAAACGTGACAACCTGACATTTTGTCTTTTTCACCCTTTTCTTCCTCTAGACTCACTGTCGTCTAGACAGCGGTTGGACAAAGGTAAATTTCTGGGACCAAAAGGGGGAGTGAAAACTTCCCTATGAATTATGGTGGCTCAATTGGCAGCCCCATAGTTCAGGTTTTGTTTCAATTTTGCATTTGACAGGAGCTGAACATGATATTTCTGGTGGCTGCCCAGATCTTTCCTAAAAACAGAAAAGTCGATTCTTTTCTCTATTATAATTTAGAATTTTTAAGTAGTGGTTGTGTTAACCAGATGGGTTGGGGTGGGAGAGAGAGGGCGAGCAGTGTATCTCCATAGAGATCTAAGAGTTTAAAAATGAGCCTTTAGGAAAATCAGAGAGGAACATCGCACCTCATTTTCAGAACTCTTTATGCACATACATCACGTCCCCTGGCAATATTATTATTATTAGCAAATGCACAAGTGATACAATGAAGAATGGGAGAATCCAACATACAAAAATAGACATTTCAGTTTTATCTCTCTACTTTATAAGTCAAAAGAAAAAATGTTTAAAATGTCAAAAGGGGTTAGGTAGACATCAGCTATTAGCAGACATGCCAACTCTCACGAATGAATCATGAGAGATGCGATTTCTGAGTAAAATTGAGCCTCACTCATGATCTCGCACTAGAGCCGTGGCTGGAAAAAATATCCCGACATTTAAGAGTTCTAAAAATTAGTCTTAATTGTACTTAGAAATCCTGTCAGCTGCCCTGGGCACGGCTGGGGCTCCTGCTGTCACCACCCCAGTGCGGCTGCTCTCCTGGGAAGTGGGAGAGGGGATCTCACTGTAGCCCCCAGGCCTAGGGAGAGTGAAGAACCCCAGGAGAAGCAGAGGTGGGGCCGTGAGGCTTTATTATGGCCTGGGGGCTGCAGGGGGCCTGAAGTGAGCAGGGGGCTGATGGGCTGGGAGAGGGGCTGTATTGATGGTAGGTTCTGAGCAGATAGGGTGAGTGCTGGGAGGGTGAACTGAGGGCAGTGGGGTCGGGGTGCTGAACTGATGTGGGGTGATGATGGGGCAGGGGGACTGAATTGAGGCGGGTTGGATGGGGACAGGATTAATTGCTGGGCAGGAGACAGACAGATGTGGGGTGAGAGCTCCTTCAGCAGGAGCCAAAATCCCCTTCTCCAGGACATGTGGGAGAGTGGGCAGCACTGACTGTCACATGCGCAACCCTGGGGAGGGGACAGGGGAGTTCAAACATCAAGAGACTGACCTAAAAACCACAACAGAATACTTCTTAAAATGCCATGATTTGGGGGCCAATCTCATGAGATTTGATCTCTTGAAGTCGGCAATACTGCATTAGCCATTGCGTAGCCGTGGGGCCAGCAGTGTGGGGTTTGGAAAGCCCCCGATAGACCAGCACAAGCCGAGCAGCCACTCAGTGAGTGTGCGGTGTCCTCACCCACCCCACAGCTACACAGAGTCATGGGGGCCGGTGGGGTCTCTCTAAAAGCAGTTTTTCTAGTGCTCGGCTGGCTGATCGTTAGGAGGGAGGGGGCTCTGCAAGGAGACGGGCTGTGCAGAGTTGCATCATTGGACAGGGGGACTTTGGATTCCCTGTAATCTGCTGGGAGCCTCCTATGATGCCAGGATCTCTAATCATATCTGTGGGGAGAGGTGGGTTCAGGTGGGGAAAGATTCCCTGGGACTGACTGTCAAGGGGGCCAAGACCATCCCTAGGGAGGTGCAGGGTGGAAATCACTGATTCGTTTCTTCTGGTACCGACTACGCCAGCCAATCGCACTGGCCCGCAGGGCCCCCGAAAAGCGTGGGACCTGGAGTGGTCGCCTTGATTTGTCCTCCCCAAAGGACGGCTCTGCTGGGGGCACAGACAGGAGGCATCACACTCTGGCTGCTCTCTGCTTCACAGCCCTGAGGCCCCTGGAGCGAGGGGCCAGGCAGACTAAAGGAAGGACAAAGGTGGCTTAAAACCAGCTCCCTCTAACCCACCCCTTGTCTTCCCTCCCAGCACAAGGATGGAATCACTGAGACTCAGACTCTGGGTCTGGGGGTCTGGCTCAGCCGAGCTGATCCTTTCACTCTGTCCCTGAACTGACTCTGTCAGGGTGTGAATCCCCCCGGCCCATGGCTGAGATCTCAGCGCTGCTCCCCATGCAGAGCTGGGTAAATCCTGGAGGGGGGAGGTTGCCTCATTCACCCCCCAGCTGGGGCAGGTTCTGTCACTGACACAATCAGACCCACCCCGAGGGCTGAGCTCTGCCCCTCACGCTCTGATTCTCTCTCTGCAGCGAACGTGACTCTGGATCCAGACACAGCCCATCCCTACCTCATCGTGTCTGCGGATCGGAGAAGTGTGAGAAGGGGAGACACATGGCAGGATCTACCCGACAACCCTGAGAGATTTGACACTGAGCTCTGTGTGCTGGGCTGTGAGGGATTCACCTCGGGCAGACATTACTGGGAGATAGAGAGAAAGGAAGGTGAAGTCTGTATTGTGGGGGTGGCCAGAGAGTCTGTGAGCAGGAAGGGAGATATCGATTTTAACCCTGAGCAGGGGATCTGGGCTGTGCTGTGCAATGAGGATCAGTACTGGGCTCTCACATCCCCTAATGATCTCAGCCCCTTGTCCTTGAGCCAGGCACCCTGCAGGATCCGGGTTTATCTGGACTATGAACAGGGACGGGTGGCGTTTTTCGATGCCGGTACCGGGGACCCGATCTTCACTTTCCCGCCAGCCTCTTTTGCCGGGGAGAGAATCCGTCCACTCTTCTCTGGCCCGTTGCTTTTCATTTCCCTTTCCTCCCTCCCGGGCCCATGCTCTTAGTGTGGGGTTCACACCGTGTCCCTGAGGTGCCCTGTCTGTGCCCGTGAAACAGGCTCCTCTCGCCCCCACCCTCCTGACCTCTATGACCCTGGAGGACTCAGTCAGTCTCCCTTCACACAGACAGGGCTGAAGGGGGGTGATGCTCTACCCGTAGCTCTATGGCTGTGGAGGTCTGTGTGAGGCTCTAGGCTGGGTCTCTGTGCTCCTAGGAGGCCAACTGTGTGGAGTGGGGGGGTCCCACCAAGGAAGGAGGGAGCCCCTGGAGGGGAGGGAAAAGCAGGGGGGGAGGCCTGGCTGAAGAGGCTGGGGGGGGAGCAGGGGTGTGTATTAGTGTGTGTACGAGGGGCAAAGTATGTGTATGAGGTGCGAAGGCTGCAATTTTCAAAAGAACCGAAGTGACGTAAAACAAATTGATTTTCAATGGAACTTGTGCTGCTAAGTAACTTCAGGTGGGATTTTCAAAAGCACCTAAGTCATGTTCACCATTGTGCTAGTTTTAATATGTTAATATATTTTCTAGAATAATGAATTTTCCCCATGTAAACAAACTGCTTGTGTTCTCCTGTTCACCTTATTCACCCAGTAAATGGACCTGAGAGGGAAATTTGTCTGTTAAAACTTTCTGGAAAGCACTGGTTTGCTGTGTGAGGTGTATTTTGAGACAGAAACAAAAGGTTGGATTCCATATGAATTTTACCAAGAGTAATTTAAAATGAACAGAGCCCTGAAAGCCCAATCAGTTCCCTTGTGTCTGCTGCCCAATACAGGATGATGGGGCAAAACCAGATGAGAAATGTAGGATTGATGACAAATACACGATTGATGCTGGATTCCATCATGCATGACATTTCCCGCTAGATCATCTCTTCCACCCCCGTTATATTGTCAAGTAAAGAATGTAACTGTAAGGGTGGGAATTACTCTGGCAATGCCAGGAATGTGAAATAAAAATGAACAGGCAGCAGGCAGTTACATGTCACCTCTGTTGCCCACCTAGGGTGACTAGATGTTTTGATTTTATAGGCAGAGTCCTGATATTTGGGGCTTTTTATTATATAGGCTTTTACCCCCCACCCACATCCTGATTTTTCACACTTGCCCACCCATCAGCCCTTTACATGCTCCCCCTCTCACTGTCCTCTCCCTGCTTCCCCCCACCCCCCCGCAGCCTCAATGCTCCTCCATATCCAGTGGGACACATCCTGCTCCCAGCACTGGGTGGAGACGCAGCCCCTGATCAGAGCACTCAGCTCACCAGCAGCTGGGCCAGCAGGCTCCTTCCTTCCCCCACTGCCTCTCTCTGGGCTGGCACCCCAGGAAAGCCCACGACCCTCCGGCTTAGGGCGCTGTCCATGAGGTGCTGAGACCTGCATGTGCCAAAGCTCCGCACAGCAGTGGCTCGGGGACGCCTCTTCACCCCTCAGCTTAGCTCTGGAATGGCGGGGCAGAGTGGGTGGGGGGAAAGCCATTTCCAGCCTGTTCATGCCCCGAATCTGCCACCCTTGGGGCAGAGGCTGATCACCTGTGTTCCATCTAAGGTGCATGTGCCTGCGTGGCCGCACATCAAGGACCACACACCCGATGAGAACCACAGAGGCGCACAGCCAGAGAGGGCTGGAAGGGGGAGAGGTTTAGGGTAAACTCGGGAATAGGGGGTGAGCAGGTTGCTTGGGGCATGCAGGGCTCCAGCCGGGAGAGACACCTGTCCCACAGCCCCAGTCCAGAGCTGCTGCGCCCTGGGAAGAGATGCCTCTCCCACAGCTGCAGTGGCGGGGAGAGGGCTGGGAGCAGTTCTCTCCCTCTGCCACAGCCCTGGGCAGCCTGCACCCCAAACCTCTCATCCCCAGTCCCACCCCAGAGCCCACACCTGCAGCCAGAGCCTTCTCCCCTGCACCCCAACCCTCTGCCCCAGCCCTGAGCCCCTTCCCACACTCCGAACCCCTTAGTCCCATCCCTGCCACTTGTCACCTCTTTATTTGTGCACATAACAAAATTCATCTACCCATTACTCCTGGGGGGATTCTGCATATGTGCGGGCACACGGAATTCATCTGTCTCACATCATTTTGTATTTTCCTGCATAAAAATTTATTTGACTGAGAACTGCTGCAGTTCCACTTTTTTCCCATCAGAGGCCGCTGTGCCCCAGAACAGCTGCATTCATGCTGCTCTTCTAGCGCCACAGCGTCCCCTGGTGGGCAAAAGGCGGAAACGCAGCACTTCTTAGGCAAAATGTATTTTATGCTGGAAAATGCAAAATTCTCTGCTCAGTGCTGCAGAATTCCCCCAGGAGCAAAAATTCATCACAGCACCTGCCCATGAAGCCAGGTTAGGACAGAGTGGGTCACATGGGGCTGCTGGGAGGGGTCACAGATGGGGTTCAGAATGGTTGGTGGGGGGACAGATTGGGGCATGGGCTCAGGAGCTAGTGGAGTGACAGCGTTGAGTCTGGGATGGCAGAGGGGGCCTCCAGGGACACATGGGGTTGGGGGAGGAGGCTGAAGAGACCCATGGGTGGGGGCAGGTGCAGGGACTGGGGCACAGGTGCCTGACTGAATGGGAGAGGCTTGGGGTCAGCCAGGGTTTGCATGGAGGAGGCTTCCCAACACTCACAATCCCACCCTTCCCCCAAAGAAAAACCTCCCACCTCCACCCAACACCCTCCAGGTTCACTCCAGTCACTTTCACTCTCCCTCAGCTCCTCCCTTACCCCCAACTCCCCCAAGCCTTTGCACTGCTTCTGAGGGGTGCAGGAAATACAGTTCTGCAGTGTCCTTTATGTAACCCTTCTGCCGGGCCGAAACGATAGCAGCAAGGGCCCGTTTCAATACATAGGGGGTCTCTTCCCTACAACATAATGCAAACCAGCTCGAGCCCCCACCCAGTGACCTGGGAAAATCTTACACACACACATCCCTGGGCACCTCAAAGAGGCAATATTTCCCCTCTCACAAGCAGAGTCTCGGTGTAGCAGAAAATGTTTAATAACATGAGATAAACAACATAGCATTAAGTTGGGAAAACACCTCAACTAGGCCGTGTCCTTTCCCCTGGGCTCTTGAGTCCAGCAACCCAAAAATCACCCACAGTCCCAAAAGTCCCGCAACCAAAAAGTCTCTGTCCCGGGTCAGTGCAGCCCCAGAGTTCAAGAGTCTATCTGCAGGGGTCCCCCCCACCAGCCTGGGTAGAAAGAGGCACCTTACATGGTCTGGGGCCGACTGCCCTGCCTCTCCGTGGGATTCTGCTTCCACCTTCCCCATGAACTGCTCAGTTCCGCTCTGCTCTGCCAGCTGCTCTGCTCCACCAGCCATCCCGTGATCCACTCCAGCCATCCCCGCAAACTGCTTGGCACCACTTGCTCCATGGGCACTCCAACTGTCCCACAAACTGCTCTATATCATCAGCTGCTTTGCTCCACAATATAGCTTCAAGGTCCCCCACTAGTTAGCACAGCACTCAGTGATCTCAGCTCAGTAATTTTAGCTTTTTAGTGATCTGGTGCACCATTAGCCCAAAGTGAGTTTAGCTCAGCACCCTGTAACTTAAATTCTTAAGAGAATAAAAAAATCAGCTCTGATACTCAACAGTGGAGCAAGGAAGAGATGCAATTGGTGCTGCTGGTTCACACAGGGCACCCACACCAGCAAGCACAAACATCTATCTCCAACCTCTCTCAATTCACTAGGTTTTGGCACCCATATCCCTTGTCTAGCGAGTGCTACTTAATTGATGGTGAGACTCTCTGTCATAAAGCAGTTTCATAGTTCCTCATTCACATAATAAGGGTGACAAGACTTTATTCCTCCTGCCCCAATAACAAAGAAATTGGGGATCCCACAGCTGTCAAAGTAGCCCCAATAACAAAGAAACTGAGGATCCCACAGCTATCAAAGTCACCATTTTAGGCTGCCATGGGTTATGCTAGGCGGGGTGGGTGTGCCTATGCAAACACGATCAGCCCCTGAAATTCTTTTCTATACTCGCCATAATTCACCACCAGATGTCAGGGTAGAGCTCATCCTGACTCTGCTTACATTTAAATGAATTACACAAAGTTCTGTATTAATATGCCTCGTAAGGAATCCCTTTGTCAAAAAAAAATCAGATTTTTTTTTGGTCTGTATGGTTACAGACAGACTTACTGACAGATATTTTGAAATAAATCACCAAAATAATTGTGACTGGCATGATTATACTGTGTTATTTTGACAAATATATTTTGACAGATTTTTGCAGATTTTTCAAACATCGCATGCAGAATTTTTTATTTTTTGGTGCAGAATTCCCCCAGGAATAGCACATGGATGTAAAAAATTCCAGGGAACATTGCTTAGCACCCTCTTCACCCCCCAGCCTCCCGCCATGGGTCCTGCCCCCAGTGAGTGTGGGACTGATCTGTCCCCAAAGCACCCTCCTCTGTTGAGCCACTTCTCTGGCCAGATTTATTGAAGCCTCTGCAGTCAGGTTCCCTGGACCCTGGTGCACAATGCATCCTTAGGGCTTAATCTGTTTCTGCCTGCACTGTAGCCGGGGTCGGGACGGGGGAACAGGAGGCAGCTGGGTTATGTCGGTGGCCAGCAGCAGGCTGGAGGCATTAGCTGCCTTTTGACACTCTGCAGGCCAGAAGGAACAAGCTGCTTCCAGCCACGAGGTGGGGGCAGAAGAAATGGGCTCTGCAAAGACATGGGCCAGGTCATCTCTTCCTCCTCCCCTGCAGCTGGAAGCAGATCCCGTCCCTTCCCTTGCTCACAGTATCGAAAGGCTGCTGCTGGCCACATTCTGGTGTGAACCCTGGCAGAAATCTGCGGGGGCATGTGACCCTGCATGAAACCAAGACACTCCTCCCCACCCAAGTGTTGCCTCGGGAAGACACAGCCCCAGGTATCAGGAGAGGCAGGTCCGTCCGGGGGGCCAGCCAGACATGGAGAGTGGAGAGAGCCAGGCAGGGAGGGTCTGGTCTGTCAGTCAGTCCCCGCGTGAGAGAAGAGTACAGGAGTGTGTGTGTGTGTGTGTGTGTGTGTGTGTGTGTGTGTGTGTGTGTGTGTGTGTGTGTGTGTGGGTGTGTGTGTGTGTGTGTGACCGACCTCTTCCCGTGGGGGGGGGGTAGGAGTGTGTGTGTCACCCTCCCTGTGTGAATCTTAATACCTTAAAGATAAGAAGGGAAATAAAAAGAATCCAATTCCACAGTATTTCTTTTTAACGGGGACTCAGTCAACTCAACATTAATTTGAAGGTTTGTATGCAGAGTGCTGACTGATTGCTGTTGAACTCACTTGAATACAGGTAACTTTACCAGTGTCCCGGATTCAGGATAGGGAGATATGATCACCCTACCTATGAACATTTTGCTTTAAGTGACTTGCCCAGAATCACACAAGAAGTCTGTGTGAGGCAGGGATAGACTCAAATTCTCTAGGGTGCCATTCAGCTTAACCACAAGATCGTCCTTTCTTTGCCTGTAGGCCCTGCTGCAATCGTTACCCATCTTCTGACTTTTGCAACAAATGAGGCAGGGGCCCCCCAGAAAATAGCTTCTATTCACGCTGCAACCCCGATTCATTCCAGAGCACCGTCCATGCGGTGCACTGAGTGAGGCAGGGATCCTGTTTAAAAAAATTGAATTTAATTATGTAATTACTGTATCATAATGCATATGCACAAGGGGGCTGAATTAAGATTGCATTGACAAGCTTGTATCAAACTTCTGACTGACTGACCGACGTACAATCTCAATATTCTTCTAAAGGAGTCTTTAATGTAATTTCCTAACTATTTTAAACAGACTGGAAAAAATTAGAAATTCCCACACATGGAGCCATATTGATCCCCCCACATGTGTCAACAGCAGAATTTGGATCCTTTGATGCACAGCACAGACCTCTACCACTTGCACTAACTGAGTTACTAGTAAGGGTAGTAGGCTGAGTATGTGGATTGGGCACAAGAGGGGAATGAGACACATGCTTTGGCAGTGGGTTTCACAGCTCTTTACTGCCTGCAAAGGGATGCTGAGGCTCAGGAATAATGGAGTCAGTTCCAGGTACTGGAGGGAAGTGTGCGTTAGTGGTCATAGATGCACTGCCCCTGTCCCCACCACAGGTTTGTCTCTGTCCTCCTAGTCTCCTTGCTCCTGCCCCTTCCATCTATGCTGCTCTCATCCATCACCCTGCTCCTGCCCTACCCTCTAACCGTCTCCACACCAGCCTGCTGTGCCTCTGCTCCTATCCAGCCTCTCTGGCTCCTGCAACCTCCCCCTCCCACCCATGTCCCCTACCCCATGTCTCAGCCCTTTGTATTCAAAGTCAGGGTTTCTCCTCCTTGCAGCATGGGTGCCAGCATAGGAAATGCTGACAGCACAAGAGCAGCAGTCGCCCTAGTCTCAGTTCTGGTTTGTCGCCTAGAGCAGCAATCTCAAGGAAAGTCCTGCTCAGCCTCTGCAGCCCTGGGCTGGAGCATGCTCAATTGCTCTGTGGGGTGAGCTTGAGCAGCCCAGTAACATGTGGGAGCTGTGAGGGGCTGGAGCGTGCTCAGTGTAGTTGGAATCTTTGGGGAATTTAGAAGCCAAACTCTTGGAAGACTCTTGAGCATGAGCCTTTTTCAAAGACTCAGAATTTGGCCAAATGGTGGGTGGTTCAGGAGCAACAGACAGTATATACCTGACACCAGGTGACACCCCAGCCACATTTCACATTCCTGCTCCAAAGCATGGAAGTGCTAGAGCTTCTGGTAAATACATTCAAGCAACCCCTTATTAACACTGGCTAAACAGTGTGTTTTTCCCCCCAATCTCATTCTCTGAGGCTGCTAAGCCACTTTTGCTGCAACGTCAAAATAATCATAATGATCAATAATAGTTCAACTTGAGGCAGGCACCTAGCATGGGAAATTTTAGTCCAGACAGTTAGGCTGGCAATGATGTAAGCAGCTGAAAAGAGGCTCTTCTAATAAGTAAAAACAATGAGGAGTCTTGTAAAAAAAATGGAGTCCTTGTGGCACCTTATAAACTAACAAATTTATTTGGGCATAAACTTTCGTGGGCTACAGCCCACTTCATCTGATGCATGGAGTGGAAATACAGTAGGAAGATATATATACACAGAAAACATACAAAAATATGTGTTGCCATACCAACTGTAATGAGATTAATCAGTTAAGGTGGGCTCTTATCAGCAAGAGAAAAAAAACTTTTGTAGTGATAATCAGGGTGCCCCATTTCAAACAGTTGACAAGAAGGTGTGAGTAACAGTAGGGGGGAAATTAGCGCGAGGAAGTAGTTTTTACTTAGTCTTGTGGCACCTTAGAGACTAATAAATTTATTTGGGAAGAAACTTTTGTGAGCTAGAACCCACTTCATCAGATACATGGAGTGGAAAATACAATAGGCAGGTATAAATACACTAAGGGCAGGTCCATACTCACCGCGCGGGTCGACACGGTGAGTTCGACTTCTCGGAGTTCGAACTATCGCGTCTGATCTAGATGCGATAGTTCGAACTCCGGAAGCGCTGCGGTCGACTCCAGAACTCCACCACCGCGAACGGCGGTGGCGGAGTCGACCTTGGAGCCGTGGAGTTCGACCCCGCCGCGTCTGGTCGGGTAAGTCAGTCGAACTAGGGTACTTCGAGTTCAGCTACGCTATTCGCGTAGCTGAACTTGCGTACCCTAGTTCGACCCCCGCCCTTAGTGTAGACCAGGCCTAACACATGAAAAGATGGGTGTTGCCTTACCAAGTGTAGGGTCAGTGCTAACGAGGCCAATTCAATCAGGGTGGATGTGGCCCATTCCCAACAGGTGACAAGAAGGGGTGAATATCAACACAGAGAAAATTACTTTTTATAGTGAGCCAGCCACTCCCAGTCTCTATTCAGACCCAGTTTGATAGTCAAGCAACCCTAACTATAAGTGGTGCTATAAACACATGCATCCGATGAAGTGGGTATCACCCACGAAAGCTCATGCTCCAAAACGTCTGTTAGTCTATAAGGTGCCACAGGATTCTTTGCTGCTTCCACCTATAAGAATAATTTTACATCCTCTTTGCACTAGTGAAAATGAGGGTGTGTGGCACAGGTCAATGGAGAATCTGGCCTTTAGTATTCAACTTTCTTTTCTGTAGATGTTGCTGGCTGTACAGGGCTAACAGTGGTAAAATCTTGTTTTAATCCCTGTTGTCAGCAGCTCTGACTGACACTCATGGGGAGCTGATCTTGCTGAGTGTAAAGGGGCCATTCTATGTTATAGCGCAGCTCGGCTCTGAAAAGTGACTGTTTTAACTATAATCAAAGCAGTACAGCCCCTGTGGTGTGGATGTCATTACAGTAGAACCTCACAGATATGAACTCCAGCGCTACAAACTGAACAGTCAACCACACGCCTCAACTGGAACCGGAAGTGTGCAATCAGGCAGCAGAGACCAAAAAAAAAAAAAGCAAACACTGTACAGCACAGTACTGCGTTAGATGTAAACTACTAAAAAAATAAAGAGAAAGTTTAAAAAAAGATTGGAAACTCTTTCTGTGCTTGTTTCATTTAAATTAAGATGGTTAAAATCAGCATTTTTCTTCTGCACAGTAAAGTTTCAAAGCTGTATTAAATCAATGTTCAGCTGCAAACTTTTGAAAGAACAACCAGAATGCTTTGTTCAGAGTTATGAACATTTCAGAGTTATGAACAAACTCCGTTCCTGAGGTGTTTGTAACTCCGAGGATCTGCTGTATATTGGTATTCAAGGTGCTTATATATGTATAGCTTATTCATATACAGGAAGAGGAATAAGCTTTGCCATTATAAGCTATGCCTTTTTTCTGATAATACTACAGCTACACTCGAATTATACTAGCATAACTATATTGATAAAAAATATATATTTACCCCAAACTGAAAGAGTTATACTGATACAAAAACTGTGCAGAACAGTCTTTATTAAGGAATCTGACACACTTATGAAAATCACACTCCTAATTAGTACTAAGTGCTTTCAAAAATGTTAAGTGCTAAGTACAATGATTATTCTACCTTGGATCTCACCTGAGGTGGGCAGCTGATATTTCTCCTCTGTGGATGGAGATTTAGTACTGTGTGGTCATCTTCAGCCTGCACCTTCTATTTTGGGTTTTGTCTCCTAGCAAATGATTAGAAGATAAGAGAAGTGCTAGCCACACCTGTACTGAGATGGTCTGAGTTAGGGCATAGGCCCATAGCAGAAGCGATGACACCTCCTCAGGGATCTGCACTGAGAAACCACACAGGAAGCTTAGAGACATGCAGAGACACAAACAGAAGGGCAATAGTTCAAATGTTAATGAGACTGGACACATCAGAACTCTAAGATGAGGAAGATTATATTGGGTGGCCAGAAAACAAAGTTTAACCGAAGAATCACAGATGCAGACCATGTGCTGAAACAAATTATGGCCCCATCTTTTATTCACTATTAAATCTGGGTATTTTAGGACCACTTCTCTTAGTTCCCCATCTGCAAAATTGGGATTATCTTTCTTTTCCCACCTTCTTTGAGAGATAAACTGTCTTTTACACTCTCTCTCTCTCCCTCTCTCTCTCTTTGTATTGTTCAAATTTTGTCATTACATTTTTCAAGGAAATGTTTAAAAAAGGAATCTTATTTTTATTTTTGAAAAATTGTGTTCAGTCTTAGTGAGGGGAAATAATGTTTTTTCCTCCCAATAGAAAGAAGTGTGGTGGATGGGGAGACTAAAAAAGTGAGTGGGATTTTTTTCCATCAAAACCAAACACAAAATATATCAATTTTTCTCAAGCAAAAAAATAAAAGAATTAATCAGCACAGTGAACACTTTTTGTGAATAGTTTCAGGGAGTAGCCATGTTAGTCTGTTTTAGCAAAAACAATGAGGAAGACTTAACCTTAAAGATTAAAAAATGTATTTGGGCATAAGCATTCGTGGGCTGGAACCCACTCCATGCATCTGAAGAAGTGGGCTGTAGCCCACAAAAGCTTTTGCCCAAATAAATTTGTTAGTCTCTAAGGTGCCACAAGGACTCCTAGTTGTTTTTACTGTTTGTGAATATTATGGTTTTGGTTGAAAAGTCATTTTTAGCAGAAAAGCCTTCCAAAGAACATTTTTTGACCAGCTCTAGTTCAAAGTGGCTTTGCAAACTAGTCACTAAACTTATGCTTGCAAACATTCCATGTGTAACTGTACAGAAGTAACTCATGCTTACATAGCGGCACACTGAACCCATCCACAGGTCCGGCTCCAGGGTTTTTGCTGCCCCAAGCAGCCAAAAAAAAAAAAAGCCATGATCGCAATCTGCGGCACTTCAGCAGGAGGTCCTTCGCTCCCAGCGGGAGTGAGGGACCCGCTGCCAAATTGCCACTGAATTGCTGGACATGCTATCCCTCTACTGAGTGGCTGCCCCAAGCACCTGCTTGCTAAGCTGGTGCCTGAAGCCGTCCTTGCCCATCCAGTGGCTGCACCACAGATGTTTGAGGCCATTACCACCCAGAACCATTGTTTTACAATTACAGACCACATCTGTGCATACAAACAGCCATTTTGTACACGGTATATTTGTTAATAACTACAAATGCCTTTTGCACACTATGCATTTCTTGTGCATAAATAGTTACATATAAATATAGTAAGTTTAGAAGTTTGAAATAGCGGCTCTACATGTACTTTTCTGTGAATTTTATCTGAACAATTATTACAGGTTCAGGACCTCTGGTGTATTGTTTCATCGGCTGCTGAAACGCAGCTGTTCTGGGATGAACCATAGCGACTGTTTAACAGCAACACTTTAGAACAAGAACTAAAGAAGAATACTGTAGCTACAGTGCTAGAGATAGGTGGAGTTTGTTTGTGTTGCTATTCTAATCAAACAACAAAATTATGTCGGTCCTACCTGCTTCCAGTAATACCATTTCTAAAGATAACTAAGAGCTATTTGATATTTATTTGATTGACATTTAAAGTTCTTTATCTGACTACAATAACTTCAACCCCGATCTTGCCCCTGAAGATCTGAAATGGGTTTTTTACCCACGAAAGCTTATGCCCAAATAAATCTGTTAGTCTTTAAGGTGCCACTGGACTCCTTGTTGATCTTCCCCCTGAACTTCTTGATTTTGTCCCTCTCATCCTGTTCTTTCAGTCAGTACTTTCCATTAGAGAGTGTTACAGCCCACACTGAGTTAAATATAGACTTGCAAAGCACTCTGCTGTTTGCTGGGTTTCAGAGAAAGGAAATGGAAGGTTTCAGCAATTAAACTGTCCACTTCAAAACTCTCACACCTCAGGTCCCTCAGCTCATCAGCCCAACTGCATTTTTTTGCAATGCACAGAGTAAACTTGAAAACCTAGTGGAGAAAAACAAGTCATCTGAAGGACATCTGGATTCCTAACACTATTCACTGGGTTTAGGGTCTTGTTATTTGCAGAGAGGCCTTTGCTATCTGTTACCTGCATAGCCTTGTTACCACTTGTTAACCAGTACTATAGCACCTTTGTTTGCTGCATGTTTTTGCAAAGCCAGCAGACCAATGTTTTCCACTAACTGCTCTGTTCAAGTTCCCAAAATTCATCTTCACAGCTCTTTGGGACAACTGTTCCTCCTACAGTAGCATCTCCCCCGGTATATAAAATCAAACGGGAACGCGTATTTTGTGGTAGCATTTTGGAATTGTTATGGAAACAGGTGCTAATGTCATACACATTATGAGTTGGTTACATATAAGCACTCTGACTGGAACTCTCCACTGACAGAATTAGTTCTACTTCGAGTCAGTGTGCACAGATACATTCCACTGTAGGTGTATGTGCACCCAATGCACTCCAGTCGGAGACTTTTGCCAGCAGTACCACTACTCAGTGCATGTGCCTCTGCTATCCTTGTGCACGGGGCCAATGGAATAAGGAGGCATGTCTGTCACCTCCCTCTCAGTTCCTTCTTACTGCCCATGGTGAGAGTTGGAGTTTTCTGTCGCTCGTGGGCTTTGGTTGGGGAGCTGGGGAAAGTCATCTCTGGCCACTGCAGCCCTGCACATCCCAAATTTTCCTCATCCCCTCTTCTCACCCCACTGCCCCCTCCCTCTTACCCCCTATTCCCAAGGCCACCACCTCACCTTTCATGTGCATCTTCTCCAGGGTCCAGGCACCTAGTTAGTGGAGCCACGCCTGTGTGACTCCACTAATTACATGGGGTGCCCTTCATTCTCTCATGTGCGGCTGCCCAGGCACGCACCTTAGAGGGAACTCTCCGCCAAACACCTGAATGGAGCAGACCACAGTTTCAGAACCTCTGGCTTAGACAATATCAAGTTCCACAGCAAGAATATGATTATTTCTCCACCCACTCTGCCCCAGAGTCTCTAATAGTCATGGTGGCAAATGAACAATTGAGGGAGTTGCACCCAAAGGCTACCCCGAAAGAAAAGGAGTTTAAGAGAATGGACTTGTACGGGAGTAAGGCCTATATCACTGTGAGCCTTTAAATTAAAATGCAAATTATCAGGTTTTATTGGCCAAATATATTTTTATTGGTCAGCAGTTTCAAATTTCACATACAAGTTGCTTGAAGAACACAAAGAACAATTCTTGGCCATAGTCTCTGAAGGACACTTCACTGCCCGGATGTCCCTCCAAGTGGCTATCGATGCACCTGACCTGGCTTCATGTTCTATGGCAACAGCCATCTTAATGAGACACATTTTTAGTTGCAAGCTTCTAGTATCCCAAGAGAGCTACAAAATCGTTTGCGGGAACTCAGCTATTTTCTCAAAAGACCAATGATGCCATGCTCATGTTAAGTTTCCTGTGCAACTCTTCATTTGCTTTGCGTCTACACTCCAGCACCAAAGAGGAAACCGTTCAAACCATAAGTTCGATACGGACCTTATTAACAGCTGAGACATCCAATTCACTTCTTTCCTGTTCACCAATCCACCTTCCCAGTCCCATTTCAGGGACCCATCTCACGTGACTGTGTTAATGCAGGAAATACAGTCTCTTTTGGGCTTGGGAGCAATAGAGGAAGAGCCTTACCAACACAGAGGCTTCTATTCCCACTACTTCTTGATTTCCAAAAAGAGAGGTTGTCTTCAACCCATTCTGGACTTACAAAAGTTGAGCAGATTTATTAAGAAAATAAAATTCTTATTACATATAAAAAGATGGGGGATTGGTATGCTCTCCTCAATCTTCAGGACATTTATTTTCTTGTAGCAACACATCCCAGCCACAGAACGTAGCTTGGATGTATAGGAGGCAACATGCACTTACCAATACACTCGAGAACAGCATAGTGACAATGTCTCATCTCCAATTTTTAGACTCCTCCTTGTTTGGAAATGACCTATCTTTCTTTTACAGTGCAAGGACAGAAATTACTTTGCACAGCTGGGTGCTTAGGACTGTGAAAGAGGGATATGATAACCAATTCATTTCCCTTCCCACCTCACTTTTCCCCACCTTTTACGAAGCTGTGTTAATGCAGGAAATACCATTTATTTTGGGCTTCGGAGCCATAGAGGAAGAGCTTTACCAACACAGAGGCTTCTATTCCCACTACTTCCTGCTTTGCAAAAAGAGAGTCGTCCTCAACCCATTTTGGACTTATGAAAGTTGAAAAGATTTATTAATAAAATAAAATCCAGGATAGTTACCCTTGCAGCTACCATCCATTCCCTGGAGATGGGAGACTGGTGCTGCCCTTGATCTGCAGGATGTTGACTTTCATGTGGCAACATATTCCAGCCACGGAAATGATCTTTGATTTATGGTAAGGAACATGTACTACCAGTACATGGTAGCACTCTTCAGCCTGAGGATGTTCACCAAGCATTTGGCAATGGTAGCAGCCCTTCTGCACTCTTCAGGAATTCAGCTATTTCCTCACCTGGATGATTGGCTAGTTTGGAGAAGATCAAGGTCCCATGTCTAGAACAACATCCTGGTCATCAGACACCTGTTTTCTCATCTTGGTCTAAAATTGAACGTAGACAAATCAACATTACAACCAACACAAAGAATAAATTTTGTAGGGGTGGATCTGGCCTCTATGACCCCAATGACTTATTTTTAAATAGACAGATTCCATTCCATAGTCTCTCGTCTTAACCCCCCCAGTCCAACCCAAGGACTACCTGCTGCATTTGAAATCTTCTGGTCTCCCCATCAGTCTGTGAGACTCCATTTAACTTCCATCTCTGGAATATATCTACCAGTAGATGAGTGTCTTGTCTTTTCACAATCCGTGGTATCTAGATTTTTAAAAGGTCCTCATTCACATGAAACCTTTGGTTTCAGATCCAGTACCTTCATGGGCCTTGAATTAAGTTTTTGCCTTGTTTAATGGATTCCCCCTTCAAACCTTTAGTGACAACCTCCCTATCATTGCTATCAATGAAAAGTGCCGTTTTGGTAGCAATCATAGCTCCAGGCCCTACTAGCTGATCCTCCTTTCATGATACTTCACAAGGACTTGGTCTCCCTGTGACTACACCGTAAGTTCATGTCTAAGGTTGTATCTGCATTCTGCCTCAATCAGACCATTCATCTTCTAGTTTTCTTTCCTAAACCTCATTCTAGCAAAGCGGAGGAGAAATGTCATACTTTGGATGTTTTTGATGTGCTCCATCCATTTACCTGGTTATCACAAAGTGTTTCAGGTCTTCGCCTAGACTTCCTGTGGTCTTTTCTGAAAGGATTAACGGGCAATCAGTTACAGCCCAATGTATCACTTTGGATTTCTGACTATATCAAGCTCTGCTGTTATCTAGCAAAGGTTTCTCCTCCTGAGAGGGTAACAGTCCATTCCTCTAAAGCTCATTATGGGGGAGGGATAGCTCAGTGGTTTGAGCATTGGCTTGCTAAACCCAGAGTTGTGAGTTCAATCCTTGAGAAGGCTACTTAGGGATCTGGGGCAAAAATTGGTCCTGCTAGTGAAGGCAGGGGCTGGACTCAATGACCTTTCAAGGTCCCTTCGAGTTCTAGGAGATTGGTATATCTCCAATTATTACCTATTCCACTTTGTCAGCCTTCTTGAGTAACATACTGGTAGTAGCCATTTGCAAAGCAGCAATGTGGTCATCTGTACATACCTTTTCCAGACACGATGTTATCACTCAAGCTTCCTGGGATGATGCCAACTTCAGCAAGTCAACACTGCTGTCTCTCTTCAAGTAATCCAAAGTCCCACCACCTGTAAAGGAACTGCTGGTGAGTTACCTACAGTGTAATGTCTACAGTCACTGAAAGGAGAAAAAATGGTGACAGAACAGTGTATAGTAACTGTTCTTCAAGATCTGTTATGCTCATATACATTACCCAACCTTCCCACCTTCCTTGCTACTTTGGGTATGGGATGGCGATGCAAAGCAATGGAGAGGGAGATGGGGGCCCTGCCAGTTTATACCCTTTGCTCCATGCATGAAGATAGCCAGGGTGCATTCACTGCCTAGTGATACTGCTGGCTAAAGTCTCTTGACTCGAGTGCAATCGGCACATGTATACATACAGTGGAATGTGTATGTGTACATGACACATTGTGAAGAACAACAGTTACTGTACAGGTAAGTAACCGTTTTTTTACCCCATGCAGTAGCTTCACTCAGACAGTTGTTAAGGAGATTGCGTGGATAAAAGCGCTCTGCTTTGCCTGGGTAGGCAGCCAAACCTTTTCTGAGGATTCTTCGTGTGGCAGAGCAGTGGCACAAAAGGAAGATTAATGGCCAGGCCATGTGATCCTAGGTGAGCAACTTGTACTAGGGGATTTTCCAGGTGAAAGCCTCAGGGTTGAGTCAGGAAGAGGGGACTATGTGTTAAGCACTTAAATTCCAGGAGAGTCCCTGAGGGACAGGAATGCAAGAGACCTGGTGACAGGGCAGTGGTGCTTTAGCTGGGGCTTCTACAAAAGGGGGGGTGCCACATGCAGTGTTTGACCCCCTCTCTTCAGGAAACAGCGCGCATGCACATTCTGTAAATAAATGAATGGCACTAGGAAATGACTTGTCTGCCATTGATTTCTCCTCCAGACAGGAAGCTGGCCTGAAATACCTGCTAAAGTGGTTTGAGTCCTTCCTGGAGGGACTCAGCCGATGAGTAGTGATGGGAAACTGCACTTCCACCACTGGACCCCTCACTTGGAGTCGTACAAGGACCAATTCTCTCTCTGGTCCTTTTCAGCATATACATG
This sequence comes from Mauremys reevesii, assembly GCF_016161935.1. Taxonomy (NCBI): domain Eukaryota; kingdom Metazoa; phylum Chordata; order Testudines; family Geoemydidae; genus Mauremys; species Mauremys reevesii. The sequence goes on from NW_024100715.1 coordinate 3,024,218, forward strand.
CAGCCACAAGGTGAACTGGTAAGATGATATGGACTCAAGTGCCAGCAATATGCAGCTGATACACAGCTCTACCTATCCTTCAGCATCTGTGACCACACCACTACCACCAAGATGGCCCAGTGCTTGGACGAGATCAGCTTGGATGAAGAGCAGTTGGCTGAAGCTGAACCCGAGTAGGAGAAAGGTGATGCTGGTGGGCAGTGGAAAGTATTTTGAAGAACTTACAGCCATGGTGCCGTCTCCATTGAATGAAGGTTCATACCCACAATTGGTCAATTCAGTCCGTAATGTCGAAGTACTCTTGGATTCCTTATTGATACTGAGCACTCGTATAGCAGCATCTGTGAGTAACGTTTTTCTACTATCACTGCTTGGTTAGGGACTCACTCCCACCCTGGCAGATTAAAACCTGGCCTCAGCTGTTCATACTTTTGTTACATCTCAGATGGATTGCAACTTTATAATATGCCTGGGCATGAAACCTTCAGCGCTTAGGAAACTCCAACTGGTACAGAACCCACACTGCAGTGTTAATACATCAAATGTGTCTTCCGCTCTCTACACTGGCACTAGTTTCCCATAGAACTTTGTATCAAGTTCAAGGTCTGTCCTTCTCTTCAAAGTGCTTCACGGCCTGGGCCCAGGGTATCTAAATAATCATCTAAAGCTCTGGGATGAAGACTGTGTTCAACAACTCCATGCCTCTGGCTCGCTGGAACTCTCAACAATAAGGGCAAAGCTTGTCTGTGAAGGAGACAGAACTTTCTCTGGAATGAACTCCCCCAAGAACTAAGGATCATCACAAATGTCACCATCTTCCACTCCGAGTGCAGGGCACATTTCTTTGACCTTGTCATCTATAATATAAACACAGTGTAACAGGTATATTTGTATGAAAGAACAAAAAATAAACCCCCCCACACCCGACCAAACCAAGACACTCCACTGCCCGTTTCTGCCTCTGGGGAGGTGGTGAGAGAACAAACATGTGACAGACGTTAGTCACATTGCTTAATGCACTTCTAGAAGTCTCTCAGATACTATGGCGATGAGTGTGGTGTAAGATCCTATACAGAACAGAATAGAAATATGCTACTGCTCAGCAGAGGGCAGACATACACATGAGACTGCTCTTAGGCACAGACCCCCTTCTGTACGCTCAGACCTTCCTCTGTACTTGCCATGGCTGGAGAAATTGTGTATGCTGATCTAAACATTCTTGGAGTCAGTTCTTCTTTGAGGCCACCAAAACGATCTCAACACCTCAGTAAGTAGATTTTGTTTCTTATTTTTGCAGCAATATGGTCAGTCTTTGGCTAGGATTCCATTTTTCTAAGATATTTTTGGTTTGACTTGCAGCAGAGATAGCTTAGAGAAACTGTGTCCAGAGCAAAGGAGCAGCTCTGTGCTTTATGTATGGTGCCACTCTCAGCTGAATTCCGTTAAGGTCATATAGTGCACTTTAGTTTGTTAGTACAGTGTGTCACAGAACACTTCATAGCCTCTGACAGTCTAAACATGCAAATGCAAGTGTATTACAACATAGCTGTATTTTGTACAACACCCTCAGTGCTTAATTTATAATGACAGAGCTGCTGGGGTTCAAGCAATTTTTTACATCCATAACTGATGCAGCAAGCCCAGAGGTGCCGGGGCTATGAATTGCCAAGCCAAGAGGTGCCACGGCTCAGCCCTGACACAAATTAAACCCTGCCCTTTCTCTTTATTTCATACGTATCCGGGGCATACCAGCAAACTATTGAGGTAACACTACATAGTATAGTGGGTTATAGTTGGAGGGCAGAGAGCAGTACATTGGGTGAGTCTGAGAAGAATGAGCACAAGGAATGTGGGAGGCTCATAGAATAGAATTTAATTACTGGTATTTTGTTAGAGAGAAGGTTAAAATCCACATAGCTCTGAGAGAAGAGGTGGAACCTGAAATTCAGTAGGGAGCCAATTATGTGCAGAGGATCATGAAGAAGGTGGCAGATGGTAGGTACTGGGGCGGGCGGTGAGGAAGGTTCTACTAACCTCTGTAGTGATATGAATAGGGAGAAGGAAGCCCTGTACCTGAGGAATGTGAGAAATGGGACTAGAGAAGAGGAAGAAAGGAGAAGAACCTGGCAAAGGGGACTGTGTGGGTGGAAATGACAGCGATAATGAAGGGGATTTTTCTACTGGATGCTGAAATGGACACCAAACCAGGGAAGCTTTCCAAGGACAGAGATGACCTGTTCTGTTCCTGAGTGCAGGAGAGACAGCGAGTTATTGCTCTGTAGCTCAGCTGAAGCGTGGAGAGTCAAGAGTCAGGAGTTAGCCGAGACTGTCGAGAAGACGATGGAGGAGATGAGGACAATGAAGAGTTATCAGTATTTTAGGAATATTGAAAATACATGGAGCCATGTGTTAGAATTTAACAAAAGGATGTAAACTGAGTATCATCAATAATTTTTGTTTTCTCTGAAAAATGATATTAAATGAGTTAAAAATCTTGATATATTGGAGGCTGTTTGGGAAAAAACAATTTAAATATTAAATAGCTATTTTTAGAGTATATTTTCCATAAGTACAGTAAGGTTACAGATTTACATGAAGGGTAAAATTTTCAAAAGTGCCTAGGAGACTTAAGTCTTTCTAAAAATCCCACTCTAATAACCCAGATATTTCATCAAGCTGTATATCAAGTGTGATGTGCTATAGACAAACACCTTACATCTACTACCTTCATTTATACTTGTATATTGCCAGTGATTCTGGCTTCCTTTATTTCATAAGTTTTCCTTCTTTAAATATAGCTACAAATGTATTGTACTTAAAAAATTCTTGCTGTACTCTTACACCTTGTGAACATAACTGAACTATTGTACGGCTTGCGAAGCGGTTTATTACAGAAGTGCCTAATAGAATTTTATTAACAGTTGATATTTTCCAACAGATCTTGCTTTGGTATCTGTTTACATCATACTAAGATCTAGCACAATGGTTCCCAAACTGGGATTCGTGAACCCCTGGGGGTTCGCAAAATGTTACAGGGGTTCTCGGGAAAAAATTCCCTAATGGCGCACAGAGCTGTTCCTAGGGCCCCCGAGCAGCCTGGGGCCAGCAGCCTGGAGCCCCTGGTCTTCCAAAAGTTAAGCAAATCAAAGTGAGCAGATCTATCCCACTGAGGAGATTGAAACTTCAAGACTCCTTAGAAGAAATGGAAAGGGAGGGGGATATTTTTTGCTGTTTTTAAAATTAAATAGGCAGCTAGTGTTGTTTTTAAAATTATTATGAAGAACAAGCTTAAGCTTTGTTGTAACATGTGTTGTTTGCCTGGACTGCTCAAGACCAGAATGCTTGTGTAGGAGGAACACTTTGAGTTGGCTTCTTAAATACCTTCCTGCTGTTTCACATCTGATACTCCTTGGTGAAACCTAGGAGCCTTGTCTTAGAACAAGCTTATTCAAAGTGATACAAGCTACGAAAGTGAGATCTTTGAAGAGTGTTGCCGTTTTCATAATGTAGTAAAAATACTGTAATGATAAATAATAAATAGTGTGTAATAAGCATGTCATAAAAATTATATTTCCAAGATCACTGCGTTTATCATTGAAACTCAAGTAAAGGAGAAAATCCCTGGAAAGATTCATTTTTAAGATGGGGTTCGTGAGACACAACATTTTAGTGAAAGGTGTTCACAGGTTGTTAACATTTGGGAACCACTGATCTAGCATAATATGTGGCTGTCTAGTTAAATTTAGTTCTTGTTGTGAACCTTCATGAAATTGTATCCATGCACTTTAGTTTTTATTTTCAGACAGGATCTGATCTACGCTTGAAAAAATATTTTAGGAGTTAGACTGTGCTCGTTACATCAGTGTAAATCCAGAGTGACTCCATAGAAGTCAGTGAAGTTTCTCCAAACTTATACCAGTGTATACAAGAGCTGAATTTGAGTTTAAATGGTTTATTTAACCACAGTTATATAATTTTGTTATGTTGAAGACTGGCGCTGTGTTAATTAACGGAAATTTAGGCCCCAATCCTGTGATCTGATCCTTTTTGAGTGGACCTGTACAGAATCCCACTGAAGTCAACGGGCACAAGGGCCCAACTGCAGGACTGGGGCCTTAATTCACAGAGTCCAAGGCCCAAAGGGACCACTGTGATCATCTAGTCTGACATCCCATATAATATAGGCTGTATATAACATAATTCCTAGAGCAGATCTTTTAGAAAAAAAATCCAATCTTGATTTTTAAACTTGTCACTGATGAAGAATCCACTGCGACCTTTGGCAATAATGTATTTCCTGTCTTACAACTAAGGGCCTGGTCCTCCAAATGCTTTGTGCTGTGGTCGTCCCAAGGCCCGAACCTGCAGACGCTTATGCACATGTTTAACTTACTCAAATGAGTCATCCCACTGAAGCAGTCAGTCACAGGCAGGGGTGAAAGTAACTTACAGGACTTACCGGTACTGCCAAAGTCCAGAGGGGGGCGTGGCCTCATCCAGAAGGGGCGTGGCCTCTCACGATTTAAAGCCCCTGGGGCACCGGCTATGGCTGGGAGCCCCAGGGCCCATAAATCAAGCAGTGGCTCCCAGCTGCAGAGGTGGCTCGGAGCCCACTGGGGCTCAGGGGCAAATTAAAGGGCCCAGGGCTCTCGCCGCCAGGGGGAACCCCGAACTTTGCAGGGCTGGGGCCGGGATTTAAAGGGCCCAGCGCTCCTGCCACTGTGGGGAGCCCCAAGCCCTTTAAATCCCGGCCCCAGCCCGGCCACCAGAGCCGCGGGCAGGATTTAAAGGGGTCTGGGCTGCCCGGTGGCCCCCACCGCAGAAGCCAGTGCGGTCCGGCACGGTGTACTAGCTCTTGCCAGTACGCCGTACTGGACCGTACCAGCTTACTTTCACCTCTGCTCACAGATTTAACATTACACCCGTGCTGAAATCTTTGCAGAATCGGGGTCCAACGCTGAAATTAAAATTAACTTGTCTTAAAAGTTGCTGATAAAATCATGAAGTCACAAGTATTGAGTTCATGTAGTGGTTAAATTGGAAGACAGATTCCAGTATAAGAATGACTTTGACCTTCCCACTTCCTTTTCCTAAAACTCCCTCTTCTTTAAGCCTGAAATAATTCATGTTACTCTGAAGCTACAAGATAATTTCCTGAGAAATTTTAAAGTAAATTCAACAAGCCATCTTAAAATGAAGACAGAAAATACAACCACCCCCACTATTAATTATTCAGCATTAGTTAATATGAAATTTGCCAGGTGGTGGTGCTAAGAGGTTCTAGTTAGGAGCAGGGGCCTTATTGTGCTAGGTTCTGAACACATTTAGACCAGACAATTTTTCACTTTTTAAAAATTATTTTCCACTATTTTTGTCCACTCATAATTCCAGAACAGTTAGTTCTCTAAAGTTCAAAGTAGTGATCTGAATGAGGGCTCTGTGAGAATCCACACACAAAGATCCACTTTTATGAACAGAAGAGTGCAATTTTTGAATTGACTCAGAATTAACATTGCTTACAACAGGAAGAAATGTAACTCTCCTATAGCGATGATAAACTCTGTGAATGGTTTTAAGAGTGTCATAAGCTTCATTTGTAACAAAAAGTTAGTTTCTAACCCTGTCCCTAGTAAATGTAGTTTGAAAGTGTAGCGTGAGTTTGGTTTAAAGATGTTTCTGTTTACAAAAAATTACAAAAGATTATTGATCAAAATCAAGATACTGTGCCAATGTAACAGCATTGTCACTTCTGTGTAAATTTGGATATTACCTTAGTGGAATGTCTCTGTATGTAGTGCACACCTGGGTAACTGAGAATAGGCTCTGGCTCACTAGCTTCATTTCACAGTATAATTCTTGGGAAAGGAACAAACCACTGAAGTATTTTTGCTGGGATTTTGAAAGAAGTCTAAGGGGTTTCAGTCACCATTGAAACACTGCTAGGCTCCTTTCAAAATTACAGCCATAGTAATTTTTAGAGACATGATAAATCCACATGTGTGGTGTTTGAGTGAATTTCATTGAAGACTGAATAAAAAAATGAACAATCAAATAAGATAACAGCTTTGTGAAAAACAATGTAAAATGTATTAAAATCTCTGGTCGGTGTGATGCTGGAGGCCAGTCTAGGTGATCATCATGGTCCCTTCTGGCCCTAAAAACCTACAAACCTCTGAATTACTGGAATATCTAAGGCCCCAGTCCTGGAAATACGTAGGCATGTGAGCAGTCCCACTGAACTGAAACTGGGCTATTTCCATTTCATGTATTATCACCACTAACACATGTTCTGCAGGGCTACTTATCTATTAGCTGTACAAATCCATTTAGAGCTTGTTGGAAAGTGTCCTCGCCTGGCCCCGAACTGAACATTTTTACTTTTTGGCATAAAAGCATAAACTGAAATATTTCAATTCTGAAATGCTGCCATGGTGCCGCACGGGATTTGTAATTTGGATGCTTCATTTCTCCATTTTCCTCTATGGGCTGGGTTCCCTGCTTGGTAAACATCTCCCTTGGCAAGGGGAGGCAATGCATTCTGGAAATGTGCTAATTTTGATGGAATAAATGGGCTCAAAGGGTTAAAGGTGTTAACAGACCCTGTTGCTGTCTGACATTAAACAGTGTTAAACAAGGTCCAGGGTTTGGTTTACAAATACCTCAGCTTGCTTAGTCCCACAGCAAATACACCATTAAAATTCATTTTAATCTTTTATTAAAGATACAGGAAAAAAAAAGAAAAACAATCGAAGGATTTGAGATATAAAGTATTAAGTAAGGCTTTAATTTTAATACCATTCCTTACCGCCTTTTCCTTTAGCTGGAGAGTTTTAGAAAGAAAAGCCCCGTCGTTGACAGTCTTTAGATGGCATTGTCACGGAGTCACAGGGCCAGTGCTCTGAAACTGCTCCAAATGTAGCAGGCCTCTGACACTGTCGCCAGGGCAAGAAGCCTGCATGGCTTCGGCCTTCCTGGGTCTGACCTCAGAGCATTCAGCACCCCTGTTCTCACTGTGCACTTCCCGCAGCGATTCTGCCTGGCCTCACCTGCCCAAGGGTCTCAGCAAAAGTCACACACCCTTATTCCCACCACCTAAGCATTGATGCAGTACAGGGAAACTGAGATACACACAGTATTCATGATAATCAGTAAGACTCACATAGGCTCAAGTACAACATAATAAGGAGGAAAAACCCACTTTGTCACAGGCATTAAAGATGGTAATAACTGTCCTTTTTGGGAAAAGATAAAAGGTTAATTGAGATGGGCTGGAGCTGTTGCTGTTGCTGTTTAAAGTCTGATCCTGTTTCTCTAAAAGAGAAAACAAGACAAACAAAAGGGGAGAGTAAAGAACAGCAAAGTTAGAAAATGCAACTTCTGTTTTTGATGTTAACTCTCAGTTGTAACCTGGCTGCTGCAGAAACACAGGCAGGGCACACAGTCTTATCAGCCACTCAGAGTCCTGGCAAACCTGTACCACAATCGGGCTGTTTAGGGCATTACGGCTAGTTGCCTTTTTCTCGTCACAGGCTTACAGCAGTTTTGCAAAATATACAAGTCTTGGCCGGCTAAGCCAGACTCTTATTACACAGAAGGCAAAAGGAGAGAGGGCTAGGAAAGGAAAGAAATAAGGTAGAGGAAAAAAGAACATTCAGTGTGTGGGTGGGGACAAAGTCTCACATCGCAGGCGGTGTTCAGAATTTAGCCAGAGCAGGTGGAAGTAGCAATGTCCTCTGGGCTCCTCTCTCTGGGCCAGGCTGGTCAGGACATCTTTCAAGATCAGATGACAAAGGCCCAGTGGTGTAGCAGTGGGTCCCAGGAGAAGGTAGGGGTGGCAGCCATGATGGTAATGCTTGCCACAGCGGTTGTTAGCAGACAGCTTCTTCTCTTGTTTATTTCTCCCCCAAAAGTCTGGTTTTTTAAATTACCCCGAAAAGGAGTGATGGGTAGAATAGCCCATCCCCTCATTATTTTATTCACCAGTTAAGCATATTTCTGACACATCAAGTTTGTTTCATTATTTGCCAGTCCCACGCTCCTCTTGTTAAGATCATGCTTGGTAAACACAGGCCTTGATTCGTATCAGTCGGCCATTTTGTTTGGATTAGTTCCGTCTTTCTGTCTCGCTCTTGCGCCCTTTCGTATCAACATTTTTATTACAGGTTATTGTGGCATGTAGTGAACTTTCACTCACTTCTCACAATTGAGCTCACAATTAGGGTAAACAGTAGGCCCAATTATCACAGCAGCACTCACATGGCCATGATGCATCATAAAAGATAACGTCTGACTGGGGAGCCTGGTCCATTAGGGCCACACAGAGGTTTCTGAAACTGAGACTCCTGACCCTTCCATGTTTCAGCCAGTAACCATATTGTTCCACGGCTTTGGGGACACCCTTAAATGGGAGGCCTGGGGCAAACTCCCCTTTCTGGCATCCCCTCTGGGTGCCCCAGCAGCCCATAGAAGAGAATGGCGGAATAAGGCACCCAAACTACAGTTCTGTGAGACACCACAGTGGGTGGCATTTCAGAATAAAAAAACATCTTATTTTGGGGTATTCAGTTTCTTGACCAAAAAAAGGCCAAATTTTCTGCAGAAAGCAAACACTTTTAGCAAAAGATAAAATAAAATAAAATAAAACTTTAGTCTCAAACTCAATTTTCAATCAAAAACCAGTTTTAATGGAAAAATTAACCAGCTTGTATCCATTGTATGTAACACCTGCCCTCGCTGACACATGGGCAAACAATAAAGCAGCAGGTGTGTAACTGATTGTAATGTAGAGCCTTGTTCTCCACTGCCTGACTCCTATCTATGCTAACAGTGCTGATGCATCAACACAAGAGATTTACCATGCAGCCATATGGTCAAATAGCATTGATAAGTTATCTAGTCAATAACTGGTATTGTTAGTAAAGATGGTTAGAATTTTTAGAATTTTGAAATTTCACAATTTGAAAAATAAAATTGGGAAAAAAATTTCAACAAAGGATTTGCACACTTTTCAATCTGGTGTGTGTGTGTGTGTGTGTTTCCCGTAGGCAAAAACTTTAAAATTTCAAAAAAATGGGAAAATGTTTTGAAATTTTACTATTGTCTCCCTTCTCCAAACATTGCCTCTTACAGGTTCCCCTCCATGTCCCCGGTGGCATCGCGTCGCTGTAGGGGTCGGATGGGCTGGGAACATCATCCTGACAATAGCTGTGATAGCACTGGGAGTTTGGGGTAAGTAGTTTGTCTGTTTATCCATTTGGGCTTGATGGTGCACCATGACTTCACTTCTCATTCCCAAATCTGAATGATATTCCATTCCTGAGTCCACTCCGCTTGCAAATGAAATCCTAGCCATTACCTACCAGGTCAAAATGTTACAGGAACAAGGCACAGTTAAGAGCTGGATGCATGAAAGTTGTCTGGTCCGGCTAAGGCAGATTCACTGTTACATGTGGATGGAAAACAGAAATGCACCTATACTGTGTAGTGAATGGGATTCTCTCTTCCTCTGTCCTCACCCTAGCTGTGACAGATACTGCACTGTGTGATGATTTTACACCCCACACAATTGTTTTTTTAATCACTAAATAGCTGCAATAGAAGCGATTTTCACTGACACTGATGTTCTTTTGAAGTTTCCCAGTCGCATGTCTCTTGTGAAGGCCAGACCAGAGGAGCTCTGAATACATCAGAGAATAACAATACCAGATTCGTCAGTAGCACTGAATGCAGCTCCGGCCTGGAAGATTTCCGGTCTCGCTTGAAAGCAATACTGTGTGAACCGCGCCATGGCAGCTTGGCAGGTAACCCCAGCTCCTACTGTCCCAGAGCCATGAGTCACTCTCCCTTAAAGAGTTTGCAGCACTTTCGCTGTGACCGAAAACCCAGTCACTATATTACAAAGACACCATCTGCTTGAAATACAGTGGACCGGATTCTCCTTCATACTGAGGCCCGTTTATATACATAACTCCAGTGTTGCAATCCCCAAGCATTCAAAAACCATGAGTCAAGCCCTAAAAAATCATGAAATTGGCTTATTATGGAGAAATTATACATTTATGGTTCTTTATATTTCCCTTCTGGTTTCTGAGCCTTTAGGTTGTACTTGAGTCCTGCTGTCAATTTTTTTGTGCAATGAAGGCTAGAAACATTCTTTAATGAAATTGAGATTCTCACATAATCCCATGGCTCCAGGAGCTGAGGCTTAAACGAAAACACCAAACTTCAGAAGACATGTGATAAAAATATGCGAGGTGACAACATTGCCAAAGTGACAGTGTAAAGGAGGCTAACCATGGAAGCTAACTTTCATTTTTTAGTCAAAGTGTTTGGGAGGAGGAATGTTATTTTTTTTAAAAACTAGAAAAGGTCAAATGAAACACGTTTTTTGTGAAGATTTTCATTTTGAAAAAAAGCCAATTTTTTGTTAATCAACTTTCCTCATAACTACAGCAGGAAAACAATGTTCAGACAACAGAGTGATTTTTAAGTAGATGGGGCTCTGCACTTTTTAATATGCTCTAATGCTTTAGGTATGGTAGTGATGCACTGTACACCCCAAGCTCCTCTGTCTTTTTTCTTTTCATCACTCCCTATTGGTTGGTGCAAAATAAATGCTGCGACTGCCTCTTTCTGTACCACTAGGGTTATTTCACTCCCTTTGTCACTCTCCTTCTCTTTGTGTATCGCTACCTGTTTCTTATCAATGGTTGAGGCCTCTCTGTCCTACTCTAATTGCTTATTTGTATTGCAGCAGTGCCAAAAGGCCCAGTTGTGGATCAGGGCCCCATTGTGCCAGGTGCTGTAAAAAAAAACACATCATAAAATCACAGCGCCTGCTCCAGAGAATTTACAATCTAAGTACAAGAAATAATAATTCTCAGCTGTTTGTGCAGAGGAGCAGCAGTGACACCTAGTGATCAGAGTAATTCCCTTTTCTATCACAAAGACAGTTTTAATAGTAGTGTAGTAATACAATTTTTGTAGAGGTTGGATCACAAAGTGTTATGTGAGTACTATGTAGTACTTCTATTATGTAATACGCACAGGAGTCATTTCCCCCACTACTGAAATGCAGCCACCTCTGGGGTCAAACTCAGAAGCTATTCAGCAGCATTTAGCACTGCTATACAATGTGTTAGGGAAATGAGTGAAGAAGAATCCCATACCTTATTGGAATTGCAAGGGGCTTTTTAGGGAGGCAAACTGAAATCCCCCAGGATGGAATTTGAACAGGTTCATACACCCCAGTATTCAAGAGGAGCTAGACGACAGAAAGGTAGCTAATGTGATGCCAATTTTTAAAAATGGCTCCAGAGGTGATCCTGGCAATTACAGGCTTGTAAGCCTGACTCCAGTACTGGGCAAATTCACTATAGTTTCTACCAAGAACAGAATGATCAGACACATAGATAAACACCATTTGTTGGGGAAGAGTCAAACAGTTTTTATTAAGGAAATTCTTTGAGGGGGTAAACAAGCAAGTGGATGAGGGGTATCCAGTGGGTATAGTGTTCTTGGAATTTCAGAAAGTGTTGGACAAGGTCCCGCACCAAAGGCTCTTAAGGTAACTAAGCTGTCATGGGATTAGAGGGAAGGTTCTCTCATGGGTCAGTAACTGGTTAAAAGACAGTAACTGGTTACGATTACTAACTGTAGCCTGTAATGTATCATTTAAATCAGCTTCTGTACCAGATGACTGGAGGATAGCTAATGTGACACCAATTTTTAAAAAGGGCTCCAGAGGTGATCCTGGCAATTACAGGCCTGTAAGCCTGACTTCAGTACTGGGCGAACTGGTTGAAACTATAATAAAGAACAGAATTGTCAGACATATAACTGAACACAATTTGCTGGGGAAGCATCAGCATGGTTTTAGTAAAGGGAAATCATGCCTCACCAATCTATTAGAATTCTTTAAGGGGGTCAATAAGCATGTGGACAAAGGGGATCCAGTGGATATAGTGTTCTTGGATTTTCAGAAAGCCTTTGACAAGGTCCCTCACCAAAGGCTTTTAAGCAAAGTAAGCTGTCATGGGATAAGAGGGAAGGTTCTCTCATGGATCAATAACTGGTTAAAAGATAGGAAACAAAGGGTAGCTATAAATTGTCAGTTTTCAGAATGGAGAGAGGTAAATAGTGGTGTCCCCCAGGAGTCTGTACTGGACCCTGTCCTATTCAACATATTCATAAATGTTCTGGAAAAAGGGGTAATCAGTGAGGTGGCAAAATTTGCAAATGATACAAAATTACTTATGCTAGTTAAGTCCCAGGCAGACTGCGAAGAGCTACAAAAGGATCTCTGAAAACTTGGTGACTGGACAGCCAAATGGCAGATGAAATTCAATGTTGATAAGTGCAAAGTAATGCACATTGGAAAGCATAATCCCAACTATACATATAAAATGACGGGGTCTAAATTAGCTGTTACCACTCAAGAAAGAGATCTTGGAGTCATTGTGGATAGTTCTCTGAAAACATCCACTCCAGGTGCAGCGGCAGTCAAAAAAGCGAACAGAATGTTGGGAATCATTAAGAAAGGGATAGATAATAGGAGAGAAAATATCATGTTGCCTCTATATAAATCCATGGTACACCCACATCTTGAATACTGCATGCAGATGTGGTCACCCCATTTCAAAAAAGATATATTGGCATTGGAAAAGGTTCAGAAAAGGGCAACAAAAATTATTAGGGGTATGGAACGGCTTCCATATGAGGAGAGATTAATAAGACTGGGACCTTTCAGCTTGGAAGAGCGACAGCTAAGGGGAGATATTATTGAGGTCTATAAAATCATAATTGGTGTAGAGAAAGTAGATAAGGAAGTGTTGTTTACTCCTCATAACACAAGAACCAGGGTCAACCAATGAAATGAATAGGCAGCAGATTTAAAACAAACGAAAGGCAGTATTTCTTCACACAACACAGTCGACCTGTGGAACTCCTTGCCTGAGGAGGTTGTGAAGGCCAAGACTATAACAGGGTTCAAAAAAGAACTAGATAAGTTCATGGAGGACAGGTCCATCAGTGGCTATTAGCCGGGATGGGCAGGGATGGTGTCCTTAGCCTCTGTTTGCCAGAAACTGGGAATGAGCAACAGGGAATGGATCACTTGATGATTACCTGGTCTGTTCATTCCCTCTGGGGCACCTGGCACTGGCCACTGTTGGAAGACAAGATATGGGGCTAGATGGTCTGACCCAGTCTGGCCATTCGTATGTTCTTAAAAGATAGGAATAAATGATCAGTTTTCACAGTGGAGAGAGGTAAATAGCGGGGTCCCCCAAGGATCTGTACTGGGACCAGTGCTGTTGAGCATATGATTCCAAATTACACTGCTCTACAGCCAAAATGCTTTTGAAATAAATGTAGTCAAACTTTACTAATTCTGGGTCACTGAGAATGAAAATGATGCTTAAAATTGTTGATTGGCTCTAGTTTTCAAGGTATGCTATTGGGTCAGTATATACGACCCTTGACTTGGGAATGACAGAGGATAAGTGAGTTATAAAGGGAAGGGATCTCAATTTAAACCAGAAATGACTAAAATACATCTTTGACTGGATCTATGAATAAATCTATGACTGGGTTTGGACAGTACTTGCTTTTTAGGCAAAACAATGAATGATGCAATCTGAAGCTGGTATTGCGTCATACATTATATGAATTGCATCATGTTATTCCTAGAAGTCATGGATGATGCAATCATAACGAAGCTTACATCACTCTGCTGAACAAATTGCCCTATATCAGCTCTAGAAATCATACAGTGTCGTGCTCTCTTATTTGTCAGTGTTTGATTTTGCAAAGGGACACATTTCTGTTTAGCCAAAGTGAGCAGAGATGCCTCGTACTTGTGTGAACAGTGCAGATAACTTCTGCTATGTTTGTGGTGAAGTGACTTTTGCATCACAAAAGCGCAGTATAACCACTATGGTTAAGAAAGCCTACCACCTTTATTTTGGCTGCAAAATTGGAGATCAGGACAAGAGGTGGGCCCCACAAATATGCTGCAACACTTGTGCAACAAATCTTCACCAGTGGTTGAAGAGGAAAAGGAAATCTATGCCTTTTGCAGTGCCAATGATTTGGAGAGAGCCAACAGATCATACCAGCAATTGTTACTTCTGCATGGTGCCTCCAGTTGGGAAAGGTGTGTCAAAGAAGAAAAAGTGGACTGTGCATTATCCAAACATTCCATCAGCTATACGCCCAGTAGCCCACGGAGAAGGACTGCCGGTTCCTGATGCACCAGAATCATTCTCACTTGAGTCAGACGAGGAAGAGGAAGAGGATGAAACTTCTGGTCCTGAACCATCAATTTTCTCCCATCCTTCTCCTCTGAACCACACCTTATAACACAAGGTGAACTGAATGACCTTGTCAGGGATTTGGAACTACCCAAGAGTAAGGCAGAGCTGTTGGGCTCCAGACTACAGCTGTGGAATCTCCTGGCAGGTGATGTTAGGGTTTCCACGTTCTGTGACCGTCAAAAGGATCTTGTCCCATTCTTCTTCATGGAAGATGATCTTGTAGCCTGCAACAACATCGATGGTGTGATGGCAGCCCTCAACATCGTTCACGATCCAGATGAGTGGAGACTGTTCATTGATTCATCGAAGACGAGTCTTAAAGCTGTTTTACTGCATAATGGCAATGTTTTGCCATCAATTCCAGTTGGTCATGCAGTCCATATGAAGGAAACCTATGACAACATGAAACAACTTTTGAGGTGCATAAACTATGACCAACATCAGTGGCAGCTTTGTGGCGATTTGAAGGTTGTCGCTCTCTTGCTTGGTCTGCAGACTGGATACACAAAGTACTGCTATTTTCTCTGCGAATGGGATAGTCGTGCAAGAGATTCCCACTACATCAAGAAAGATTGGCCACTCCGACAGTCATTGGAGCCTGGGAGGAAAAGTGTTCAGCATCCACCACTTGTTGAATCAAGGAAGATTTTGTTACCACCCTTACACATCAAGCTGGGTCTGATGAAGAACTTTGTCAAGGCCATTGACAAAACACAAGCAGCTTTCAAGTACCTCCGTGGAAAAATTCCAAGGTTAAGTGAAGCTAAGATAAAGGAAGGTGTCTTTGTTGGTCCTCAGATTCGTGAACTTCTTCGAGATGATTCATTTGACCATGCACTGCGTGGCAAGGAAAAGACGGCATGGAAAGCCTTTCAACTAGTGGCAATAAATTTTCTCGGAAACAACAAGGCAGACAACTACAGGTTGTTGGTGGAAAACCTCCTCAAGGCATACAAAATCCTTGGTTGCAACATGTCACTAAAGATACATTTTTTGCACTCTCATCTAGATTTTTTTCCATCGAACTGCAGAGCAGTGAGCGACGAGCACGGCGAGCGATTTCACCAGGACATTGCAACAATGGAGAAACGCTATCAGGGCAAATGGAGCCCATCAATGCTTGCAGACTATTGCTGGACAGTGACAAGAGATGCTCCATTTAATGAATACAAGAGACAAGCCAAGAAGCGCCGAGTAGACACTGAATAGGACTAAACTATGTACATAATAGTTTTTTGCCTTTTGTTTCATAATACATTTTATTTATATAACCCTTTTGCTGATTTTTAAAGTGTTACATAAACAGGACAGGTGAACTATTATCATGTAAAGCAACCATAAACACATGAAAAGACCTAGATTTACAATTTATGATTAAAACTCTACTATCTACACAATATACATAGACATAAAATGTAAAAACTTAAATACCTTAGAAACAGTAGCCAATCAGTTGTTTTAATTGTCATATTTGAATTCAGCACATCAAAATACATAATAAATAGCACATTTTATCTCTGAAGCAGACTTCTTCTCAAAAATTGTAGACCAGTGAAATTAGTCAAGATAGTTAAGTCCAAAGATGACTGTGAGGAGTTACTGAGCGATTTCTCACAACTGGGTGACTTGGCAAGAAAATGGCAGATGAAATTCAACATTAATAAATCCAAGATAATGCACACTAGAAAAAACAATCCCAACTATACATATGCAATGATGGGCTCTAAATTAGCCTTTCTTCTTCAAGCAGTGTTCCTATGGGTCCTCCACTGTAGATATATCTGCATCCCTGTGCCTCAGATTGGAGATTTTAGGTACAGAATCCATTCAGCCCGCACATGCTCTCTCCCTGTCTCATGCTCTGCCTCAAAGCTATCTAGCATTGCACAGGCAAACCTTTGGGGCAGGACAGAGCCTTGGCAGGGTCTGATTTGCAATTTATTTTTCAGTTCAGAGACTTTCTGTTAGTTAGGTTAATACTCTCCTTCTTTCTTTTCTATTTCATAAAAAAAACTTCATTTTCTTTATTTTGTTTTTGAAAACATGTCTACTGTCCTTAGTTAGCTCTTCTTCACCTCTTCCCTTTTGGGATGTAAAACCCGAAAAGGGTGTGCCTGGCTCCCTGGGTTTAAACCCTGTGTCTCCTGCAGAGAAGTGATCCCAGTCAGCAATAGCCATTCATGCTGCATTTAGTGTCTCGGACAGTCCCATGTACCGCAGAAGTGCACTTTCAATGTAAACCGAAGCTCGGACTTTTCATGATGGAAAGTTCACTTAGATCAGCCTTCGACCCCAGACTCAGGACTCCTCCATACGATGACCCCAATTGCATCAATGACCTCAGCTCAGCACTTCTCCAGTGACTTCAAAGAGGAAATCTGGTGATTCCTCCCAAAAAATCAGGCTGCAAGTCTCCAGATTAAAGAATCAACCTGGAAAAGGAAATCCTTGACAAGGTCAACCACCTCGGTACCAACCAACCTGAGACTGGGTACCCATGAGGCTATAGGCCCCTCAGGTACTGGAACTGCCAGTAAGCCTAAAGACCCTGAGGGCAGTGGTGAGCTGGAGCCGGTTCCCGCCGGTTCGCAGGAACCGGTTGTTAAATTTAGAAACCCTGTTAGAACCAGTTGTTCCGGGACAACCAGTTCTAAAAGGGCTTTATTTAACAAAGGCTCGGGCAGCTGTCCACTCCACCCCGGCCCCAGCTCACTTCCCCTTCCTCCCCTGAATGCTCTGCCCCCCCTTCTCCTCCCCCTCCCCAGCTTCCCGCGAATCAGATGTTCGTGGGAAGCCTGAAAGAAGCAGCAGGCAGGCAGGTAAGCTGGGGTGGGGGGAAGTGTGAGGAGGACTCCAGGGAGGTACGGCGAGGCCCAGCCCAGCCTGGCCAAGCGGCTCCCTCCAGCCCGGCTCCGGCCCCAGCCCGAGCCCTGGCTCTGGCCCCGGTCGAGCAGCTCCCGCCAGCCTGGGTACCCTGGTCCCGGCCTGGCCCCGGCTAAGTACCCCAGCCCCAGCCCGGTCCCAGCCTGGCCCCCCAGCCCCAGCCTGGCCCCGGCAGAGGGCCCCAGCCTGGTCGCGGCCTCAGCTATGTGCCCCCGGCTTGGGCCCCATAGGTCTGGCCTGTCCCAGCTCAGACCTCGCAGCACCAGTGCCAGCCCCAGCCAAGCGGCTCCGATCCCGGCTCCTGCCCCAGCCCCGGTCGAGCAGCTCCAGGCCAAACCTGGACCCGGCCCAGTCCCAGCCTAGTGCCCCAGCCCCGGCCCTGGCCCCAGTCAAGTGCCCCAGCCAAGTGCCCCCGGCCCCAGCCTGGCTTGGGCCCCGCGGCCCCAGCCCCGGCCCCGGGTGAACAGCCTGGACCCGGCTCCAGGCAGCGCAGTAAGGGGGCAGGGAGCAGGGAGGGAGTGTTGGAAGAGGGCCGGGGAGGTGGGGGGGTGATGGGGGGGTGGAGAGGGGTGGGGCAGTCAGAGGGTAGGAAACAGGGGGATTGAATGGGGCAGGGGTTCCAGGGGGGGCAGTCAGGAAGGAGCAGGAGTTGGATGGGGCGGTGGGGGACAGGTGGGGGCAGGAGTTCCGGGGCAGTCGGGGACAGGGAGAAGGGGTGGTTGGATGGGGCAGGGGTCCCAGGGGGGATATCAAGGAACGTGGGGGGTTGGATGGGACAGGAGTCCCTGGGGGGCCACGACCCCCTCGTGGGATGAGGAAGAGGGAACCTGTTGTTAATATTTTGGCAGCTCATCACTCCCTGAGGGCTCAGGCTCAGGGAAATTGGTACTGTCAGGGGAAAGAAGTGGTAAAGAGTCCACTAGGTCCACTAAAACAGCAGCACTGGAGTCAGTGAGAGCCTTGGTACTGAGTACTGCAGCCTCACAAAAGATCAGGACAATGTCTGCCAGTACCATTGACTCCCCCTACATCAACAGCTACCGCTCGGCCTGCCTTAACGGAACCAACTGCTACCACGGTACCACAAGAGACACTGGAATCACCACTACTCAGTACTGACACAATTACAGTACCAACTATATCTCGGTCCCCTGAGTTTCCTGCAGTACCGAGACAATCACCATCCTTGACTGCTCCACCTCTATCGAGTGGTGAGGAAGAGGAGGAGGATGTATAGTCAGTCTCAGTGGAACCCTACAATATCTAGAACTAGAGCTGGTACATTGTACACCTATTTTATGGAAAATATGAAAAGAAATGAAAGTCTGATGTGCTTTGAAGGACAGAGAAAAGTGACAGTTCTCCCCCTCTTTGTCAATGGGGGGAAATGTTGAGTGTGTTTATTTCCCTTCCAAAACAGAATGAAATCCTTTCCCCCACCCCAATTCCCTCCCCCCTCCCCCCCAACAATCAATGCACCTCTACCCCGATATAACACGACCCGATATAACACGAATTCGGATATAACGCGGTAAAGCAGCGCTCCAGGGGGGCAGGACTGCGCACTCCGGCAGATCAAAGCAAGTTCGATATAACGCGGTGTCACCTATAACGCGGTAAGATTTTTTGGCTCCTGAGGACAGCGTTATATCGGGGTAGAGGTGTATTTCCATGTTGAATCCAGTCCCTGCATTAAAAAATGTCAACCAAAATAAAGTATCAGAGGGGTAGCTATGTTAGTCTGGATCTGTAAAACTTTCATTTTGATCAAAATGGCATTTTCCATTCAAAAAAGAACTTGGATACAAGTTTTCAGCCAGTTGTAGTTTGAATATTCAGAATTAATGACTCCTCTGTTCCCATCTCTCCCTCCAGAGGGCTCCGGGTGCAAACTCTGCCCCAGAGACTGGCGGCTGCATGGGGACAAGTGCTACTGGGTGTCTAAGGACCGTAAAAACTGGACTCGGAGCCGTGACGACTGCTCGGGGAAGAGCGCTCAAATGCTCGTGATCCAGAACCAGAAGGAGATGGTAACACAAAATATAGAATCATAGAGAAACGTGTGTCACTAGTTACAATCCCAGTGCAGCAGGTTTATCCAGCCTGGTGCTACTACCCAGGGGCGGCTCTAGACATTTCGCCGCCCCAAGCACGGCGGCATGCTGCGGGGGGCGCTCTCTTGGTCGCCGGTCCCGCGGCTCCGGTGGACCTCCCGCAGGCGTGCCTGCGGATGGTCCACTGGCCCTGTGGCTCCACCGAAGCTGCGGGACCAGCAGACCCTCCGCAGGCATGCCGCCGAAGGCAGCCTGCCTGCCGCCCTCCCGGCGACCGGCAGAGCGACGCCCGCGGCATGCCGCCCTAAGCACGCGCTTGGCGTGGTGGGGCCTGGAGCTGCCCCTGCTACTACCCCCATCCCCCATTTCTCCACCAGTTAACCAAACTCCACACTGGGGTGTTTTCTCCCCTTTGGGCATCTGGCTGATTAACATACAGTTCAGAACAAGAACCCCACAGCTTTCTGATCCCAGACGGCTCAGCTGGCTCCTTTAGGCTTTCCCCCCTTGAGCCCTGTCTGGGAGCTCAGCAGAGTCATTCTGCATAGAGCTACTCATACAACCCCCCTACTCCATAAAATCTCACCCTGCCCAGCCTGACCTTGGGCTGCCCTGGTAGCCCCATCAGGCCTGGCTCCTGGTTACCTGCTTCCCACCTGAACCTCCCAGTCCAGGAGCACCTAGTCACAGGCCAGGCTGAACCCAGGACTCCCTGAAGGGCCAGCTCACCCTGTGACACCAAGGACTGGTGCTGATGTTACCATGTCTGCACAGAGAGAGCCGCATTTCCCCGCCCCGGTGCTGGGACTCTGCCCGCCCAGGGGCGTGGGTGAGTTAGCTCAGGTGCCGACGGGGGATTCTCCTGCTGGCGTTACGGGCAGAGCTACCAAAGCCAAGAACAAGCATTTAATGGGAGCACTAAGGGAGCTCTAGCCTGTTACAGCATATTCACCCCACCCCCTCTGCTTTGCACCTCACAGAATTCCATACAGGATGTTGTACAAAATACAAGCTACATCTGGATTGGCCTTAACATGACATCCCCAGGGGGGAAATGGACCTGGGTGGATGGTTCCCCATTAGATACAACATGGTGAGTGCTGCCTGATGTTTCCTGTTTGAGATGTTTGGGAAACTCCCATTGTATAACTTGCTGATGTTAAAAGTACGTCTGTCTAAGGCAGTGGTCCCCAAGGTGGTGCCCGCAGGCACCATGGCATCTGCCAGAGCATTTATGTGCACCTGCCTAGTGCCCAGCAGGGGAGAGAAGCCACGGCCCCGCACCTGTCGAGGACAGAGAACTCGGGGGCTGCAGACTGTGGGCACTGGTGTTCTCGGTCCCTGGCGGGCACAGGGCCGCAGCTTAAGCCAGAGAGAAGCCGCGGCCTCGCACCTCCCGGGGATAGAGAACTCCGGGGCTGCAGGCTGCGGGTGCCAGTGTTCTCTGTCCTCCCAGCTTCTCTCCGACTTCTCTCTGCACTGCCCAGAACTGGCACCAAAAAAACCCAAAAACCAAAACCAAACCAAAACAAAAAACACTCCTGCAGAATGGACGGAATGCCGCTCCGTAGCATGTGCTGCCCCAGGCACGTGCTTGCTCCACTGGTGCCTGGAGCCGGCCCTGTATGTGAGTAATTGTTGGTGCCTGCCACACTCTTCTGAAAACATGAATGTGCTACTGACCACAAAAAGGTTGGGGACCACTGGTCTAAGGCCTGGCCTACACCTATCCATTTTACTAACATAAATATGTTGGGTAAAAGTATTTTTGCTGTGCCAGGAAAGGCCCTAGTGTAGCTGCAGTTACACCAACATACCTGTGCTTATAGCAGTGTGGCTTTCGCTGATCTGGGGAACTGGCATAAGCTATAGTAATAGAAGCACTCAGATATGGATATAGCTGTGTCCACACTAGAGGGTTTCCTGTATAACTGCACCAGAAACACCTCTGAGTGTAGACAAGGGCTAAGGTGCTGACCTGGCCAGGGCTGTCCCTACCTATTCTGGGACGCTACACAGCCCCCCCATGATGGAGGTGGGGGGTAGGACCCCAGGCCTCCCTGGGGGGCGGGTTGGCTTGGGGGGCAGCGGGGAACCACCCCCCCAGCACTCACCAACGGCTGGCGCCAGGTCGCTGCACTTCCCGCTGCTGGTGAGTGCAGGCCTGGCCCTGCTGCAGTCCTCAGGGGAGGGAAGAGGTGGGGCTGGGTCTTATCCCTTGATCCTCCCTCTTCTTCCTTCCATTAGAACAGTGTAACTTACGATTAGTGGGGATCTGAGTTCACACCCCACTGAGGTGCTTGGGGCAGCTCTCCCCTCTTAGAGAGACTAGACAAGCCCAGAGACAGATAAGCAGAGCATTGGGCTGGGGTGTAAACCTACCTCACAGGACCTGGCCATGCACTGACTGCACTATGGACCCTGCTGTTGTGCATTACAAATTCCCCAATGCACTTTGATCTACGCTGCTTTCAAATGGGAGATTCCCAAACCTGAGCTGGCTTTTGTAGGTGACAAATCTGAGCAACTGTCACAGATTGAAGTGTCACTAGAGGAGGTTTTGGAATTAATTGATAAACTCAACATTAACAAGTCACCGGGACCAGATGGCATTCACCCAAGAGTTCTGAAAGAACTCAAATGTGAAGTTGTGGAACTATTAACCAAGGTTTATAACCTGTCCTTTAAATCGGCTTCGGTACCCAATGACTGGAAGTTAGCTAATGTAACGCCAATATTTAAAAAGGGCTCTAGAGGTGATCCCGGCAATTACAGAGCGGTAAGTCTAACATCGGTATCGGGCAAATTAGTCGAAACAATAGTTAAGAATAAAATTGTCAGACACATAGAAAAACATAAACTGTTGAGCAATAGTCAACATGATTTCTGTAAAGGGAAATCATGTCTTACTAATCTATTAGAGTTCTTTGAAGGGGTCAACAAACATGTGGACAAGGGGGATCCCGTGGACATAGTGTACTTAGATTTCCAGAAAGCCTTTGACAAGGTCCCTCACCAAAGGTTCTTACATAAATTAAGCTGTCATGGGATAAAAGGGAAGGTCCTTTCATGGATTGAGAACTGGTTAAAAGACAGGGAACAAAGGGTAGGAATTAATGGTAAATTCTCAAAATGGAGAGGGGTAACTAGTGGTGTTCCCCAAGGGTCAGTCCTAGGACCAATCCTATTCAATTTATTCATAAATGATCTGGAGAAAGGGGTAAACAGTGAGGTGGCAAAGTTTGCAGATGATACTAAAGTTCTCAAGATAGTTAAGACCAAAGCAGATTGTGAAGAACTTTAAAAAGATCTCACAAAACTAAGTGATTGGGCAACAAAATGGCAAATGAAATTTAATGTGGATAAATGTAAAGTAATGCACATTGGAAAAAATAACCCCAACTATACATACAGTATGATGGGGGCAAATTTAGCTACAACGAGTCAGGAAAAAGATCTTGGAGTCATCGTGGATAGTTCTCTGAAGATGTCCACGCAGTGTGCAGAGGCGGTCAAAAAAGCAAACAGGATGTTAGGAATCATTAAAAAGGGGATAGAGAATAAGACTGAGAATATATTATTGCCCTTATATAAATCCATGGTACGCCCACATCTCGAATACTGTGTACAGATGTGGTCTCCTCACCTCAAAAAAGATATACTGGCACTAGAAAAGGTTCAGAAAAGAGCAACTAAAATGATTAGGGGTTTGGAGAGGGTCCCATATGAGGAGCAATTAAAGAGGCTAGGACTCTTCAGCTTGGGAAAGAGGAGACTAAGGGGGGATATGATAGAGGTATATAAAATCATGAGTGATGTGGAGAAAGCGGATAAGGAAAAGTTATTTACTTAGTCCCATAATACAAGAACTAGGGGTCACCAAATGAAATTAATGGGCAGCAGGTTTAAAACAAATAAAAGGAAGTTCTTCTTCACGCAGCGCACAGTCAACTTGTGGAACTCCTTGCCTGAGGAGGTTGTGAAGGCTAGGACTATAACAGCATTTAAAAGAGAACTGGATAAATTCATGGAGATTAAGTCCATAAGAACATAAGAACATAAGAACATAAGAAAGGCCGTACCGGGTCAGACCAAGGTCCATCTAGCCCAGTATCTGTCTACCGACAGTGGCCAATGCCAGGTGCCCCTGAGGGAGTGAACCTAACAGGCAATGATCAAGTGATCTCTCTCCTGCCATCCATCTCCATCCTCTGACGAACAGAGGCTAGGGACACCATTCTTACCCATCCTGGCTAATAGCCATTTATGGACTTAGCCACCATGAATTTATCCAGTCCCCTTTTAAACATTGTTATAGTCCTAGCCTTCACAACCTCCTCAGGTAAGGAGTTCCACAAGTTGATGGTGAGCTGCGTGAAGAAGAACTTCCTTTTATTTGTTTTAAACCTGCTGCCTATTAATTTCATTTGGTGACCCCTAGTTCTTGTATTATGGGAATAAGTAAATAACTTTTCCTTATCCACTTTCTCAACATCACTCATGATTTTATATACCTCTATCCTGTCCCCCCTTAGTCTCCTCTTTTCCAAACTGAAGAGTCCTAGCCTCTTTAATCTTTCCTCATATGGGACCCTCTCTAAACCCCTAATCATTTTAGTTGCTCTTTCTGAACCTTTCTAGTGCTAGAATATCTTTTGAGGTGAGGAGACCACATCTGTACACAGTATTCGAGATGTGGGCGTACCATGGATTTATATAAGGGCAATAATATATTCTCAGTCTTATTCTCTATCCCCTTTTTAATGATTCCTAACATCCTGTTTGCTTTTTTGACCGCCTCTGCACACTGCGTGGAAATCTTCAGAGAACTATCCACGATAACTCCAAGATCTTTTTCCTGACTCGTTGTGGCTAAATTAGCCCCCATCATGTTGTATGTATAGTTGGGGTTATTTTTTCCAATGTGCATTACTTTACATTTATCCACATTAAATTTCATTTGACATTTTGTTGCCCAATCACTTAGTTTTGTGAGATCTTTTTGAAGTTCTTCACAATCTGCTTTGGTCTTAACTATCTTGAGCAGTTTAGTGTCATCTGCAAACTTTGCCACCTCACTGTTTACCCCTTTCTCCAGATCATTTATGAATAAATTGAATAGGATTGGTCCCAGGACTGACCCTTGGGGAACACCACTAGTTACCCCTCTCCATTCTGAGAATTTACCATTAATTCCTACCCTTTGTTCCCTGTCTTTTAACCAGTTCTCAATCCATGAAAGGACCTTTCCTTTTATCCCATGACAGCTTAATTTACGTAAGAGCCTTTGGTGAGGGACCTTGTCAAAGGCTTTCTGAAATCTAAGTACACTATGTCCACGGATCCCCTTGTCCACATGTTTGTTGACCCTTCAAAGAACTCTAATAGATTAGTAAGACACGATTTCCCTTTACAGAAACCATGTTGACTATTGCTCAAGAGTTTATGTTTTTCTATGTGTCTGACAATTTTATTCTTTACTATTGTTTCAACTAATTTGCCCGGTACCAACGTTAGACTTACCGGTCTGTAATTGCCGGATCACCCTAGAACCCTTTTTAAATATTGGCGTTACATTAGCTAACTTCCAGTCATTGGGTACGAAGCCGATTTAAAGGACAGGTTACAAATCTTTGTTAATAGTTCCGCTTCTTCACATTTGAGTTCTTTCAGATCTTTTGGGTGAATGCCATCTGTTCCGGTTGTCTTGTTAATGTTGAGTTTATCAATTAATTCCAAAACCTCCTCTAGTGACACTTCAATCTGTGACAGTTCCTCAGATTTGTCACCTACAAAAGCCAGCTCAGGTTTGGGAATCTCCCTAACATCCTCAGCCGTGAAGACTGAAGCAAAGAATCCATTTAGTTTCTCCGCAATGACTTTATCATCTTTAAGCGCTCCTTTTGTATTTTCATCGTCAAGGGGCCCCACTGGTTGTTTAGCAGGCTTCCTGCTTCTGATGTACTTAAAAAACATTTTGTTATTACCTTTGGAGTTTATGGCTAGCCGTTCTTCAAACTCCTCTTTGGCTTTTCTTATTACACTCTTGCACTTAAGTTGGCAGTGTTTGTGCTCCCTTCTATTTGCCTCACTGGGATTTGACTTCCACTTTTTAAAGGAAGTCTTTTTATCTCTCACTGCTTCTTTTACATGGTTGTTAAGCCACGGTGGCTCTTTTTTAGTTCTTTTACTGTTTTTCTTAATTTGGGGTATACATTGAAGTTGGGCCTCTATTATGGTGTCTTTAAAAAGGGCCCACGCAACTTGCAGGGATTTCACTTTAGTCACTGTACCTTTTAACTTTTGTCTAACTAACCCCCTCATTTTTGTATAGTTCCCCCTTTTGAAATTAAAGGCCACAGTGTTGGGCAGTTGAGATGTTCTTCCCACCACAGGGATGTTAAATGTCATTATATTATGGTCACTATTTCCAAGCGGTCCTGCTATAGTTACCTCTTGGACCAGCTCCTGCGCTCCACTCAGGATTAAATCTAGAGTCGCCTCTCCCCTTGTGGGTTCCCGTACCAGCTGCTCCATGAAGCAGTCATTTAAAGTATCGAGAAATTTTATCTCTGCATTTCGTCCTGAAGTGAAATGTTCCCAGTCAATATGGGGATAATTGAAATCCCCACTATTATTGGGTTCTTAATTTTGATAGCCTCTCTAATTTCCCTTAGCATTTCATCATCACTATTACTGTCCTGGTCAGGTGGTCGATAATAGATCCCTACTGTTATATTTTTACTAGAGCATGAAATTTCTATCCATAGAGACTCTATGGAACCTGTGGATTCGCTTAAGATTTTTACTTCATTTGAATCTACACTTTCTTTAACATATAGTGCCACTCCTCCCCCTGCACGACCTGTTCTGTCCTTCCGATATATTTTGTACCCCGGAATGATTGTGTCCCATTGATTGGTCTCAGTCCACCAGGTTTCTGTGATGCCTATTATATCTATATCCTCCTTTATCACAAGGCACTCTAGTTCACCCATCTTATTATTTAGACTTCTGGCATTTGTGTACAAGCACTTTAAAAACTTGTCCCTGTTTATTAGCCTGCCTTTTTCTGATGTGCCAGATTCTTTTTTATGTGACTGTTTATCATCTGATCTGGCCCTTATATTATACTTCTCATTGCTCTGCTCCTGACTATAACCTGGAGATTCTCTATCATCAGACTCTCCCCTAAGAGAAGTCTGTGTCCGATCCACACGCTCCTCTGCAGCAGTCGGCTTTCCCCCATCTCCTAGTTTAAAAACTGCTCTACAACCTTATTAATGTTTAGTGCCAGCAGTCTGGTTCCACTTTGGTTTAGGTGGAGCCCATCTCTCCTGTATAGGCTCCTCCCATCCCAGAAGTTTCCCCAGTTCCTAATGAACGTGAACCCCTCCTCTCTACACCATCGTCTCATCCACGCATTGAGACTCTGAAGCTCTGCCTGCCTACCTGGCCCTGCGCGTGGAACTGGGAGCATTTCTGAAAATGCCACCATAGAGGTCCTGGATTTCAGTCTCTTCCCTAGCAGCCTAAATTTGGCTTCCAGGACATCTCTCCTACCCTTCCCTATGTCATTGGTACCTACATGTACCACGACCACCGGCTCCTCCCCAGCACTACACATAAGTCTATCTAGATGCCTCGAGAGATCCGCAACCTTCGCACCAGGCAGGCAAGTCACCATACGGTTCTCCCGGTCATCACAGACCCAGCTATCTACATTTCTAATAATCGAATCTCCCATTACTAACACCTGCCTTTTCCTAGAAACTGGAGTTCCCTCCCCCAGAGAGGCAACCTCAGTGCAAGAGGCAACCCCAGCACCTTCTGGAAGGAGGGTCCCAACTACGGGAAGGTTTCCCTCTGCTCCCATTGACTGCTCTACTTCCCTGGGCCCTTCTTCCTCCTCAACAGCACAGGAGCTGTCTAAGCGGAGGTGGGACAATTCTACAGTGTCCCGGAAAGCCTCATCAACATACCTCTCTGCCTCTCTCAGCTCCTCCAGTTCCGCCACCCTGGCCTCCAAAGTCCGTACATGGTCTCTGAGGGTCAGGAGCTCCTTGCACCGACTGCACACATACGCCACCCGCCCATAGGGCAGGTAATCATACATGCGACAGTCAGTGCAATAAACTGGATAGCCCCCACTCTGCTGCTGGGCTTCTGCCTGCATTGTCTCCTAGTTAGTGAAAGGGTGGTTTACGGAAAGTAGTTTTGGAATGTGGTTCGGTTTATAGGTTTTAGGGGGGGGCCACGGGGAAGGGGTTAGGGCTGGCGAGGGGCTCCCACTCCCTTCCCACTCCCCTGCCAAACTCCCTTGCGAAACTCCCTGTTAGCAGCCCCTGGTCGCTTGTGCGCGGCTTTATAAAGCCCTGGCCTGGCCTGAGTGAATGCCCCGCCCACTGATTAAGGCTCAGCCAATTACCAGAGGCTTCGAGCTTTCAAACCTGCCTCCAACTGCCAGCCAGAGCACACGGTCCCTCAAACAACCAAACAAACAAACAGACTGACAAACACAAGCTCAGCACACAGCAAGTAACCCCCAAACACAAACAAACACACACTACAGACAGTCACTTACCCCACAGATGCTGTATTAGCTCCTCCTTCACCTGGAGAACTCCCTCTATAAATGGCTATTAGCCAGGATGGGTAAGAATGGTGTCCCTAGCCTCTGTTTGTCAAAGGGTAGAGATGGATGACAGGAGAGAGATCACTTGATCATTGCCTGTTAGGTTCATTCCCTCTGGGGCACCTGGCATTGGCCACTGTCGGTAGACAGATACTGGGCTAGATGGACCTTTGGTCTGACCCGGTGCAGCCATTCTTATGTTCTTATGAGTATGTCAAAGCTCATTAGGGAACTGTTAGGGTGGGGTCGCACAGCCCACATGGCCAGCAAGTTGGAGTTACAGCCTAGCCTGCCGTGCCCTAAGGGCTCGATTCACAAAGGGACTTATGTGTTGAGATGCTGAGCCTAACTTTTAAGAGCCTAGAAAATCCCAACATTCACAAAGCCTGAATTAGGCACTTAGGTTAGGCACTGCATGGAGAGAGACAGGCCGTCAGAATAGAATCCACAAAAGCCAGTTCACTAGGTGGGGAGCCATGTAAGCCAGCCAGTGGGAGATGCCAAGCTGACCCAGGGAGGCACCTTTCCCTGGCCCCCATTGTATCTGAGTGACTCATAATTTCTACTGTATTTATCATCACACAGACCCCTGTGAGGCAGGGCTTTTATCCCCATAGTACAGATGGGGAAACTGAGGCAAATGCCTTCTTCCACTCAGATAGAGGGGGGAAAATGAACCAGGGTCACCCACATCCCAGGTGAGTGCTTTAACCACTAGGCTAGACATTATGAGAAGTGCATCCTCCTCATTCTACCCCCGCCCCCATCCTCTACACACACACTGACTATTTTGTGCCAGCTCATGCACGGGGCCCAATCTAAGCACATCTGAGTTACCTGAGTGCACCCCACATGTGAGTGAGGTGGAGGGGTGCCGGTTTTCCCCTCATTCATGCAGCATGCTGGGGCTTAGGCACCCGGATATCTTGATGGAGGCAGCAGTGCACAGGTTCAGAGGCAGAAACAAAGACACTAAGGGAATTTAGGTGCCCAAAGGGACAGGTGGCAGCTGTGCAGAGTTATTGTGAATAGCAGTGGGCCCTGATGCTGGATTCAGGCACCTAGAGTGGCAGTTAGGTACTTATGCTCTGTTGTGACTCCAGCCCTAACTGTTCATCTAGACAAGCCCTTAGGCTCTCTGCAGACTCAGGCAGCAGTCGGTTACTCAGCTCACATTTTGCAGGTTTTCCTCACAGCCAAGAGACCCAGAGACTTTGTTTTTAAAGGAAAGCCAAGATGCAGGAGCTCAAGGTGGCTGCTCCCAGTGAACAAGTACCAGGTCACCGACCCCATGAGATCCAGGCAAGTTTGTTCCTTGCCAGAGACCCCCTAACTCATCTCACCTCCTGTGACGTCTTCTCCACTGACGCTCTGCAGGAAAGATACAGCGATGGTGGACAGTACCAGAGCCAAACTTCCCATTACAGTGAGGGGGAGGAAACATATCTGCTATGGGCCTTTTCTTGTTAAAGGGAACCCCAGTGACACTGACTCTCTCTTTAATTCTGCAGCTTCCCAGTCCCAGGCTCTACTGACGGGAAGAGCTGTGGTCGGATAAAAGGCAGCAAGATTCACTCTGAGAAGTGTGGTACTGAGCAAAAATGGATCTGCCAGAAAGAAGCTGCTGTGATATAAACGCTGGAGCTGAGAATCCACCTTCGTGTCTCTGTAACACGTAGCAGTATACTGCGTTTAGTCTCATGGGGCAGGCTTGTGGCTTTAGGCAGAGCTCTAAGCCAGGGGCGGAGGAGAACTCCGGGAGGTGCTGGGACTCAGGTGCCCCTTGCAGACACAGTCCCAGTCCCTCCCCTCAGTCCTTCTCACTGTGCTGGGGTGTTGAGTTGTAATTTATAGTTCCCCTAAACCAGTAATAAATTACTAGGCTGTGACGCTTCCCAGAGGTACCCAGGGCTGGGAGGCACCTCGCTACCCTTGCCTCAAGCATCAGGGAGCCTTGTCTGTGCCTGCCAGGGGTCAGCTCCCCAAGCTCACCAGCCACAAGCAACACAAGCACTGTCCCCTCAGGACTCTCACTGTCACTCTTCAGGTTAGCAATAGGCACAGCCAAACCCTCAAGCCCTCTCAGCATGGCCCTGGGGTCTGGACACATGCAGCATTCATAGAGCCAGAGCTTCCAAAGAAGCACTATCCCCGTCCCCCACAGCTTACTAGTTCCACCTCAGATCATTGCCATGCTTCACACCCAGCATGTAGCTATGTGTCTAGTGACATCACATGTACGTTTATTTAACACAACAGAGAGATTGAAGTAGTAACAAGTAGAAGTGTTGGAAACAACAAAGGCTTCATCTGGTCAATTTTGGAGTGAAAAGAGACACTGGGTCAGACCAATGGTCCATCCAGCCCAGCATCCTATCTTCCAATAGTGGCTAATACCAGCTGCTTCAGAGGGAATGAACAGAACAGCGGCAATTACCAAGTGATCAATCCCCTGGCATCCAGTCCCAGAATCCGGACGTCAGAGATTTAGGGACACCCAGAACATGGGGTTGTATCCCTGACCATCTTGGCTAATTCCCATCGATGGGCCTATCCTCCAGGGACTTGTGTAATTATTTTTTGAACCCAATTGTACTTTTGGCCTCCACAACATCCTCTGGCAACAAGTTCCACGGGTTGACTGTTCGTTGGTTAAGAAATATTTCCTTTCATTTGTTTTAACCCTGCTATTAATTTTATTGGGTGACCCCTAGTTCTTCTGTTATGAGAGGGAGTAAATAACACTTCCTTACTCACTTTCTCCAAACCATTCGTGATTTTATAAACCTCTATCATATTCCTCCTTAGTCATCTCTTTTCCAGGCCCCAGTCTCTTTAATCTCTCCTTGAATGGAAGCTGTTCCATACCACTAATAATTTTGGACGACAAGTATCAGAGGGGTAGGCGTGTTAGTCTGTATCCATAAAAACAATGAGGAGTCCGGTAGCACCTTAAAGACTAACAGATTTATTTGGGCATAAGCTTTCGTGGGCAAAAAGCCCCCTTCGTCAGATGTATGGAGTGGAAGTTACAGATACAGGCATAAATATACTGGCACGTGAAGAGAAGGGAGTTACCTTACAAGTGAAGAACCAGTGCTGACAGGGCCAATTCAGTCAGGGTGGACGTGGTCCACTCCCAATAGTTGAGGACGTGTCAATACCAAAAGAGGGAAAATTGCTTTTGTAGTGAGCCAGCCATTCCCAGTCCCTATTCAAGCCCAAATTAATGGTGTTAAATTTGCAAATGAATTGGAGTTCTGCAGTTTCTCTTTGAAGTCTGTTTTTGAAGACTTTGTTGAAGAATGGCTACTTTTAAATCTGTTATTGAATGTCCAAGGAAATTGAAGTGTTCTCCTACTGACTTTTGTATGTTACCATTCCTGATATCTAATTTGTGTCCATTTATTCTTTACGTAGAGACTGTCTGGTTTGGCCAATGTACATGGCAGGGGGGCATTGCTGACACATGATGGCATATATCACGTTGGTAGATGTGCAGGTGAATGAGCCCCTGATGGTGTGACTGATATGGTTAGGTCCTATGATGGTGTCGCTAGAGTAGATATGGGGATAGAGTTGGCAACAGGGTTTCTTGGAGGGATTGGTTCCTGGGATAGTGTTTCTGTGGCATGGCATGTAGTTACTGGCGAGTATTTGCTTCAGGTTGGTGGGGCTGTCTGTAAGCGAGGACTGGCCTGTTTCCCAAGGTCTGTGAGAGTGAGGGATCGTTTTCCAGGATAAGCTGTAGATTGTTGTTATTTTTCACTGGTAATTTTTAGAGAGGCCTAAATGCTCACCTTCCCATATGAGAGTGACTCTTCCCAAAAATACACAATAAATAAAAAATAACATATGACATGCAGAATTAGTCACAATGACTTATGTGGTGTGTATGAGCTTCACTAAGTCTTGGAAGGGTTTGTGTGTCCGTCCTCCCAGGTCTCTGAAATCTCTGTAAGTTTAGATCTTCCAAACGTTATTGGGTTTTTTTAAAAGGTGACAATACTGAAGCCAACTACACTTCTTTCATGTGCCACGTTTCAGCCAGGAGACTTTTCCTCTCCCCCTTCATGTGCCTTTTTTGAGAAAAATTCAGCAGTTCCTCTGGCTGCATTGACTCATGACAAGTACACAACACATGCATACAAGATTGTTTTTTTTCTTTTTCATTTCTAGCAAAACATGTGGCCCAGGGCAACAGCAGTTCCACTGTAATAGTTCTGTGCTATATGTATAAATTTCACCCCCAGGTCACTTTGGAACTGATTTTTCTGGGTCCTTATTGGTGTTAAAAATTGGTTCTGGCCCAGAACATATTAATAGCAATGTGTTAGAAGTTTGTTCTCATAGCTAAAATATTGTTCTTAAGGGTCTCTTACAGTATCTGCTGTTTTTTGCAATTTTTTTTTTATTAAAATGCTATTCCTGGCTGTTCCAGCTTTTATACCATCACGTGATTTCTTACGTTGTCATCTTGGCAGCCTGCCAAATGCCAGCCCTGCCAAAATGCTGGCTACAGCCTGCTCTCTGGCCAGGAGGCCAGGTGTAGAGATGCAGGTACTTAGCAGGGAGCCCAGCTGCAACCCCTAACGAGGGCTGGCTCAGAGGAACATACTGAGCTAAGTACTGACAGCTGGGCTGGAGCAGGAGAGGGCTATAAAAGCCCTGGACAAACCTCAGTGAGGGGGCTAGCCTGGGAGGAAACAGGAGGGCAGTAGCTCTGTCTCCTTGCCACCAAGGAAGTCTCAAAGGCCAGGAGTCCCTGGGGAGGGTCTGTATGGGGCACTAACTGTTGGGGGAATCTGGGAACTGCACAGGCATTGTAAATAAAGACACTGGGGTGATTCAACAAAAGAAGGAGTGAACACTCTTTATGACCAGCCTAAACACAGAGTGCAGGCACAAAAGTGGGAGAGCTTGCACCGACCCTGTGACAGAACCACAGTGTGTTCTTTGTGATCTCGGGACAGATGGCAAACCAAACAAATGGGTATTTGATCCTCTTGGCAGAAGACATCTAAAGCCCTCTGGTGTTTCTCACACACTCTCTCAACTTCTGCTTCTTTTGTTGACTCCAATTCAAGTGTTCTGCAGGCTTCTACAATATTCCTTAGCTATCTGTCTGGTTTGAAGTTTCTCTGGGAAAAGGTTTCTCTGCACTCAGGACAGCAGAAGTTTGTACGCAATCCCTTCCCAGCACTGAGTGATGCAGGCCTGGCCACAATCTAGACACACTGGATCTTTAAAATAATCTTTACACACTGAACAAGACAATTCATGTAGGAACATTTTTGCTGGATTCGCAGCAGACATGGCTGCTTCTGCAGAGAGGAGAGGAATTTAGTTTCCTTTTACGGGTCTCAGAAATGGGCTGATTCTGAACTTTGAACACCAAACAGGCGTTTCCTGTGTATACGTTGTCTCATGTTACTTTTGGGAGGCTAGAGACACCTTTTGGTCTGAGTTAGCACCTGGAGGAAGCACCAGGACAGACTGTGGAGTGGCAGCACCTGACACTGTTGATCCCTGCAATGGTGCAGCACGGCCACTCTGCAGAACAGCTGATTGAAAAACAGCACCTGCCACATCCACACCCAGCTCCATACAGCACTTCTTCCTGCCATTGCTGTGTCACTGTGTTGTAGGACTCCAGAGGTACCTAAAGCCTATCTCAGGGGTCGGCAACCTTTCAGAAGTGGTGTGCCAAGTCTTCATTTATTCACTCTAATTTAAGGTTTTGCATGCCAGTAACACATTTTAACATTTTTAGAAGGTCTCTTTCTATAAGTCTTTAATATATAAAAGGTTTCAGAGTAACAGCTGTGTTAGTCTATATCCACAAAAAGAACAGGAGAACTTGTGGCACCTTAGAGACTAACAAATTTATTTGAGCATAAGCTTTCGTGTGCTACAGCCCACTTCATTGGATGCATAGAATGGAACATATAGTGAGGAGCTATAGATACACGTACAGAGAACATGAAAAGGTGGGAGTTGCCCAGCCCACTCTAAGAGGCTAATTAATTAAGATGAACTGTTGTCAGCAGGAGAAAAAAAAACTTTTGTAATGATAATCAAGATAGCCCATTTAAGACAGTTTGACAAGAAGGTGTGAGGATACTTAATATGTTAAGTAATAAAAGTTTTTTTTCCCTTTGCACTTTGTGTTGGGAGGTTTCATTTTGAGGATACACTTAATATGACAAGTAACCATCATATTGTGTGGCAAGAGCTTATGGGCATTATGATTTCATCTAACTTTATCACTGCAAATCTGAAGGCTAAAGTCCAGCCCATTGCTATTCTTGGAGAAGGGTGAGTCTATAATTTAAGGGAAATTACAAAACAGTGTTAGGAAGTCCTGTGTTCTGCCTTCCCCACTGTCGGAGTAGTCGGCAAGAAGGAACTGAGGAGCGGATGGGTCGGCAGGGGTATATATCTGGCGCTATAGCGGCGCCACTCCAGGGGGCACCCAGCCGACCCACCGAGTGTTGCTAGAGTAAAAATCTTCCGACGAGCGTGTACATGGCGCGCACACACCTAACTGGAATGGATAGGAGCAACACATCTCGAAGAACAACAGTTACAACGGTGAATAACCATCTTTTTTGCCTCCTCAGCCGATATGGAAACCACAGTGCGGAATTTCCGACAGGCTGTAATGGTGGCTTTGGGGCTGGGTACTAATCTGTACTCATCATATGTTAACCAAAAACAGCATCCAAATGAGCCATTTGAAAAATATGTGGAAGACAAATTTGAGTTATATTAACAGTATGTGGGGCAACAGAATGCGAGTTGTGAAGATGTTGTATTCATAGAGGGGGTACTTGATGGGATATGTGGCCTGTATAAGGCAGCCCTGAAAACTGGCTTTCAGCCTCCAGGTTATG
The DNA here is from genome assembly GCF_016161935.1 of Mauremys reevesii. Lineage (NCBI taxonomy): Eukaryota > Metazoa > Chordata > Testudines > Geoemydidae > Mauremys > Mauremys reevesii. Next base: position 3,059,001 of record NW_024100715.1, read on the forward strand.
CTGAATTATTAACATGGGCTTCAAATGTTAGCAAACACAATCAGGAACAGGGTACAGGAGAAAAGGTGCACAGAATGCAAACCTGAGGACAGAAAGGAAAAGGAAAATTGAACATGAGTTTGGAAGATAGCTTTGTTGCTGCAGTTAAGGCAGCAAATGTAGGAGGTGGTAATTGTAGTAACTGTGGAATGTTGGGCCATTAGAAAAAGGAATGTTTTAAGGGGTGGAAGAGCTGATCAGGGTATGAAATGTGATCAGACAGGGCATTGGTCCAAGAATTGCCCTAGTAACAAGGGTAAAGACCCTCTTGAGACTATGTCTCAGGACCAATTAATACAAATCCTCAACTCCATGAAAAAATCCTCTTATTAGGGGCTTTCAGCCCCCATTGCAGTGAGCCAGTATGGCTCATCTGCACGTCCCTATCTAAATGCTGGGGTTGGGGGCATGTCGTGTAAAATCCTTATAGATAAGGGACCTTCACTATCCATCACTGATATTCCAGGATTACCTTTGACTTCTAAATTTACTACTTTAACAGGGTTGCGGGAGCCAGTATGAAAGCATATTTGACAAAGCCCCTTTTAATCGAGACAGAAGAACGTTTTTGGATGGGGCAATTTTATTATGCGACGAAACAAGCTGAAGGTACAATAATAGGAATTGATATGTTACGAAAATTGGGGTGGCATTTAAATTTGGGTGAGTCATCTTCGTTGCAAATACCATCTCAAAAGTCTAGTGCTAATGTGCCTCTGATCTATTATTCTCCAGGTGAGTGTGTGTGCATTGAGCAGGTGCTCCCTGAGCTGCCAGGACCAGCGGGAGTGTGGGCAGCCAATAAACTCGACTGTGGTTTGATGAATGTCCCACCAGTGGTGCTTACAGGAAATCCTCCCCTTCCTGCACGTCCCTATCCAATTAAGCCAGAGGCCCTGACAGTGGTAGAAAATACAGTCAAAGAGTTAATAAGAAGGGGAGTTGTAAAAGAAATATAGTCAAAATGTAATTCACATGTCTGGCCTGTTAAGAAGCCTGATGGATTGTGGCGGCTTACCATTGATTATCGAAATATTAACATGCATGCAGACAGGCTCACCCCTAGTCACTGACCCTTGTACTATTCTTTCTACTGTAGCTGATGATCACGTAGTGTTTTCAGCCTTGGACATTAGCAATGGCTTTTGGTCTGTTCCTGTGCACCCTGACAGTCAATTTTGGTTTGCATTTACTGTTAAAGGGAAGCAATATACCTTTACTTGCCTAAGCCAAGGTTTTTATAACTCACCTACTTTGTTTCATAGAGTGTTAGTGGATGTGCTGGCAAAGCTGCCAGACATGGCTTCTTGTGTTGTACAGTATGTTGATGATCTTCTTGTCTCCTCACCAGATGGCCAAACACACATGAAAGACTTAGAGGTGATCCTGCAGCACTTGGCAGACAGTGGGGTAAAATGTAATGCTAGAAAGGCTCAGATCGCAAAGGAGGAAGTATCATATCTGGGGTATCTAATATCCAAGGGGTACAAGCGTTTAACTGTTGACCGCATTGAGGTTATTAACGCATGCCCACGACCAATTACGGTCAGGGGGGTTAGGAAAGAGTTGGGGCTATTCAATCTCTGCCGAACTCAAATCCCAAATTATTCAAGAATTGTCCAGCCCCTTAATAATGTCCCAAAGGACACTTGAATGTGAACAGGCATTTACCACATTGAAACAGAGGCTAAGTACTGCCCCAGGGTTGGGATTTTCTAATCCATTAATGCTTTTTACATTGTACACGCATGTCAGAGAGGGACATATGGCAGCAGTGTTAATGCAAAAACATGGGGACAAACAGCACCCAGTAGCATACTACTCTTCTAAACTAGATGCTGTAGCTCAAGCAATGCCACCGTGCCTCTAGATAGTGGAAGGAGCTTCTATGGCCGTAAGTCAGGCCTCACAACTTATTGGTGCGCAGGATATAAATATTGTCGTGCCTCACGCTGTCCTTGCTATTTTATCAGGAAAGAAATCTTAGGCAGTCCGTGTGGCAAGATGGACTCGATAGGAAACGAGCTTGCTAATGCCTTCAGTACGTCTGCAACGAGCGTCATCACTAAACCCTGCCACCCTCATGCCTCCCGCATCATTGTTACCTAAAGGAAGAGCCCATGAACCTTCCACTGGTAAAAGAAACAAACACCTGGTGACACTTTCCTATACCTGGATGGTTCTTTCTCCTATGTGGACAGCGAACGACACACAGGATGGGTTGTTTGTACTCAAGATGGGCAGCTGGTGGCGCATGGCAGTTTACCTGGAGCATCAGCAAAAGTAAAAGAACTACAGGTGTTAGTTGCAGCATGTGAAGCCGCAGAAGGTCATGCTGTAAACATATATACTGATCCTAGATACGCATTTGGAGTTGTACATGATTATATTAAGTTGTGGGTAAATCGGGGATTCCTGACAAATACAGGATCCCCAATACATCAAGGGGGGATAATGGAGAAACTTCATGCAGCCGTGCAGAAACCTACCGAAGTAGCAGTGATAAAAGTGAGCACCCACCCAAAAGGGACAGACTCTCATAGCAAGGGGAACCGAAGGGCAGACATACTAGCTAATCAAGCAGCAGTGGAAGATAAAGAGAAGCAATTGATTGCTGCAACACAGCCTCTCATAAAAACCACAAACTTTTTTGAATTACAGGACATTAAACACGCTGCACCAAGGGCAGAGAAGTGTCTATGGATGGATAATGGGGGCAAACTGTGTGATGAAAACACTTGGAGAGGTCCAGGGAACACATTAGTGTTACCAAATGTGCTGATGGGAACTATGATACAAGTGTATCACACGTTGGGACATGATGGAGCACAGAGGGTGATCCACTGAACGTCGAACACCTGGTGGCATGTTAAGCTTAATGCAAACGTGTATGATAATGTGAGGTGGTGTGTAACATGTGTTCAATGTAATTCTGCTCCCACAAAGTGAGAATGCAACATCAGCCAAGACCAACACAGCCCTTCACGCAGTTACAAACAGATTTTATTGGGCCCCTGCCAAGGTGCAGAGGGAAAGAATATGTTCCACAATCACCAGATCACTTTACTAAGTGGGTAGATGCTTTCCCAGCGACCAAGGCCACTGCATCTGATGTAGCTAAAATACTGATGACCGAAATAATTCCCCGATGGGGACTTCGATGCTTCATTGATAGTGACCAAGGTACTACTTTTACAGGGAAGGTGATGAAAACTGTATGCATGGCACTGGGGATCAATCAGAAATTCCACTATCGAAAACAAATCTTTGAACCAGCCTGGACTGGGCCTGACACGGTTCTCATGGTAACTACTTCAGGAGCCCAGGTCACTGGAATTGCAGTTTGGGTGCACCTGTCATGTGTAAAAGTATACAAGGGTGAGACTCAACATGGGGCACAATAATCCCTGTTTATCCTATAGACTCCTGGAAAACCACTCTCAATAGTGTTTTCATTTAATATTCCCAGTTTAAAACTGATGTAGACATTTTTTGTGGTCCATTAATTGTTTTGAGTGATTTCCAGAATTTGAGAGTTGTTTTTTTTAAAAGGTTTCATCTTAATAATGTTGTAGTGGCTTTCAGTGTTTTATTGATGTAATCATCTGGGGAGGAGCCACTGGATGTAAATGTCATTACTCAAGCTATCAAATCTAATAATAGGGACTGGGTTGAAAATTTGTTAGTAGCAGGGATGATAGTTTATTGTGGTGGGAGTAGGGCTCATGTTTAATCAAGTTAAATATCACCCTAACTCAGCAACATAGTTGGTCAGGTCCTCACTGTTGTACTGAGCCATCTATTAAAAACTACTAAAATGTATGAGCAAGCATTGGTCTAGGCGCGTGGAAAAAGTATGTTATCATCCTGGCATGGTGTTCAACATGAAAGTTGCAGCCCTGATAGGAGACTTGCTCATGTCACAGGTGCCCTCCAGGGTGAGAGCTGCAGTTCTCAAAGGCTGAATGTCTTCACCTTGGATGATGGCAGGGGAATGGTCCTTATCGATAACCGGGGCATGTTGGGATGGTCATGCCATCCTTGGAGGTGTGTTAATTCCTGTGGGTTGGGCTCCTGAATTGGAGGCTCAGCCCATCCACCCACTCCCATTCTCATGTCACAGACACCTATGTAGCATCAAGAATTCTGGGTATGTAATAAGGGCCGGAGATAACTATATAGCTTTCCCATGGGACCAAAGTTCCATCCTGGGAGGAGGGGTTTTGTGTATGGGAAACCTGAAGTCAGGACAAGCCTTATCTCAAATGTTGGGACCCGACTTAATGGTGCATGTAATGTTTAATTTTAATGGATGATAGAACAGTGAGGAAGGACTCCACTACCTGGCATGGATTTGGGTGATGAACTTGGGCAGGCAAGCCTTGCTCGAACATCACATTCTTCCTATTGTGTTAAGTCTATTAGAAGATATTACAAAAGAAGTGGTGAGGCAATTACAAAGATTCAGTGAATAGAAAGGCTTGTTATTGTCGAAACAGAGATTCCATGGGGATGGATTTGGGTTGTGTTCTCGCAATGGGAATGGGGACTTTTTTATTGTAGATATCATTATGTATTATTTAATTCTCTTACCAAAATTGTAGTTAATTAAGTGTTGATAAGGTCAATTATTGCTCCTAATAAATACAAGGAAAGTGGTGTTAGTGGGGTCTAAGAATTGTTCTTAGCCCCCAAAACCAAATGGGGGAGCTGAATGAGCTTGTGTTCATTTTAAACATGTGATTTAGAAGGTATGTATGCATAAAGAAGCATGCTGTGGCTCACCACCCTAGGAAGATTCTAGAAGAGGCCAAGGAGAGTGGGGGTGAGCTCAACATGTGGAGTGGAGAAGTATAAGAATGTGATGAACAAATCCATATATGGAAGGGTTAAATATGATTGGCTAAAGGTTCGTGTTATGTAACTTATGTCATGTGCTCTACAATATACAGTGCCATGTGCTATACAATAGCAAGGCTGCTTGCTGGAGGGACTCTGGCTGATTTTTGGTACCAGTGGCTCTCCCTTTGTGCACACTGAATAAAGTCTTATTGAATTGAATAAAGTATCGAAGACCCTTGATTCTGCCCGACATCAGACTCATTTGGTTATTATTGGGAACCACAAAATCTCAACAGCGGCCATCTATGATGTAGGGCCTGATGTTCTTTAAAATCGTCCAGTAGGCTAGAATCAGGGCAACCCGCTACTGTCTCACCCGGGGACAAGGAGGATGACTGGGTCACAGGGGAGGTCCTGGGGCATCATCCCCCATTGAGGGAGGGGGTTTCAGGGTGGGCGCACGCTCCTCTACTCCAGCCTCTGAGTGTGCTTTAGGCACTGAGCTTGATGACGCCAGTTTTTGCTGTGAGGTGACAGCCGAAGAATGGAACGAGTAAGGCATCGGCATCCCAGGCATGTCCCATGCGCTCCACAAGGACCGCTCTGCTGGCCACTGACCACGTTGCCAAAATGGCATCGTGGAGATTGACACAGCCTCAGGTGCCCAGCCATGCTGGTGTTGCATCAGCAAAGGGCTGAACTCCCTTTCCATGCCAGAGGAATCACTTTCTGGTGACCGCAAAAGGGACGCCCAAGCTTGCGACTGATGGCTAACTGTCGCCGTGGGAGAAGACTGTTCCCACAGTCTAGGAGCCGGGAATCTGCGCAGAAGAGACAGTCGGTGGGAGGATGACCGGTGCCTGAGATAAGATGACCAATGCTGCTCTCTGGGCGATTCGCAGTCTCCGCCCTCTCGATGTGATTGTGGTGCCAGCAATCTAAGCTCTGCTACAGAAAACATAAGAACATAAGAATGGCCATACTGGGTCAGACCAAAGGTCCATCCAGCCCAGTATCTGTCTACCAACAGTGGCCAATGCATAGTTCCCCTTTTTGAAATTAAATGCCAGTGTTGGGCTGTTGATGTGTTCTTCCCACCACAGGAATGTTAAATATTATATTATGGTCACTATTTCCAAGTGGTCCTGTTATAGTTACACCTCTTGGACCAGATCCTGTGTTCTACTCAGGATTAAATCGAGAATTGCCTCTCCCCTTGCGGGTTCATGTACCAGCTGCTCCAAGAAGCAGTCATTTAAGACCTGGGCCGTCAAGCCGGAGAGTGTTGTCTCGGCTCCAGGGATTGGCAGTGTTCGCTTACCCTCTGGGGGGGGTCTTTACATCTGCCCTTGTAATAATCCTGCAACTCATGCAGTGCTGGCAGAGGCCTTTGCTCTCTGGGAGCCAGGAGAGCCTGGGAAGCCATTGGCTCTGCCGTGAGTCTGGGCCCCCTACCACTCCCAGGAGTCGGTATTGGATCCCTCGGAGGAGCAGAGGGTCCCATTGGGGAGGCACTCTCATGTGGCTCCGGTGTGGGTGAGAGGCCCGAACTGGGACCTTTGCCCAATGCCCCTTCGTCCTTCTTGGCATGCCAGGCCTGGGGCGATGTTCCCGATGGGACTCTCACTTCTAATTACACTTAACAACTACTTAACATGAGCTACTATAAACAAACTATTTACAAGGCCCTAAGGCTCAAAGACCGAAGAGACGAAACCACTAACTCTTCCTATTCCTAGGCAAGGGAAAGAGTCACTCCAACTAACCATCATCGGTGGTAAGAAGGAACTGAGAGGGCATAGGGCCTGCAGCACCTAATATATCAATGCATGAGCGCGGCATTCAAGAGGGCACCACAGGCGAGCCTACGGATACCGCTAAGGGGAGTGTGTTACAGCACTGTGGGCAGCTTTATTGCACTGTAACTCAGGTGTAGCCAAGGCCTAAGTGCAATTCAAATCAATACAAACCATTATACGTCTCACTAAAATATAACTCTCAAACATAAAAACTTTAAAAAAAAAATCACCTAAGGTTACATAAACATCTCTGAAACCCAGACATAATTCCCACCTACAGCAACCTTAAATCTGCTTCTGTACCACCAATACTCAGCACAACTGACTCATCCGTTCTGACAGACTTGGTGCTCTCACTGGGTATGTTACTCCAGGGGGAATTCTGCACCAAAAATTTATAATTCTGCACACGTTTGAAAATTCTGCAGATTTTATTTGTCAAAATAGCACAATATAATCATACTAGTTACAATTATGTTAGTAATTTATTTTAAAATATCTGTCAGCAAGTATGTCTGTAACAATACAGACCAAAAAAAAGATTCTGGAAATATTTTTTTTTGGATAAATAAATTCCTTACTAGGTATAATACAGAACTTTGTGTGATTAATTTAAATTACAATACAGAACTATTTCCTGCACTTCTCACAAGCAGTGCAAAGGCTTGGGGGAGTCCAGGGTAAAGGGAGGAGCTGAGGGAGCGGTAAGGAGCTTAGGAGTGAACCTGGATGGTTTGGGGTGTGGGTGGAAGGTTTTTCGGGGGGGGGGGGGGGGGGATTGTTAGGGTATTCGGAAGCCTCCCCCATGCAGACCCTGGCTGACCCCAAGCCTCTTCCATTCAGTCAGGCATGTCTGCCCATGTCCCTGCACCTCTTATCCCCAGGGGTCTCTGCAGCTCCTCTCCTCCCCCACCCCGTCACCCACTAGCTTCTGAGCCCATGCTCCAGTCTGTCCCTGCCACTAGCCATTCTGAGCCCCAGTCTGTGACACACACACACACCCCACAGCAGCCCTGTGTGCCCTACTCTGTCCTAACCTGGCTCTGTGGGCAGGGTGCTGGGATGAACGTCTACTCCTGGGGGAATTCTGCAGCACTAGGCATAGAATTCTGTATTTTCCCCGCATACAATACATTTTGCCTAGGAACTGCTGCAGTTCCACCTTTTGCCCACCAGAAGGTGCTGTGGTGGCAGAACAGCCAGCTGCGTGCTGGCTGTTCTAGTACCATAGCATCCTCTGATGGGCAAAAGGCAAAACTGCAGCACTTAGGCAAAATGTATTTTATGCAGGAAAATAAAAAAATGATACGAGACAGATGAATTCTGCACATCCACAGAGGCACATAATTTCCCCAGGAATAGTAGGTCTACACTGCAATGTGAACTCAGGGTGAGCAGAACTCAGGTTAGCATACCCTGGGTTTGTTAACCTACGGCTTGAGCGTCTACACAGGGACACAGGTAGGAATTGTTCAATCCTGGGTCCCAACCTGGGGATGCAGCCCACTGCATTATGTTGGCCCAACTTCAACCACCCATAGCCTGGACTTCCTAGCACTCTGCCAAAATGTGGCTGCTCAAGCCCCTTGTTCGTGGTACAATGTGGAAAAACTTGACTGTCCACCAAATCAGACTGTCCAGAGGACAAAGAAAGTCGGCCCGTCGGATTGTGGGATACTTTTGGTCAACTCCCAGAGCTTGAGTCCAGTGGGGCTTCACCTGCACTGAAAAGAAATAAGTCTTGAACCCTGGGTCTTGGCTTGACTCACGCTTGGACCCTCCATCCCTGTGAGATCCTGTGACCCTGGGTCTGAGCCAGGATTAGTCTGATATGCGTGGAGACGGACAGGGGTTAAGCTTGAGCCTGAGTTTGAACCCTGGGCTTATATTATAGTGTAGACATACCCAGTATCTCCAGCTCAGAAGGATAAAAGATGGGGACACTCTAAAGCAAGAGAGGGACTAAGGGTGACAGAGGGGGACTAGCAGGGAAAAACACAAACTTGAAAAAACAGTGAATTCTGGAGCTCAGGCTAAGGTTAATGTTTATTGTTGATAAGAAAAGAAAACCCCAGACCCTAATCCAGTATGTACATGCCATATTGAGACCTAAGAAGGGAATTCATGCACTCCAAATGATTAGTTGACTGTCTCAATCAACTGCCCAGCTTGGGGATAGGCTAAAAATCATTTTCCCTGAGAGATTTTCCCACCTCTGACACCTATCAGTGTAATATAAGTTAAACAGTCACCTGGGGAATTTTGTATTACCTTTGAATTTCTTCACTATGGTCTCCAGAGCTGCATTTCTTCTTAAAGATTTCCCAATTCTCCTTTTCAGTTCAGAAGAAAGGGCCACTGGGTTCCAAAACGTCTCCCTCTTGCATCTGAAAAACAACGCAGTGTTCTTCGTTGTGGAGTCGGTTCATATTTGTTTTTTTACTAAAATGTATTTTATTCTAGTGAATGGTTGTAGCTCAGCAGACCCTGGAGGATTAAATTCTCTATTGACCCAGGAATAGGTTCAATACTAGCTGTGACACAAGCTTCCCCTTCATTTTGGTGAGACCGATATTGGAAAATTGCATCTAGTTCTGGTGTTGTTGAAAAAGGACGTTGAAAAACTGAAGAGGGTGCAGAGAAGAACCACAGAAAATGATTTGAGGGTTGGTAAAGAATGACTTACACTAAGAGAGCAGTGACATTTGAGTATCATGTATAAATATCTTCAAGAGGAGAATATACTGGGTACTAAAGGATTCTTCAATCTAGCAGACAAAGGCATAAGAACCCATGGTTGGAAACTGAAGCCAGACAAATTCAAATTGGAAATAAGGCAGACATTTCTAATAGTGAGGGTGATTAGCCATTGGAAGAAACTCCCAACGGAAGTGGATTCTTCATCCCTTGATGTCTTCAAATCCAGACTAAATGGCTTTCTGTGAGGTGCTTTAGTCAACACAAGTTATTAGGAATAACTGGATGAAATTTAAGGGCCTGTAATACACAGGAGGTCAAATGTGATGATCTTACGGTCTTTTCTGGCCTTCAATTTTATGAATTTATGACACTCAGCAATATCATGTGGTAATGAGTTCCACAGGTTAATAATGAATTGTGTAACAAAGTATTTCCTTTTCTCAGCTTTACACTAGTTGCCTTTCAGTTTTGCTGAACATCCCCTTGGTCTTGTACTGTGAGTGTGGGAAGCAGGATCCCCTGACTTATATCCTGTACACCACTGAAGGGAGATAATTAGTGACAATCCTTGTGGTGATGTAGATACCCATTGTACCAGGACCTCGAGTGAGACCCACTAACCCATTTCAAAGATAATTTATGTTCTTATCTAGTTCTTTGGATACATACAATGGTCAGTCCACTAGCGTAGGGGGTCTCAAACTTTCATAGACCAGACCACAACTCAACAGAGAGATTGTCTGGCAGACATCTCCTCTCCCATTCACAATCTTGTGGATCACTTCCTGTTCCATTTGTGATCACATACCATTCTTATAGCACCTATAGCAATTGCTTAGATGGATAAAGTCATATTAGGAAAGTAGTTAGTGTGTATTTAGACACTTTGAATGACAGAAGCAGCTGGAAATAAGGAACAAAACGAGCATCAAGTGACTAGCCAGCACTCTGCACCCACTGGCAAGGATGGAGGAAGAATGGTCTTGTGGCTAAGGCAGTGGGATCCTACAGAGACCTAGGTTCAATTACTGACCCCCTTTGGGAAAGAGTGAAGGAAGCAGAGAAAGAGAAGATTAGTGAGACAGGCCACACATGAGGGGTTTAGGCAGGAGAAATAACCCCTGGTTGGACGATGAAGCTCAGCTGAGCAGATGGGGGCTGGGCTAGTGTAAAGCCAGGAGGATGGCAACAGAAACGGCTACAGTCAGAAAGTCTGCAGCCCCCCCCCCCCTTTCTGTGCATTAGAGAGAGGAGGGAAATCCAGGGAAAGAATAGGATGGTGGGAGCCTGGCCCTGAGGGAGGGGCATACTCAGAAGAGAGAAGGGCGGAGAAGAAAGCCGGTGGGAGGTGAGCAGGAAGCAGCCCAGGGAGAGAAGCATGGTTGGGAACTGAACAGACTCTGGCTGCATGTGGTAAGGTCCATGGGGTGGAACCCAGAGTAGAGGGTGGGCCTGGGTTTCTCTACTGCCCACTGATGAAGTGGCATTGCCTGGCCAGCAAGCCCAGTGAGAGACTATCCCCTGGAAGGGGAAACCACTTAATGACCTGGTCAGATGGCTGTCTCTCAAAGAGGAAGCTACAGCTCCTGAACCAAGAGATGGGGCTGCAGAATGAGGGAGAAGACAATGGGGTGAGAGACCGCAAGGGTAGTCTTTGAACCTGGAAGAGAGCTAATTCACAGAACCACCAGGAGGCGGCGCCACCTGTGGGGAGTACAGCACCCCGTGACAACATCCCAAAATGACATTTGCATTTTTCACAAGAACATCACAATGCTGACTCATTCAATTTGTGATCCACTTTAACCTCCAGATCTTTTTCTGCAGTATTGCTGCCTAGCCAGTTATTTCCCCTTTTTGTATTGGTACATTTGATTTTTTTTCTAAGTGCAGCACAGAACTTTGCACTTGTCTTTATCAAATTTCATCTTAAATTGATTTTAATCCTCCCTCCCCTGCCTTCGTCTCCTGTGTCTATTTAGACTGTAAACTCCTTGGGGCAGGGACTGTCTCTGTCTGTGGGACCCGACTTTGCCTTGAGCCTCTAGGCAATACCATAGTACTACTACTCATAGCACATTATAAAGTCCTTAGAGAAGGGAACGTCTCTTCCATCAGATCTGTTGACATGTCAAGCACACTGATAGAACTCACTGTATAATAACAATTAATAAACAGCCCATTGACTAGTCATCAGATGGCATCGATTTTCCATCCCTACCGACTGAGGTGGAGTTTGGAGTCTATGATCTAGAAATGAAAAACTCATTCTCCATCCCCAATCTCCTGAGGGCTCCACTCCACCAGCCACACTACAAATAACACCCTGTCTGCAGGAAAATCACTCTTTTCTCAGGCTGCTCTATTCTAGAATCTAGTCAAAATGACAGCAGCCCCGAGACTAGATTTAATGGAGGGAGATTAGGAACCAGCCCCACACTCTGCACTGCTGGACCATAGAGAGCAATGTCTCATGTCCAAAATCACTTCCCTGCATTGTAGAGGGAGAGAAGAAGAGCCACATACCTGGTCAAGGTGCCTTTGATGTCCTAGAGGAGAAAGATAAAAGGAAATTCAGTCCCATTTATCACATACTAAGAATCCCTCCTGCTCTGGAGAGGACTCACTTTGTCTTCACAGTTTGAGGTTCAAAGTGAAATTATTTGTTATTTATTAATGCAAACAAAAACATTCAATGTGCTGCCTTTGCTCTTTTGGAGAAGTGCTCTGACTGCAGAATGTGGGCTTAGGTAGTTTGTATAAGGAGGCACACCAACTCTTCGTGTAATGACATTTGGATAATCAGCTGGCACATGAAATCAGTGGGCTCAGTCTTGTGATGTGTTGAACATGGATCTTCATAAACACTTGCAGGTTTGGGGACAATTCTCTTCTGAAGACTCCAATGGGTCCAGAGGGACAGATACCCCCATGCTGTGCACTTTCTCCCCACTCGCCCACAAATACTTGACATCCACAGGAAGCTGGGGCTGGGTGAGAACAATGGGTGTGGGGTACAGAGTAACAGAGGGCCATTCACTATCCCAGGCCCCAGGATGAATGCAGGAAACCTGAGGAGTGAAGAATGCTGCCCTCAGGCTGCAACAGAGAATTTAACCCTAGAGATCAGATAGAGAAGTCCAGGGTGCTACGTTTTATTTCTCTTTTTTTGGGGGGGGGGGCGCACTAGTTAGAGGCACTTTTTGAAAATTAGAGTCATTAGAAGGCTTTTGGAATTCTCACGACTACTTACACTTTCAGGCTACCGTAAATAATGAACAGCTTCCCTAACTAAGTTCAGTTCTGGCAGACAAAATTACCACAGCCTCATCAGACTTCATGTATCTATTTTGAGGCCGATATTTTCCCTCTTTTGTAGTAAGTAGGAAAAGTAGCAAAATCAGGCTTAAAATGGAAACACAGCTTCAGTCTTAGCTATTTCTGTAACTAAAGAATCGCTCCATCTTTAATCTTTTGGAGTTAGGGTTTGGAACACAGAAAATGCCAGACTGGATCAGACTTTAGGTCCATCTGGTCAGTATTCTGTCTCCAAAGATGGACAGTGCCAGATGCTTCAGAGGAATGTGTAAGATAATCTGCCCCCCACATTCTCATCCTGCTCTCTAATAGTTAGCGATTGGCTGAAGCAATGAAGCACAAGGTTTAATGTCACTTAGAAAATTTGTATCATTAATATATATGGATAACAAGTATATCCCAAGTTATAAAGTCCAATCACTTTGAGTTTTGCTAAATGCTTGGTCTTGACGACACCCTGTGTCAATGAGTTCCACAGTCTAATCACGGGATGCGTGAAAAAGCGTTTCTTTGAATCAGTTTTGAATTTGTCACCTTCTAATTTTATTGAATGTCCCTTTGCTCTTGCATTATGAGACAGGGAGAACAGAGTTTGCCATTTCTGGAGGAGTCTTCAACTAGAATTCAAAAGATTTTTTTTTTCATTTAGAGCTCAATCTAATGCCCATTTAGCAAGAAGTATCTTTCCATTGACTTTAATGGATACTGATTCAGGGCCTTAAGGAAAAATCATGTATATTTTAGCAATACTGTATGTTCTGACCATTCACTCCTACACTCCAAAAGTGAAGGGTTAGGAGACTTTCTTTTCCTGTGAAAGGTTCTGGGGTGTTTCTAACACCGTCTCACCTGCAGGAATTCACTCGCTGGCTGCTGGCACTTCTGCTCCATTTCACTGATCAGGGAACTGAAAGAGGATAATTCCTCAGATAGTTTGGCAACATACTCATCCCTGCTCTTTTCAATTGCCTTATTCAGCTCTTCCAGCTGGGCCAGCAGGAGTCGCTCTTGTTCCTCCAGAAACTGGCGCAGTTGCTGAAATTCAGACACAATCTTCTGCTTCTCAGTTTGTAGCTGTTTCTGAAATGAAGAGATACAAACAGGGAAAGCACAAGTCAAGGACAGGAACACAGAGTGAGTTATGGAACATTTTATAAAGCCTTATGTATGCACATGGGAGCATGTTATTGCAACCCCGTAGAATTTAACTTCTGACATATTATGGAGAACATACTCTGTCTAGTCTATGCTCAGACAGATGATTTTCGAAGAGATTTTCAACAGTCCTAACTGGTGTTTAGAAAATGAATTTATCTTCTATTATTAGGATACAGTAACTCCTCACTTAAAGTCATCCCAGTTAACGTTGTTTCGTTGCTGATCAATTAGAGAACACGCTCATTTAAAGTTGTACAATGCTCCACTCTTACATTGTTTGGCTGCCTGCTTTCTCCACAGCTGGCAGCCTCCCTATGCCACTCCCACTCCCCACAGCACCTCCCGCCCACCAGCAGACCCCGTGGATCAGCGCCTTCCCCCTCCTCCCCCCACCACCTGCCCATAGCAATCAGCTGGCTTGCAGCATTTAGGAGGCAGGAGCGAGGCGCAAACCAGCTGATTGCCCCAGGTAGGAGGCGTTGGGAAGGAGCGAGGACTCGGCACCCCTCCCCCCAATCAGCTAGCTTGCAGAGTTCAGAAGGGAGGCGAGGGAAAGGGAGGAGCGAAGATGCAGCATGCGAAGTAAAGGGGGAGGAGGTGGGGGGGAGAAGAGGCAGGTCAAGAATGGGGGCCTGGGGAAAGAGGGCGGGCTGAGGGTTGAGCCCCCCGCCCCTGGTGCTTGCAGAGTAGGGGAAGCTGCTGCTGCGCAATGTGCTTTCAGCAAGAGGAGCAGCTGGACAATCCACCCTCTTCCACTCTGACTCCACCACCTCAACCAAGCTTCGTACTCAGCAACAGGGAACAAGTGGGGCAATTTGCCCCAGGCCCCACAGGGTCCCCCACGAGAATATAGTATTCTATAGTATTGCAACTTTTTTTTTACTGAAGGGACCCCTGAAATTGCTTTGCCCCAGGCCCCCTGAATCCTCTGGGCAGCCCTGCCCAGAAATGACGACTGTAGTATTGAATTCCTTGTTTAAAAAGGTATATAAATGCCTTTTGTCTGGCAAAAAAAAAATTTCCCTGGAACCTAACCCACCCCTCCCCCCAATTTACATTCATTCTTATGGGGAAATTGGATTCGCTTAACATTGTTTCACTTCAAGTTGCATTTTTCAGGAACATAACTACACCGTTAAGTGAGGAGTTACTGTATTCTGTTATCAGTGGTGTCTAGAAAACCAGATCCTTCCAATAACAGGAAGGACAGCAGGTGTGGAATTCAGAACTGGACAGGCCAGGATTATTTCTGCGGAGCAAACAGTAGAACCCAAACTAAAAAGCACTAGACTTGAATTGGGGAACAGAGGCTCTCCACAAAATACACCTAGATGTATAGGGCCGTGTTTTTAAAACAGGCTTTAAAATTAGAGCACCAGCAATAGCTCTGATGAGTTAAGAATGCACCATTTAGGATATACACATTTTGTCACATCATAGTCTCCAATTTTAATCCACAGAGGGATTCTGAGCACAAATTGGGTGTCTGAAAAGACACTTATTTGCATGTGCACATCTGAGTTTGCAGGGCACTTAGAAATGTGTGCGTGTGAACTGGACAAAAGCCCACCAATTTATGCTCTTTCTGGAGCTCTCTAGCTCCTCATACCCTAGGAGCAAGAAACTAAGATAATATTTAGAACCCAAGTCTTCTTCATGGCAACATCTAGCAGCGATATCACTAGGGCCTGTTCCAAAGCTCACTGAAATCAATAGGAGTCTTTCCATTGACTTCAGTAGGGTTTGATTAGGCCTTAAATGCCCAGGCTTCTCTGGGGCAGCAGATTTCAAGAGCAGCTGCCTTCACTGTCCTGTTGTAATTATGTCTGTTGAAATTAAAGCCAAAAAAGGGAGGAATTTGCAAAACAAATTGACATTTCAAGTTTATTTCCATTTTTTCTAAATGTCCATTTCCACACACACCCTTTTTCCTTGTATTCCCTTCTCTCTGTAACTCTTCAAAATTTCTCCTGTTTTAGAAAAAGTGACAAAAAGAAAAGGAAAACTAGGAGAAAAAGTCCTAGAAATCATTCACTGTATTATACTCAGTTGCAAAAAGGAGTAAAACGGAAAACAAAAGGATAAAAACAAAACATTAGAAATTTTGAAAAACGTTCAGGTTTTTAAAACTAAAATGAAAATTTCTGTTTGAAATGAAAATAAACAACATTTTTGTTTATTTGGAAATTTTCTGTCAAAAAACTGCAATTTTTTTGCAAATGACATTTTCCCACAGGAGGCGGCAGAGGGAGATTTTTCTACTAAACCCCATGTTTCTGTAGGACATTTTTATGGTTGAAAAATTTCAACGAGCTCTAGCTGAAAGACTAAAGGAGAAACATCTGTTAACTGAACAAATTAATCACATCAGTGGAAATATTTGGATTATCAAAACTCTTTAATGTTCCATTTTCCTGCTTACTCTTAATTAAGCCACAGCTTTTCTTTACAACAGGGGTGGGCAAGTTACAGCCTGGGGGGCCACATCCGACCCTTCAGATGTTTTAATCTGGCCCTCGAGCTCCTGCTAAGGAACAGAGTCCAGGGCTTGCCCCGTTTCAGCACTCCAGCTGGGAGCTTGCCCTGCTGCGTGTGCTGTGGCTTCACATGGCTCCTGGAAGCAGCAGCATGTCACCCCTACGGCTCCTACGCATAGGGGCAACCAGGGGGCTTCGTACGCTGCCCCCGCCCCAAGTGCTGCCCCCGCAGCTCCCTTTTGCTGGGAACCCCTGACCCCCTCCCACATCCCAACCCCAGCCCTGATCCCCCTCTTGCCTTCAGAACCCCTTGGTCCCAGCCCAGAGCACCCTCCTGCACCCCCAACCCCTCATCACCGTCCCAGAGCCCTCACCCCACCCCAAGCCCCAGCCTGGAGCCCCCTCCCACATCCTGAATGCCTCATTTCTAGCCCCACCCCAGAGCCTGCATCCCCAGCTGGAGCCCTCACCCCCTCCTGCACCCCAACCCCCAATTTTGTGAGCATTCATGGCCTGCCATATAATTTCCGTACTCAGATGTGGCCCTCGGGCCAAAAAGTTTGCCCACCCCAGGTTTAAAATAAGGATAAATAAGTCAGTCTTTCATGGAATGGAACAATTCTTCTTATGATACTCAGACAAAGCAGAGCATCAATAATGTCCCTGTGCACATTTGCTTCTGAATAATAACGACACCTACCAGCAGTTCCTGGCATTCATTTTCCCCACTCAATTTAAATAACCGAATCTTTTCTCTCTCTTCCTTCAAAATGTCCAAATGGCTCTGAATCTGGGCCTAACAAAAGAAAAACTGGTTTAGTTTTGGTGCTTTGGGAGGTTCTGCCCACCCATTTATATTTTCAAGAATATTAAATACATAATAAAATAGGTGCATGCTATAACCACCTGGCTATACAGTCACTCATGCCTGTGATCTCTCTTTAGCCCAAATGACTCTAAGTATTTATCCCCAGCGGAACAGCTTCGACAGGAGAGATGAAGGGAGACCTACATCAGACTATCCAATAGAGAGGTGGCAGATCCCTGTTCAAATCCCTTCTTCTCATTAGGTGGAGGGGGGGAACCGGTGGTCTCCCAGATAAGTACCCTAACCCTTAAAAGTTAGGAGAGAGGTCTACCTCTGCATGAGCTGGCCTGAGGGGCCTGATTGAGTGGGCTTGCTCAGAGGCCACCTAACAGACTGCGCCCCACGCAAGTTAGGAGGCCCAACCCTGACCTTCCTCGGGATAGTGAATTGGTCTGGGGCTTAGGTGGATGATACACACCTGGATGCCTAGAGTGAGGCAGTATTATGAATGGCCAGAGGCAGAAACACAGCTGCTGCGGGAACTATTTATTGAAAAACAGATGCCAAGTGAGTTTAGGCATCTCGGAGGCTCAGCAGGAATTTTGTGAATTGAAGTGGAGGCTCCAACTGGGGTTTAGGCACCTAAGTAAATACTGTGAATCTAGGCCTCACCAACAAACTAAGCTTAGGGCAGGGGCTTGACTGAGGCTTCACTTCCCCCCAGTGTGGATGTGCACTCCCTCTGCATGTGCTCACTATGAATTTTCTGAGCAGTCTGCAAACTGTGGGCACGTAACATCTTTAATTTTTCTTTACCCCCCCCCATCCCCTACAGAAAAACTGCAGCCGAGTTGCTTCACCCTTGTAATCATAGTGATTAATTAAAATTTACATCAGTTATGAGACTCCCTGCTGTAAAAGGTGTTTAATTTAGCTTTTATTTTGGAGAGGGAAGAGAGGGAGAAAGTGGTATTCTTTGGGGCTGTGGAGGGAAAGCAGGGTTAGGAGTGGCCATAAATTTTCTCTCTTCCCCAGCTGCCAAAGCCTGGGTGTACTCCTCCCTGATCCTCCAGCACCACAACCAACCCCTCCCACCCCAGATAATAGGACCCTGGATCTTCATTTTGTAAATAGGATCACCCTACCCCTGCCTCTGCAGACTTCAGGAAATCTGTTGATTAAGGGGGCCAGCTCCCCCACCCTTGTGAACTCTGTATGAGAAGCAAACCCCTCTTCCCCCTCCCGCACCTTACAACAATTAAGAGGAAGCTGTGAGCCGGAACTTGTAAGTTTCCTGCAGCTGCCCCCTGCATGGATTTTTCCCTACATGGGGGATGACCTTGCTCTAGGGAACACAAATCATACCATGCTTTAAGTATCCTGGCGCAATTAAAGCCAGACATCTCTGCTAGCATGGACGTAGTTATACCCGTAGTAGAAGAATGTATAGCTTATTCCTGCATAGACAGGGGAACAAGCACCTTTGTATCACTACAGCTTGTATCCACACTAGGGGTTCTGCTGATATAACTATTTTGTTTTAAAAAATAAATCAAACCCCCAACCGACAGAGTTTATGTACTGATTTAACTCTAGACACAGCAGGCCTTAAAAACATTCTTCCTGTATAAAATCCCTTCTGTTTCTCTACGTTGTGATTGTAGGAAGCTAGTTTTATTACATTGCTGGTTTTGTATTTCTCAGACGGTTCTGTTCTGAACTGTTATCGAGCGCCCTGGCTGGCAGGCATTTGAAATGCAATAATGACTAATTGTTACCTTGTAATCCTGGGCTGCCTCATCAGCAGGAGCCACGCGGTGTTCTTTGTGACTGCGGGACTCTCTGCAGAGCAGACAGATGGGGGTTTGATCCACTTCACAGAAGAGTTTCAGAAGCTCCCCGTGTTCTTTACATGCTCTCCTCCCTCTTGGCTCTGGGATTTTTTTCGCTATATCTATTATATTCCTCAAATGCGGGTTAGGCTGCAAGTCTCCTTCCCCGAACGCTTCTCCGCACAGGGGGCAGGGCCAGGAAGGGGGGTAGATGTCCATGAAGTCCGCAGACTCGCAGTGCCGAGTGATGCAGGATCGGCAGAAGTTGTGCCCGCACTTCAGAATCACTGGGTCGTTAAAATAATCCCGGCATCTGGAACAGATAACAACTGCTTGGAGATCTTTTACACACTTCCTTGCCGCCATGTCACCTACCAGAAACAGCAAAGTCACTTTCACTTTCCAAATGTCTGACTATTCCCGATTGAAGCTGGCCACCGCCCTTCCTACGCAGCCTATTGCAGCTGCCTGCCTTCTGCCTGATTGCTGTTCTGTTGTGAGCCTGTTAGCTGCTGGCCCTGGGGTCCTTCCGTTCTGGAAAGGAGACAATAAAGGAGATAGGGGAGAGGTATATAAAATAATGAATATATTGAAAACCTTCGTTTATACAGGTTAGACTTTAAACAGCTATTTTCCCATAGTCATAAACAAAATCAAGCAAGTCAGGTCACTGAAGAGATACAAGCATTTTCTAAAGAAAGCAGAGCAGATCATAAAATTCCTCATTCTCTGCCCACAAAAATTGCATAGCGGAGTATTGGCAGAATTATGCCAAAACAGAAGAAGGAAAGATAATTCAATTAAGATACTATTTTTTTAAAAGTTTCAAAACAGCGTCTGATGTGAATTAGAAATAGGTCAGAGTAGCAATGTTAGTTTGACTGGGATTGGAACTTTGCCAAAGTTCTGGTGGTCTCGTTTTAATCAGGTCCACCCCTCCCTAGGTTACTCGGGAGCAGGCAACACTCCCCTATGTGCCTGGGCACCTGATGTTATTGACATTAAATCCCAGTGGTGATGTTGGATAGATGGGAATCCTCTATCCGCCCCTGGGCTGCAGTCCCTTTACTCCCTAAAGGAATTTAAAATTGGCGGTGTCTCCACCTGGCTGGCCCCTATACACAATCACTGGGGTGCCTTGGGAACCTCCAGGAGTAAACCTATTCTAAAATAATAATTTATGGCATGGGTGTAACTCAGAAATGCCAATTATAAATAATATACATCCAATATATTTATATTAGAGTTACAAACCTTTACTTAACATTTTAAAGAAACAGGGTATAACAGATTAAGATTAAATGTCACTACTAATTTAAATCCACAAAAGGCAGTTGAATAAAATCAATTAACAAACATAGGATAAAGTAATAAATTAAACTTAACTAACTGGTATTTACACTGCCACCATTTACCTCACCCTGCAGCATGCACTGCTCTGGATTTCAGAGTCCTAGACGCTTTCGTGAGCGGGCTGGAAGATCTGCAGCTGGAACGGCATTGTGCAGGTTTTGTGTGTCAGTCCAGCCAAGGCACAAGCTGCACAACCCCTCTGAAGATTGGAGTTGGCTCCACCAAACATCTGCAGCTCTGGGTCCCGGTTCGAGGAGAAGATCACTCTGCCTTGAGTCAAACTCAGCCTATGGGTACGCTACGAGGCTTTCAGGCCGCTAAAAGGTATACAGTGTAGCTTGTCGGCAGGAGACAGCTTTCCAGCAGACAAAAAACTTCCACCTTCCACGAGCGGCAGCAGCTTTGTCTGGTATTTTTCGTTGGTAAAACTTTTGTCATTTGGGGGTGTGTGTGTGTTTTTTTACACCCCTGAATGACAAAATGTTTGCCAAGTGCCAGTGTAGACAAAAACTCAGGCTTTGTCTACACTACACAGCTGTTAGCCACACAGGTAAGTCAGGCAGTGTAAATGACTTTTGCCAACACAAAATACTTCCACCCCCGAGAGAGGAAATGGCTCAGTCTTTCCCCCAAGGCATCTTGGAAGTTGTAGTCTCTAAGGGCATGTCTACACTATGAAATTAGGTCGATTTTATAGAAGTCGACCTCTATAAATCGATTTTATACAGTCGATTAGGTATGTATGCACTAAGTCAGTGGAGTGCGTCCTCACTACCGTCGCTAGCATCAACTTACAGAGCGGTGCAATATGAGTAGCGTTCCCACAGTCTCCACTGCCCATTGGAATTCTGGGTTGAGCTCCCAATGCCTGATGGGGCAAAAACATTGTCACAGATGGTTTTGGGTACATGACCTCAGTCTCCCCTCCCTCCCTCCATGAAAGCAACATCAGACAATCATTTTGCACCTTTTTTCCTGGGTTACCCATGCAGATGCCATAGCACGGCAAGCATGGAGCCCGCATAGCTCACTGTCACCGCTGCTGCTGTGAGCATCGTAAACACCTCACGCATTATCCTGCAGTATGTGCAGAACCTGGCTAAGAGACTCCAGCACAAGTCTGATTGTGAGGAGGACATGGACACAGATGTTCCTGAAAGCACGAGCTGTGGCAATTGGGACATCATGGCGGCAGTGGGGCTGGTTGATACAGTGGAACGTTGATTCTGGGTTCGGCAAACAAGCACAGACTGGTGGGACTGTATATGGGATGGGATGATTCACAGTGGCTGCAAAACTTTCACATGCATAAGGGCACTTTCCTTGAATTTTGTGAGTTGCTTTCCGCCACCCTGAAGCACAGGAATACCAAGATGAGAGCTGCCCTAACAGTTGAGAAGAGCGTGGCGATAGTCCTGTGGAAGCTTGCAATGCAGATAGCTACCGGTCAGTCGGGAATCAATTTGAAGTGGGAAAATCTACTGTGGGAACTGCTTTGATTCAAGTAGCTGTGAAAGCTATTTGGTGCTCCCCCCCCCCCCCGCGCCCTTTTAATAGTTTTGCGAACGGCCAGTAGGTGGAGGTAGAAGCCTCCAAAAACCTCACGTACACAGTACCCTGAACTTTTCAACTAGCTTTTTTTCTGCCACAAAGCAGAAAAAATCCTGCTCCAAGCCAGTTTTTCCTGACCAGATAACGGTTTTACAGGGTTCGGTAACCACCAATGAAGTGTTGACATGGTATGGTCTTTGTCTGAAAGTGTATAAAAAGCTTGTGAAGCTTGTGTGCAGTAGAGTCTTCTGTATCTATTACAGAGCTCTCCTTTCTTCTGCAGAATAAAGCATTTTTCCTTATCCTTGTCAAGCTGTTATTGGCTCTCAGCTAGGCAGACCCAATATTTCGGTAACATAGCAAAGCAATCACTTATGTTCTATCAAGTGTAGTGACTCTGGGAAATGTGCAGGTCATAGTGGACAGCTTTGCTGCAATAGGATTCCCTAACTGTGGTGGGGTGATAGATGGAACCCATGTCCCTGTCTTGGCACTGGAGCACCTTACCAACCAGTACATAAACTGCAAGGGGTACTTCTCAATGGTGCTGCAAGCACTAGCGGATTACAAGGGACATTTCACTGACATTAACATGGGATGGCCGGGAAAGGTGCATGATGCTTGCATCTTTAGGCACTCCGGGCTGTTCGGGCAGCTGCAAGAAGGAACTTACTTCCCAGACCAGAAAATTACTGTTGGGGATGTTGACATGCCAATCCTTACCCTTGGGAACCCAGCCTACCCCTTGCTCCCATGGCTCATGAAGCCATACACAGGCAGCCTGGACGGTAGTAAGGAGCAGTTAAACTATAGGCTAAGCAAGTGCAGAATGGTGGTAGAATGTGCCTTTGGACGCTTAAAAGCTCGCTGGTGCTGTTTGCTGACTAGGTTAGACCTCAGCGCAACCAACATTCCCATTGTTATGGCTGCTTGCCTTGTGCTCCATAATATCTGTGAGAGTGAGGGGGTGTGAAAGTAGAATGAATTATATTGTGTGACAGACCCAGGCCAGTGGGGTACAGCAGTCTGGTCCTATTAGTATCCAGGAAGTTGGAGGGTGAAGCCGACCCACTGCTAAAGGACCTCCCCCCAGCCTAAGGGGAGGATCCACAGGTCTGTGATACTAACTAATTACAGGAGACAACCAATGGGAAAAAAAAAACAGGATCGGGAGTGAGGTCATAGGGCTAAACAAAGGGAACCTGAGGGGGACACCGAGCAGAGAACCCCAGACAACGCCCACTGCTCCTCGAAGGAGTCAAGGGAACCAGTGGACGCCGCCCAGAGGAACTCCGCCCGGATGTGTGAACGGACGGAGGAACGGAAATAGGCCCCACAGTCGCAGGAAATCCCATCGGCCAACCTCCTCTCCTTGGTTTTGTAGATGGCTAGTTTGGCCAGGGCCAAGAGGAGGTTGATAAGGAGATCCCGTGACTTTGTGGGGCCACGGATGGGGAGTGCATAGATAAACAGGTGAGGGGAAAAGTGCAACCAAAAACACAATAGGAGATGCAAGAGGAGCCGGTATAGGGGCTGCAACCTGGCGCACTCCAAATAAACGTGTGTCAGGGTCTCCTTCACGCCGCAAAAGGGGCAAGTGTTGGGGACAGGGGTAAACCACGCCAAGTACACGCCCGTGCTCACGGCCCCATGAAGGAGCCGCCAACCAACATCCCCTGCGGGCCTCGGGACCAGGGCAGAATACAGGCTGGCCCACCGGGGCTCCTCACCTGCGAGAGGTGGCAGGAGGTCCCGCCATTTCGTATCGGGGCGGGATGCGAGGGTGAGGTACTAAAGAGTGTGGAGCACGAGCGTGTACAGATGTTTCCTTGGCGCGGTCTGGAACAGAACCGGCTGCAGATCGGGCAGTCGGCTCGCAGTGAAAGGGCGAGGGGGGTGATTGGGTCCATGGGGCAGGGGCCCGATAAAAAGGTCCACGGGGCCCGGGGTGGAGGGTGGGCGGGGCGTGCCCTCTCGCAGGACCCGGTCGAGGTAAACTCGAGCAGCGGGCAGTAAAGCGGCCTTCACCTCCTGAAGTACGCGCCGGGGGGTACGAGGGCTGGAGAGCCCCATGCGCTGAGCGAGCGTCAGGGGATCCAGCCAGTCTCCCCGGTCGTAGTCCAGGAGGTCTCCAACCCTGGTGACTCCCGCCAAGACCAGCCTCTGGCGCACCATGGGGGACTCCGCCACCTGCACACGGAGCTGGGGGTTGTGTAGCAGGGGCTCCGTGAGGAGATCAACCCCCACGGTGGCTGCCACGGACCTGGTCGTTGAAAAGAGCTTCCAGGTCCGGAGGAGGTCCTGGTAGAAGACCGGCAGTCTGGAAAGGTCTCGCGGAAGACCTCTCGGATGGAGATAAAAGAGCTGCCGGTCGTATCGGAGCCCTCGGAAGCGGCGGAGGAAGGCGTGCGCCAGTGCTCTCCACGACGGACTACCCGCACCATAAAGGAGCCTCTGCAGGGCCTGGAGGTGGAAGATGTGGACCTGAGTGCGCAGGCACTTCAGGCCCTGCCCCCCCTCCTCCAGGGGCAGGTGGAGCACCCCTGCAGAGACCCAGTGCGTTCCTGGCCAAAAGAACTCCAGAACCGCCGTTTGGAGGTTGGCCAGGAAATCCGGGGCCGGGACCAGGGTGTTGAGCCGGTACCAGAGCATGGACAGGACTAGTTGATTCAGCACCAGCGCCCTCCCCCGGAGAGAGAGAGGCACCGGAGAAGTCATGTCCATTTCCGGAGCCACGCCCTCACCCCGCCCTCTAAACCGTGCCAGTTCTCCGGTGGAGACAGAAAGGTAAACACCAAGATAGAGCAGCGGACCCGCGCTCCACCGGATGGCCTGAAGCGCGGGTGGGAGGGAGCTCGCCTGCCACCCGTCCCCGACCACCAGGCCAGAGCTCTTGACCCAGTTGACCCGGGCGGAGGAGGCCGCTGAGTAAATGGCCTGGCAAGCCTCCACCCGCACCAAGTCGCCCGGGTTCTGGACCACGAGGAGCACATCGTCAGCGTACGCTGACAGGACCAGCCACAGCTCCGGCTCTCGAAGCACCAACCCCGTCAGCCTCCTGTGGAGGAGACAGAGGAAGGGCTCAATCGCCAGAGCGTACAGCTGACCCGAGAGGGGACACCCCTGCCGTACTCCTTGCCCGAAGCTGACCGGCTTGGTCAGGGTCCAGTTGAGCCTGACCAGACGCTCTGTGGAAGCATACAGCACCTGGAGAAAACCCACAAACTGGGGTCCGAAGCCGAACGCTCGCAGAGTGCTCAGGCGATACCCGTGGTCCACCCTGTCGAACGCCTTCTCCTGATCCAGGGACAAGAGGATGAATGACAGACCATCCCTACACCCTAATTCCAGAAGGTCCCAGACCAGATACAGGTTATCAAATATCATGCGGCCCGGGACGGTGTAGGTCTGGTCCGGGTGGGCCACGTCCGCCAGCATGGACCCTAGCTGCATCGAGATGGCCTTGGCAACGATTTTGTAGTCCGTGCTGAGGAGTGAGACGGGATGCCAATTCCGTAAGTCGCAGAGGTCTCCCCTCTTCGGCAATAAGGCAAGCACAGCTCGCCTGCATGAGAGAGGGAGGACCCTGCCCTGCAAAAACTCGGCCCAGACGGTGACTAGGTCTGGGCCGAGGACGTCCCAGAACACGCGGTAGAACTCCACGGTCAGCCCGTCCATGCCCAGAGATTTATTGGTGGGCATGCGACGGAGGGCTTCCGAGAACTCGGCCAGAGTGAGAGGCAGCTCTAACCAGTCCCGGTCACCCGCGCTGACCGTCGGGAGTCCGTCCCAGAGCACTTTGCAAGCGTTAGGATCGGTCGGATCCGGGGAGAAAAGAGTCGTGTAGAAGGCCCTGGCCCTCCCACACATCTCCACCGGATCTGTGAGAGGGGTGCCGTCCTCCGCCAGGAGGCAGGTGACGTGCTTTTTGGCCCCCCTCCTTTTCTCCAGGGCGTAGAAGAAGCGGGAGCCATGATCCATCTACCGAAGGAGGTGGATATGGGATCGAACAAAGGCGCCCCGGGCCCGATGGTCGTCGAGGGCCCGGAGCTCCTCCCGCTTCTCCCGGCACGCACCGCAGAGGGATGGATCCTCGGGGCTGGCGGCCAGACGCCTCTCCAGCTCCAAGACCTCCCGTTCCAAGTGCTCTATTGCCGCATCCCTCCGTCGGCTGGCGCCCGGGTGTAGTCGCGGCAAAAGAGCCGGGCGCGCACCTTCCCCAGGTCCCACCACCGCCACACCGAGGGAAAGGCGCACCTCTGCCCTTGCCAGGCCAGCCAGAACTTCTGGAAGGATGCCACGAAGCCCGCGTCCTCCAGCATGCTGTTGTTAAAGTGCCAATAGGCCGGCCCCAGCCTCTCCGCACAGAGAAAGGCCGTCACGGTGGCAAGGTGGTGATCCGAAAAGGGGGCCGGCCAAACACTCGAGGAGTGGGCTCGTGAAAGGTGGAAACGTGACAGGTAAATGCGGTCCAGCCGGACGAAGGTGAACGTGGAGACATCGGCCGGGTGGTGGTCGCGCCAGACGTCCACCAGGGAGTGGCGTTTGATGATCTCCTGGAGGACGTCCGCGGCGGTCGGGCACTGCTCGGTCCCCGAGTGGTCCCATTCCTTGAGGGTGGTGTTAAAGTCCCCGCCCAGGACCAGGCACTCACGAGGATCCAGGGAGCCGAGGAAGGCGGACGCCTGCTGATAAAAATGCAACCTCTCCGGGCCCAATGTCGGGGCGTAGACAAGATTAACCACAAGCCCCTCCGTACGGACCCGGAAGTGCAGCAGGCGGCCCGGCACAGCCTCAGCGACCCCCAGCACCTCGGGCCGTAGGTCAGGGGAGAACAGGGTCGCCACTCCGGCCGAGCGAACCGAGAGGTGGCTAAAGTAGACCCTGTCCCCCCACTCCAGCCGCCAGCTAGCTTCAGCAGCTGGATCCGTTGGGTCTCCTGCAGGAAAACCACAGAGTACCCTCCCTCCCGAAGGAAGGAGAGCACCTGGCTCCTGCGGAGACCCATCCTACAGCCCCGGGTGTTCAAAGTGGCAAAGATGATCGGTGCCATGAGGAGGGCTGGTGGGGGGATCCTCGCCGGCAGACACGCCCATGGCCTCTGTCGGGCCGCGCAGCAATCCGTGACCAACCCCGTAGGTGAGTAAAGAGTCACGGAAGAGGCGGACCTGCTGGTAGGCTGCGGCAGCCTGCTTTCCGGTCCTCTTGCCTTCCCCCCATGAGGGCCCTCACGGCCCGGAGGATCAGATGGAAATACCCCCACTGCTGGAGCGCAAGTTGGACCTTATTACGGGAGCCACGGACGTCCTCCAGGAACTCCCTCAGCTCCTCCCTCAGTGCAAGGAGGGGCGGGGTAACGGATCGACGACCATCCCCCAGTGGGGCCCCCATCACAGCCCTGTGGCCCACCGAGACGGGCAGGCAGGGGGCAGACCCTCAACATGGCGTCCGATGGGCCGATGCCACGCAGCCTGCCCCGCTCCCCGGTTCAACAGGGGGCAGTGGAAGGAGAACAGCAGCCCCTGGTGGGTCGGGACAAGGAAAAATTTCTAAGGCCGCTCCCTGGGGAATACCCCCAGGGGAGGCAATGGCACCACGGGAGGGGACAAGGACGGGGCCGGCATCAGGGATAGGGCAGGGGTCAGGAGTAGGGGTGGGATCAGGAAGAGAATCGGGGGGAGGGGCAGAGGCAGGATCCTGAGCCTCAATAGTTGGGCCGCAGGAAGGTGGCCCCTCGTGGTCAGGCTCAGGGATCCGGGGAACAGGAAGGGGACCCTCAACGATGCTGGGCTCAGCCACTGTGGCAGGTGCGGCAGCCACAGCATCCGGAGATGGATGGTCAGCAATGGGGTCTCCGTCCAGGAAGAAGGTCGGTTGCCCCACACCCAAGAGGGACACTCCCTGGGAATCGGGTCCAGGCAGTGGGGCACCGGCCATTGCCTCAATGGGCTCGGCGGCCGTCAGCAGGGTGCCACCTGCAGCTGGGCTGATGGAAGACCCCAGGGGACCCTCAGAGGTGGGAGCAGAAGCAGCAGTCTGGAGAAAGGAACACAGAGACAGGGGGACCGAGGTGAGGTCGCTCAGATCGAGGCCCACTGGCAAAGGGTCGTCCTCCCCCTGCGTGACCGGGGTCAGACCCAGGGCCTCGATCTCCTCGTAGATGGAGGGGAGATCGCCGTCCGCCACCCTGGGACCCTCCCCACCAGCACCTGAAGCGACGCCCACCTCAGTGCTCACAGGGGCATTGGATGGTAAGGGGGCGAGAGGGGCTTCCTCGGGGGCTTCCACGGGAAGGGACCCCCGGAGGAGGAGCGGTGTTACTTTCCGGTGCTGCCATGGTATCCCCAGCCGGCACCACAAAATGGGCGTCGTCAGGGGGCAAGGCGGAAGGCTCGTCATCGGTGCCCCCCTTCCTGTTCTTCCGGGGGGTCTCCGAATCCGAAGAATGTAATGGGGCCCGAGCCTTCCGCTTGTCCCACTTCCCCTGCACTAAGGACCAGCCCTCCATGGCATCATCCGGGGGCTGTCTAACAGGGGTCGGGTCTGGGGGCAAGGGCGATGGCTCAGAGACTCGGGGAGGCAATGGAGGGGCAACAGGAACGAGGGAGGAGTATCCCTGGGGCAGGCCCTCTCCCACACCCAGCGATATCTCCGCCGCACCCTCCTCCACAGCGGTGGACCGAGAAGGAGGAGGGGCAGCTTTGGGTGCCGGGCAGCCAGGGGCATCGGCGGTGACAGGGCTGGCGCCTTGCCGGGGTTCAGGGGTCCCAGACGCTCCTCCGTGCCGGGCGAAGGGGCAGTCCCTCCGGACGTGCCCCATCGCCCGGCAGAGGTAGCACCGGGCCTCCCCTGTCGAATAATGCACCTGGTAGCGGGCTCCCTGGTAGGGGACCAGAAAGGACCCCTCGAGCACCTCTCCATCACGCACCGCCGGCGGTAGTTGAAGCTGCACCTGCCGGCGGAACGAGAGGATGTGACGGAGGGCGGGGTCCTTGCAGCCCAACGGGAGAGGGCTGATGACGGAGATAGGGCGCCCCAGGGCGGAAAGGGCGGGCAGCAGGGCGGCATTGGGCAGGAAGGGAGGGACGGAGGTCAGGATCAAGTGGACCCTCAGGTCTTCCAAGGGCTCCAGGGGCACGAACACGCCCCCCACCGCCAGACCCGTCTCTACCGCCTCCTGGGAGGCGGCCTCCGATGCCAGGAAGAAAACTACCTTCCCGTAAATTTTGGAGGCCGCCACGATGGCCGTGGGCCCCACCCCACCACCCTCGCCAACGCCCACACGTAGGTCTCCATGTGGGGCGAGGCGGGCACCAGGAGGCAACGGACACCGTGCTTCCTGGTCAATGTGGGGAAGGGGCCCCGGCCGCTATAGATGGTAATGGAAGTGGCGGTCGGAGGAGCAGCGGCAGGCGGGCGGGCTGCCGCCACCTGGGCGTACGTCCTGGGGGCCGGGGGAGGGACACCCGCAGAGCTGGTGGAGGGAACAGTGGGGAGGGATGCCGCGGCCGGTAGCGGGGCTGCGGTAGTCCCCACCATGGAGGGCTTGGCCTTTTTAGTGGGGCCCTTACCCTTTTTCCCACCCCAACCTTTCCCGCCGGCTGGGGGGGCTCCACCCCGAATCGGAAGGGGCGAGGGACGTGGCAGCAGCGGAGGTCTCCCCGGTACTCGCCGCTGCCGGTGCCCCAGCGGGGGCGGTGGCAGGTGGACCGGCAACGGCGGTCAAGGTAGAGGCCTGGGGAATGGACATGGTGCTTCTGGAGGAGGGGCGGTGGGAGTATCGCAAGGGGTCTCCCCTGCCGCGTCCCCACCATAACAAGAGTGGGGAGGGGGACAAACAGTGGGGGGAGGGGAGGGAAAGGAGGCAACCACCCCTCCTCGCTAGGCTGCAGGCAGGGGAGGAGGGTGCCAGAACGGGAAGGCTAACGGGGCGTGGGGAGCAATCACGGTCCCAGGGGCGGGAGGGCGGCAGGTCACCGACCCAGAGGGGAATTCCGGCTCCTCTAGCTGCACTAGGGGATCAGGGGGCTAATAGCATAGGGGGGTGAGTGGGGCAAACTCAAACGGGGGAAGGGCACAAGCGCATGGGAGGGGGCATGGGTGCACGAGGGGTGGGACCAATCAGGGCTGGGGGATCACAGGGCTGGGTGGGGGGAAGGTTGAGCTAGGAACAGGGCAGAGGGACCACGGGGCTAGCCGCAGGGCTGGGGCAGGACAATCAGGGCCACAGAGGGAAATGAGTGGGGCAGACAAATGTGGCAAAGGAGAGGGGGCCAGGCCAAGGGGGTGGGGTTAGGGGGTGCGCCCATGAGCACTTGTGCAAAAAGTCAATGGGTGGGTGCTGCTGCTGCAGGCCCAAATGGTGGAAGTGGGCGTGGTGAGCCAGGCGAGCAGCACAGTCCCAGAGGCAGGAGGCCGAAGCAGAAGGAAAACAGCCAGCAGGGGTGGTGGAGGGGGCAACGATGGTGGTGGGGGCGAAGGGGGACACGGATGAACCGGGGGCAGGCTCCATGCCACACCCCTGGTGTCCCAACAGACACAGTCCAAACCCCCACCACAAGAGCACAGTCCGAAAAATACTCAGTCCTTTAGTGCCCCCTCCACGGTGGTCTTCAGAGTTTCTACGTGGTCCTCCAGCAACAGGCAGCACTCTTCTTCCCCTCCTCCTCCTTCCCCCTTGGGGCGCCAGCAGCTACCCAGTAGCAAACAAAGCGGCTCCAGAAGTTCCAGGTGATGGTCTGGTGGCCAGGCAGGAGGGACCCTGCTCAGATGGTGATGGTGGTGGTGTCCTCAGTAACAAGGGCTGGAGCTGGGATCCCTCACTCCCCTCCTCTGGGGAGCAGCCAGCCACCCCCGCCCCCCCCCCCGCCACCAAGGGGCTGTAGGTGGAGTAACAGCAGCAACTGGGGTGGGGCAGAATCTACTAGCCAGCCAGCAAGCAGATAGCAGAGAAAGGGGGTGGGTGGCGGTGTCTAGCCCGGCCAGGGGAGTAGCTAGAGCAGTAATAGCAGCAGCAGCAGCGAGGGCCCAGCACCCAGCAGGAACAGCAGCAGCAGCCCTCTCCCTCCTACCCTCTACTGCAGAGGAGTAGACGGGAGATCTGCTGACCACTGGAGAAAGAGGTTTCTGTTCCCTGAGTGACCAGAGCAGGGGCTGCACTAGAGTAATCAGGAACCTGCTAGAACCAATTCAGGCAGACAGGCTGATTAGATCACCTCCAGCCAATCAAGGCAGGCTAATCAGGGCACCTGGGCTTAAAAAGGAGCTCACTCCAGTCAGGCCAAGGGGAGCCAGAGGAGAGGAAATGAGTGTGAGGAGCTGAGAGCAAGAGGCACCAGGAGCTGAGAGGGAGAGGTGTGCTGCTGGAGGACTAAGGAGTACAAGCATTATCAGACACCAAGAGGAAGATCCTGTGGTGAGGATAAAGAAGGTGTTTGGAGGAGGCCATGGGGAAGTAGCCCAGGGAGTTGTAGCTGTCACACAGCTGTTACAAGAGGCACTATAGACAGCTGCAATACACAGGGCCCTGTGCTGGAACCTGGAGTAGAGGGTGGGCCCGGGTTCCCCCCAAACCTCCCAACTCCTGATCACACACAGGAGGAGATGACTCAGACTGTGGGGAAGATCACTGAGGTGAGCAAATCTGCCAATAAGTACAGGATCCACCAAGGTAGAGGAGGAACTTTGTCACAATTGGTGTCAGGAATGGGATTTTGGTGTGCACAGCACGACAGAAGAAGGAGGGTGATTTAAAAACCAAAAAAAAGTAGAGGGTTTTTTTTTCACCACAATGGATGACTTAGTGCGGGCATTGATACAAACTACGGCGGCCCAGCAGGAGGCTACCCGTGTCCAGGCAGCCGCCCAACAGGAGGCAGTGCGGCTGCAGCAAGAGACTAATCACCTGCTGATGGACCAGGCTTCTCAAGACTGAGCTATGTTGCGGGAACTGGTAAACCAGGTAAAGACCCTTACAGAGCTGACCCACGGCCATGATGGGACGCAGATCATACGGGCCAGCCATTGGCTGCAGAAAATGACATGGGAGGATGATGTAGAGGCCTACCTCCTGGCCTTTGAGAGAACAGCCCTACGGGAGGCCTGGCCTCAAGATCAGTGGTCTGGCATCCTCGTCCCATTCCTGTGTGGGGAGGCCCAGAAGGCCTACTATGATCTGCCTGAAGAGGCTGCAGCAGACTACCCCCAGCTGAAAGCAGAGATCCTGGCCAGATCTGGGGTAATGACCACAGTGTGGGCCCAGCGGTATCATGAGTGGAGGTACCAGGAATACAAAACCCTGTGGTCCCAATTGTATGACCTCATCCATCTCGCACGAAAGTGGTTGCGAACGGAGTCCTGGAGTCCGGATGAGATACTAGAGGTTCTGGTCATCGAGCGATACATGAGGGGGCTACCGCCAGACCTCCGTGCCTGGGTAAGCCAGAACGAACCCTCCACCTATGATGAGGTTGTCATGAACCTCATCATAGAAAGGTGAAGGACAGCGAGGGAGCTGACCCGACCAGTTAAGGAAGAGGCACCCCAGGTTAAACTAGCAGCACCAAGCCCTAG
Organism: Mauremys reevesii; assembly: GCF_016161935.1. Classification (NCBI taxonomy): domain Eukaryota; kingdom Metazoa; phylum Chordata; order Testudines; family Geoemydidae; genus Mauremys; species Mauremys reevesii. The sequence goes on from NW_024100715.1 coordinate 3,091,450, forward strand.
AGCTCGGGTGACTGGGCCACCAGGAGAGCCCAGGTGGCCCAGTCAGAGAGGGGCTGAAGGCCCACCAGAAGCCACAAAGAGTCGGAGCACTGAGGGAGAAGAGGATCGTGATGTTAGATTGCCCAAACCAAGAGACCGGGGAATGCCTAGGGCCCCATACAGATGTTATGCCTGCGGGGAGTGGGGACATATAGCTGCACAGTGTCCCAATGCGGAGGAGCCTATGCAGTGTAACCTGGGGAACTGGGCAGACCCAGGCTCCCTAATCCACCTTGTGGGGGTCTCACTAAGCCCACATATGTACACCAGACCAGTGAAACTAAATGGGTCAGAGACCACGGCACTGGTTGATTTGAGGAGTGCTATCACGCTTGTCTCGGGGAAGCTCGTGAAGTGTAGTCAGCTGCTGCGGGCTAAGTGTATGGGGATAACATGTGTCCATGGGACAGTTGGTTATTACCCCACCATCCCAGTAAAACTCGAGATTCAGGGGAACACTACTGAGGTAGCAGCAGGTGTAGTCCCTAAACTCCCATACCTGGGGCTCATAGGGAGGGACTTCCCAGGGTTTGGAGACTTACTCCCAGTAGGAGGATTGGAGGAAAAGGGGAACCCTGAAGTTAGTGAGGCCTCCACAGTGACTGTCAACCCCCAGTCTTCTCTGAAATATCCCCAGATTTATTTTCCATATCCAGACAGGGTAGAAAGTCAAAAAGGGAAAGGAGAGCAGCTCCTTGGGAACCCGAATACTGACTCAAAGCCAGAGGGTCGCTCTCGTAGGTAGGCGGACCCGAGCAGCTGAAAAGGAGGCCACCCAGGAGGGAGAAGCACTCGAGTCTGACCCCAACCCTAATGCTTCTGAACCAGTAGAGGCAACAGAGATCCCTAGAGGCCCCTAGATCTTGGGCAGATTAGCCCCAGGAGAGGAAATTTTGGACGGGACCAGGCTGAAGACCCAAGGTACGACAACATTAGAAAGGAGGTGACTGAAATAGATGGGGTCCCCGTGGAAGGGAAAACCCAGGGACCAGGACCCTACTTCATAATGAAGAAGAATCTCTTATACCAGGTTGCACCAGTACAGGGGCAGAAGGTACAGCAGATCCTAGTACCTCAAAAACACCAGAACGCTGTGTTAAGTCTTGCTCATAGTCATCTTTTTGGGGGGCACTTGGGGGTAGCGAAGACCCTGGCACGAATCCTGTGACGGTTCTTCTGGCCCGGAGTACATGAAGAAGTGCGGAGGTACTGTGCGTCCTGCCCAGAGTGTCAGCTGCACAGGTGCCGTTCCCACCTGAGGGCACCTTTAGTACCACTTCCCATCATAGAGGTCCCCTTTGAGCAAATAGCCATGGACCTAGTGGGACCCCTGGAGAAGACGGCTCGGGGCCACCAATATATACGTGTTGTTTTGGACTATGCTACTCGCTACCCAGAAGCCGTCCCCCTGCGGAACACAGCCTCTAAAACGATAGCCAAAGAGCTGGTGGGGATCTTTGCCCAAGTGGGGCTACCAAAGGAGATATTAACAGACCAAGGAACCCCATTTATGTCAAAGCTAATGAAGGACCTCTGTACGCTGCTCCATATACATACCCTGAGAACTTCAGTCTACCATCCGCAGACTGATGGGTTGGTAGAAAGGTTTAACCGAACCCTCAAGCTATGATACGGAAGGTGGTAAGTCGGGACGGGAAGGATTGGGACACCCTACTACCCTATCTTATGTTCGCTATCCAGGAGGTACCTTAGGCCTCAACTGGGTTTCCCCCCTTCAAGTTATTATAGGGGCGTCACCCCCGTGGCATACTAGATATTGCCAAAGAGATCTGGGAAGAGAAACCCAATGAGGGGAGAAATATAATAGAACATGTAATACAGATGCGAGACCGGATAGCCCGGGTCATCCCTATTGTACGGGAACATTTGGAAAAGGCACAGGAGGCCCAGAGAACCCATTACAATCGCCAGGCAAAAGTCCGACAGTTCCAACCAGGGGATCAGGTGATGGTGTTGGTACCCACGGCAGAAAGCAAGTTGGTACCCTCTGGCCCAATGGCAGGGGCCCTATGAGGTGGTTGAACCCGTGGGGGAAGTAACCTACAAGGTGCGGCAGCCAGGACACCGAAAACAAGAACAGATTTATCACATCAACCTTCTGAAACCCTGGCATGCACAAGAGGCGTGCATAACTGTCCGAAAAGACCTAACCCAGGAAAACAAGCCTTCCAAACAGGTGAGAGTGTCTCCCGATTTAACACCAGACCAGAAGAATGAGGTGTCTGAGATCTTCCGGAACCAAGATGTGTTCTCGACAAAACCGGGTCGAGCAACCGAGGCATATCACCACATCGTCACGAAACCTGGGGCCAGAATAACAATGAGGCCCTATCGGATACCAGCGGCCAAAAGAGAGGAAATAAAAGCAGAAGTAAAAAAAATGCTGGAGTTGGGGATCATCAAAGAATCCCACAGTCAGTGGTCCAGCCCAATCGTGCTGGTGCCCAAACCTGATGGCACCACAAGGTTTTGCAATGACTTCTGGCGACTAAGGGTATGTCTACACTACAAGAGTAGTTCAATTCAACTTAAGTCGAATTTGTGGAATCGACCATACGAAGTCGAATTTGTGTATCCACACTAAGGACACTAATTCGACTTTGTGAGTCCACACTAATGGGGCAAGCGTTGACTTTGGAAGCGGTGCACTGTGGGAAGCTATCCCACAGTTCCCGCAGTCCCCGCTGCCCATTGGAATACTGGGTAGAGCCCCCATTGCCTGCTGGGGGAAAAAAATGTGTCGAGGGTGGTTTTGGGTAACTGTCATCATTGAACCGTCAATCACGCCCTCCCTCCCTGAAAGCGCCTGCGGGCAATCTGTTCGTGCACTTTTCTGCTCAGTGACAGCGTGGACGCCACAGCACTGCGAGCATGGAGCCCGCTGCAGTTATGGCCGTTTTCACCTCCTCGCACCTTATCGTCCACCTCTTCCACAGTCAGCTGCTGAGAAATTGGGCTACTTTTCAATGGTGCTGCAAGCACTGGTGGACCATAGGGGACATTTTACCAACATCAACGTCGGGTGGCCAGGCAAAGATCATGATGCGTGTGTTTTCAGGAACTGTGGTCTGTTTAGACGCCTGCAGGAAGGTAGTTTCTTCCCGGACCACAAAATAACTGTTGTGGATGTGCAGATGCCTATAGTCATCCTCGGGGACCCAGCCTGCCCGCTAATGCCCTGGCTCATGAAGCCCTATACAGGCGCCTGGGACAGCGACAAGGAGCTCTTCAAGTACCAGCGAGCAGCGAGCAGCGTGACCTGTGACTGTTCAGTTTCTTTACAGAGAAGCTGAACCTGCCCCTGTTTCTTTACCCAGTTACTGTTGACTATCCTCTGCAGTTACATACCCCGTTCACCCTGCTTTCCACTTCCAACACACGTGTAAAAATAAAATACATGTTCCATTGTTACTTAACAAAGGTTTCTTTATTAATGACTTTGCTTTAAAGGGTTGAAACTGGGATGCAGACTGTGCTGCGTAGGGTGTGCAGTGATATAAAGACCGCCTCTAAACTTGAGGAATGACAGGCTCCTGCTCCTAGAGCGGTCCGCAGTGCCGGACTGGTTGTTTCAACGGAGCCTGCCATCCCTCCTTTTTGGGATTCTGTGTACGGGGGCTATGTGACCTTGTGGCGGAGGAGGACGGATACAGATTCCTCTGCTGCGTGACTCTGCGGTCCAGGACAAGGACCGCTGCATAAGATCTGTAACTGCCCTCCCCCGCTACAAAGTCACGTACCCCCCTCCCCACCCACGCAGTGGTGGCAGGCTCCGGAGCGTCTTTGCATTCCGTTTTTTGGAGCGCAGCTCCGAAAGCACAGACTCCTCGCCCCACACACCGATCAGATCCAAGACTTCCCGGTCAGTCTATGCTGGGGCCCTCTTTCTATTCAGAGATTGCATGAACTCCTCTGCTGGAGAGCTCTGCATCGTTGCCGGTGCTGCTGAGCTCGCCCCGATGTCCAACCAGGCAATGAGATTCAAACTGGCCAGACAGGAAAAGGAATTCAAATTTTCCCAGGGCTTTTCCTGTGTGCCTGATCAGAACATCCAAGCTTGGACTGCTGTCCAGAGCGTCAACAGAGTGGTGCAGTGTGGGATAGCTCCCGGAGCTACTAAGGTCCATTTCCGTCCACACCTAACCTAATTTGACATGGCCATGTCAAATTTAGCGCTACTCCCCTCATCGGGGAGGAGTACAGAAGTCGAACTAAAGAGCCCTCTATGTCGAATTAAATAGCTTCATGGTGTGGACGGGTGCACGGTTAATTTGAATAAACGCTGCTAAATTCGAATTAAAGTCCTAGTGTGGACCAGGCCTAAACGAAGTATCCCAGTTCGATGCATACCCCATACCTCGCATAGATGAGCTAGTGGACCGTCTGGGTAATGCCCGGTACTCGACTACCCTGGACTTGACAAAGAGGTACTGGCAGATTCCCCTTGTGGAAGGCACAAAGGAAAAGACTGCGTTCTCTACACCAGAGGGTCTTTTTCAATATACTGTCCTCCCTTTTGGACTACATGAGGCCCCAGCTACTTTCCAGTGCCTCATGGACAAGCTATTATGCCCACATACCAGTTATGCTGCTGCCTACTTGGATGATGTGGTCATTCATATCCCAGATTGGGAAACCCACCTAGAGAAGGTGGAGGCAGTCCTTGATACCTTCAGGCGAGCTGGCCTTACAGCAAACCCTGTCAAGTGCATTGTGGGGTTTACGGAGGCCAAATATCTTGGCTACATTGTGGGAAAATGTCTGGTAAAACCTCAGGTGAACAAGTTGGAGGCCATCCAAAATTGGCCCCGACCATGTTGCAAGAAACAAGTCCAAGCATTCCTAGGTGTAGTGGGGTATTACCGACGATTTATCCCCCACTTTGCCACAGGTGCAAGCCCCCTGACAGACCTAGTAAAAGCCCATGGACCTGATCTGGTGAGATGGTCTGACGCAGCAGAGGAAGCATTCACAAACCTATGGACTTCCCTCTGCAGTAACCCTGTACTGATAGCCCCTGATTTCACCAAGGAATTTATCCTGCAGACAGATGCATCGGAAGTAAGGTTGAGGGCCGTTCTATCACAGATGGTCGGGGAGGAGGAACACCCAATTCTCTACCTCAGTAGGAAACTCCTTCTGCAGGAACAAAAATATGCTGTGGTGGAGAGAGAGTGTGGGAATATATTGCTAACTTGGCGGATGGGAGTGTGGGAAGCTTAGGTATGTAGGCTTCAAGGACGGGCTAATTGGGCTGTGAGCTGTGTAGTTAGATTGGCCTTGGCTGGTTCTCATCTGCTAGTAGGCAATAAACAGGATAATAAATCAGAAGGTTGTACAGGATGACAATTATCCAATGAAGTTATAGTTGTGCCTGTGTGTATTTTATTAACCAATTAGCAATTGCTTGATTGCTTGCCTTAATTGTATATAACAAGTATGCTGGAGAGAAATAAATGATACTGCTTGCAATCATATTGGTTGTTGTGCTTTATCCGGCCCGCACGTAACACAACAAGTGGTGACCCCGACGTGATTCGAATCGGATCAAGTTGTTGTCCTGAACAGGCGGGAGAACAGCCGCGGCAGGAGGTACTGGGGAAGAGCCAGCTCCTGGGCGTCCGGAGGGAGACGCATTGAGCTCAAAGGTGAGCGGCTAGTGAATCATGGGTACCGCTGCATCAGCGGAAGAAAAAACGGTGCATGAATATTTGATACGCATCGCGGAACGGCAGGGAGAAAAGCTCCCCTCTGATACGTTGTCCCGCCTGCTGCGGTGGGGACAGAGAAGGGGACTTTTCGTTAAGCCGAGTACAATTTTTGATAAAACTGTCTGGGAGCGGCTAGGCTCCGAGCTTTGGGAGTCGGTGACTCAGGGCGATAAGGAAGCCTTCTCCCTGAGTCAAGTATGGAGTAAAACAAGGAAGATAGTAGACACTCTTGCAGCCGAGGCGGGAGTGCAGGCGGCCCTTCATGAGATCCTCCGCCCAACGCCCGAAATGCCTTCTGTGTTGCCGGTTGGAGCCAGGGAGTTTTTCGGTGGCGAGGACACGGTAATACCTTTGGCTCCCGATTTGGATGATTTTGCCCCTGTTACGGTCCCACTACCCTCCAATGTGGCCCTCGGCCCCGACATGATTGATCCTGTTACGGTCCCGTTACCCCCTGATACGACCGAGCCTATGGAGACAGCCTTGCCGTATGCACCCCCCCCAAAGCCATGCCGAGTTCACGGGACCTGGGGGTGTCACGGTTGCGGGGAAACAGAGGAGGCTCGGATGGAACATGTGCCATCAAAGATATATCCTGATTTGACTACGCTTACTCAATTTGCTCAGTCTGACGCCTTCTGTAAGGAGATGGAGCGCCAGGGTCAACAGCTGCAGGATATTTATAATAAGTTGGATCAAATGCAGGGTTTTCCGCCTGGATCATCGCGTTCGCATTTTCATGAATGTTTTCATCCATCTCACTTATCTGAGCCGCCCCCGACTCACTTTTCCGCCCCATCTGGCCCCGGGGACCCTCCGGATCCGGTACAGCGCTGGCATGGGGTTCTGAAGGAAGCCATCATTGAAGGTTTGGCACCCGAGGCTTTTCCGGTGATCACGCCAGACCCTCACGACCCTAATGGTAGGCGGTGGGCTCCTTTGGACTGGAAGTTGATCCGTGAAGCGCAGAAATTGATTATGGCTTATGGATTAGATAATCCGTATGTACAGTCTATAATTGAACAGGTGTTTGTTGGACAAGCAATGTGTCCATACGATGCGGTTAAGCTAGCTGATATGCTTCTTACACCTACACAGAGATTGTTGTGGAAAGATGATTGGGCTAAGAGAGTTGACTTGGCTCTTGTCCGTAACCTGGATTTACCGGACGACGATGTTCGGCGCGTGGCCACCATCGATATGCTTTTGGGGACCGGCCGATTCGTTGAGCCGCATCTGCAAGCCCGCCTCAGCCCCCGAATCCTGCAGCAGTCGCAGGAACTGGCTTTGGCTGCCTTTAAGGCGGTGCCCCAGATGGGAAAGCCGATCCCTCCATACGCTAAAATTACACAAGGCCCGTCGGAACCTTATTCCACCTTTTTGGATCGCCTTCGCGAGGCTATCGATAGATCTCCTAATCTAACGCCGGAAGCCAGAACCGCAGTTGGACTTGATCTTGCTACCCAGAATGCAAATTCCGCTTGCCGCCGTATATTAGCCACTTTGCCAAAGACTGCGTCCCTGATGGAAATGATCGAGGCATGTAATAGGGCCGCTATGTTTGAGGAAGCGGATAAGGCAACAATTCATGCTAAGGCGCATGCCACTGCATTGGCCGTTGCATTACAACCTCTGATCGGGCGGAAGCAGGGGGCCAGAAGGCCAGCCCGGTCAGCCGGCCTTTGTTTTGCCTGTGGAAAACCCGGACACGTCAGGCGGGACTGCCCTGTGCAAGACGGGAAGCGAGCCCCTGATGTGCCGCCTAAAGCTTTTACCGGCACTTGTAATCGATGTGAGAAGTTTGGACATCGCGCTTCTGAGTGCTGGTCGCGTCGCAAGAAGGATGGAACACTGTTGTCGGGAAACGGACCTCAGAGCGCCCCTCGGAGGAGCGCGACGACACAAGTGCCTCCAACCACCAAACCGGCTGCCTGGAACGCCTCACCGGAGCAACCCGTGGCAGTGCCGGAGTGGATTTGGCCACAGCGACAGACATAGTTTTAGAGAATGACAAGGTCCAAGTTCTTCCTTCTAATACTGATGGCCCATTAGGATTTGGACTGAGTGCCCTTTTGATCGGTCGCTCGTCAACATCAAAACAAGGTATTTTTGTTTTACTGGGCCTTATTGATGCTGACTATACAGGAAATATCGGGATAATGGTACGCGCCCTTTGCCCCCCTATTACTATAACTGCTGGTACGCGTCTTGCTCAGTTGATACCTTTTAAAGGATGTGTGCCCAGAACGACTCAGATTGACCGCGGGTCTCGAGGGTTTGGATCCACCGGACCTCCCCAAATTGCCTTTGCAATGGAAGTTACTTCGCGTAAACCCATCCGAATTGTTCGACTTCAGGGGTTTGATGGGCGGCAGATCATTCATGAAGCCCTGTTGGACACGGGGGCCAATGTGACTATAATTCCCTCTCGGTTCTGGCCGGAATCCTGGCCCTTGCGGGATGCCGCCACACCCGTGAGAGGAATTGGCGGGACTCAGTTGACTCGCATTAGTGTGGATTTCATTACCATTGTTGATGTGGAGGATGCAGCCACAAGCGCGAAGGTTCGCCCTTATGTGATGCCGGCTCCAATCTGGCTATTAGGTCGAGATTGCTTAAGTCAGTGGGGCGTTGTGCTACAGAATTCACCTTTTGCCTAGCGGCCATTGAGGGGCGGCCGATCCTACAGCTGGAATGGACAACCACCACACCAGTCTGGGTCGCTCAGTGGCCGCTGCACAAAGACAAGCTCGCCCGGGTACACAAACTTGTGCAGGAACAACTGGCTAAAGGTCATCTTGAACCTTCCTTTAGCCCCTGGAATACCCCTATTTTTACCATACCTAAAAAGTCTGGACACTGGCGTTTGTTGCAAGATCTACGAGCTGTTAATGCTGTGATGAAGGACATGGGCGCCCTCCAACCTGGGCTGCCCACGCCTACTATGCTTCCGCATGGATGGCCTTTACTTGTTATTGATCTTAAGGATTGCTTTTTTACCATTGCCTTGCATCCTGCGGACCGAGAGAAGTTTGCCTTTTCTGTGCCTTCTGTTAATCCGTTAGAGTGCCATAAATACAACGGCCTTTTGCCTGCCCCATGTTGTTGCAGTGGGAGCCCTTATGGAAACCTGTTTTGTGGGTGTTTGTACTGAATTGGAGGTGCTACAGCAGCACTCCTGGCTGTTTCGTATTCCCAAGGACTTATCTTATGAAGAGTTGTATGCTTTAGGCCCTGGAGCTGCTCAATATAAGCTAGATGCCAGTATGTATTCGTTTCGTTTGGCTAATTTAACAGCTGCAATTACATGTATGAATTTTGTTAATGCTAAGCATGCAGCTATTAATCATAATAATGTGGAACTTGTTTGTCGCCACAAGAGGGACGTATCCTTTGCCTTTGGACATATGAAGTTGCCCCTGGGGTGGTTTTTGCTATGCGGCCGCACAGCCTTTACTTACATTCCGGCTAATAGTTCTGGTGGCCCCCTTGTTGTTCCCCCATCCCTTGGTGAAAGGGCATCGCCAACGGCGGGAGAGCATCCCCTTAAGCCCTACCTGCAAGGCAGATGTTACCTTATTTTCAGAACGAGAGGCAGCAGCCCTTACCTTTACCCTGGTGGGCCTCCCCGGTTTGGTGGTGCATAACTACCATGCTGTAGCACATCTTGCCTGTACTGTGGCGAAAGCTTTGAATTTAACATCTACTGTTCTTGCCTTATTAACTCAAGAAATGGGAGAAGTTCGCCGAGGAGTTTTGCAGAATCGCTTAGCCATTGATTATTTATTGTTGCGACATGGTCATCCTTGCTCTGATTTTGTGGGAATGTGCTGCTTTAATATTACAGATGCGAGTGCGGCTATTGAGGCTGATTTGGATCGTCTGCGCCACCTTGCGGAGGGCATCCGCCAGCAACAGGGAGATTTCTGGCTGTGGTCATGGCTCTCATTGTTACGTGGCTGGGCCGCACACTTATTGCAAGGTTTAGTGCTAGGGGTGCTGTGTATTTTTTTTGCTTGCCTTTTGTATTTTTGCTATTTGTGTGGCCGCCGTTGCTGTTGTGTGGCACACACCTTGGCGGGACCCTCCTGGCCCCTTGGGCCGCTTATGTTTGCTAGAGGAGGGATGTAATGAGTAAGAGCAGGGCACTGAGGAAGATATTGTTACGGTTTATTTAGGCAGCTGGTGTTTTTACTTGCCCTTTAGTTTTGGATTGTAATAGATTGTAGTAATTTGATGCTTTGAGCTGGGAATGTATTGCTAATGCCTCCCCCCCCCTTTTTTTTTTTTTGGTTTTGAGAAAAGGGGGGAGATGTGGGAATGTATTGCTAACTTGGCGGATGGGAGTGTGGGAAGCTTAGGTATGTAGGCTTCAAGGACGGGCTAATTGGGCTGTGAGCTGTGTAGTTAGATTGGCCTTGGCTGGTTCTCATCTGCTAGTAGGCAATAAACAGGATAATAAATCAGAAGGTTGTACAGGATGACAATTATCCAATGAAGTTATAGTTGTGCCTGTGTGTATTTTATTAACCAATTAGCAATTGCTTGATTGCTTGCCTTAATTGTATATAACAACAAGTATGCTGGAGAGAAATAAATATACTGCTTGCAATCATATTGGTTGTTGTGCTTTATCCGGCCCGCATGTAACGCAACAAGAGAGTGCCTCACTGTAAAATGGGCCATGGAAGCATTGCGCTACTACTTGCTCGGGTGCAGATCTGTCCTTGTGACCAACAATGCCCCTCTTCAATGGATGCAGCGGAACAAGGAGAAGAACACAAGGGTGACCAGGTGGTTCTTAACCCTCCAGCCTTTCCAGTTCCGTGTGAACAGAACCCCAGGCCGGCTGATGGAACCCTGGGTGAACAGAAGCCCAGAGCGTTCACCCAGGCTGACAGGAGACTGAGTGTAGCTGGCTGGGACCCCAGCGGGCTGAGCAGGGCTGGCGGCTGGGACCCCTGCTGGCAGGAATCGGCCCACTGCTGGCCCTGCTCAGTGTGCTACCGACTAAGTGAACAGAACCCCAGCTCAGCAGCAGGCTCAGTGGTGGCCAGGACCCACAGCCTGCCATTAAAAAAAAAAAAAAAAAATCTGCCTCTGTGCCACCTTTGACCCCTGTTCTAGTGTAAACTGTAGTTTATGGTAATTTTCACTATATGAGATTTTCCTTTTACACGGTGACTTTAGAACCTAACCCCCATGTAAGATGCGACTCCACTGTTGTGTTTAAAAAAAAAAGAAAAAAAAAATTTGGGCACCACTTTTTGGCACCCCCAATCTTAGTGGCCTAGGCGGTCGCCTAGTTGCCTAGTGGTTACACCGACCCTGACAGTATCCCCAGCCTAGGTGACGTGACAGCCAGTGGTGGATTTAGAGTTAGTGCTCCCCCCCCAGCCCTGTGCTCAGCTTCATTTTTGGGGCTCCTCCTTGGGACCCAGCCAAGAAAAAGAACATTTTCTCTTATCTCCCCCTGCCCCCGTTTCTCATTCTTTTTTTCTTCATCCTCCTCCTATAAGTAATAGCAAGTAAATGAAAATTGAAGTGAGGTAACCTTGGTTGTTCTTGTAGTCTAACTTATTTTTCCATAGACCACTTGAAAATCACGGAGGGTCTCGATGGACCACTTAATGATCTTTCCAAATATTGTAAAAAAAATGTTCGGGTGTGGGGTCTGGCCAGGAGCTAGGGCAAGGGAGGGGGCTCAGGCAGGAGGTTGGTGTGTGAAGCGCTTACCTGGGGCAGCTCCTGTTTGGTACCCAGGATGGGGGTGGGGATGGAGGGGGTGCAGGAGTCAGGGCAGGGGCAGTGCTTCTATATCGGGATGCCAACTTTTCCCAACCTACCGCAAAAAAATTCCCAAATCTGGTGAAAAATTCCCTGATAAAGTTTTTTATTTCAAAATCTCAAAGGAACGTAACATGTGTGTTTTTAATAACTTTATAGTATATATTATATCCAAATTATTCTTATTAGAGATATTTCACATTTATTATTTTTATACACACAGATGTCTTTCAATTTTAAATGTATGTTACTTGTACAGTAAATAAAATATTTAACACATGAGGAATAGGATTGAAATTATAGAAAAATGTAGTTTACACAAATTTTACTATTTAAAAAAAAGTACAGCATGTGCAGTGTATTGTACATCAGTTACTTTGAAAAAAAAGTAAACATACAATTATAAAATAAGATAAAAAAGCAAACAGATCAAATAACGCTTTTATATAATTTTCCTTATTATAATCTGAGTTTTACCCATTTTCTGACTCATGGTCTGAGTCATCACTAGGAACATTATTACCATCATTAATATTTTTACTAGTTTTATCACTATTTTTACTGTACATAATTTTACAATGTAAATACAAGTGCTTAAAAGTAATTACAAAATTTCTCTTATAACTACACTAGAATTGAGTGTTTTGGTTGTCAGAGTTTCTTTTTTTTGGTTTTTATGTTAGTTACCATGGAAAAAGTTCTTTTCACATGCTGCATTTATTCATTTTTTACGTTAGATACAAAATGGAAAGAGATATCTGAAATAATGGAATGCAATAATTAGTATAATTATATTTCAATTTTATATTTAAATCAAAGAAGGAACATATTATATATTATTACCTAACACAGTAAGCAAAGATATTTAATATTTGCCTGGAGGAGGGTGCTGTTACAAATTTATGAACAGCTGAACTCTCTGGTCCACCTTCTCTGTGCAACTGCAAGCACGAAATACAAAATTTTAGACATTTAATGACAGATCAAGAAACTAATCATGACCAATAAGTATTGCAATAGATTTAATTACTGGAAGAAATCTTACCTAGAAGATAAATTCGATAACCATCTCCTCATGACCCGCCAGCCAGCTGTTGCTGAGGTTGGTTTGTTGTGAGTGAATGTGTGCACTTGTGCCATCATGATATAGTACGTTGAAGCACCACCAATAGGAGAGCACCACAGCCCGATTATGAAAATCACGTGACAAATATTCACCAATGGAAGAACACATTTTGAGGGAAATTTAAAAGAAGCACAAATATTTTACTTTTTATGAAAACTTTCCAGGATTTTTGAGATTTGGAAAGTCTTACTTTTTATGAAATGTTTCCAGGATTATTTAGGTTTTGAATGAAAATTCCCAGTTTCCCAAGTTGAAACATTTTACTCAAAAATTCCCAGATTTGGGGAAATTTCCCAGGATACAGAAGCACTGGACAGGGAGCTGGGTGTGTGTGGGGGGTGTGTGTGCAAGTTTCTGGGCAGGGGCTGGGGGGGCATGAGGGTGTAGCCTGATTTGGGCTGGGTTAGTAGGGTGGGTGGAATTTATCCACTTAATTTAATTGTATTGGGTTATTAATTTTCTAATTAATTAGTAATAATAATTATTAATGGATATTAATAGTATGGGTTTGGCTCGCCAATGTGTATGATCAGAAGATAAAGTCCGTCCTGATTCAGGCTCCACAGAGTTTATAAAAGGAACTTCGGGGTATTTGACAGGAACTTATGCTGAGACAGAAATAGTCATAAAGACCTTTTATTAAAATCAATGAAACAATAAGTAAATGTTAAAATAGTTCAAGATTACAAAGTTACAAAATATCACAGTTCTTTAAGAGATATATTTATGATAATACACTGGTATAAACTCACTCTGTGCAGTAGCACTTTGGGTGTTTATCACACTTTTGACAGAGGAAGCTAGATTGGTTTTTATGGGTTTATCCCTACATAAACTAGGTGCTTTAGAAGGTAAAGCAGAAATTAGATTCCTTTATACTTACAGCCTTGAAAAGAAATAATACCACGGCCTATTAATAGTTAATAGCCTTCATAGATGGGTAGCATCGATACGTAGATGGAGTGGAGGCGATGGAGTAGACAGGGACAAATAGATGGGTGTATCGCCTGCCTAATGGTGATTTGTTTCACCTTTTATAGAGCATTATTCGGAAATCCTTCCTCCTATGCCCAAGTTTCGTCTTCCCCCACGGAAATGTTAGGGTACACCTGCCTCATAGGCTAACATGTGCGTGCGTATGAATGACAGTTATGTACGCATTTGTGGTGTACTTGTTAGATTTGTGGGCAAAAATCCCTTTTCTTCCACCCTTTACTGTTATTGGTTCAGTTAAAGGTCTCCAGACATCTGCGTAGGTATTTTGTCTTATTATTACTTTCTGAGTAAGGGTCCCAAAGGTTGCCTTCAGCGTCACACAGGATGTCTGACCTGTAGGTATCTTGCATTTCAGCTATTGCAAATCTATAAGCCTATTACATACTTAAATTGATCAAAAAAACATTTTATACAGACCAGCAGATTAATCCTCAGGGCTACAAGGGGGAGATGCAGGAATCAGGGCTGGGGAGGTGTGGGGGTGCAGGGGTCAGGGCTGGATGTGTGTGGGGAGGTGCAGGGGGCTGGCTGTGGGGGTACGGCGCAGGCATCCGGATGGGGGCGGGGGAGGGGTGGGGATTTCAACCCCCTTGTCACGGACACGGGGACCGCAGCGGCATTCCAAGGAAGCTGCAGAGGTCGATATCTTGGCCCTTTTTAAGGGTGGCTGGCTCTCTGTAATGAGGGATTTGGGTGTGCAGGGCTGTTCAAAATCAGAGGGACTGATTTGACCTCCTGAGGTCCCTTCCAACCCTAATATTCTATGAACATCTATGAACATCTTGTTTCCAACGCGGGAAACTTCTTGGCCCCTCTCAGGGAGTGTGCCTGCGGAGGGTCTGCTGGTCCCGCAGCTCCGGTGGGCCTCCCACAGGCGTGCCCTGAGGAGGGTCTGCGGGACCCGAGGCTTCGGTGGAACATACGCAGGCCTGGCTGCGGGAGGTCCACCGGAGTCATGGGAGCAGCGGACCCTCTGCGGGCACGTCTGCAGGAGGTCCACAGGAGCCGCGCGACCGGCGACCGGCAGAGGGCTCCCCGCGGCACACCACGATGCTTGGGACGGCAGAAATCTTAGAGCCACCCCTGGTGAGATCCCCTTCAAACTTTCTTCATGAACGATAACACTTGATAAGTCTGCCAATATACATAAACAAAATGTTTTTAGCAAATAAGCCTGTATGTTCTTTTTTTTACTAATAGCAACAAACATATACCCTACATATATATAATATATCTCAAAAGCCTTTCACGTAACCCAACCCATGATGCTAAAACATTTTTTATAGTAAGGGTAGGGTGACCAGACAGCAAGTGGGAAAAAATCGGGACGGGGTGGGGGTGTAATAGGAGCCTATATAAGAAAAAGACCCAATTATCGGGACTGCCCCTATAAAATCGGGGCATCTGGTCACCCTAAGGAAGGGGGCTAAAAAGCTGTTTAAATACAATGTAAGAAAATAAAGCCACTATTCTTGCTTATGTCACACGGGGGAAGTACAGCCCCAAATTCTCAACAACTGCCAGCAATTATTATTATTATTTTTTTTTAAAAACAGTAAAACCTTTGGGGGCAAAGGCAGCTTCTTTTTTTTTTTTTATACTAACAAACAGTCCCCAATACAGATGTTAATGACAACCCCTAAAAAATGTACACTATTTCCAATAACCGTTATTTCAAAACGCATTTAAAAAACAGTTCATACCCTCTTCTGATATCTCAGGAGACCCTATCTGCTGGTTTTGACTTCCATCTTGTTCTAAATTGAAAAAAATAAAATCCTTAAAACCATTTCTTTCAAAAATCAACCATAATTGTGTAGCATATTAACCAGCTTACCAAAATTTAAAACGTCTAGTGCAGAATCTGGTATGTCAAGAAAAGGGGTCTCGCCCTATTTAGAAGAAAAAATATTAACTTTTAACTCAGCACGACACAAGTATAAAACCATGGTGGCATGTGCGTACATGCGCGTGCACACACACACACGTGTAATTTTTCTTATCATGTTGTTGCTCCCCATGTTGGCAGAAGTCTTGTATCAGCAATATTTCTTTAACAACATTGTCCAGTTTTCTGCCTCTATTTATAGACCTAAACCTATTCTAAATAAGGGCTTGAGACCCCCTAAAAATTAGTATTTAAAAAGGCATTTTTTCCAAAAAACCATGGTGTGTTAGGGTCCTTTTTTTCTAGGGAAAAAGGTGGGGGACATGTCGCTATATACAGCACTTTAGCTTCTTAACTTTAATTGTTAAAAAGTTCTTACTATATAAAATAAGTGTATTTAAACAATTAATAAAAAGACAATGTAAATGGTTATATGCCTATTAACATATCTGTAACCAAAAGTCTTTAAAAGCTGCAACCTGTATTCTTTAATTCATTTTATGGCACTGGCTTTTGTTTAATGGTAACTAATCAGCTTTTTAAAACAAGCTTGCTCATTTAAAAACAAACTCTGTTAAACTTATTACTAAAATCCCCTACAAGTCTTATTTTACATTGTTAGAAAGGTTGCTGTGCCTTTTAAAACCTACACTTTTGTCTCCTTTAATCAAAGCAATATATAAAGCATCTATATAGTCCTTCTATGTTTTACTGTAGGTTTTTTGAAATTTTTCATATTATGTTCTAACCCTTTTTTTTTTTTAAAAGTCACAGTTGGCATGGGTTGTATCTGGACCCTGGCTTTTAAAGCTTTCTGCACAATTTACAGGCCGTGAGGGTTGGGTTTGGTTAGCTTTTTTATTATTTTACATGGTTAATAAGTTAAAAAAATAGGTTTTTTTAGGCATTACTTTAAAACACACATTTTTAAATTGTTTATATTATGTGTTGGTCTGCTTTTGTTACGGGGTGGAAAAAAAAGTCCTGGTTGTTTAGATAAGAGCAGAGCAGGGGCCCTTTACTTGTTTGTTTGTTTTTTCCTGGAAAAAAAAAAATGGAGGGAGGCCTATGGCTACATACTTTAGCTTCTTTAAACTTTAATTGTAAAAAGTTTTTACTTTATATAGTAAGCTTATTTACAGTAAACTAAAGTTACTATTATTTCTAATACAAGTCTTTGGTATAATTTTGTTTTAAAAGGAGGCCTAGGGCTTTCTTGTTCTGTTCTGGTCTTCTTATCTCTGATCCACTAACTCACAAATGCTGTTTTTGCTAACAATGGCTTTGCCGAAAAGCATGCTGCTTCAAATTGTGCTTACTTAAAAATAGCCCATGTTAGTTAAAAACATAGGAAAAAACTTTATCACTCTACATTACTTTTATAACCCTGGGTTGTTTCTGCATTTTTTTTTTTTTTTAATTGAAACACCTATGCCAAAGGGGCTAAATGAAAAATTGTGTCTTCATACAGGCTTGTTTTTCAAAGTGGTCTTTTCTAATTCACTATATTCAAAAGGCTGTTTCAAGTTGTTCTCACTAAAAACACTGGGAAAAAGCTTTTAAAAACTTTTTCTTAGTCAGGGTTTAGGTCTGGGGTGCTTCTGCATACTCTTTTTTTATTTAAACATATGCAAAAGGGATGTGTCTTTATATAGGTTTGTTGGTGTCATTAGGCATGACTCTAGGTAACTCAGGAGGGTGGAAAACCACAGTGTCAATGAAGCCTTTTTGTAGTAGGCCTGAATGAACTAAAGTCACTCCATGTCTGACCAAAGTGCTTCCATGTTTATGTTTGAACTTTAATTGACCTAACAGGCCGGCAACAAAGAATGGTTATCAGTTACAACACCTGCACCAGAAGGTAATAACAAGGCCTGCTATAATGAAGCCTGCCTGCTCAAAGAAGGAGTAAAACAAGATAACTGTTCACAGAAGAGTTACTAACGAGCTAAAGTGGTTTTTGCCAAGTATGACTTAACTGCTTAATGTAATTGCTATTGCAAAGTGTATTTGCTACATGGGAATAGACAGGAGGGGCAAGAAGGGGGGGTAAAGGAGGATGAGTAGTGTGGGGGGTGATGGGAATGCTTAGCTGAAATCATGTATAAAGAGGGGAAAACCGCTTGTATCGGTGTGCAGGATTTGAGAATGCCTTTTCTCCCTTGCACCTTATTTGGGCTCAAATAAACCTGGTTTTCTTCTCCACCCTGGTGTGTTAATTAGTGCGGCGCACACCGGGCAACGAATCACTGTTTGCTGCCTCGGGGCCTCTGTGCCGGCAACAGGTTTGTCTTTTTAAGTAAATGTAAAGCAGAGCTTTATTCCTTTACAGAACTTAATGTAACTCTTACTTGCATTTGTTAAAAAGTTTGGAAAAGAAGCAGGCTTCTTCTCTGATCCACTAACTCACGAACTCTGTTTGTTAACAGGGGCTTTGCTGCAGCTTCACATTGTTTTTACTAAAAAATAACCTATGTTAGTCTAAAACATAGGGGAAAACTTTTAAAAATAGTTACTAAAAGCTTATGGTTTTAACTTTTATTAAAGCCCCTATGTAAAAGGGCTACATGGTGGGAAAAATGCTTGGGGTCTGGGTTTTTTTTTTTTTATAAGAATAAGGTGGGGAGAAGAGGAAGGGGGAGAGAAAAGAGTTGGCTCTTGTTTAAAATCTTGGGACTGTAGGATTGGTTCAGAAAAATGAATTCTATGACATTGCTGTAGAACAAAATCTGGTTGGTCCAATCCAAAGGTGGTGATAACAAGCCTAAGGGGGAGTAAGCCTGGAAAGTTGGTTCATTCAGCAAAAAAACTTGGAATGGTAAGCTCTCTCACTCTCATATTCAACCACGTGCTATCAATATATCTTTGCCTTTTGCAAAGGGGCTTTTTCCTTTTCTTGCCCTGTTCACTCTTTTTATATGTTTCTCTTTTAATTATTTTTAAATGCTTTTTTCTTAACCTACTCTTCTATTTAATAGAAAAGCATTTCAACTATTAAACTTTTTTACCATATGCTTACTAAACAGGCTCTGCCTTAGTAAATTCCTTCTTTTTTCCATGTGTTTTTCTTAATCCTAGTTTTTATTTTATTTGATGTTTTTAAATGCTCTTTTTCTTAACCTACCCTGATATTTAATACCTTTTACATTATTTCAAAATTTTCTGTTCTTTAATAACATGCCAAACTAGGCCTTTAAAACCATCTCTCCTTAAACTCACTAAAAAAATCTCTTTTCCAAAAATCTACTTTTTTCTTTAAGTTCTTACTATTTTTAATATCATGCCAAACTAGACCTTTAAAATCATCTCTCCTTACTCAACCTCCCCAAATAACCTTTCCTTTTTTTCCCCCTCTAAATCTTACCCAAACTTTTTTTAATCTTTAAACTCTCACTCTATTCTTTGATACATTTAGATACAAAAAGTTTGAAAGCACAAGCACTCAACACTCCTCCTATTCAAACATATAAAAATTTTCAAAATGGCTGACAGCACAAAACTTTAGCGCCAACAGAAATGGGGATGGAGGGCTGGATTTAAGCCCTAAATGGGGTGTGGAAACCTGTTGAAAATACATGGTGATGAACACTATCAAGCTGTATACTACTTCAGTGACATCCCTTGTGGATTCAAAGGGACAGATACTCAGCTGGTGTAGACCACTGTAGTTCCACTGACTAATTCACTATGACGACCACTAAAGCCCATTCCCAGCATCTAGCTCCCTGAACAGCCACAGAATACAATACCTTACAGTCCAGCAGGGAAACAGAAGTATCATCTTGTTCAGGGTCGTCGGGCACCTCCTCCGTTGAGTCTTCACAACATACTCGTCTCTTAACCTCAGATGAGATGTTTTCAAGAGGACCCAATTCCGGAGCCAATTCCACTGGAAAAAAAAGAGACTGAGAATCAGAACCATAGTTTGTGCAATATTTTAACAGTAATACTTCTGGAGCAGGGCCTGTCATTGACACAAAGAGTCCCTGACCTGGTTGGCCTCTAGGAGTTACCAAAATATAAATGTTTAATAAATAAGGAAGGGCTCAAGCTCAGTTCATTGATGTGGCATAATATTGTTATTACGGGCTTCTGAGGGCCAGTTACTCTGTTCCTGTGTTTAGGGGAAAACAGGGGGCTGAGCATTAAGCTATCTTTGCACTCCCTGTATTTTGGGTTTATCCAGGGGCTGCCCACTGTAGGATTAGATCGGTATATAAAGGGTTAAAATAGCTTGGCTAAAGAAAATATATGCTTTGCAGTTTGTGTAAAGCACAGGTCCTGTTAGCAGTTGTGGGAAGGACCTGAAAGGATGTGGCTTAGTTGGTAAAATTGGACCTGGAGAAAATTGAATTTTGAAGAAGATGCCCCAATTATCAGGACTGGTTCTAACTGATTTAAACAAAGAAAGGAATTCTTAAAGATATAACAGCTCTAGGAGGATTCACTGCTAGTACCTTCTGTCCACTGTTGGAGCCAGCCAACAAGGAGTTAAGCACATCAGGTCTAGTCCTATGGAAGTACCTGATCCATACTTATAACTGCAAGTTACTATAGCAGTGTGGTTACTGCTTCAGCATTTAAGGCACAATTGGAGCAGCTGTATAAATACCACAGGGCCTATAGATTTAATAAAGGGATTTATGGCTAAATTGGTGCATAGGTGATACCCTATATTAATAATAATTCCAACATACACCCCTGGGTGTAATTAGAGCAGCCCCAGGGCTGTATGAAATTTTAGTTTGTACTGACTGACTTCGCTAGTACTTTTTATGTAGCCTGTTGTAAAACTAGGCAAAGATCTAGATGAGTTGATGCACCCCCTGGAACACCTCTGTGTACCCCTGGTTGAGAACCACTGTTCTAGGCTGTGCTCTGCTCCCATGGTCTCTGGGAAGCAGAGAATAGCTAGAGTACATTCTGGACACATCCCTGATCTGCTGCTTGCTCTGGAGGCTGAGAGCGGAGCTGGCTAAAGCCTGTAAACCAACTCCAAATTGGCTGGGGATTCTCAGAAGGACATTTCTACTCCATTAAAGGCTGCTTGAGCGTGACTGGGAATCAAATCTCAGTGATCACTACTGGAAACCACCCAAGCAAATATTTTAAAATTCAAAGACTCACTGGGAATACTTACCTTTTATTAATTATTAGTAGAAGCAGTGACATTACAGTTATACTTTACCTCTGAACTTCTTCAGCAGATCACGTAGAACTTTCTGGCTTTCAGAGAGAGCCTGCACCCTGCTCTCCAGTTCAGTCAAAGAATCAACAGGCGTCTCCTCTTCACTTTTCACCTGCTGACACCTAACACAGAAAAGAACAAGATTCCTGTTGGAATGTTCCACCCTAATTGCTGAATCCACTCAGCAGGGACAGAACACGGGGGCTAGCATAAGCTCTGAGCATGCTGGCCTGGTATGTTATTTAAAAACATATAACAATGTAAACTTGGGTATTAAAAAGGAGCTAACATGGAACATGAGGATTCCTCACCTGGGGCCCCTTTGTTCGGCCCCCAACTCTGCCTCCTGTCCTCAGTTCAGGGTCACTACTGCAGTTGCTCAAGATGATGATCTTCACTGAGCAGACTGTTAATCTCTGTTGTCCCATATCATAAGACTAGTATTCAAGCCACATTAAGCAGCATCTTCATACCTAGGATTCATACTCTGGAGGACAAACCAATCTCTAGCAATGGGGGTTAGGGAGGGAACTTCCTCTCCGGGCAGGTTATCCCGTAACTGGTCATTAGGGGAAGATCTGCATCTCTCTGTGAAGCAGCTGGCACTGGCCACTAAGGGAGATGGGATACTGGGCTAGATGGGCCCTTGGTCTGCTCTACCCTAGTAATTCTTATATTCCTGTGATGCTTTCCCTGTTCTATCCTCTTAGTCCAGGTGGGCAAACTTTTTGACCCGAGGGCCACATTGGGGTTGCGAAATTGTATGGAGGGCCGGGTAGTGAAGGCTCTGCCTCCCCAAACAGCCTGGATCACAGCCCCCATCCGCCTCCTTCCACTTCCCCCCCCTGACTGTCCCCCTCAGAACCCCAACCCATCCAACCCCCCTTGCTCCTTGTCCCCTGATTGCCCCCTCCCAGGACCCCCCACCCTCTATCTGCCCCCCCGGGACCCCACCCTCTATCTGCCCCCCCACTCCCTGTCCCGACTGCCCCCCCAACCCCCTATCCACACCCCTCGGGACTCCCACGCCTGTGCAACCCTCTTGTTCCCCATCCCCTGACCCCCCCCAAAACCTCCGCCCCATCCAACCTCCCCCTGCTCCCTGTCCCCTCACTGCCCCAACCCCTATCCACCCCCCCACCCTTAACCCCCCCAGGACCCCACCCCCTAGCCAACCCCCTTGCTCCCATTCCCTGACCGCCTCGCCCCATCGAACTGCCCCCTGCTCCTTGTCCCCTAACTGCCCCCCACAACCCCCTGCCCCGTATCCAACCCCCGTTCCCCACCCCCTTACCATGCCACTCAGAGAGGCAGGAGCTCGCAGCTGCACACTGCCCAGCAGGAGAGGCGGACCAGAGCACTGGCGGTGCGGTGAGGTCAGGCTGTGGGGGAAGGGGGGACTGCAGGGAAGGGGCCGGGGTCTAGCCTCCCCTGCCAGGAGCTCAGGGGTCGGGCAGGACGGTCCTGCAGGTCGAATGTGACCTGCGGGCCGTAGTTTGCCCACCTCTGTCTTAGTCACTAGGACAATGAGGTGGGAGGGGCATTATACATTCCCAGCTGGGCTTTGCACCCTTCCCCAGTGTGATGAAGCACGAGGCTGACTAAGGAGACGCATACCTGCTTAAGGTGCTGTCAATGTCCTAGAAAGGGAAAAGGAAACAAAAACTCACTCAGCTCAGGAATCACAAACATTAAGTCTCTCTTAGGCAGAAGTCTCAATTTGCCTTTATTTTCAATCCCACTAGGAAGTTGGGCATGTTGGGAAACTTCATGTGTGTCTCTGTTCTCTCCCCAGCTCTGCCAGAGCCCTGCTGGGTGATACTGGGCAAGTCACAGGGAAACTGAGGCACGGGGCGGTATGTAAAATAGGGATAGTGATATTGACCTTCCTTTGGAAAGTGCTTTGACATCTACTGATGAAAAGTTCTATACAAGAGCCAGGTGTTAAAACCAGTAATAATAATATCAGAGCTAGTCACTTTTTTTAGATTTTGACCTCTGGATGACATGGGAAAATTTGATTGAATTGTTTTGCTGGATTTCCCCCCTCTTGTTTGACCAACCATGGAGTAGGTGAGAAATAAATTTTGGACATTCTGAATTTAAAAAAAAAAAAAAAGGGGGAAAAATATGATTCTTCTCATCTTTCCCCCCTTTTTTAAATTCAACCATCTCTACCATTTATCTAAGCCAGTGGTTCACAAACAGCTTCCTGAACCCATGGGGGTTCACAAAATGTTACAGGAGGTTCTCAGGAAAAAATTTCCTGATGGTGAACAGAGCTGTCTCTAGGGACCCCGGGCAGCACGGGGCCAGCAGCCCAGAGCCCCTGGCAGTGCAGGGCTGGCAGCCCAGAACTGCAGGCGTTTCCAAGAGCTAAGCAGATCAAAGTAAGCGCATCCATCACACTGAGTGGATTTAAACTTCGACTCCTTAGAAGAAAATGGAAAGGGAGGTGGGTATTTTTTACTGTTTTTAAAATTAAATAGGCAGCCAGTGTTATTTTTTAAATTATGATGATGAACAAGTTTAAACTTTGTTGTAACGTGCGTTGTTTGCCTGGACTGCTCAAGCCCTGAATGCTTGTGTAGGAGGAACTCTTTCTTTCAGTTGGCTTCTTAAATACCTTCCTGCTGTTTCACATCCGATATTTCTTGATGAAACATAAGAGCCTTTTCTTATAACAGGCTTATTCAAAGTGATACAAGCTACAAAAGGGAGATCTTGGAAGAGTGTTGCTGTTTTCGTAATGTAATAAAATTAATACTGTAATGATATATAATAATAAATAGTGTGTAATAAGCACGTAATAAAAAAACAAAATTTTACATTTCCAAGATCACTAATTTTATAATTTATGCTCTGGTAAACAGGGGTGGCTCTGGGCATTTTGCCGCCCCAAGCACGGCAGGCAGGCTCCCATCGGTGGCGGGACCAGCGGACCCTCTGCAGGCAAGCCGCCGAAGGCAACCTGCCTGCCGCCCTCGGGGCGACTGGCAGAGCGCCCCCAGTGGCTTGCCGCCCCAAGCACACACTTGGCGTGCTGGGGCCTGGAGCCGCCCCTGCTGGTAAAGGAGAAAATCCCTGGAAATATCAATTTTTAGGAGTAGGTTCGCGAGACTTCACATTTTAGTGAAAGGAGTTTGCAGGTTGTTAAAGTTTGGGAACCACTGATCTAAAAGGTCTCAATCTGTCTGTCTCAAATTACAGAAGGGCTGTCAAATATCTGGGCTGCTTGATATAGTAATGGGGCCTGTATGATACATGCAGAGACTGCAGAATCTCAGCCTTGATTAAAAAGAAAAAAAGTATGTTTACAGCTTTTGTGGATTAAAAAAAAGTTCTAAAGGTGATAAGTGTGACCAGAGCAGTGAGATCTACAGAAAGCCTGAAACAATAGCTCTGAGGGGGAAGAACTCCCTTCCTTAATCTCAGTGGTTGTTGACCCTGAAGCCTAATGATTACAATTTGATGTCAAAATAATCAGCAATTAAATAGTTAATGCTAACACATGAGATAGGGAAGGGAACCAGTGAAGCTCACAGAGAGAATTGGGAATCATAACAGCAGGTGGTGTATCTCCATGTGCGTGTGTGCATGAATGCAGTATGGAATCAAACCAGCTTGTGTAAGTGTGAGAGACCATTGGACAGAATCAGATTTGCTTTGTGTATGTATGTGTGTGGCAGGCACAATTTGGTACACTATATAAACATACTGCAAAAGTTTTATACTGCACTGAATACAATGACACCTGAGTACTTCAGACATGTTTCGTCTGTATATAATACACAAAGGGTCAAATTCAGAGGCAGTGTAAACAGTTGTGCTGCACTGCAATCAAAGGCCTACACACTTCAGGCCATTGGATAGGTCTGCACACTTCTTCTGTACATTTTACTCCCTCAACAATCCCTTGCACCTGACCTTTATTAAGATTTTCAGGGCAGGGACTATCAGTCTGTGCAGCGCCCGGCACAACGGGGCCCTGATCTCAGCTGGGGCAGGGACTGTCTCTCCCTGTGTGTCTGTGCAGCGCCCGGCACAACGGGGCCCTGATCTCAGCTGGGGCAGGGACTGTCTCTCCCTGTGTCTGTGCAGCACCCGGCACAACGGGGCCCTGATCTCAGCTGGGGCAGGGACTGTCTCTCCCTGTGTGTCTGTGCAGCACCCGGCACAACAGGGCCCTGATCTCAGCTGGGGCAGGGACTGTCTCTCCCTGTGTGTCTGTGCAGCGCCTGGCACAATGGGGCCCTGATCTCAGCTGGGGTAGGGACTGTCTCTCCCTGTGTCTCTGTGCAGCGCCCGGCACAATGGGGCCCCAATACTGATTGAGGCCCAGATTTTAAAGGTATTTAGGCATTGCTAGGTTCAGCATTGCAACATCCAACTGATTTGGGAATCTCAATCTTTTTCAAAAGTGATTTAAGCACTTAGGAGACTAAATCCCATGGACTGTTGGAAATTTTGTTGACCTGTCTTACCTTGAGGAATTCAATCTCTGGCTGCTGGCATCTCTGATTTATCTCAGCTAAACAGGCTATTGAGAGGTAATAGCCCCCTAGAACATCTGTTGGTATTTTTATTCTTTGTATTCACAAGATCCTGTATCGTGCCTTCCAGGCAGTTCTGCAGAAGTTGCTCTGCCTGCTTCAAAATCTGGTGCACTTGCTTGAATTCAGACACAATCTCCTGCTTCTGGCTTTTTGTCTTCTCCTGTTGCGAACAGATACAAACAAGGCCGTGACATAACTTGAAACAGGATTCCCAAGTCTTTCCCCACCCCCACCAGCAATTGCATTTCAGCTGTGAGCGACTGACCCCTGTTAACACAGGGTAGATTTCTGCGGAACAGATCCTCAGCTGGTGAGCATCTGCATCGCCCTATGGCCTTTACACATCAAATTTTGGAGCCAGTCTCACTTGGAGGTGTCTAAATAAAAATTTTCAGCATAAGGATACATATCTGTGAAATTATTTTAGGAAGTCAAAATCCAAGAGAGGGAATTCATAAAGCACTTAAGAATTAGGCCTTCATCTTCCACTAAAGGTATTTGGGGGGGGGGGGATTTTCTCTGATCCTGAATCACTAGTCCCAAGATATTCAAAAGAAATAACCTAAAGTTAGGCTACTAAGTCTATAATTAGTACAGCTGGCTGGGAACTGCAATTTCCATTCCACAGGAAATTCTGACATTTCAAACAAAATTCCATTCCAGCCAAAATTTCTCACAAAACAAACATTCTGAAAAACTGCATTTTGAGAGTGTTGGTTTGAAGCATCGAGTTTAATCTTATTTAAATATTATGTACCTATATTACACATTCATAACATTAAACATAGTGTTGTATGGGTGTACAAACCCCACACTGGCCAGGAAGGGGTTAAGAAACGGCTATAGGCCTAAGCAGCTCATCTTGTCACACCTGCAAGATGTCAGGCGTGGAAGAAGTGGAAATCCAGTTCATCACTCAGGAGCAGCAGCTGCCCTGGGATGGAAACACACCTCCAAATCCCACCTGCTAGAGAAGACTGAGATTGCTCATGTGATTGCTGCATCTCTGAGCCACTGAGCGAGGCCCGGAATGATAACTTTAAAACACGACTTATCAGTGAATTGCTTGAGGGAGCTGAACTGGACTCCAACTTGCCAGAGCCTCCTTAAAATAAATGAAACCTGCTGCTGCCTTGTTAGGTTTTTCCCTTTTGGGGAAAGGGATAAACTCCCACAGGACTCAGTTGGAGGCCTAAGTCTATCACTCCTGGGCCTGTGCCAGTGGTCCCCAACGCAGTGCCCACGGGGACCATGGCGCCCACCGGGGCATTTATGTGCACCCGGCTAGTGACACAGTGTGAAAAGTAGTGCCCAGCAGGGGAGAGTAGCCATGGCCCTGCGCCTGGTGGGGACAGAGAACTCCGGGGCTGCAGGCACCAGTGTTCTCTGTCTCCCGCAGGTGCGGGGCCACGGCTTCTCTCTAGCTTCTCTCCACTCTGCCCAGAGCTGCCCCCACCCACCCAAAAAAGTGGCTTGGACTGTCGCCGCCCGAACTGCCAAAGTGCAAAAACAATAAAAAAAATGCCTGAACTGCCAAAGCAGAAAAAAAAAAAAACACCCCACAACCCACACACCTGCTCGGACTCTGCTGCCCCAAGACTGGACGGAATGCCACCCCTTAGCACGTGCGTCCTCCACTGGTGCTTGGAGCCAGCCCTGTATGTGAGTATTCTTCCTGCACTGATACTGCTGTTTTCTCGTGCTTTGCGATTTATTATTATTTTTAACATTTTCCCCCAAAATGAGTGGTTCAAATAAAAGACAATGTACATATTTAAAAACAGAGTGGGAAGAATCCTATTGTTTTATTGAAAATAACGGGAAATGTGTTTGCTTATTGTGCGGGGGTGCTGTTGCAGTGCCGAAAAAACATGATGTCAAACACTATTTCCAAACTAATCATGGCTCTTTTGACATTAGCCATTCACTTAATCTGAGTTGAGAGAGAAAGAAAACGAATCAAATCAAATCTGTCCAGCAATCTGTTTTCACTAGGCAAGTGGCAAAGTCTAAAAGTGCTACTATTGCTTCCTTTAAAATTGCTCATCTGCTAGCAAAGAAGAAAAAACCCTTTCAAGATGGTGAATTGTTGAAAGAAGCATTTTTGACTGGTGACGATTGCTTGTTTCAAGGATTTCCTAACAAGCGTGAGATTTTGTCGGCAATACAAAACTTGCATTATCAGACAACACAGTTACTAGGAGGATACATGCAATTTCAAGCGACATGCGAACTCAGCTAAAGGATGACTTGGAAATATGTGACTGGTTTTCACTTCAATTCGATGAGTCGATAGATACATCGGATACAGCACAGTTGGCAGTTATGGTGAGGATGATATTTAGTGACTTCATCATAAAAGAAGAGTTACTAAAAGTATTGCCTATGAAAGGGTGAACAAAGGGTTAGAACATCTATAATTTATTCAAATCATACGCAACATCAATTAGTATGCCACTACACGAGCTGTCTGTGATCACCACTGATGGGGCACTAGCAATGATGGGCAGTGCCAATGGGTTGCACTCTGTACGAAGAATTAATCCTTTCCAAACTTTGTCTTATCATTGCATTATCCACCAAGAGGCTTTGTGTGTCAAAGTTCTTTCTTTTCAACATGTCATGAATATTATTAAAATAATTAACTCTATTCAAGCAAAACCTTTGCAACACTGACTTTTTAAGGCCCTGTTGGAAGATGTTGATGATAAACAATCTGATCTTATCTTGCACACACACGTACGATGGCTGAGCAAAGGTAAAGTTCTTGCACGTTTTTTAAGCCTAATTCAAGAGATCAAAGAATTTCTGAAGTCCACAAATCAGAACTTTGAGCAACTAGAAGACTCCAGCTGGTTAATGGACTTGGCTTTTCTTGCCGACATCACTGACAAATTGAACAATTTTAAATCTTGAGCTCCAGGGAAAAGACGAACTTGTGGCTCAAATGATAGGTTCTGTAAAACCATTCAAAGCAAAACCGATCTTGTGGATGTCACATATGAAGACAAAGTCTCTCGTACATTTCCAAGTATGAAGAAAATGGTATGTGACAATGATTTTAATCCATCACCATTTGTTATCCACATTCAAACACTTCTGGAACAATTTGAAAAGAGATTTCAACAGTTCACCATCATTGAGCCTGTAGTTGCCTTTCTTGTGAATCCTTTTACTTGCCAAAAAGAGGTAACAGAAATGGCTACATCAATTGCGAGTCTCATTCAAGAAGACATGGAACTGGAGATTTTGGACCTTCAAAATGATATTGTTCCAAAATCCTGCACAACAGATGAAAACTTTTGGAATCTGGTTGACCGAAAAAAGTTTCCTGCCTTAAAAAAGGTAGCATACGAAATAAAATCTTATTTCAGTTCCACTTATCTATGAGAAGTTCTGTTTTCAACAATGAACATCATAAAATAAAAATACAGATCTTGGCTTACAGATGCCCATCTTGATGATTGCTTATGAACGGGAATATCATCCTACTCTTCCAACTACTGAAGAAATTGGCTTCAGTAGTTGGAAGAAATGCAGTGCCAAAAGTCACACTGACTTTATTAGAAAAACCACATGAATTTATTATACCTAGTTTCCATTAAGTGCTGATGAGCACGTACGATTAACTTGTGTTTAACTTTTTTCATATTTGTTTGTTTGCTTATTGAAATCCAGATACAAGTAACAATACAAAGAATATTTTTTAATTTACCATAACTGGCTATCTATGTTAAAGTAAGAATAATAAATATATTTGGACCAGCAGTTCAACAGTGTTTTATATATAGGACTGAAATATTACTAGCCTCACCCTCTGCTACAGTTAGTCTAAATTTTACCAAAAAACTGTCCAATCAAAAAATAATTTTACTTTTTTTAAATAAGTAAGGGGAAAACTGTATGATATTTATTTTGTAAAAACTCATTAATTTTTCTTACAGGTAGATAAAGAGCAAATTCAGATGGTAAGGTGAAAGTAACTGCCGAATAATTTAATTAATACCTTTTACATGTAAAATTACCTTTTTTATCTTATGGATTCATATATTATGTAATATGAAATATGATTTTTTTGTATTATTTAATGTACAAATACAAAATAAGCCTTGAAAAATTGTTGCCACCCACCACGCTCTTCTGAAAACATTAATGTGCTACTGGCCACAAAAAGGTTGGGGACCACTGGCCCGTGCTCAGTGCCTGGATGCTGAGGACTGGAGACAGAGTGGGGGCAGGTCTCCGTCCCACCCCAATGGGCTGCTGTGGGAGACAAAACCCATGATACATCTGTATAATATTAACATTTTAATAGCATAAGAAATCAAAAGAAAGTGACACTATCGAACTGAAACATTTTGGCTTTTACCCATTGACACATTTCATTGAAATTGACATGTTTTGATTTTGACAAAACCACATTTTTTTATGGCAAAACTGCTGAAAATTTTTCAACCAGCTCTAATATTTAGACACTTAAGAGGTATGATTTTTCAAAAGTGCTGAGCACCCAGCAACTCACATTGACTTTAATGGGAGTTGTTTTGGTGCCCAGAGTTTTGAAAATTAGAGAGGAAGATGGTCCAGTGGTTAAGTCATTAAACAGAGATCTAGGTTCAATTCCCTGCTCTGCCACTGCCTTCCTCTGTGACCTTGGGAAAGTCACTTATCTTCTCTGTAGAGTGGAGATAATGGCACTGTCCTGGGGTTTTGAGAGGTACTCAGGTACTAAGCACAAGGGGCCCTTATAAGCATCATAGATGTTCTTATTTAGGCTTCCAAATAAGTAAGCTGAGTGTAAATCCAGGATTTAACACCTACAAGCCATTAGCAGAGAGGTTTTCTCATCACAGTAATTTTAAACAGTCCCATTCATACCTTGCAATTTGCTGTCACACAGGGAATTCCCCCCACTTGGGTGCAACTGGGTTGTGTTACCTATTTATTTATATGTAGGTTTGGAAGAATTAAATTTTCAACGTCAATTTCATCGTACACATACAGACCAACAAAATATTTCCATTGATAACTGACATTTACAGATAGGCAAAGTAAGAAAAATGCATCTTGAGGACTTAAGAGTTTGATTTAAGAACGTTTCCGTTGTACACTTTGACGTGAGATTGACAATTTGTGTTTTAAAGGTATTAAAACTTTAACTTTTTATATATCATCTATGATCATTAAATAATTATCTGACTCCCTCCATAATTTTCTGCAACTATGAAAATTTAAAAGGATAAATATCTAAAAAAAATCAAAAAAACTCTTAAAAATAAAATTAATGTTCTGTTGAAATGATCAAAAAAACCAAAAACCTGGTTCCAAGCCTAAATTATATTATTGTAGTGGCTAAAGGCTTCAATCAGGGATTGAGCCCATTGTGCTAGGTGCTGTACAGATATGTAGGTTTATGGGTCTGAAATAATCCAAGGAAGACATCTGAAACAAAAATTTAAAAAAATTGCTGATTGAGTTCAGCCACTTCACTTTTTTTTTTTTTGGGGGGGGGGGGGGGAGGGGAATAAGAGGAAGCACAACTTGAGACCCCAAAGACCTGACTTTTAGGGCTGATTAGCCTTCTCATTGACTTTCAGTGGAGTTTTGGACTTTTGGGCCCTTGCTGGCACTAATTGGATACTTGGAAATCAAGGCATCCAGAATCAAAAGCCATGTTGGTTTCTACAAGGGAGAAATCTTCCCCCACGATGCTCTAATTTACACTTATTCCCGTGACACCCCCTGGGCCCAGGGTGCAAAGCAATGCACTTAATCCACTCTCTACTCCAGGGACTGGGAACATGACTGGTGTGGCTCACAGCACAGGAAGTACTCTGAGCCAGGGGGACTTTTTGCACCTTTTAAGGCTCCTTTACATGGCCAGAATGGCATGAGAGTCAACCCCAAGCACCTCACTGCAGTCTGAGCACAGAACACAGAGATCAACTGTCCTTGAGCAAACTGAGGCCTGGTCTACACTACGCGTTTAAACCGGTTTTAGGAGCGTTAAACCGATTTAACGCCACACCCGTCCACACTAAGAGGCCCTTTATTTCGATATAAAGGGCTCTTTAAACCGGTTTCTGTACTCCTCCCTAACGAGAGGAGTAGCGCTAATATCAGAATTACCATATCAGATTAGGGTTAGTGTGGCCGCAAATCGATGGTATTGGCCTCCGGGTGGTATCCCACAGTGCACCACTGACCGCTCTGGACAGCAATCTGAACTCGGATGCAGTGGCCAGGTAGACAGGAAAAGCCCTGTGAACTTTTGAATATAATTTCCTGTTTGCCCAGCGTGGAGCTCCGATCAGCACGGGTGGTGATGCAGTCCCCAATCCAAAAAGAGCTCCAGCATGGACCATACGGATGTGATCACTGTATGGGCAGACAAATCTGTTCTATCGCAGCTCCGTTACAGAAGACGAAATTCCAAAGCATTTTTAAAAAATCTCTAGACAGAGGCCACAGCAGGGACTCAGCACACTGCTGCGTGACACACGTAACGGAAAGCCAAAGAATCAAATGGACGCTCATGGAGGGAGGGGGGACTGAGGACTCCAGCTATCCCACAGTTCCTGCAGTCTCCGAAAAGCATTTGCATTCTTGGCTGAGCTCCCAATGCCTGTAGTGTCAAACACATTGTCCGCGGTGGTTCAGGGCATAGCTCGTCAATTTACCACCCCGCCCCTCACCCCCAGAAGTAAAAGGGAAAAAAATCCTCTCTTGACTCTTTTAAATGTCACCCTATGTCTACTCAATGCTGCTGATAGACGGGATGCTGTAGTAGTGAACTGCAGCATCCTCACCCCCCCTCCTTGGTGGCCGATGGTACAATATGGCTGATATCCATCAGCAGCAGAAGCCTTGTGGCAGATGGTGCAGTGCAGTAGGACTGTTATCTGTCCTCATCATCAGCCCGTGAGTGCTCCTGGCTGGCCTCCGGTGAGGTCAGCCAGGGGCGCCTGGGTAAAAAACTCCTCATCATTCCCGGTAGATGGTACAGAACGGCTGGTAACCATCTTCATCATAGCAACAGGGGGCTGAACTCCATCAGCCCCCGCCCTTCATGTGTAAAGAAAAGATTCTGTACTGCCTGGACTATCATAGCAGCGGGATGCTGGGCTCCTCTCCCCCACACTGCTTAATGTCCTGCCTGGACTATCTTAGCAGCTGGAGGCTGCCTTCCCCTCATTTCATTTCACTAACAAGTCACTGCTTCTTATTCCTGCATTCTTTATTATTTCATCACACAAATGGGGGGACACTGCAACGGTAGCCCAGGAAGGCTGGGGGAGGAGGGAATCAACAGGTGGGGTTGTTGCAGGGGCGCCCCCTGTGAATGGCATACAGCTCATCATTTCTGCAGGATCTGACACAGAGCAGCTGTGCTCTCTGGTTCTCTGATACAGTGGTTCTCTAGTACACTTGCCCATATTCTAGGCAGGACTGATTCTATTTTTAGGTACCATAAAGGAGGGATTGACTCAGGGAGTCATTCCCAATTTTGGCTTTTGCGCCCCTGGCTGATCTCAGCCAGGGGCACCTATAACAGCAGCAGATGGTACAGCACAGAAGGACTGGTAACCGTCATCTCATTGCCAATTTACAATGGCATGGTAGATAGTACAGAACGGCTGATAACCATCTCTGCTATCATGCAAAAGCAAATGAATGCTGCTGTGTAGCGCTGCTGAATCGCCTGTCAGTGGCATCTAGTACACATACGGTGACAGTGACAAAAGGCAAAACAGGCTCCATGGTTGCCATGCTAATGGCGTCTGCCCGGGCAATCCAGGGAAAAAGGGCACGAAATGCTTGTCTGCCGTTGCTTTCCCAGAGGAAGGAGTGACTGACGACATTTACCTAGAACCACCCGCGACAATGATTTTTGCCGCATCAGGCACTGGGATCTCAACCCGGAAATTCAAAGGGGGGCGGGGGAGGCTGCGGGAACTATGGGATAGCTGCGAAATAGCTTCCCACAGTGCAACGCTCCAGAAATCGACGCTAGCCTTGGACCGTGGACGCACACCACCGAATTAATGTGCTTAGTGTGGCTGCGCGCACTCGATTTTATACAATCTGTTTTACTAAACCAGTTTATGTAAAATCGGAATAATCCCGAAGTGTAGACGTACCCCGAGGCTGGAACTTAGGTTTCTAGCCACCAGAGGAGGCAGATTCTGGAACTGCCTTTTAGTAGGAGCACAGGGGCAAACACTCTAACTAGTATTAAGATGGAGCTTGATAAGATTATGAATGGGGTGGTTGCCTGTGAGAGCACGAACTGGACTCAGTGACCCCGGAAGGTCACTTCCAGTCTTATGTCCCTATGAATGTGGGCTCCATGCTTAAATCCCACCCCAGTCAGGAAGGATTTAAAGAGCTCCTCTGGGCACAGTCAGCCCCAACCTCACGCACCTGTGAGGCCTGTCAAACCCGAGAGGGAAGCAGAGCTTGAGCTCTTTAGCCCCACAGAGCCCAGAAAGCTCCTGAAGACCATCTGCCACCTGAACCCTCTGGAGAGGTAGAGGGACCATCTTTACTGTGTTCTTTTTATTACAGCCCTGGGCACTCAGGCTGGGCCCCTCAGACACACCCAGCGGGTTGGGAGCCCAGCCCCACTTCAGAGACTCTTTACTTTCCACCCTGTGAGGAGCAGCAGGGTGAGCCCAGACTGGTTTCTGGGCTGCAGGATTATTTTGTTTGCATTTTTAATTTTGGACAAAACCAGAAGCAGGATGTGCTGCCTTCCTAAGACATACAGCCAGAGTACGCGCCCCACACTGACTCCACAGCCACATCTGCTGCCAGGGAAGGACAGCTGGGATGAGAGAGGGTCACCCCCTCAACCCAAGGGGGCACCCTAGAAGTGCATCCTGTGACAGGGGCTATTGGTAAGACTGCAAGTCTGTCATGGAGGCTGCAGAAGTCGTGGATTCTGTGACCTCCATGACTTCCGCAGACCTGAGGCCAGCTGCTCAAGCAGCCCCAGGGCCAGCCACACTGGCCACTGCTCGGGCACCCCACTCCCAACTGAGTAGCAACACCCCCGGAGTGTCACACACCCCCAAGCAGGGGGGGCCCTGGGCAGCTAAGAGTTATTCATGGGTATTTATAATACAAGTCATGGACGGGCCACAGGCCATGAATTTTTGTTTATTGCCCGTGACTTGTCCATGACTTTTACTAAAAATACCCATGACTAATTCTTAGCCTTAACTATTATTAACACTGGCCTTTATTAATGATTAGTATGAAGAAAGGACACTTACCACTAGAGTTTCACATTTTCCATTTTTAGCAGCTACCCATCTGTCTTGCTCCTCTCTCACACGCTGAAAATGATTCCGATGACGCAGAAGCTGCTCCTGCAACCATTCCAAAGAATTTATTTCAGCTTTAAAAGTGACCTTAAAAATACCCGTCAGCCTTAAATGTGACCTGTCAAGGATTTAAAAAAAAATCGGCTTGTGTGCCACACTGCTTCTTTATGACAAATAAAGAAAGCCTGGAAGGAAGGGAGGCTTTTGTTTTGTACTGTTTTTGAGAGGTTTTTTTGCTTGGGGGGGGGAGGGGGAGACAGGGATGGGACACAATAG
This sequence comes from Mauremys reevesii, assembly GCF_016161935.1. Taxonomy (NCBI): domain Eukaryota; kingdom Metazoa; phylum Chordata; order Testudines; family Geoemydidae; genus Mauremys; species Mauremys reevesii. The sequence goes on from NW_024100715.1 coordinate 3,126,367, forward strand.
AAATATTAGGTGGGGTGTGATGAGGTGTTAACTTCACACTTGCCCTGAATGGGGCCAATTAACCAGACAGGCTCAGCTGAGAGGAATCAGGTGGTGTAAGTAATCCCATAATGAGGGAGCCAAGCTGAGGAGGAAAGTGCTGGGCTGAGTTTATAAAGACAGGAAGATTGCGCAATGTGGGCTACAGTGAAGAAGTCTGCAGTCACTCCTTGGGAGAAGGGAGGGGTGTTTAAGGACTACAGAGTCAAAGCAGCCTACAGTTACTCCCCGGGAGGAGGAAGCTTTGGGAGAGCCAGAGGGTTAGGAAAGGCTCAGGGAAAAGACAGTGAGGTCCAGAATGGTTAGAAGGTCCCTGAGCTGGAACCTGGAGTAGAGGTCAGGTCCAGGTTCCCTCCCAGCTGCTGGGGAGGGAGCACCAGCTGTGCAGTGAATGTGAAGGCTGCCTGAGCCCGTTTGAAAAGATTTTGACACCCTGGAAGGGGAGGACACATGTGACTTGCTTGGAGGACTAAGCCATGAACACAGAGAATCTTGCTTTGCTGAGAGCCAGGAAGAAAAGACAGAGTGTTTGGTGACAGGAGGCATTGGACCTGAAATCGGCTAATCCCTGGAGTGACCAGGAGGAGGCATGCTAGTGGTGAGCTGACCCCATGACACTTCCCTAGCTTTGTTAGAGAGGTCTTAGGGAAGTTTCCTATGAGTTCAGTGGTATCACAGAATATCAGGGTTGGAAGGGACTGCAGGAGTTCATCTAATCCAACCCACTGCTCAAAGCAGGACAAATCCTGAGACAGATTTTTACCCCAGTTCCCTAAATGGCCACCTCAAGGATTGAGCTCACAACCCTGGGTTTAGCAGGCTAATGCTCAAACCACTGAGCTATCCATCTTCCCCCAGTAAATGTCAAAATGAGACTGATGGAGGAAATCAGAGACTGAAGGAGCTTAATAGATTCCAAGGCTAGAAGTGACAATTATTATCATCCAGTCTCCTGGATAACACAGGCCAGAGAACTACTGCAAAATAATCCCTACCTTGACTTAAAAATTGTCCGTGGTGGAGAATCCACCATGACCCTTGGTAAACTGTTCCAGGGGCTATTTACCTACACTGTTAAAAATTTACACCTTATTTCTAATCTGAATTTGTCACGCTTCAACTTCCAGCCAGAGGATTGCATTATACTCTTGTCCGCTACACTGAAGAGTCCATTTGTTTCCCACATAGGTATTTATAGACTGATCAAGTCACCCCTTAATGTTCCCTTTGTTAAACTAAATAGATTGAGCTCCTTGAATTTATCACTAGAAGGCATATTTTATAATCCTTTAAGGATAAGGATGATGATGTCAGTGAACATGGCATCACTGTACATGATGTCACCTATGTACAGCACATGATGTTATGTTCTAAACCCTTTCCCTTCTGGGGACCAACCTAAGCCCTTCTATCCCTTGACTCCAGTCACAAAACCTATGTTACCTAAGGAGAGAAACCTCCAGGATATGGTATATGGCCCAGAACCATTAAACCATTGACATATATCACCATCCCTAGAAACAAAGAACCGCAGTCAAAATAATGAGGAAAGCTATAATGTAAAAAAGCGAGAAAGATGTTTTAAAGTCCTTGCAAAGAGACCTGTTAAGGGAAAAAGGGATCTATAAATCAATAAATTAGCAAAAAAGACATTTGTGTTATCCCACATGAATAATTGGAGGGAAAATTATGAAAGACCTAGATATCTATAATGATACTTATATAAGAAAGAATGTAAGGTAATATACTTTATTACACATTATTTGTTAGAAAACAAGCAAGCAGTTAGGCATATGGATAACTTATGTATGTGAACAGTCCCAGTAAAACCTAATGTCTTATCATATAAAAGCAAAGGTAAAAAAGTCATTTTGTAAGACTTAATATACAAAATTACACACACCACAGTTCATCACCTGGCTTCAAACTCATGACATTTAGCATAGCAACACAGATCTATACTGGTTGAGGTGAAAGAATAACTCCTTTAGGCCTGGTCTACACTAGGAGTTTATGTCGAATTTAGCAGCGTTAATTCGACTTAACCGTGCGACCGTCCACACCAGGAAGCTAATTAGGCTCTTTAGTTCGAAATCGGTACTCCACCCCGACGAGGGGAGTGGTGCTAAATTCGCCATGGCTACGTCGAGTTAGTCTATGTGTGGACGGAAATCGACCTTACTAGCTCCGGGAGCTATCCCACAGTGCACCACTCTGTTGAAGCTCTGGACAGCAGTCCAAGCTCCGATGTTCTGACCAGCCACACAGGAAAAGCCCCGGGAAAATTTGAATTCCTTTTCCTGTCTGGCCAGTTTGAATCTCATTTCCTGGTAGGCAGGGGCGGCTCTAGACCCCAGTGCGCCAAGCAGGCGCTTGGGGCGGCCGTTTCCCGGGGGGGCGGCATTTGGCTCCGGTTGAGCTCCCGCCGGCATGCCGGCGGCAGGTCCACCGGAGCCTGGAACGAGCGGACCTGCCGCAGGCATGACTGCGGCGGGTCCCGTCTTCCCGCGGCTCCGGTTGAGCTCCCGCAGGCATGACTGCGGCAGGTCCGCTCGTCCCGGGCTCCGGTGGACCTGCCTCAGGCATGCCGGCAGGAGCTCAACCGGAGCGGGAAGAGGGGACCCGCCGCGGGACCGGGGAAGGGCGGCGCAGCGCTCCGCGCTGCTTGGGGCAGCCTACTTTCTAGAGCCGCCCCTGCTGGTAGGACATCGGGGCAAGCTCAGCAGCACCGGCAACGATGCAGAGCTCTCCAGCAGAGGAGTCCATGCAATCTAGAAAGAGGGCCCCAGCATGGACTGACCGGGAAGTCTTGGATCTGATCGCTGTGTGGGGCGATGAGTCTGTGCTTTCGGAGCTGCGCTCCAAAAAACGGAATGCAAAGACCTACGAGAAGGTCTCCAAAGCCATGGCACTCAGAGGATACAGCCGAGATGCAACGCAGTGCCGCGTGAAAATCAAGGACCTGAGTCAAGGCTACCACAAGACCAAAGTGGCAAACGGACGCTCCAGAGCCCAGCCCCAGACATGCCGCTTCTACAAGGCACTGCATGCCATTCTCGGTGTGTCTGCCACCACTGCCTCACCAGTGACCATGGACTCCGACGATGGGATAGTGTCGACGTCCAGTTCCTCGGCAAAGTTCGCAGACGGGGAAGATGAGGAAGGGTTTCTGGAGGACGAGGCAGGCAACAGCGCTTACAACGCTGGTTTCCCCGACAGCCAGGATCTCTTCATCACCCTCACGGAGATCCCCTACCAACCCTCCCCAGCCGTTAACCCGGACTCTGAATCAGGGGAAGGATCAGTCGGTAAGCACTTTAAACATGTAAACTTTTATTATTAATGTAACAGGAATCTGAACTATGTGAAAAGGAGGTCTATATATATGGGGATAGAACAGAAATCCTCCTGGGAGATCGCCACGAAGCTCTCCTGGAGGTAATCGAAAAGCCTCCACAGCAGGTTCCTGGGGAGAGCTGCCTTATTGGGTGCTCCGTGGTAGCACACTTTTCCGTGCCAGGCTTTCATGAGGTATTCAGGGAGCATTGCCTCCACGAGCATGGCAGCATAGGCGACTCCTGCATCTAATTAGGGGATTTACTGTAATGTTACGCCTGGTCCAAAGTATTTTAAAAAAATCTCCAGACAGACGGCGTAGCAGGAACTCAGCACGCTGCTGCGTGACAAGCGTAACGGAAAGCCAAAGAATCAAATGGACGCTCATGGAGGGAGGGAGGGGGGAGTGAGGACGCAAGCTATCCCACAGTTCCTGCAGTCTCCGAAAAGCATTTGCATTCTTGGCTGAGCTCCCGATACCTGTACGGTCAAACACATTGTCTGCAGCGGTTCAGGGCATAGCTTGTCAATGTACCCCCCTCCCCCACCCGCAGAAGGAAAAGGAAAAAAAATCGTCTCTTGACTCTTTTAAATGTCACCCTATGTGTACTGAATGCTGCTGGTAGACGCGATGCCGCGGCACTCTACTGTAGCATCCTCCCCCTCCCTCCCCGCCTCATGGGTGGTTGACGGTGCAAAAAGACTGGTACCTGTCCTCATCATCAGCCCATAAGTAGACGGCCTGCTAACCGTCTTCATCATAGCAACAGGGGGCTGAGCTCCATCAGCCTCTGCCCTTCATGTGTAAAGAAAAGATTCTGTAATACCTGGACTGTCATAGGCAGCAGGATGCTGTTCTCTTCTCCCCCAACACTGCTTAATGTCCTGTCTGGACAATCATAGCAGCTGGAGGCTGCCTTCCCCTCATTTCATTTAACTAACAAGTCACTGTTTCTTATTCCTGCATTCTTTATTACTTCAGCACACAAATCAGGGGACACTGCAACGGTAGCCCGGGAAGGCTGGGGGAGAAGGGAAGCAACAGGTGGGGTTGTTGCAGGAGCACCCCCTGTGAATGGCACGCAGCTCGTCATTCCTGTGGGATCTGACACAGAGCGGCTGTGCTCTCTGGTTCTCTGATACACTGCAACCCTAGTACAGTTGCCCCATATTCTAGGCAGGACTGATTCTATTTTTAGATACCATAAAGGAGGAATTGACTCGGGGAGTCATTCCCAGTTTTGTCTTTTGCACCCCCAGCTGATCTCAGCCAGGGGCACCTATGACAGCAGCAGAAGGTGTAATGCAATACAACTGGTAACTGTCATCACCTCGCCAATTTACAATAGCTTGGTAGATGGTGCAATATGACTGATAACCATCTCTGCTGTCATGCAAAAGCAAATGAATGCTGCTGTGTATCACTGCTGAATCGCCTCTGTGAGCGACATCTAGTACACATACAGTGACAAAAGGCAAAACAGGCTCCATGGTTGCCACGCTATGGCGTCTGCCAGGGTAATCCAGGGAAAACGGGCTCGAAATGATTGTCTGCCGTTGCTTTCCCGGAGGAAGGAGTGACTGACGACATTTACCCAGAACCACCCGCGACAATGAAATTTGCCCCATCAGGCACTGGGATCTCAACCCAGAAGTGCAAGGGTCGGGGGACACTGCGATGGGGTGGAACAGGGGCAGAGTTTATGCTTTCCGGATTGCCTGCAGCAGGAGTGCGCATGAGATAAGTGCTGTGCATGGTCTTGTTCACAGACACAGACTAGACTGTGTTCATTGTTCGCAGAGATGTATCTTTGCAAGGAATTAACTCCCTTTTTCCCATCACACAGCTTCAACTGTCTCCAGACCTGCCACAGCATCCCCCTCACAGAGGCTGGCAAAGAGTAGGCGGCGAAAGAAAAAGACACGGGACGAGATGTTCACTGAACTTCTCGGCTGCTCCCGAGCCGAGGAGGACCAGCAGAGCCAGTGGAGGGAGACCCTCTCTCTGTACCAGCGCTCACACAGTGAACAGGAGGAGAGGTGGCATGAGGAAGACAAGCAGGTGACTCAAACGCTGCTTGGACTAATGAGGGAGCAAACGGACACGCTCCAGCGCCTTGTGGATGTTCTGCAGTACCGCAGGCAGGAGGACAGAGCCCCCCCGCAGTGTCTCTGCAACCATACCCCCCTTACCCAAAATATCAAGAAGGAGGGGCTCCAGGGGCCGTGAAAACTGTCACTGCACCCTAGCAGAGTGCTCAAGTACCCAAAAGCTCTCATACCCTAAAGTTTGAGAAGTCCTTCCCTTCCTGACTTAACCAAAGCCCCAATCCCAGTTTCATCCCCTAACTGTCTAGTTAATTATTAAAAATACTTTGCTGTTAATTACTGTTTCCGTCATGTTTTTGTACAGAAGACTGTGTTTGAAGGTGGGGGAGGGGAAGGGAGTTGGTAATTGCATAGGACAGTCACCTTTACCAGGGTACAGACACGGGGGCAGGTTCAGCAGCAGGTCACACACACAGTGCAGTCAGTGGGCACCCTGGTCGGTCTGGGAGGTGGTTTCCATGTTCTGTGTGAGTGGGGGGGTACGTGACTTTGTGGCGGGGGAGGGCGGTTACAGATCTTATGCAGCAGTCCTTGTCCTGGACCGCAGAGCCACGCAGGAGAGGAATCTGTATCCGTCCTCCTCCGCCACAAGGTCACATAGCCCCCACACACAGAGTCCCAAAAAGGAGGGATGGCAGGCTCTGTTGAAACAACCAGTCCGGCACCGTGGACCGCTCTAGGAGCAGGAGCCTGTCATTCCTCGAGTTTAGAAGCGGTCTTTACATCAGTACACACCCCACCCAGCACAGTCTCCATCACAGTTTCAACCCTTTAACGCGAAGTCATTAATAAAGAAAGGTTTGTTAGGTAACAATGGAACATGTATTTTATTTTTACACGTGTGTTGGAAGTGGGGGGAACGGGGTGAACGGGGTATGTAACTGCAGAGGATAGTCAACAGTAACTGGGTAAAGAAATAGGGGCAGGTTCAGCTTCTCTGTAAAGAAACTGAACAGTCACAGGTCACGCTGCTCGCTGAGGAACCTAGGTTTGAAAGCCTCCCGGATGCACAGCGCTTCCCGCTGGGCTCTTCTAATTGCACGGGTGTCAGGCTGAGCGTAATCAGCAGCCAGGCGATTTGCCTCAACCTCCCATCCCGCCATAAAGGTCTCCCCCTTGCTCTCACAGAGATTGTGGAGCACACAGCAAGCTGCAATAACAATGGGGGTATTGGTTTCACTGAGATCCGAGCGAGACAGTAAGCTTCGCCATCTCCCCTTGAGACGTCCGAAAGCACACTCCACCACCATTCTGCACTTGCTCTGCCGGTACTTGAAGAGTTCCTTGTCGCTGTCCAAGGCGCCTGTATAGGGCTTCATGAGCCAGGGCATTAGTGGGTAGGCTGGGTCCCTAAGGATCACTATAGGCATCCACACATTCCCAACAGTTATTTTGTCATCCGGGAAGAAACTACCTTCCTGCAGGTGTCTAAACAGACCAGAGTTCCTGAAAACACACACGTCATGAACCTTGCCTGGCCACCCGATGTTGATGTTGGTAAAACGTCTTCTATGGTCCACCAGTGCTTGCAGCACCATTGAAAAGTAGCCCGATTTCTCAGGAGCTGACTGTGGAAGAGGTGGACGATAAAGTGCGAGGAGTTGAAAACGGCCATAACTGCAGCGGGCTCCATGCTCGCAGTGCTGTGGCGTCCGCGCTGTCACTGACCAGAAAAGTGCACGAACAGCTTGCCCGCAGGCGCTTTCAGGGAGGGAGAGCGTGATTGACGGTTCTTCTTCGAGTGATTGCTCATATCCATTCCATGTAGGTGTAGGTGTGTGCACGCCGCGTGCACGTTCGTCAGAAGACTTTTACCCTAGCAACTCAGTGGGTTGGCTGGGCGCCCCCTGGAGTGGCGCCACCATGGCGCCGGATATATACACCAGCCGACCCACCCACTCCTCAGTTCCTTCTTACCGCCCGTGTCGGTCGTTGGAACAGTGGAGCGCGGCTTAGCTGACCTCCACTTCCCTAGCTACTCGTAGTTTCTCTCTTTAAGTATCGTATATAGTTCAGATTTTTATAGTTGTAGTTAACTTTGTTTGTTTGTAGTATAGTATAGTGTATTTATTTCACAGGGGTTCGGGGTTTATCCCCTTCCCCTCACCCGGTGCCGGGTCCAATGCCCGGTCCACAGGGTTTTATAATGCTCGGCCGGCCACAGGCCGATGCCGACAAGAGATCCTCTCCTAAATGCCTCGAGGAATCTCACCTCACAGATAAGTGCCGCATTTGTGAGGCCTTTAATCCGAGAACAAAGGGGAGCGGGACTTTTGTCTCAAACAGCTCCTGAGGGAGGCAGCTCTTGCTCCTCTGCTCTCGGCACCGAGCGCTGGTTAGTCTTCAAGGAGCACTCCCTCGGCACCGGATCGCCGGTACCGCCAAGGCCTCTCGGCACCGGCCGTCGCTGGCTCCGACGTCCACTCGGCATGGATCCCTCTCCTGGAGGATGAAGAGGCACAAGATCCTTGCTGCGTCCAAGCCGCCTGCTCCGCAGCCCGAGCGCTATGCTAACTCGGATCGCCCGGCACCGATGTCTGCCGCGGCACTGACAGTATCAGCACCGTCGACTCCGGCCATGCAAGAGCCGTCGAGTCCAGCACCTGAACGCTCCCCGGTGCGAGCCGTGGTTGAGCTCACTATTCCCTCCACGCCGGAAACATTTCCACAGCGAGGGAGTTGATGGCAAGGACAGAGCCTGCGCTGCTTCAACCCCCGGCACCGCCGGTGCGGGTTATATTGTCTATCGGCGAGCCTGTCTTGCTCAGGCCACCCTGCGTCAGCACCACAGAGCGGCACCGTTCACGATCGCGGTCCCGCAGATGTTCTCGGTCCTGTCACCAAGCCAGGTGCCGGCACCGCTCACGGTCCTGGCACCGTTCCCCATATCGGTACCGGTCGTACCCGCGGCACCGATCAGCGTCCTGTTCCCCGACCTGGTACACTCGGTGCCGATCCAGCTCCCGGCACCACTCCAGGCACTGGACTCCCGTAGCCACTCCCGGCGTCGAGCCTCGAGATCTCGGTCAGCCTCCCGACATCGCTCCGGTTGCAGGTCCCATTCTCGCTCCCGGTACCGGTAGGCCTCACAGTACCGATCCCCGGTGCCGCGTCGAGCGCCATGAGCTGGAGAGGGAGACTCTGCCCAGGGCTTTAACTTCTCCATGGCCATCGGATGTGCACACCAGAGTCTTCCGGGTGCTCCAGGCCAGGACCCTGACCCCCATCAGTGGCTGCCCTGTACATCTTGGGCGTGCCATCAGGCCAAAGGCCTACCTGTGATCCCATCGCGCTCTGTTCCGTCAGAGCACTGGGTACCAGGGGTGACAGTTAGCCGTCCCCCTCCGACCGGTACGGAGGAAGTCCGGTTCTGCCACCGGATTCCCACATCCCACCAGATCAGGAGGTCGTCCAGGAGCGTAAGCCCACACAGGACCCACTTGTCCCCGGCCTTTCTTCTCCCTCCTCCCCAGATGAGGCGGTGGCAGAAGCGTACTACTTGGGCCCTCCCCTAATCGGCCTGGGGGCCCATCAGGACCTCCCGAGACGGGTGGCATTCACTATGAATCTCCAAGTGGCCACTATCCCGCCCATGGGCATGGGAGTCGAATGCATGTGCATGGTATCCTCCAGGGGCGATGGGCACCTATATGTACGTCTTTCCCCCTGCTCCCTTGTCATCTAGTCCGTCAATGAGACGCAACGCCATGGCCTACAGGTACCAGCCCCTATGTCCAAGGGGGCTAGGCGAATGGACCTCCTGGACCATAAGATGTACTCGGCAGGCGCCCTGCAACTTCGCGTAGCAAACCAGCAAGCCCTGCTTAGCCGTTACTATGGGCGGCGGTGGGAGAATTTACGGAGTCGGTTTCTCAGATCTCCCGTCAAGAGTTTGATGCCCTCCTGGAAAAAGGGACGAAAGTGGCGAGAGCTTCCCTCCAGACCTTGTTGGATGTAGCGGACTCCACAGCCACGACTCTGGCCTCGGGTGTTGCCACGAGGCGCATTTCATGGCTCCAGTTATCGAGCCTTCCCTCGCAGCTGCTGCACACTATACAGGACTTGTCCTTCAGTGACAAAGGCCTGTTCTCAAAACTGACCCTAGGCTGCAAGGCCCAAAGGACAGCGAGGTCACTATGCACTCCGTCTCGGCATGTACATGCCGATGTCTCACTGCCGACCTTTCCGCCAGCCTCACCGCCCTTACCCTGCGCCTAGACAAGGACAGGACTTTGCCAGCAGGCGACGCTGAGGCAGTCATAGGTGTTGGTCGGGACCCCAAGGGGCCAAAATCAGGGTCCTCCTAACACCAATCGGGCAAAAGCCTATCCCTCCTCATCCCTCTTAGGGACCCCTCTCACGAGCAATTCCTCTTGCAAGAGGTGCGGGCGCTCCTCACCGTCGGAGCTATAGAGGAGGTTCCAAGGACAAAATGGACAAAAGGTTCTAGCCCCACTAGTTCCTGATCCCCAAGGTGAAGGGAGGTCTCAGACCTATCCTAGACCTATGGGAGCTCAACAAGTAATGATATACCTGGAGTTCCGCATGGTATCCATGGGGACCGTCATCCCATCCTTGGATCCCGGAGACAGGTATGCCGCCCTCGATATGAAGGGCGCGTATTTTCACGTCGCCATTTATCCTCCACGCAGAAGGTACCCCCGGTTTGTGGCCAACTGTCATTTCCAGTTTACGGTCCCCCCGGTCGGCCTCTATGCAGCCCCCTGTGTATTCACAGTGTCTGGCTGTAGTCGCCGCCCTCTCCGCCACCGTCGGATACACGTGCTCCGTATCTGGACGATTGGCTCATTCCAGGGGCCACTGGGGCCCAAGTTACCACTCGTGTGGGCGTCAACAAGGTCCTATTCCTGCGTTTAGGCCTGATGATCCATATAGCGAAATCCACCCTGATTCCCACTCAGGGAGTAGACTTAACTGAGGCCACCCTGGACTTCAGTATCGCACAGCCTGCTTACCTACGCCTTGATTTCATGCGATGGTAACCATTGTACAAGGTCTACAGACCTTCCTGGCAACTTTGGGTTGAACTTGCCTAGGTTTTCTGGGCCACATGGCTGCCTGCACGTGCGTAACCGAACATGCCAGGCTTCGCCTCCGTACACTTTAATCGTGACTCACATCGGTGTACCACCCGGCCAGAGACAGCATGGTCATGGTCGCCTCGATCCCCCCGAGCGTCCTAGGCTCCCCCGACTGGGGGTCGACGCCCTCCCTGATGTGTGCAGGGGTGCTGTTCCATCCACCTCACCCTCGGTGTCCCTCATGATGGACGCCCCCATCTCTTGGCTGGGGTGCTCACTTGGGTCAGTTTCCCACTCCAGACCTTTGGTTGGCTCAACAGCTGCCCTTGCACATCAATGTCTGGGAGTTGAGAGCAGTCTGCCTTGTGTACCAGGCATTTCAGCAGCACCTACAAGGCTGTTGTGTCTCGGTGTTCACAGACAACACAACGGACACCCGTTGCATAAACAAGCACGGAGGCGCACGGTCCTCCTCTCTTTGCAGGGAGCTATCCAGCTCCGGGACTCCTGCACAGCTCAATCGACGGACCTGGTAGCGTCCTTTCTCCTAGGGGTCCGGAACACTCTGGCGGATCGCCTCAGCAGTTCCTTCCTGTCTCTCAAGTGGTTGATTCCTCCGGATGTTATCCATTACATTTCCGGAACTTTGCTCTCGCGGGAACAGAACGAGAGAGAAGTTCTGCTCATGCCAAGGCCTCTCCCCGGGCTCAATCTTGGCTGCTTTTCTGATGCCATGGACGAGCCGTGTGCCGTCCGCTTTCCCACCGCTCCCGCTGGTTCGCAAGGTCCTGCTAACACTCCGCAGGGACAGAGCGCATCTGATCATGATCGCTCCAGCGTGGTCCAGGCAGCACTGGTACACCATGTTGCTAGACCTGTCGGTAGCCAACCGATTCCCCTACCTCTTTGCCCAGACCTCATAACGCTGGATCACGGCAAACTTTACCACCTAGACCTGCAATCCCTGCACATCTCCGCATGCCTGCTGCGGGCCTAAACCGATCTGAGTTACGTTGTTCTGCCTCGGTTCTACAGGATTCTCCTGGGTGGTAGGAAGCCTTCCACTTGGTTAACGTATCTGCCCAACTGGCAGTCTTTCTTTTGCTGCTATGAAACACAAGGTTTCCCCCACAGAGGTTCCGATCCATTTCCTCTTGGATTGCCTATGATCTTCTAACAGCAGCGCCTGGCGCAGTTCATCATTAAGGGTGCACTTGGCAGCCGTCTCTACCTTCCTCCCAAGGGAGAGTGGCCGCTTCATATTCTCACACTCTGTGGTTTCTAGGTTCCTCAAGGGCTTGGGGCATTTATGCCCCCAGGTTCGCCGCCCCACCAACTCCTGGGTCTTCAACCTGGTTATAAGCAGATTTATGCCTGCTCCATTCGAGCCACTGACAACATGCTCGCTGAGATACCTGTCCTGAGGGACAGTTTTTTCCTTGTAGCCTTTGCATCGGCTGGACAAGTCTCCGAGCTTCGGGCTCTCACAGTGGACCCACAGTGCACTATGTTGCTTAAGGACAAGGGGCGGTTGTGACCACGTCCGGCCTTCCTCCCTAAGGTGCTGTTGACCTTTCATATCATCCGGGATATTTTCCTTCCAGTCTTCTCTCCGAAGCCCATTCATCGCGATGGGAGCGCATTTGCCCTCCCTAGACGTCCGTAGGGCGCTCGCTTTTTATGTCGAGTGGACAAGCCTTTTTGTACGCCCCCAACTCTTCGTTGTATTGGCAGACCGGATGAAGGGCCTACCTGTCTCCTCCCAGAGCTTTCCATCTCAGGTGACGTCATGCATTTGCACCTCCTGTGACTTGTCCCATGTTCCGTCGAGCCACCTTACTGCTCGTTTCACCAGGGCTCAGGCTTCTTCTGCTGCCTTTCCGACTCACATACCCTTCCAGGGGCTATGTCATGCTACTACCTGGTCCTCGATCCGGACCTTTGCCTCTTTGGTCTAACTGTCCAGAGATGATGCAGCCTTTGGCTCAGCAGTTTGCATTCTGCAACATCTCACTCCGACCCCACCGCCTACGTAAGGCTTGGGAATCACCTACATGGAATGGATATGAGCAATCACTCGAAGAAGAAAAGACGGTTACTCACCGTTGTAACTGTTGTTCTTCGAGATGTGTTGCTCATATCCATTCCAAACCCACCCTCCTTCCCCACTGTCGGAGTAGCCGGCAAGAAGGAACTGAGGAGTGGGTGGGTCGGCTGGTGTATATATCCGGCGCCATGGTGGCGCCACTCCAGGGGGCGCCCAGCCAACCCACTGAGTTGCTAGGGTAAAAGTCTTCCGACGAACGTGCACGCGGCGCGCACACACCTACACCTACATGGAATGGATATGAGCAATACATCTCGAAGAACAACAGTTACAACGGTGAGTAACCGTCTTTTCAATGACGACAGTTACCCAAAACCACCCGCGACACATTTTTTCCCCCAGCAGGCATTGGGGGCTCTACCCAGCATTCCAATGGGCAGCGGGGACTGCGGGAACTGTGGGATAGCTTCCCACAGTGCACCGCTTCCAAAGTCGACGCTTGCCCCGTTAGTGTGGACTCACAAAGTCGAATTAGTGTCCTTAGTGTGGATACACAAATTCGACTTTGTAAGGTCGATTCCACAAATTCGACCTAACTTAAATCGAACTACTCTTGTAGTGTAGACATACCCTAAGCTAGTTGCAACAGTAGGTTTTTATCCCCTACATGGGCCAGGCATGACACACACACACACACACTTTGCAATTGTGATTTATACAATTTGCACACACTGCCCACCAAAACAGTGAGTAAACTAATGATAGTTCTCCTGGTTATGTATAAGTATTCTTAACTGGTAAGTGGAATGGGGGAAGTGGGCAGGGATGGGATGTGGTGGGTTGCAGAAGGAGCTTTTGTGGGGTGGATGCAGCAGTGGGGGAAAGGAGTCTTGTAGCAGGTCAGAGTGGAGTTTGCAGCACTGCAGGGAGAATGAATCCATCAATTGGGGTGAAGCAGATACAGTTGAATAGAAGAGAGCAAGTATAGTTAATTCACAGGAAGAGTGGGCGGGGGTGAGTGCCAGGAGCAAAGGAGTGAGCAGTTTGAAGGAGATGGGAAAAGAGTTAGCAGTAAAACTAGCCCAAAAATTCATGGTGGGGAGGGAGGGAAATGGACTTTACAAAGGAAATTTTTTTTCCAGAAAATGTCTTTAAAAGTGTCCTTTTTTATGAAAAATCAAACTGATTTTTTTTGAACATGGGAAACCAAAACATTTTCAGGTTTAAACTTTTTGAAAACTGATGTTTTCACTGAAAAACTAACATTTTTAGTGGATTTGTTTGTTGTCTACAAATTCCCCCCTCCCCCCACAAATCACCTAGGAAAAACAATTTTTATTTTTCACCCAACTGTGGTCAGGAAGAACAAATATCGGGGGGAAAAGAAGAGTGGGGAAAATAAAGCTGCAAAATCCAATAATATAAAATGATAAAAATATATAATTAAAACATCCAGAGAACGTGCCAGTTAAAAAAGGGTCATGGATGGCTAAAGACTGTTTATTCCTAGGTCTTCTATGAAGTCCCCAACCCAGGAAATCTTTATGAAACAAAACACCTCTCCTGGTGCTCTCCACATTTCCCTTTCAACAGAACCAGCTGGGACACACACGTGTTTTGTAATTTCTGGTCACCCTAGTCCCAGAGAAGGGATAACGCTATAGGAAGCGGCAGACAAAATAAGCCTGATTTTCCTTTCCCCCCCCCCCCCACACCTGTGACAAAGGGCTAGCAAATGTTACTATTTTGATCGAGTAGCATTTACATCACTTTGTTCCGATGTAAATTGCTAAGCAAAGTGCAAAAGCCGGAGAGTTGTGTCCAAATCAATCCAACCCCGTCTCTGATTTCCACGCAAATGTCCTACCTTATACTCCTCTGCAGCTTCTGCAATATGAATGAAGGTGTGATCTCTGTGTTCCCGAGACTCTCTGCAAACCCTGCAGATCAGTGTCCGGTCCTCTTTGCAGAAGAGACTGAAATATTCTTCATGTTTCTCGCATTCTCCTTCCAGGTCTCTCGCTATGCCCACTGCCTCCTCCAGCGGCTTGTTAGGCCTCAGCTCTCCCTTGGGGAGAGATTTCCTGCACTGGGGGCAAAACCCCGTTCCCGAGGCCCCCCAGCAGTCAGTGATACAGGCTTGGCAGTAATTGTGCCCACATTTTAGAATCACTGGGTCTTTAAAGGGCTCCAGGCAGATGGAACAAGCCAGCTCATCCTGGAGCTCTTCCCCCCAGTTCATATCCGACATGGCTGCTGCGAAAAAGGACAAACTTTACTTTCACTTCACTCTGCAAAGCGTTTGTTGAGAATTGGAGCTGGCCCCGCCCTTCCGGTAAGCTTTGTGCTGCTGTTTTGCAAGGGGGAGGAAATAGCAGGGAGCCGCAGGCTCAGTAACAGCTGCTGAAGCCGCTGCCCTCACTTGGATTAGCATCTGCTGCCTGCTGTTCACAGGGGTTAGAAGCGGGCAAATCGGGGGTGGGGTGCGCAAGTCTGAGCAGCGGGTGGAAACCGGCCGGGGTGGGGGTTAAACAGCTGGAGGCAGGGGGAAGAGAGGGGCTGAGTTGAGGGAGGGGGGAAGGAGCCAGGATTCAAGCCCAGGGTCCCAGATGGTGGCAAAGGGCAAAACCCTGGCACAGGGGGTAACAGTTACCCTGATGGGATGAGCCACATGCCATGTTTGCAAAAATAGGGTGTGTGGGGGCAGGGGGGCTTTTTTATTCCCTCTCTTAAAGGATAATACACCATAGCGCCAGTTCCGGGTTTACAATGGTGCCAGGCCCATGATCAACAAGGGCCCGTCAGTGGATTGTAAGAAACTGCTATTGTATAAAACTGCTACCTGATGTAGCAAATGCCTATGGGTAGCATTTTCTTGCACTATAATATATGTGAAATTGCTACATGTAGCAATTTCACATATCTGTAGCAGTTAGTGATCTGTATAGATCAGTGGTTCTCAGACTATTGTACTGGTGACCCCTTTCACACAGCAAGCCTCTGAGTGCAACCCCCCCCCCTTATAAATTAAAAACACTTTTTTTATATATTTAACACTATTATAAATGTTGGAGGCAAAGCAGGGTTTGGAGTAGAAGCTGACAGCTCGTGACCCCTCATGTAATAACCTCCCAGTCCCCTGAAGGGTCCCAACCCCCAGTCTGAGAACCCCTCGTATAGATTGTAAGAAACTGCTGTTGTAAAAAACTGCTACTTGATGTAGCAACCTAAACATCCCTTGCTACAATTTTAGCCCATTGCTTCTTGTCCTATCCTCAGAGGTAAAGGAGAACAATTCTCCCTCTTCCTTGTAACAACCTTTTACATACTTGAAAACTGTTACCATGTTTCAATCTTCCCTCATAGGTCATGTTTTCTAGACCTTTAATTTTTTATTATTAATTATTATTATTTTGCTCTTCTCTGAACTTTTTCCAATTTGTCCACATCTTTCCTAAAATGTGGCACCCAGAACTGGACACAATACTCCAGCTGAGGCCTAATCAGCGTAGAGTAGAGCGGAAGAATTATTTTTCATGTCTTGCTCACAACATTCCTGCAAATACATCCCAGAATGATGTGCAGTTTTTTTGAAGCAGTGTTACACTGTTCACTCAGGGTATGTCTACACTACGAAATTACTCTGATTTTACAGAAGTTGATTTTTGGGAACAGATGGTATAAAGTTGAGGGCATGCATCCACATTAAGCACATTAATTCGGCGGTGTGTGTCCATAGTACCGTGGCTAGCATTGACATTCTGAGCGGTGCACTGTGGGTAGCTATCCCACAGTTCCTGCAGTCCTTGATTGCCCGAGCAGACGCCATAGCATGGCAAGCATGGAGCCCATTCAGCTCACCGTAGCGGTTATGAGCATTGTAAATACCTCGCGCAGTATTGTGCAGTTTATGCAGAACCAGAACTTGAAAAACCAGGCAAGTAGGTGACAGCAGCGCGGTGACAAGAGTGATGAGGAGATGGACACAGACTTCTCTCAAAGCGTGGGCCCCAGCAATGTGGACATCATGGTGTTAATGGGGCCGGTTCATGCTGTGGAACGCTGATTCTGGGTCCGGGAAACAAGCACAGAACTGGTGGACCACATAGTGTTGCATGTTTTGGATGATTCCCAGTGGCTCAAAAACTTTCACACGCGTAAGGGCACTTTTATGGAACTTTGTGACTTGCTTTCCCCTGCCCTGAACCACAAGAATACTATGAGAACAAGGAGCAATGGTCTCAAGTTGCAGTGGGGGAGGTTTAGGTTCGATATTAGGAAAAACTTTTTCACTAGGAGGGTGGTGAAGCACTGGAATGGGTTACCTAGGGAGGTGGTAGAATCTCCTTCCTTAGAGGTTTTTAAGGCCCAGTTTGACAGATCCCTGGCTTGGATGATTTAACTGGGGATTGGTCTTGCTTTGAGCAGGGGGTTGGACTAGATACCTCCTGAGGTCCCTTCCAACCCTGATAGTCTATGATTCTATGATTGGCGATAGCCCTCTGGAAGGTTGCAATGCCAGACAGCTACCAGTCAGTTGGGAATCAATTTGGAGTGGGCAAATCACTTGCTGTGATGCAAGTAGCCAACGCAATCATTGAGCTGCTGCTACCAAGGGTAGTGACTCTGGGAAATGTGCAGGTCATAGTGGATGGCTTTGCTGCAATGTGATTCCCTAACTGTTGTGGGGCAATAGATGGAACCCATATCCCTATCTTGGGACCAGACCACCAGGGCAGCCAGTACATAAACCGCAAGGGGTACTTTTCAATGGTGCTGTAAGCACTGGTGCATCATAAGGGATGTTTCACCAACATCAACGTGGGATGGCCGGGAAAGTTTCATGACACTTGCATCTTCAGGAACACTACTCTGTTTAAACAGCAAAGAGTGCTGTGGTGCTTTATAGACTAACAGACGTTTTGGAGCATGAGCTTTCATGGGTGAATACCCACTAACACAGCTACCCCTCTGATACTCTGTTTAAACGGCTGCAGGAAGGGATTTACTTCCCAGACCAGAAAATAACAGTTGGGGATGTTGAAATGCCTGTCGTTATCCTGGGAGACTCAGCCTACCCCTTAATGCCCTGGCTCATGAAGCCATACACAGGGACCCTGGACAGCAATAAGGAGCTGTTCAACTACAGGCCGGGCAAGTGCAGAACGGTGGTGGAATGTGCATTTAGACGTTTAAAGGGTCGCTGGCGCACATTACTGACTCGCTCAGACCTCAGCCAAACCAATATCCCCATTGTTATTGCTGCTTGCTGTGTGCTCCACAATCTCTGTGAGAGTAAGGGGGAGATGTTTATGGCGGGGCGGAAGACAGAGGCAAACTGCCTGGCCGCTGATTACGTGCAGCCAGACAAAAGGGCAATTAGAACAGCACAGCAGGAAATGGTGCACATCAGAGAAGCTTTGAAAACAACTTTCATGACTGGCCAGGTTACCATGTGACAGTTCTGTTTGTTTCTCCTTGATGAAAACTCGCCCCCTTGGTTGACTCTAATTCCCTGTAAGCCAACCGACCTCCCCGCTTCAATCACAGCTTGTTTGCAAGGGAAATAAAGTCACTATTGTTTAAAAAACATGTATTCGTCATTAATTGATCAGTCAGCTCCTTGAGTATTCTAGGATGCATTTCATCAGGCCCTGGTGACTTAAAGACATCTAATTTGTCTAAGTAATTTTTAACTTGTTCTTTTCCTATTTTTGCCTTTAGTCCTACTTCATTTTCACTGGTATTCACTATGTTAGACGTCCAATCACCACCAACCTTCTTGGAGAAAACCGAAACAAAGACGTCATTAAGCACTTCTTCCATTTCCACATTTTCTGTTATTGTTCCCCCCTCCCCTTGTTAAATAACGGGCCACCCTGTCCTTGGTCTTCCTCTTGCTTCTAATATATTTGCAGAATGTTTTCTTGTTACCCTTTATGTCTCTAGCTAGTTTGATCTCATTTTGTGCCTTGGCCTTTCTAATTTTGTCCCTACAGACTTGTGATATTTGTTCAGATTCATCCTTTGTAATTTGACTTAATTTCCACTTTTTGTAGAACTCTTTTGAGTTTTAGATCATTGAAGATTTCCTGGTTAAGCCAGGGGGGTCTCTTGCCAGACTTCCCATCTTTCCTACACATACAGTGGGATAGTAGGATAGTTTGCTTTTGTGCCCTTAATAACGTCTCTTTGAAAAACTGCCAATGGTCTTCAATTGCTTTTCCCCATAGACTCGCTTCCCCTGGGATCTTACCTTCCAACTCCCTGAGTTCACTAAAGTCTGCCTTCTTGAAATCCATTGTCTTTATTTTGCTGTTCTCCCTTCTACCATTCCTTAGAATCATGAACTCATCATTTCATGATCACTTTCACCCAAGCTACCTTCCAAATTCTCAGTTGATTCTTCCCTATATGTCAAAATCAAATCTAGAACAGCCTTTCCCCTAGTAGCTTTCTCCACCTTCTGAAATAAAAAAAATTCTCCAATACATTCCAAAAACTTGTTGGATAATCTGTGCCCTGCTCTGTTATTTTCCCAACAGATGTCTGGGTAGTTGAAGTCCCCTCTCCAAGAACATAAGGTTGTTCTTATTTGCTGAGTTGTCCTAATTTGCTAAAAACTGCTATCTGATGTAGCTAATTCCTACAGAGAGCAGTTTTACACATCCTATAGCTGTTTCTTACACTATCTTTAGGAATTTGCTACCTGTAGTGGGGACAGGTCCTACTTTGCTTAAAAACTGATATCTGATGTAGCTAATTCCTACAGATAGTTTCTTACACCATAAGCTGTGTGAAACTGC
Source organism: Mauremys reevesii (assembly GCF_016161935.1). Lineage (NCBI taxonomy): Eukaryota > Metazoa > Chordata > Testudines > Geoemydidae > Mauremys > Mauremys reevesii. The sequence continues at coordinate 3,145,746 of NW_024100715.1, forward strand.
TAACTGTAGGAATGTGCTAGCTACAGCAGGAAGAGGTAGTGAATTGTTACCATTAGCAGTTACTGATACATCGGGGTTGTTCTTATGTGCTGACTTGTCCTAATTTGCTAAAACTTGACAGTGGTGTGGGATGGAAGCATAAAGTGTCCAGCTTCCAAACGACTCTGCCTGGATTCATTGTCGTGGGACATGTGGAGGATAATTTAAAATCTTAATTTCATTAGGGTTCGCCTTCAATAGAATTCTATGCTGGTGCGATCTCTGACCATTACAGTTCATCAGCTCAGCAGGTAGACACAGGCAGCAATGCACCTGCCCTGTTGCCTTGACTGAGAAAGGTTTCTGATTAAAGGGAGGGTAGATTCCAGCAAGCTCCTGGGGTAATATCTCATTGGAGATACAGTGTGTGTTTCTCATACCCCATTTTGTGTTTTTTACCATCATGCCATCTTTTTTTTTTTTGCAAGTCAAAAAGTCCTGCATGCTCTCTGAAAAAAAAAATCAATAAAATGTAGTCAAATTATGGTACATTGTGACCAAAACTATAAATAGAAATCTTCATTTATTCATTACTGTCAATTACTCCAAATATTAACTTGTATACAAATACTTTTCTTTTTGGGGGGGATTATAGTTTGGATTGAATCACTGCTTGCAACTTTTGCCACTACACACTCCTCTTCTTCCGTGTCTGTGACCTCACCTTTATCATGTGCTGTCGTGAGGCTTGTGATGTGCATTGCCTCCCATTTCTCCTACCTCTTCTGAGGCGACTGTTTTCATAATGTTATCCACAGCAGTTTCCATTTTCATGTTTTCCTGTAATCTGTTTTCAGCAGCTAATGTTGAAGGCTCTTTAAATAGTTTTAAGTGGGAGATACTGTACATAGATCTTAAAAGTTTCCCTGAGATGGTTTTGAACTTAACTGTTTACAGTGGTGACTTTGTGTGGTCCACGGTAGGTAGGTTGCAGTGGCCCTCCTGTTCTTGTTTTCCTTCTCGCATTCAAGAACATGACACTGTTCCCAACCTCTAATGTTATTTTCCCATGTTTACGAGTCTTAGTTTTGGCATACTGTATCTATTGCTTTTCTCATGCTTCAGAAATATTCCTAAGAGCCAGTTCAATGTCAGCAGCATGTCCAGATTTTATATTTATGATGTACTCTTTTTAGAATTGTTTGAGTTCCTCAAAATCTGTAAACAAATGGAGGAGTTGCATGTGTAAAATGAACAATCACAGACTAATGTATGCACCTGAAAGCTGATGGCTCTTAAAGACATCTACTGTGTAGTTTTCTGAGACTTGGTCTAGGAATGTTGCTTCAAAGCCATACAATAGTCAAAAGGGTAATTTGGTTGTTGTATTTGGTTTTGATCACAAAGAAAATAAAATATCACCAAGAAATTTGTCCCAATTACTCCCAGTGTAATCAGCCAACTTCTGCCATGCTCTGTAACAAATGGTGATGAATTATTTGTGGTGGGAGGGGAAAGAACTGCCTTTACTGAGAAAAATTGTATGCAAACCAAAAGGCATAAAGGGGCCATCCTAGTTTATTGGTACAATTACTTTTTCTTGAAATAAAAAACAAGTGGACTTTTAATATACTAAAATTTTGAAGCAGTTTGTAGCTTCTGTCATAGTGCATTCTCCTTACTGTTATTACTGTAATTTTCCCAGCCGTAAAGTTACCTTTTAATGGATTTGTGTGTTTTCAGCCAATCTGTTGGTTTGTGGGTAGTATGGGCTGGTGAAGCTATGCTGTATTAAATTTTTTTTTGCAAATGTCTAGGTTAAACGGAAAGAAAAAAATGTTATGCCATAAACTTTCCTTTGGACAGGTTTGGTGGGTAAAAAGAGACCAAAGAATAAAATGTTATAGCAACCCGGATGGGTTGACCCACAGTAATCCTTGCCCTGGGAAGTGAAGGTGCCAGACAAAGAAGCTCATATGGAGCTAGATGCAATGCTAGTCTGGAAGGTTTCTGGGCTTACCTGAAACGAAGTCTATGTGAGGCACCACACGCCAGACTGGCAGGTAAAATCAGCTCATTCTGACTTAGCCACTTTTCACATTTAGGCCTGCTGTAACTGCAAACCTAGTTACTTTTAATACGTTATATATTTATATTCCGGGATAAGAAACTGTGATAACATAAAGGTGTTCTGAGAGGTGGAGGAAGGGTTTTGACACTTTTCTGTCTTTTTATGGTGTATAAAGGTAGTCAGATTTTTTTTTTAAATAAAGGAGTTCCCCCCCCCCTTCTTCTAGATTACACTGGAATTATGATGAACGTAAACTCTGATTTTACCAGATTTTGCCATATTGGAGTTTCTCGGAGATGTGTGCTGGCAACTACTTCTGCTCTTAACTGAAAGACCGGGATTGCTGAATCTTTAACACAGAGAGCATTTCTTCCGCATGTTTCTCAGATGTGTGAGTTAAATAGAACATACCATCACCTCCACCACAAAGTACCATATCTTCAGCTGGTATAAATTGGCATAGGTCCCATTAAAGCAGCACTTGACTCCAATTGGCACTATGCTGACTTACACCAGCTGGGCTTCTGGCCCCCTGACTGCAATGGAGCGATGCCAATTTACACCAGTTGGAGATCTGGCCCAAAGTGTTCTAAACAGATTAAATAAAAATCCCTAAATCAGGCCGAATTTATGTGAAAAACAAACAAACAATGAAAAATTCTCCCCCTTTTCAGACCTTTCTTACCTATCGTGAAGTAGAGGAAAAACAGCACACACCTACTTTTTGTAGCTGACCTTTAACTATGGAGTTATGACTAACCCCTTTATAGTAAATCTTTCTGCTTTATCACTGCTTGATAAATGCATTCATATTGTGTCTGCTCTGAGAAGGTGATAGTTATGCATATTGAGAGTCTGGGTAATATCCAGTGTGTAGATTATCCAACAAAAGAATAATAATAGATAGAAACATGGGATCCAGACCCAAGGCCCATCTACTCCATATGCTTCAAAGGAAGGTGTAAGAAAGCGTTCATTTTGTTCATTCCATTTACATTTCATTCAAAGTTTTTCATTGTTTTCTTTAAAAAACAAAAACACAAAACCCTGAAAACCAATAAATGTAAAACACCCCCACAAATTTTGGGCTTCATTTTTTCATTGAAAAAACTACAAAACTTCCATCAAAAAAGAACCCCAGAGTAACAAAGTTTGGTTTGATTTCCCCCCCTCCCTGAAAATGTTCATCAGTTTCCATTGAACCTTAACTATGAGACACACTTAAGGTACTAATTACTGTGGATATAACTGACAAAAAACGGAAGAACTCTATTGCAGCCACCCTGTTTTTCCAGTCATGAGATCTCCCTTCACCTCTTCACTGATGTCCCTCAATCCTGAGCTGGAGCCCCACTCCTATTCTAGCCCTATTTCCCACCCTAACCCCTACAGCTGTCAGTGCCCCTCAATCAGGGCCACCCAGAGGTGGGGGCAAAGGGGGCAATTTGCCCCGGGCTCCGCAGGGGCCCCCAAGAGAACAGCGGAGGCTCCTGCCTCCGCCCCTCTCCTGGAGCCTCAGCGCTTGATGTCTCCGGCGGAGCCCCTGAGCCCCGCCCTGCTCAGAGCCGCGTGGTGAGGGGGCGGGGCTGGGAGCTCCGGGCTCAGCTGAGCTCCCTCTGCTCGGCGTGGAGCTCCCAGCCCCGCCCCTCACCACGCGGCTCTGAGCGGGACGGAGCTCAGGCCCCGCCGTCCACACGCTGCAGCTGTTCCGGCGAGGCGCTGAGACTCCGGGCAAGGAGGGAGCCGGGGGTAAGAGGCTGGGGCGGGGGGAAGCGGGACCCGCCGCCGAAGCGCAGCCTGGTCTTCGGCGGGGGGGCCCTTCCGTTCCGGGACCCGCCGCCGAAGTGCCCGAAGACCCGCGGCGGACCCCCGCCGCGCGGCGGGTCCCGCTTCGGCGGTAATTCGGCGGCGGGGGGCCCCCGCCGCGGGTCTTCGGGGCACTTCGGCAGCGGGTCCCGGAACGGAAGGGCCCCCCGCCGCCGAAGACCCCGGGCCCCCGGAATCCTCTGGGCGGCCCTGCCCCTCAATCCCAACCCTCAACCCCCCAGCTATCCCAGCCCTGGGCTTGCCACACACACGCACAGTTCTGCCGATACCCCACCACACATCATCGTAAGGAAAGGTTACTAGGGTTCAGGTTCTATAGGACCATTGTCTTTCATTCCTCTTCCTTCAGAGGGCTCTGGATGCAAACTCTGTCCCATGGACTGGCTGCTGCACAGGGGAAAGTGCTACTGGCTTTCCAAAACCAGCCAAAATTGGAGAGAAAGTCGTAATGACTGTGAAATGAAGAACTCTCAACTCCTAGTGATCCAGAACCAGGATGCCGAAATGGTAAAACAGAAAATGTATGGTGCTTAAACAGCCTTGTATCCCTGAAGGGAGGTAGGGGTTTCAACTTTCATCCCTGGTGGATGGGTGTTTGAGGTTAAAGGTGATCTGTAGGGCGGGATTGCAGCTGATGTCCTTGTTTTGCTTCTTCATGATACATAAAAGCAGCCAGAAAGGTGGTTTTTTTTTTGGTCAAAACAAACATTTTTTTCCCCTGTGTGTAGTTTATATTAGAAATCCAGGGTTTATCTGCCCTGGGAGACTCTATGGTGACTAGCAGCTAATGGAAGGATGACATCACAAGAACCAAGAGACTGAAAGTTGAGCAATTGAGAGTGGAAGGGATTTCTAGTTAGATTGTTTACAAAACATCCTAACATTTGTATGTGTTAAACATATGTAACACCAATGCCTAATGAACTCTTGTGGGTAGAGAAGTTGCTGTTTAAGGTTCGGGAGCACTGTCCCTTTAATTAAGTTTGAGAATCCACAATATAAATTTCTGAGACACCGAAGGAGTCCCCCAGCAAAATCAAAAAATGCCACACTAAATATGGCTGAAATTTTGAAGGTAAAAAAATGAGTCCCAGGACGTGGATGTGTGTAAGACCCCTGCTACTAGCCCTGTTGGAGGACTGCATGGGGGCAGGCTCCTGCTTCCCACTTACAAAATCTGGTCAGTGTGCATTATGCAGCTAAACTAGCAGCTCTCGCTTTTACTCCTAGTGCTCTGGAAGGGATTGTGCCTCCATGCCCAATCCGTACAACCTCCCACCGAGAGTTGTGGATTAGTTATCTCTGTGAGAAATGTCACATGTGGCCAGATGCACAACTTGGCAGCTATGGTAAGAGGTGGCAAGGTAAACATTTGGGAAGGGGGAACAGAAAGAGAATACAAGCTTGGCTGTCTGTAACTACACCCAAATGCCTACATGGAGATCTGTGAGTCAGGTTCTTGACAAGGAGTAAAGATGCCAGAGATTTATAGCAGGTTATATTCATCCAGATGCCTCTATCATGTAGACGGTCGGACTCACCCCCGCGGCACCTCCTGCTGGTGACTCCGGGAATTAGCTCTGTCCAGTGCTGGAGCGCCCTCTGCAGGCTGGTGATCCACCTGTCTTCAGGCCCCTGTGTCCCTCCCTGGACCCGGTGCCCTTTTACATGGGGTGCTGCCCCCTAGCAGTAATCCCTTTCTCTTAGGGTCTCCCCTTCTCAGGGAACCCCCACCCTCTATCCCCACCTTGCCTCAGTATTGGCTACTGGCAGTCATTGTCTAGCCCCACACTGTGGGGCAGACTGCAGCATCAGCCTACTCATCACAGGCAAAGGGGTTTGGACCTGCTGCCTTGACCTACCCCTGGGCTGCCCTCTGCAACCCCCAGTACCCGTTGGCCCATGCTAGGCCGCAGCCTGGGGCTTTCTAGGCTAGAGCTCCCCAGCTCCTCAGCCTTTCCCCAGCCCTGCTCCACTCAGGTATCCAGTCTTTAGCTCCTTGCAGCCAGGCCCTTCTCTCTCTGAAGGCAGAGAGACTGTCTGGGCTTCTGGCCTCCAGCCTTTTTTAGGGGCCAGCTGTGGCCTGATTGGGGTGTGGCCCAGCTGCAGCCACTTCTTCAATCAGCCCAGCTTTTAGAGCCACCGCTCTCAAGCCCTGCCAGGCCGCTTTTAAACCCCTCAGGGCAGGAGCAGGGTCCACCCTGCTACACAGGCTTTCATACAGAACATTACAGAAGGTGAACACCTTGTCTGGCTTGGACTCAGTGTCATGTTCCCAGAAGGGAAATGGATGTGGGTGGACGGATCTCCATTAAATCAAATTCGGTGAATGTTACCTTGTTTTTGCTGTTTTAAAGAGTCTGTAAAAAAGATGCATTGTAATTCTGAAACTATGAACAGTTGACTGCAGCGTACTCCTGGTCTGTAAGGAGACAAAAGCCATTGCACATGTCCTTTTAAGAAATACATCCTGGTTCAATCACAAGTTATTGGGATGGATAAAGGAATCACTGGGTGAAATTTTCTGGCCTGTGCTTTGCAGAAGGCCAGACTAGATGATCATAATGGTCTCTTTTGGACATAACATTTATAAATCTTATCATAAATGTCTTAACTCCAGTATACACCCACCTTTACTGAGCTATGTAATTGCTACTCTCAACAAAGAAAACAAGAGATGGCACAAAGCTTCGTTCCTCTGACAGTTCATTCTACCTTCCTTCCCCAGACTCCCGGGTTCTGCCAAGAACAACAGCTGTAGTGTGATAAAAAGAATCAGATGCGTTCTGATATCTGCAATACCAGGTTCAAATGGATTTGTGGGAAGGAAGCTCTTCTGATATAAACAGCAGCATAACTGATCTACCTTTGTACAATGAAAACGTATCAAACTGTCCCAAAGGAAATTCTGTAAGGTGCTGTTATATTTTTTCTTTCCTAGAACAATATGATTTGTAAACACAAAATGTAAGAGGAGATTTCTTTCTCCATGTCTGGTCTCTCATTCCCAGAGGTTCTGGACTAATGAGAGCAGTTCACAGGCCAGGTTCTATTTTCATTTCCCAGTTAGCAATGTCATGATATATGGAACCATAGTCTGTAGTACACAGGAGTTTATTATTACCAAAAAACCACACACTATAGTCAACCCCGACCGAATAAAAAACCAAAACTGGTTTCCACACAAAATGAGTCCAAGCTTTTTTCTCTCATATTCACCAAGGCCCACACTCTGCTTGTGACTGTTAGAGCACACAGTGACACCTAGTGGCTGAATAATATACTGCAAGTAAACATATTACAAGCAGAGGGTCTAGGGATTTGTGTAGAAGGCCATCCCCTTGGGGAATAAAGGGGTGAAGAAAGCAGAAAAGCTTAAAAGCTTGGCTCTCTCACCAATAGAATTTGGTCCAATAAAAGATATTGCCTCACTCGCCTTCTCTCTTGAAGCTAATCCTGTCATTCTGCATCTTTGTTAGGGGGAGGAGGAAACTGTCGGTGATTTCTCACCCCTATCTCTCAGTGGAGGTGGCTTGGCAGGCAAAGAGGGCTGTCACCTACCTCTTTATGAATGAGACTGCATAACATGACAAATATCTTACAGGGGCAGTCACTGTCCTTGGTGGAACAGTCAATAACATAACATAAAGGCAGTATTTCTTCACACATGCACAATCAACCTTGGAACTCATTGCCAGAGGATGTTGTGAAGGCCAAAACTATAACTGGGTTCAGAAAAGAACTAAATAAACTCATGGAGGGTATGGCCAGCAATGACTATGTAACCCTTCTGCCAGTCTGAGTTGGCAGCAACAAAGGCCGGGTTCAGTATCTAGGAGTCCGTTTCAATAACACAATGCAAAACCGGCTCAAGCCTTCACCCAGTGACCTGGGACAATTACATACCACCCCTCTGGGCACCTCTAAGAGTCAATACTTCCCCTCTCACAAGCACAGAGTCTGAGTGAAGCAAAATCCTTTTAATAAAGGAGGGAAACAATGCAGCATTATGTTGGAGAAACACCACAAACAGGATTCATAACACAAACCATGAGCAAAAGACCCACCCCCCAAGTAAGTTTGGCAGTACCCTTTTCCCCTCAGGGTCTTAAGTCCAACAACCTCCCCCCAAAAAATCACCCAAAGTCCCAAAAGTCCAACACCCCAAAAGTCTTTGTCCCTGGTCAGTGCAGCCACCGAGTTCAAAACTTTATCTGCAGAGTTTTACCTCCCAGCCTGGGGGGGGGGGGGCAGCAGTGTTAAGGGGCACCTTACATGGTCCGAGGCCAACTGCCCCACCTCTTCATGGGGGTTCTGCTGCAGCCTTCACCGCAAGCCACTCCACCGGCCGTCCCATGAGCCGCTCCAGCCATCCCACAAACTGCTCTGCCAGCTGCTCCACTCCACCAGCCATCCCACAAACTGCTCAGCTCCACCAACCACTCAGCAACATATCTTCAGGGCCCCCCCAGCAGCTTGTAGGAGGGGAGCCTCAGTGCTAGTGCACCGCTGACCCAAAGTAAATTCAACTCAGTAGCCTGTAACTAGACTCCTAATAGAATTAAAAGTAGCTCTGATATTCCACAGTACAAAGAAGAAGTACAATTGGTACTTCAGGCCCTCAAAGAGCACCCATGTCATCAAGCACAAAAACCCAGTTTAGCCCTTCCCCCCCTCCACTATTTGGAACCCATGTCCCTTGTCTAGCAAGTGCTACTTAGTTGATGGCGAGTCCCTCTGCCATAAAACAGTTCCACTGTCCTTGATTCACATAATCAGGGTAACAACACTTTATTCTTCCTGCCCCAATAACAGAGAAACTGGGGATCCCACAGCAGCCAAAGTGACCATTTGGGCTGCTGTGGGTTCATGCTAGGCTGGGTGGGTGTGCCTATGCAAATAAAATCAGCCCTTGAAGTTCTTTTCCACAACTCACCACAATTCACCACCAGATGTCAGGGTAGAGCTCATCCTGACTCTGCTTACAGATATTAGCCAGGATGGACAGGGATGTAACCCAAGGCTCTGGGTGTCCCTAAACCTCTAATGGCTGAAGTGGCTGACAGGGGATGGATCAGTTGATGATTACCTGTTCTGTTCATTCCCTCTGGGGCACCTGACATTGGCCAATCAGAGACAGGATACTGGGCAAGATGGATCATTGCTCTGACCCAATCTGGCCTTCTTATGCTCTTAACAGCCGTGGGGGCAGGGCCAGCTCTAGTCACCAGCATTCCAAGTATGTGTTTGGGGTGGCACTTTTCAAGGGGCAGCACTCCGGTTTTTGTTTTGCTTCGGTTAGCAAAAAACCTGAAGCCGGCCCTGAGTGGGGGTGATATTACAGAAGAATATTCTCATGGGGGAGAAAACCTGTTCTCTTAGAGAGCAGCACAAAGAATGGAGTCTCCAGGGGAGAAGAGTGGGCTACCTTTAACCTCCCCGCCACTATTCTGCCTTCTCCAAAGCGAGGCCAGCGTGGAACAGCTCGATCCAGCAAAGCACATGTGAGTAAT